>NW_006408519.1:3432406-3441330 GCF_000296735.1 Chrysochloris asiatica
GGGGGGGTTTGGAAGGAGATTTGTGATGGCCAGCCAGGCAGGGCACAGTCACCTTGCCCTTTTGTGATAGCTTTGTAGGCAAGAAGGCAGTAGGTAGCATAGAGCCATAGCACTTATTGGTGGAAAGAAAGGTGTAAATTATTTTCTTATAGCCCACATTATCCTGGTGACCAGAGGTGTGGCTGGCCCCCACCCAAATACACTCCCAGTGAAAGTCCTGCTTTCTGAGCGGTGAGAGACATAGCAAAGGGAGTGGAGGGTTAACAGCATCAACCCCAGAACCTGGAGTCAGGTGTGGGCTGCTCCAAACCTAGAGAGCTGGTTCTGGTCAGCCATGGACTAGTGATACCTCTCACCCTTGGCTGCCCTCTGGATGGAAATACCTTGATTCCCCCAGCTGCTTTGAGCTCTGCACAAACTAATTCTGAACAGACACCATCTAGCCCTACAAGAACTTCATGTAGGGTTGAGAAGTTACTGCCTCATTCCTTGCCCACCCACAACGTGAGGTCCTTAGCTTTTAGGAGACCACTTAATTTTCTCCTCTCTGGGTCTGGCACCTGCCCTGCTTTTTTTCTTTCATTGGTTTGGTTCAATCATTCTTTCTTCTTCTTCTCTTTTTACTCTCCCCAGTGTCATTTTAATTTCTTTTCCTCTATTTCTCTTTTCCAATCATTGCTCTTTCTTTCTTTTTTCCTTCTTTTATCTTTGTTTTTGTTTGCTGCTCTCTGGTCTCATTCCCTTTTATTCACTCATCTTCCTAATTGTGTCTAGTTCCTTTTCTTTTATTATTAAATTTTCCACTCCCTCTTTTTTCATATTCTTTTAGCAGTGAAGAAATCGATGAGTAAATGCACAAACAAAATGAACTTAGGACAAAAACATATGTGGAACAAAGTAACCAACAGAACCATAAAAAATAACACAGCAAAATGATAACAGTCAATTCATACCAGTCAATAATTACACTGAATGTCAGTGGATTAAATGTAGCAGTCAAGAGACAGAGCATAGAAAAATGGATAAGAAAAAAAGATCCTTCAATATGCAGTCTACAAGAGACACAACTTACACACAGAGACAAAAATTGATTAAAAATAAAAGGATGGAAAAATTAATACCAAGCTAACAGCAATCAAAATCGAGCATGAGTGGCAATTTTGAATTCTGAAAAAAATAGAGTATTAGGATAAAACCAGCATAAGAGCCAAAGAAGGACAATTATCTCTTGACTAAAAGGTCAGTTGACAAGAGGACATAACCACGGTAAATATTTATGCTTCTAATGAACAAGCCTCAAAATTTATATAGCCACAAATATATAAGGAATTCAGAGAAGCTATTTGTACATGGGTATTTACCTTTGCTGCAAACACACTTATGAAAGTGGTTGAACATACAACTGACAAAATGGTGAAAACTCCTTAGATATTCTCAAACATTTTAAGGCAATGAGGTGCTGGGACTGGGTACTCAGGACCTTAGTCTCAGGGAACACCATAGTCAATTGATATAATCCACAAACATAAGGGTGTAAGTAGTGTCTGGGATCTTAAAAATTATGAGCAGCCATCTAAGGTGATACTATTTGTTTTTCCAAGGGTAAGAAAGAAGACTGATGAAAATTGAATATGCTTAGAATCAACTAGTCCCATGGACCAAAGGAACAGATGAACACATCAGTCACCACGGTTCTGAGACCAGAAGAACTAGCTGGTATCCGGCTACCACTATCAACTGCTCTTAAAGGAATCACATTAAAAGGTCCTTGATAGAGCTCAGCCTCTGGAAACGAATCCACTGAGCCACGTGCTACCACAATAAAGTGCTTCCTTTGTTACAACCCGCATGGTGTTGTCAACTCCTTCATAGAGACATTCCTGGTGCGTTGGCCAGGAAACTTCTCTGCACTCAAAGGACTGGCCTTGGAGCTGTTGTCGCCCTGGGAATAATGGGTGCCAAGGCGGACCCTCGTTTCGGGCTTGACTGTCTACTGAGTGCTCCCCGATAAGATTTCTCGCTGTTTGGACCCTCTCCTCCAGGACAGAGACCCATTAGGGATCCTCATTCCTAAGGGACCAAGTGGGTGAAGGAATGACCAATCCTGGACTTCTGAACCACGGTAAGGGTGTGGGCCCACAGGTCGTCAGACTTGGTCAATGACCAGAGGGAGATCTGATCAGCCACTGACCACTATCCGAGTACCTACAACTAGGGAAACCATGGTGGTCCTCAGTCAGTTTGGAAAGGCGAAGTCTTGAGTGCATGAGGGAGTGTGTCTGGAACCGGGCTAGTGGTGAACCTCATACGGCTTAGGGAGATGATCCTCGCTGCTAGCGGAGTAGACTTCTGGTTTGAAACTCTCCAAATCCTCAAAAGAAGAACAGCAAGGTCTGGATATGAGCTGTCTGTTGTGAACTCGCCGCCATGGGAGGCACACAGGGGAAGGAAACACCTCTAAAAGTTATACTCAGGAACTTCAAACAAGAATATACTCACAATTATGGAGTCAGACTCCATCCAGCGAAGCTGAGGCCTTTCTGTGAGGTGGATTGGCCTGCTTTTGGGGTAGGCTGGCCCACGGTAAGGAACTCTAAACAGGTTTACCACACAACGAGTGTGGAGAGTAGTAACTGGGGAACCTGGTCATCCAGACCAGTTTCCCTACATCAACACCTGGCTCCAATTAGTTCTATAGCCACCCCCTTGGTTGTGAGGGCCAAGTCATAGTTCACAGGCCGTGTGGCTTACCTGAATCATCAGGCAGCACTGAAAAGGCTAAAACCCCAGGGGGGCCAGTCACGTCTTTGGTTCTGTGCTTCCTGCACTCACTGTCGTCTCCTTCTCTTTTGAGATCCCCTTGCTTTATTCTGGATGTGCACTTTGGGGGCACAGTAGGCAGGAAGTGATTTCCTAAAAGTGTCCCTTCTGTTTCTCTTAAGGTTAACTAACCTCAGTATCTGAAATGGGAGTAGAGGCCTCAATCTCAAAGAAAATGTGTAATTCTAACTAGTTTCTGTAAGGGCGGGAGAAAGATGAGGCTTTCTACTCCTGTAAAGATTTACACCCTCAGAAACCCTGTACAGGGTCGCTATGGGTCGGACCCAACTCGATGGCACTGAACAACAACAACAACAACAACCCTCCTATAGCATCAAAGGAAATGGTGTTTTACTGTAATACAACTTGGCCAATGTATGATCTAGATGATGGGAAAAATAACCTTTGAATGGATTCTTAAAATTATTATACATCTTATAGCTTGAATTGTTAAACCACTATGTCAGATTGTCTATTTGTTTGTAAAATTACTATGTTTTTGTCCTGTATTTGTTTAAGAAACTGAAAAAAAAAAAAGTCCTTGGTAAAGTGGGAGCTTACTGGTCGAAAAGAAACTGGAGGAACCTGAGATTATGGCTTTTGACCACCCTCCATATTTGGAAAGGAACTCATCCTCATGACCCAATTTTCAACCAAGTAGTAGACAGGTAGCTATACAGGAGGGGACAACAATACTAGTAAGGTAGGCTCACCATGTAATAATAATTCAAGATCAAAAGGGCAACATTTACTTAAGGACAAAGTTGAGAAGGGATGGGAAAGAGAATGGAATGGAAATAAAAATCACCAGGAGGAAATGGGATAAATGTTTTTGTATGGAGGGGATTGTAATCATTGAGAAGAAACAAAGTGGACTGTTTGTTGAATGCAAAACTGATGATCTTGTCTGTAAATTCTTCATTTAATTCACAATAAAATTTTTTAAAAAAGAACTATATTACCTTATTATCATCAATTATTTAGTTTAACTTTTCAATTGTCTTATAAAAGTTCTTTCCAGTTTTTTTTTTAAATCAGGATCCAACTGAGGCCCACAAATTGTGCTTGACTGATGTCTTTTAAGCCTTATTTAAATTAATATTTCCCTTGTAATATATTTACTGAAAAGACTGGGTCTTTGTCCTCTAAAATGTTCTGTAGTGGTCCATATAGATTGCTGGTCCATAGTGCAGTTTAATGTATTTCATTGTTTTCAATGTTTCCTGTGAATTGGGTAGTATATATGTTCAAATTTAGATTTTATTTATTTTGGGCAGGACATTTTTTGAAATGATGTATTCTTCCTTCAGAAGGCATGGAATGTCTCCTTGACTACCTTTTAAGATGTTATTAGCTGTTGTTATTCAATCAGTAGTTAATGTCTCAAATCATTTGTTCATTAGGGCATTTTAGTTTATTTCTGATCTCATAAATTTACCTTTTTATAAAAAAAAATTCTATAAATGATCAGAATTATAATTACTGTGAAGTTGTAATTAAGAAAGCAGTAACATTAGTTAAGGCTAAATGTCCGAACCTCTAAACTAACATTGTGCTATTATTTCAATTTACAATTGTGCTCATTTATTATTATAAATGAAAGATGATTAGCATATAATTTCCCAGGTCCCTTTAATATAAATGGCTCTGTGGTTTTTATGACATAATAATTAGGAAATAGCTTCCTATATTGCTAAGTACATAAAAAGTAATTAATAAAGCTTACTTCTGCTAGCATCCACTACTTCATTATTTCTTGGCCTTGAGTCCCAATAAGTCAACTGTACTAATCTCTAGCATCTTTTCCAGGAACAAACAATGTACTCTTTTTCTGATGCTGTGATCTTTTGTTATTGCTAATATAATCCTGCTATTTTAATTTAAAATAACACTATGGCCCTGTAACTAATAGCCATGCACTTTGAGTTGCCGCTTTAATAATGGTGATTAAATTCTGATGAACCAAATTCTACCCAATTCCTGTTCAAAATATAACATGTTGTAACATGACAATTGGAAAACTACAGTCAGCTGTGGCCACTGCACTGGCTGCTTCATCTAGGGATTTAAACCATGGCCTTGGCCTCATTATCATACTGCTATAATTTAATGAGCAAAACAGCCTAAAAATAAAATTTGAAAACAGTAAAAATTGTGGTGTCTCTGAGCCTAAACCACTGTGCACCTGGGTTCTTTCAGGTGTTTTGATACTGAAATGAAGGTTGTATATCCTTTTGAAAATCAAAGCTGGTCATGTTTGTTTTCTGGCCAGAAGACTTCCAATGTCTGTTGATGCCTATACATTAAAATTCTTCAGCATAACATACAGGTATATCTTGGGGATTTTGTGGGTTCAGTTGCAGACCATGATAGTAAAGTGGATATCACAATAAAACGAGTCATACAAATTATTTTGGTTTCTGAGTGCATATAAAAATTATGTTTATACTGTATCATATTCTGTTGAGTGTGCAATAGCATTATGAAAAAGTTTGAAATGTTGTGAGAATTTCTAAAATATGACACAGAGACACAAAGTTAGCACATGTTATTGGAAAAATACTCGCCCACTCATCTGCTGTACTGTGGTGGCTTTCGTGTTGCTGTCATATTGGAAGCTATGCTACTGGTATTGGAAACATCAGCTGGGTCACCATAGTGGACAGGTTTCAGCGGAGTTTCCAGACTAAGACAGATTAGAAAGAAGGAGATATAGAATACTTAATGAAAACCCTATGAATAATAGTGAAACATGGTCAGATACAGTGCCAGAGGAGGAAAACATTATGAATTGCACCAGGATATGGTGCTGGAAGATGAACTCCTCAGGTTGGAAGACACTCAAAATATGTCTCCTCAAAGTAGAATTGACCGTGATGACATAAATGGAGTAAACCTTCCAGGGCCTTCATTTGCTGAAGGGGAACAAATCAAAATGAGGAGAAACAGTTACAAACATCCATTAATAATCAGAAAATGTAAGGTAAAAAAGTATCAATCTAGGAAAATTGGAAGTTGTCAAAAATGAAATGGAAAGCATAAAGATTGATAGCCTAGGCATTAGTGAGCTAAAATGGACTGGTATTGGCCATTTTGAATCTGACAGTTTGCATGGTTTACTATGCTGGGAGCCATAAATTCAAAAGGAATGGCAGAACACTCATCATCAAGAGGAATAATTCAAGATCTATCTTGAAGTACAACGCTATCTTTGATAGGATAATATCCATACGTCTACAAAGAAGACCAGTTAGTGCCACTATTATTTTAATTTATGCACCAATCAATAAATCATGTGATGATGATGATGTTGAAGAATTCTAACAAATTCTTAAGTCTGAAATTGATGAAATATGAAATTAAGATGTATTGAAAATTACTGGTGACTGGAATGCAAAGGTTGTAAACAAAGATAAATGATCAGTTTTTGGAAAATATGGCTGTGGTGATAAAAATGATGTTGGCTATTGCAAGATAGAATTTTAAATTAAAATTAAAACAAGTGCATGAGAGCTAAAATTTGACCTTGAACATATTTCACCTGAATTGCGAGATCATCTCAAGACAGATTTGATGTACTACACACTAATGACCAAAGACCAGGAGAGCTATGGGATGACATCAAGAACACCATACAGGAAGAAAGCAAAAGGTCTTTAAAAAAGACAGGTAAGAAAGGAAATACCAAAATGGATGTCAGAAGAGACTCTGAACCTTGTTCGCCAGTGCAGATGCTAAAGTGAATGGAAGAAATCAGAAGGTCAAAGAACTGAACAGAAAATTTCAAAGGATAGCTCAAGAATGAAATGTGCAAAGAAATGGAAAACCAAAAGGGAAGAACACTCTCAGCATTCCTTAAGATGAAAGAACTGAAGCAAAAATTCAAGCCTATGGTTACAATACTGAAGGATTCCATGGGCAAAATATTGAACGATGCAGAAAGCATCAAAAGAAGATGGAAGAAATACACAGAGTCATTGTACCAAAAAGAAATGGCATATGTTTAATCATTTCAAGAGGTAACATATAATCAAGAACCGATGGTACTGTAGGAAGACATCCAAGCTGCACTGAAGTCACAGGTGAAAAACAAATCTTTCAACAAACTGATATAGCACTGGAAGTGATCACTCATCTATGCCAAGAAATTTGGAAGACATCTACCTGGCCAACCGATTGAAGAGATCCATATTTGAATCAGACAGGGAACTGCCAGAAACTCAAGCCTGATTCAGAAGAGGATGTGGAACCAGAAATATTTCAGATGAATCTTGGCTGAAAGCAAAGAATACCAGAAAGATGTTTGTTTTTGTTGTTAAGTGCCTCTGAGTCAGTTCCAACAAATAGAAACCCTGTATATGGTTTTCTGGAGTGCTGGTGTGGTGCTGTGGGTTAATGCACTGGACTGCAAAGTTGGTTTGAACCTCAGGGTTGGCAGTTCAAGCTTGCCAGTCACTCCTCGGAAAACCTATACAGGGTCGCTATGGGTTAGAATTTACTCAATGGCACTTAACAACAACAATATGGTTTCCAAGGAGTGGCTGGTGGGTTTGAGTTACCAACCTTGCTGTTAGTAGTCTAGTGCTTACCCTACATTTACACACCAGGACTCCAGACAGATATTAACTTGTGCTCTACTGACTATGCAAAGGTTTTTGATAATTTTGTGAAGAATGGGTATTCCAGAACACTTAATTTGCTCATGAAGAACTCATACATAGACCAAGAGGCAGTTGTTTGAACAGAACAAAAGAATGCTGAATGGTTTAAAATCAGGAAAGGCATGCACCCAGTTTTGTATACTTTCCCCATACTTATACAATCTTCATGCTGAGCAAATAATCTGAGAAACTGGATTATATGGAGACCGTAGCATCAAGATTGGAGGGAGAGTCATTAACAACCTTCAATATGCAGATGATAAAACCTTGCTTGCTCAAAGTGAAGAGGACTTAAACTACTTACTAATGAAGCTCAAAGACAACAGCCTTCAGTATGGATTCCACCTCAGTGTAAAGAAAACAAAACCCCTCACAAGTGGACCAATACATAACTCAGTACCATTTTCCCAATTGTTGTTAGGTGCCAATCAGTAGGTGCCAACTCATAGCAACCCTATGCACAACACAACAAAACACTGTCAGGTCCTGCACTATCCTCCCAAGTTTTTACAAATTTCTATTTGTAAAAAATGCAGTAGCTATAAAGCACAGTAAAATAAGGTATGCCTGTAAAAGATTGCAATGTAATCTTTCATAATCTATTTCTCCAGCTTTATCTCTTGTTACAACTTTCTGTCTTCCTCTCTTTATACTTCAATAACAGTGATTTTCTAATTATGTTCTGACTTAATTTAATTGTTCAGCATACATTAATGAGCTGCTATCTTGTATGAGACACTCTGCTAGGTCCTGAGAAACTTGAGTGAAAGGCATTTTGTTGCTATTGAAGAATCCAGTGTTCAGTTGGGAAGACAGTGAAGGAAATAAATGAATACAACCCAGTGTGGCTAGTGCTGTATCTATAAGTAAGGTATGTACAATGCTACTAGAGCACGTGCAATACAAATGGAAAGAGAAGAAAGGGGGGAATGTACATACTGTGGCAAAGAGAAAGAAGCTATCTAGACTGAGAAGACAATCAAGAAGGCAGGAATAGAAATGATAATTCAAGATGAAGGAATAGAGTCACAGAGATTAGAAGCTTTGCTTTCAGTTAAATGCAAGTAGATTGTCATGGTGGAATAAAGGAGTGTGCATAAAGACAAGGTTGGAAATGATGCTGGAGAAGTAGGCAGGAGCTACTAAAGCAACATGTCTACCTTGACAAAGGGTTTAGAAATTATTTCTGTGCACCTATTTTTCTGTTGCTCAACTTAAGTCACCAATGATAAATGAATTTCCAGAAATTCATTTGACAACATTTATTGGAATAGCATACACTGCTCTAGGTGCCTGTGATACATTAGAAAAATTTCCTGCCCTGCCCTTATCTTCTAGTAGAGAGAAGTTGATGTTTAATGACAGACATAATCAACTAGTATGCTATCCAAGTTGGAGTGAAAATACAGTTGTCAGGGTAAGTGATTATATATATATATAATT
>NW_006408519.1:3443335-3452880 GCF_000296735.1 Chrysochloris asiatica
TTTTGGGTAGCCAATGTCCAAGTTGCCCATCTCTGTCTACTCTGTGTGTGGAGGGGGTGGGAATGATTCTTGCTGTAAGGATTTGTTCCCTCTTTTGAGTTACTGCATCCATAGGTGAAGACAGAAGTCTTTTGAAGGTATTTTACTTCCTTTACTTTTCAGCATAGCAATCTTATGCTAAATTGGGTGACTGCTTTGAAATCTAGCCCATTTAAAAATTCTATGTGATACCAGGAGCTCTGGTAGTGTAGTGGTTATGGATTGGGCTGCAAACCTTAAGGTCAGTAGTTCGAAACTACCAGCTGTTCAGCGGGAGAAAGATGAGGCTTTCGAAAGCTCCCATAAAGATTTATAGTCTCGGAAACCCTGTACAGGGTTGCTATGAGTCAGTTCTGACTCCATAGCACATAACCACCACCACCATGTGATATATGAGGGGCTTAAAAATTTTATGGAAAAATGCAAGGAAAAGATAATGCAATATTTCCATGAGCTTTCTGAAGTTCCCTATAAGGATCCCTGGTAGCATAGTAGGTAAGCACTCAGCTGCTAACCAAAAGCTTTGAACCCACCAGCTGCTCTGCTTGAGAAAGATGTAGCAGTTTGCTTCCATGAAGATGACAACCATGGAAACCCTATTGGGTCAGTTCTACTCTGTCCTACAGGGTCACACTATGAGTCAGAATCGACTTGACAGTAATGGGGTATGTGATAGATATTCCATTATGTGATATACAAATGGTGACAAAATTTATTTTGAAAAGGTGTGAGTCAGGGTGGAAGATGATTTTAAGATACTTTCACTTCCAAGAATTCCCTTTAACAGGAAAAACACATCTAGTTGTAGTGAAGACTGTAAAAAGAAACACAGTAACAGTAAGCCCACTCATTTCTGCTGCAGTCTGTAAGAAATCAGGTGTCCCAGTGATTCCAGCTCATGCACATTGTACGCATGTCATATGCTGGCACTGTATTCAGGCAGATAAAGAGGCAGTGGGAGTGCAGGGAGACACAGCAGCAGCAACACAGCATGCCAACTATGCCATTGGTAGAAAATAGTGCAGGGTTAAAGGGAGCACAAATTGTCCAGTTTGGACAACGACTTTTAAGTTCACATTTGATATACTCAAAATAACTAAACCTTTGCTGTACATATTTTGATTTCTGATTCTGCTTAAGTTGATAGTTGGCTGGGGTGGGAGGTGGTGTTATTTTTAAAAATCTGGCCCATAAATAGTTGAATAAGGTAGCGTTTTCCACCCATCCCTTTTAATTCTAGCTTGGTTCTCTTTTTTAAAGGAGCAGTTAATGTGTTTTAGTGATACTCTGGATTTCCAAGGATAAAGCCATAGACATATGTATTTGCTGGTACCTCACTGTGGGTGAATGTACTGGACTGTAAAGTTGGTTTGATCCACAAGGTCAGCGGTTCAAGCTCACCAGCCACTCCTATACAGGGTTACTATGGGTCAGAACTGACTAGATGGCACTTAACAACAACTCATTCATTGCATGTGACAGGAAAGTGTTGATAGTATAGAAAAATACAACATTTCAATTTTTGGTTAAAAAAAATTCACTTCTTTCTAGAAGTGTTCTTTGTGCTTGTTTTCTACTTCTCAATTGTGATTTTTCTCCTCAACTTCTCCTTATATGTGACAATGCATGCAGTGCAGTTCTTACCCTTTGCTACAAACATTTGTCACTTGGGGAGCTATCAAGATATACTCATACCAGAAAACCAACCCCATAGATTGATTCATTTGATCTGGGGATGATATTTAAACAAATATCCAAGTAATTTTAATATGTAACCAGGGTTGAAAACCACCACGGTTTCATTTTGGACTAAAAGTAATTCAGTTCTACCTCAGCTCTGCCTTTTACTACATGGTTAATCTTGGCCCTCAATGTTCTATAGGATGATGAGGTTGGATTAGAGATTTATACACATTCTCTAACTGTAAAACAAAATGAAATAAATTGGCATTCATATGATCTCATCTGGTTTCCTTAGCTTCAAAGACATGAAAATGGAATCATTTGGAGTAGGAGAGATTGTTTTGAAGCATGTGGCTAATAATAATAAATAATAAAAATAGTACTTCAGTAAACTTTTCCCTCCTTCCTTTTCTCAAATACAAGGCACGGGAGAAAATAAAATTTAAGCTTAGAAATCACAATATACTAAATCTGCTTTGTCTATCCCCCAACTAGTTGGAGGGTTCCTTGCGATAGGAGAAGGGTGAGAGTTTACTACACAACAAGAAAATATTGAACAAACCCAAAGGCTTGATACTACGCATCATACCATAATCTAGCCTGACACAGAACAGCGTGCATGTGGGAGGCGGAGTAGGGGTGTGTGCGTACGTGCGTACGTACGTACACACACACACTGAACACACTGTCATTCACAGGGCTTACAGTAAGCACGCAGAAGAGGGAGTGGTCCTTGGTGATCTGCTCCTAGCCACATCTTGTCTCACCTCACCACCTCTGCCCCCATCAGTGGGGTTGTTAGGGTGGCGCTCAGCATTGCAGAGAGCAGAGGCAGTGGCAGTCAAGACTAGGGACTGGTTTTTCGTGTACTTTCTTCCCCTTTTAACAAATCCAAGATCAGACTCTAATTTGATCTCCTCGCTTCTCTGCCTCTTCTCAAGCCTAGATGGAATGTCCTTGGCTTGGTTCATTAGTTGGCTCACACTCACCCGAGTAGTCCTTAGCCCTTTTACTTTTACAGTCCACCCCCAACCTCTGTCGCCTCTTCATCCTCCCATTTCTCCCAAACTTTGTCTCCCAATCTCTCCTCCCCACTTTCCCACGGTCTACATCCTCTCCAAGTATTGTGGCCCCACCAGCCCTGTTTTCCAAAATTTCCTCACCCGTAAGTCACCCACCCTACCCGGACTGAGACAGCACTTTATCACACACTTCGTCCCCTTAAAGTTACCCTTGTTCTTAGCCTACACCCTCAACACCTCGGGCTTCCTAACCTCACTTGATCACTTGCTCCCTCCTTTCAGGACCTGGACCCAAACCTCGGGTCCCCTCACCTCCACTTCACACTCTCTATCCACCCTCCCACACCTTGAGTGCTCCCCTCCGCCTCTTAGCTCACACTCTGTCACCTCCCGGCCTGACACCCTGGTAACACCTCCCTTCCTTACACTATCCACACCCCACTCACGACACCTCGTGCACCCGCTACACGCTCACGTCCTTCTCAGTCCGGACCCTGAAAGCTCCGATGCCCACTAGTACATTTACACTCTTCTCCACCTCTCTTCACCCAGTCCCAGCCCACACCTTAGGAGGGGTGGCCAGCGCCAGCCGGGCGCCCGCTGCGCCGGGCCTGAGCGGCGGGGAGGTGACGCGGCCCGCGCGGGAGGAGCCCGGGAGGCTAAGGGGCGGAGGAGGCGCGGGCGGAGGCACTGAGCGGCGGCGGCGCAGGGAGCTGGTCCTCCGCGCGCCGACTCCATGGACCAAAGGGGCGGCTGCGGTGGCTGAGGGACCCCGGGCTGGCGCGTGATGAGGAGGGGCCGGCGCCTGACCCTGCTACTGCTACGCTTGCTCCGATCCCGACGTCTGCAGGCGAGGGGCCCTGACCCCGGGAATCTCCACCTTTAGCCTCTAGCATTTCTCCTCCTCCGTTTTCCCTGCTCCTCTGTAGCCTGGGGCGGGGGGGTCTCCACTGGCAGTTCCCCGCCCGGCGGCCTTCTTCCCTTAGCTTCTTAAGGTGTCCTCTCTCCGCGACGCCGAGGGAGTCCCGTGACGCGCAAGCCGGTGGGACGGCAGAGCAGCTTCTCCGGGAAATTCACCCCTGATTTCTTATTCCCCTTCTCTGCGCCCCTCTGGCCCACGGGACACCGCCTTCGGCGTCCCGAACGAGTTCCTGGGACTTCCCCCAGGGGCTGGTTCGCCACCACTTCCCAACCCCCCTCCGGCGCGCGCCCCCCACCTCGACCCGACACACTCTCGCCTGGGCCGGCGCGCCGCCCTCCCACCCTCTCCCTCCAGTCACCCCACCCTCAGCCGCTCCTGCTACCTTACTCTACAGCCCTCCCCTGCTGCTTCGCGCACTTAAGAGTCCAGGCCCGGCCTCCTGCTCATCTCCGCGCCGCTCACTTGCCAGCCCCTGCGCCCCCGGGAAGAAGAAACATTTCCCGGAGCGCACTCCCCTGCCCTCAGCCCCCTCCCCCCGCGCCCGGCCTCCCCTCCCCCTGCTCTTTCTGTCTTGAGAGAGAGGGGCTGTTGCCTCAGATTGAAGGCCATTGATTTGTATGTATTTGTCCCAGCGTCGGAGGCTGCCCCAGCCGCCCGCACCGGTGCTACTGCCGCTGCCGCCAGTGGAGTTGCCTCACTGTTTCCCTAGGGTGGTTCGGCTCCACCAAACATGTCGGCTCCAGTCGGGCCCCGGGGCCGCCCGGCTCCTACCCCGGCGGCCTCTCAGCTGCCCCTGCAGCCCGAGATGCCCGACCTCAGCCACCTCACGGAGGAGGAGAGGAAAATCATCCTGGCCGTCATGGATCGGCAGAAGAAAGAAGAGGAGAAGGAGCAGTCCGTGCTCAAGTAAGGACCCGGCTCCATCTTCCCTCCTAGCTCCTAGTCCTCCTCCCTCTCGTCCCCTGTTCCGCGGCCGCGGGCGCGCCCCGATCGCCGCCCTCCCCGCCCTCTGGCGGCGCTGGGGCCACGAGGGCTGCGGCCGGCTCAGGGGTTGCTTTTCTGGGTGCCGAGCGCGGATGTGTGTGTCGGGGAGGGAGGGCGCCGATGCCGGCTGAGGTGAGGGTGGTGAGCCTTTGGGCGGCGTAGTTTTCCCGGGCGCCCTTCCCGCTTTCCTCGCGGGCCAGTTCGGCTCGGGGATCCGGCGGTGCTGGGGCTGAGCCTAGGCTCAGCGCGTCCTTTTCCTTTCGCCGCTGCCGCCCCCGCACGGAGGCAGGGACTGGGGCAAGGAATCCAATATGGCCGTGCACAGGTGCTCTCAGGCCGGGACCCGGCGAAGGTGCGCCAGCTGGGGGATGCAGGCGCCGCCGGGGCCCCTCGTCCCGCGCCGCCACACAGCGGTTCTGCTCTCTACGCGGGAAAGAGCAGAGGTGCCCACGATCGCGGTGGGCTAGGGGTCTAAGCTCAGTCGCGTCTCGGGTGGGTGTGCGGCGGTCGCCATCTTCCAGCCCCTCCCCCTCGGCGTGTTCCAACACCCTGCACTCTGCTGCTCTTCCTGTTTGCAACTAGTAAATCTGTTTAAACCTAAGGAGACTCCAGTTCTTACCATTACTGCAGTTCGGGATACTTTATACCTTGTAAAGTTTTACTATTTATGCTCATAGTCGAAGCGGCCAGGAATTATGCAGAGGCTGGGTGGACTGAAAGTAGCTGTCAGGCATCGGTTTAGCAACTGTGTAACTTCAGCACCAGGGAACTGTCCAGACGGGGTTATCTGTAGCTTTGATATTTCTTTCCTAGTGTAGTGAGATTTGTTTCTACAGGTTTGCTTTAAATATTTTATGCCTGTTTGACTTCTCAGTTACTACGTGAAAGAGATTATGTGGAAGATGTCTACATTTTAATGTTTAATAAACTGAACTTATTATTTTTTTTTAACTTGCTTTATCCTAAGGGATTGATTATACAGTTTGCATTACAAAGTTGAGACAGGTTTTACCCCTCCTAAAGTTGAAAACCCCATACTGGGTTGCTATGAGACAACTCGACAATTCAATGGCACTTAACAACAACAACAAAGTTGGGGCAGTGTTATCAAGTATTCTTCACAGACACACACCACTGAACGAACGTGAAGTATTCATCTATGAAGAAACTAATACCTGTCTCTAAATCACTTAAATATTAAAAACAGATTGTTGCATTCAGTATTTACTACACTTACAAAGAAATTCTTTCTTTTTATACACATAATTCTAATTAATAGTTATTTCATGGTTTAATGAAAATTATTTCTTTAAATAATTTTTGGCAACAAACATCAAATATCTTAAAGAAAAATACTTGTACTATTTGTGACAAAAATTTGAAGGACTAACAAAGCAAAAGTATTGACATATTAACCCGAAAATTGAGAAGACTTAGTCCTGGTGTGGCGCTGTGGGTTAATGCACCAGACTGCAAAGCCTTTTGAACTGCAAGGTTGGCGGTTCAAGCTCACCAGCTGCTCCTCGGAAACCCTATACAGACGTGCTATGGGTCCAACCCACTCGACGGCACTTAACAACAAGAACTTCTTTATAAGGACTCCTGGTGTGGCACTGCAAGGTCAGCACTGGACTGCAAACCACAAGGTTGGCAGTTCAAAACCATCAGCTGCTCCTCGGAAACCTTATACAGGGTCGCTATGATTTGGAATCAACTCCACAGCACTTAACAAAAATAACAACAGTTCTTTAAAGATAATTTATAGATTTGAATTCTTGTTTAGGATATGAAACGTTTTAAGAGATTTAAATAATTCATAGGAATTAATAGAAGAATAAATAATTATTTCTAAAAGCTTTTGAGCATACTCCTAACTTTGCTTAGCTTATTTTGAAAACTAACTGCAAAGCTTTTGATGCAAAACCTTCAGTCTGATATTTAAATATTTGGATTTTTAATTTTTACTATAATTACTAAAAATCAGTGTTTCTAAGATGTTGCTCAAAAATATAGTTGCATTTCTTGATCTATATATTTAAATGTATGATGTGTTTTAATTTTTTATAATATGTTAAATCATAGTGTTTATTGGCTACTTTAGTTCTAAATCTATTTATTGGTCTAAATGCTGTCTAAAATACAGCATATTTTATTGGCAATTGATATTATTTTTTAACTCTCCTTATAGATATAAATTTAAATAAATTATGAATCACTCAAAAGGAATATTATATTTTATTAGAAAAATATGAAAGTTTTTTTTCCAGTTAGCTACATGAGTATGTTACATCTGTATGTAAATCTACATGCTGTGTAAATACATTTTATGTTGTGCATTAATATTATCATATCTTAGGTAGATGTAAATATTCTTTACACCTATGTTCTTACAATCTATGACATCGTATTAATGGAAAAGCTATTCAGGTTTATTTTTAGTAAATATTTGCCTTTCTTCCTAAAGTAGACCTGGAAAGGGTCTTATGTCACAGTGGCTTGCACAGCTTCAGAATAATTTTACATATTAATTTTAACAGCACTTAATAACAAGAGCAACATTAATTTTAGCAAGAAATTAAAATATAATATATTTAATATTTTAATTTTAAATATGTCCTAAAATGCTTTTGGATTTTGTGATAAAATCAGACAAGGAAAATGAGGAAAAGAAGCAGACTTTATAACATAATTGCATTAGAGACAGTTTTGAAGAATTTTACATCATTAAGATTGGGTGTTAACATGATGTTGCATGGTAACATTGATTCTTACAGGTTATATTGTTGTTAAGTGCTGTCGAATTAGTTCTGACTTATAGCAACCCTGTATAGGGTTTCCAAGTAGCAGATGGTGAGTTTGAACCACTGACCTTGTAGTTAGCAGTCTAATGCTTATCAATTACAAGTGCCATACCAGTACTCCAGAGAAGGTTATGTTGTTGTTTTTAAGTGCCATCGAGTCAGTTCCGACCCATAGCGACCCTGTACAGGGTTTCTGAGGGTGTAAATCTTTACTGGAGTAGAAAACCTCATCTTTCTCCCGCGGATTGGCTGGTAGTTTCGAACCGCTGACCTTAAGGTTCGCAGGCCGATTCGTAACGCTAGGCAGAAATAAATTGAAATTCAAGTTCATGTCTATCTATGTATCCTTTAAAAAAGGAAGACAAGTTTGATGTGTGAAGAGATTGAAACTATTGAATAAAAGGTATGTTTTGTATGTATGTGAGTTTCAGTATTCATATCCAGTGTTTATGCAAAGTGGAGTGTGCAAATTCAAGGGCATCACAAGATGATATATTGGAGTAGAAGAAGAATATACTAGAGCTAATATTTGCATTTAATGTTTGTTGAAAAAGAAGGAAGAAATTAAGCTGTATTATTTAATATATGGATTGACATTTTTGACATGCACATAATTTACATATAAATATGCATTTCTTAAAATTTTCATACCTGAAACTTAAAAAAAAAATTGTGGCTATGAAACATTTAAAATGAGATATTTGAGAGTTCGAACATATATTAAAGTAACAGTAATCTCACTCCTTTGACGTCTGAGTAATTTCTTAAAAGCCCAGCTGAATATCCACATACTTCAGGAGGTCTGTTACTATCAAATAATTCCATCGTGCATAGACTGCAAGCATGTTTACATCTCACCAGATCCCAATAATAATTTTTTTTCTTGCATAGTTTCCTGTAACACTTTTAGTTTGAATAACTCAATCTGTTGATTTCTAGAATGTCCTTTTACTGACTAATACTTTTATGCTTTGTATTTCAAGACTGTAAACTTCTTGAAGGTGAGAATGAAATTGGACTCTTCTTCGATATTTCATTGTTTTGTGGTATCCTTAACAGGTGCATGTGTTGTTGTTGTTGTTAAATGCCACTGAGTAGGTTCTGACCTTGTATAGGGTTTCTGAGGAGCGACTGGTGGGTTTGAACCATCGACCTTGTGGTTTAAATTTACCTTGTAGTCCAGCGAATTATCCTGCAACACCATACTAGGACTCCAACATGTGCATATGGTACATACCTAAGAAATAATATGGATTTGAATGTGGTAATGTTAATGAGGTATTTTATCAATTTTGTTGGGAAATATAAAGAACAAATGTGTTTGAGGAAAAAAAACCACACACACCATAATTCATTTTCCAGGAGTGTGTGCTGTATTGTGAAAAAAATGTTATAAGGAAAGCAAAATGCAGAAATCAACAGAAAAGTATTCATTCAATAAGTACTTACTGAGTTTTTACTATAGGCTTATTATAGTCTTTCAGATAAGGGTTTCTTCAACAAAAACTGGAAAGAAATGATGTGACTTGACTTGTATCTTATCCTTTCATTCTCAGTTTTGGTTTTCTGTTAATATCAAAGGAACAGCTTGCTTTCCAAATACAGGAACACAGTTAATCTTCCTGACTCAGTCTTTGAGGCTACTATTACTCTGCATATCAAAGTATAGAAATATATTTACAACCAAGTGAGCAATTAAAACAAATTTTTTTTGTAGCTCAATTTAAAAAGTATTTTACAAATTCAATTGATAAAATTCTTATTTTCTTTGTTTGATGTTGTTGTTAATTGCCTCTGAGTTCATTCTGACACATAGTGACCCTGTATAGGGTTTCTGAGGAGTGATTTGTGAGGTTGAGCCACCAACCTTGTGGTTCAAGCTGACGTTGCGGTCAAGTCTTTGTCCTAAAGTGCTACACCATTAACAGTTTATTCTACACTTGAGATATTCAAGGCATGTAAGAATATATGTATGTTTGTGTGTGTGTGTGTATATATATGTTGTTGTGAAGTGCCATCGAGTCATTGTTGTGAAGTGCCATCGAGTCAGTTCTGACCCATAGCAACTCTGTAGAGGGTTTCCGAGGAGCAACT
>NW_006408519.1:3459345-3465457 GCF_000296735.1 Chrysochloris asiatica
GGGAGTAGAAAGCCTCATCTTTCTCCCGCGGAGCAGCTGGCAGTTTCGAACTGCTGACCTTAAGGTTCGCAGCCCGATTCGTAACCACTACGCTACCCTCACTATTAGATAATAAATAATAACATGATAAAGGAAAAAAAAAAAAAGATTGAAGTTCTCAAATACTTTTTTTTGCTAGCATCCACAATCAGCACTCATAGAAACAGCAGTCAAGAAATCAAATGACATATTGCATTATGTCATGCTGGGTAGGGTGGAGGGTCAGCGAAAAAGAGGAAGACCCCTAACGAGATGGATCAGCCAGGTGGCATCATTGATGGCGTCAAGTGTGGCAGCGGTAGTGAGGTTGGCCCAGGATTGGACATTATTTCGTTCTGCTGTGCATGGGGTCGCTATGAGTCGGTTCCGACTCGATGGCACTTGACAACAACAAAAATTATCAGCTAACTCTTAAGGAGCTCACAGTGAGAAGCAGGATTAATCATAATTAAAATATTGCATGCTAGGCCTTAGGACACCTTTATGAACAGTGTATCATGAATGTACTCATTCAGGAGGAGTGCCTGATATACTCTTGGGGAGGTCATATCTAGGTTGAATCTCCAAGGATGAATAGATGATAGCTGAACAAAAGAAGATATTCCAAAGAAAAGAACTAAAATTCTTGCTGAAACACACACACACAAGCAAACAACAACAAAAAACACAGGGCATGGTGCAGTGAATCACCTGGAGTGGTCCAAAAGTGTGGCTCATAGAGTTTAAATGGAGGTAGGTCAGTAGAGGAGACTGAAGAGGCAGACAAGGGTTAGGATTTAAAGACTTTATATACTGTACTTTGGATTTAGATTTGGAATGTAGTAAGGAGTCATGGAGGGATTTTAAGCAGTGGCATAATATAATCTGACTTTTGGTAAAAATGCACATACACAAAAATCCCACCACTTATTTTTTGGTTTCTTAACATTTTTGTGTGTGTAGTAAATAATATCTAATAGTACATTTGACATTTCACCAGTTTTACACATACAGTCCAGTTATGTTACTTATGTTCATTGTCATCACCCTTTTATCCATTCCCAAACTGTACTATCACCCTTAACTAAGCATTGAATCCTTCTTTCCCTCTTTTCTGCCTGTTCTTATTACTCACTTGTAAACTTTGGTCTCTGTAAACTTAATTTAGATATTTTTTCTAGAGATTTCATATCAGTGAGATCATATAATATTTGTCCTTTTGTGAATGATATATTTCACTCAGCACAGTGTTTTTAAGGTTTACCCATGTAACAGCATGTAACAGATGATCATTTCTCTTTATGGCTGAGTAAAATTCCATTGTATGTATGCACCCAATTTTGTTTATCCATTCATCTGTTGATAGACATATGACTATTGTGAATAGTGCTTCAATGAGCATTGATGTACAAGTTTCTGTTTGTGTTCTAGTTCTCAATTCTTTTGAAATATATCTAGGAATGAAGTTGTTGGATCACATGGTAATTTTAAGTTAAGATTTTTGAGGAACTGCCAGGCTGTTTTGTTTTCCACAGTGGTTATACCACTTTACAATCTGCTAGCAATGGATGAAGATTCCAGTTTCTCCACCTAACATCTGTTGCTTTCTGATTTCTTTTTTTAAAAAAAAGCACAGCCCTCCAACTGGATGTGATGTGATAATATTTCTGTTTCTAAAAGGTCACAACTTTGTAAACTTTATATAGTGTTATACTTTGTACACATGGGGGTTGTTATGAGTCCGAATTGTATCAAGGACAACTCACAACACAATAGTGACTAATGATGTTGGGCATCTTTTCATGTGCTTATTGGCCATTTGTCTATCCTCTTTGGTGAAATTGTGTGTTCAAGTTCTTTGCCCATTTGTTGATTAAGTTGATTGTCTTTTTGTTGTTAAGTTGTAAGAATATTTTATATATTCTGATATTAATTCCGTATCCAATATATGGTTTTCACAAATTTCCTCTTGGTTTGTACTTTCTCTTTGCTTTCTTGGAAAAGCCCTTTGGTGAACAGAAGTTTTTAAGTTTGATGGGTCCCCATTGTCTAGTTTACCTTTTGCTGCTCCTGCTTTCAGTGTCATAGGTAAGAATCGATTGTTAAAAACTAGATCTTGAAGCATTAACCCTCCTCTGTGTTTTCTTTTGGAGTCCTGGTGGGGTGCTTTGGGTTAATGTGCTGAACTGCAAAGTCGGTTTGAACTGCAAAGTTCAAGCTAACCAGCTGCTCCTCAGAAAACCTATACAGGTTTACTATGTGTTGAAACTGACTCAACTTAGCATGCAAGAATGTTTTTTTCTTCTAAGAGTTTTATGATTTGAGTTCTTATGTTTAGGTCTTTGATTTATTTTGAGTTAGTTTTCACATATGAGGGTAAGTCAAAAAGTTTTGCTACAAAATCATATTATTGTTGTTAAGTGCTTTCTAGTCAGTTCTGACTCATAATGACCCTGTATAGGATCTCCAAGGAGCGACTGGTGCGTTTGAACTGCTAACCTTGTGATTTGCTCCTCAGAAACCCTAACAGGGTTGCTATGAGTCGGAACAGACTCAATGGAACTTAACAACAACAATATATGTAGGATCATGTAAAGATGGATTGTTTTGCATCTTCCTTCTTGATTTGGATACCTTTTATTTCTTTTTCTTGCCTCACGGTTCTGGCTGGAACTAGTGAATGATGAGCAAAGGTGAGAATGGGCATCCTTGTTTTGTTTCTAATCTTACTGGGAAAGCTTTCAGTCTTTCACAATTAAGTATGTTGTTAGCTGTGGGTTTTACATAAATGCTTTTTATCAGAATGAGCAATTTCCCTTCTTTTCCTAACCTTTCTATAGTGTTTTAATCTTGAAAGAGTGTTGGATTTTGTCAAATGTGTTTTTTGCATTAATTTAGATGGTTATGTGTTTCTTTCCCTTTATTCCATTATGTTATCTATTACATAGATTGATTTTCTACTGTTGAAATAGCCTTGCATTCTTGGGATAAATCCCATTTCATCATGATGTATCATTGTTAGGTGCTGTCGAGTTGGTTCTAACTCACAGCCGCCCTATCTGTGTACAACAGAACACTGTCCAGTTCTGCATCATCTTCACGGTTGTTACTTTGTAACCACTGTATCAATCTGTCTTATTGAGGGTCTTCCCCTTTTTCTCTGTCCTTCTATTATATCAAGCATAATATTCTTCTGCAGAGACTGGTACTTCCTGATAACATGCCCAAAGTATAAAGTTACCCGTTGTCCCTTCTGGCTGTACTTCTTCTGGAGGTACTTGGTACTTTGAATATTCTTTGTCACTACCGTAATTCAAATGCACCCCTTCCTCTCTGGTCTTCTGTATTCATTGGTCAGCTTTCAAATGCATGTGAGGCAATTGAAGATATCTTGGCTTGGGTCACGTGCACCTTAATCCTCAAAGTGACATTTTTGCTCTTTAACACTTTAAAGAGGTCTTTTGCAACAGATTTACACAATGCAATATGGATTTTGATTTTTTGACTGCTGCTTTGATGAATGTTGATTGTAGATCCAAGTAAAGTGAGATCTTTGACAAGTTCAGTCTTATCTCTGTTTATCATGATGTTATCTATTGGCCCAGTGGTAAGGACTTTTATCTTTACCTGAGTTTTAATCCATACAGAAGTCTTGGATCTTTATCCAGAAATGCTCAATTACTCTTTATTTTCAGCAAGCAAAGTTGTGTTAGCTGCATACCATTGGTTGTTAATAAGCCTTCCTCCCATCCGGATACCATATTCTTCCTCATTTAGACTACAAAAAGACTACAAGGTCTTTTTGAACCATGGAGTCGGTGGTTCAAACTCACCAGCCACTCCTTGGAAAACCTATACAGGATTACTATGAGTCAGAACTGACTCTATGGTACTTAACAACAATAAAAACATGAATTATTTGCTCAGCATACAGATTTAATAAGTATGGAGAAAGGATACAACCTGGACACACATTTTTCCTGAATTTAAAGCAAGCAGTAGTGACTTGTTCTGTTTGAATGACTACCTTCTGTTTGAATGATACATGAGCACAATTAGGTTTTCTGGAATTCCCATTTTCATAAACTTATCGATAGTTTGCTGTGATCCACATAGCTGAATGCCTTTGCCTAGTCAGTTAAACAGAAGTAAACATCTTTTTGGTATATCATTAAAATAATCCATTTAATACGCTTTTTAATGCTGTTTGCTAATATTTTAGGATTTTTGCATCTATATGCATAAGTGAGAAGTCCTGTGCATTGCCCACTGGACTGCAAGGTTGGTTTGAGTTGCAAGGTTGGTGGTTCAAACTCACCAACTACTCCTTGGAGATCCTATATAGGGTCCCTATGAATCAGAACCTGGACTCCTGGTGTGGCGCTGTGGGTTAATGTGCCAGACTGCAAAGCCGTTTGAACTATAAGGTCGGTGGTTCAAGCTCACCAGTCACTCCTTGGAAACCCTATACAGGGTCACTATGGGTCAGAACCGACTCGATGGCACTTAACAACAACAACAACAATAGCAGCATGAATCAGAACCAACTCTATAGCACTTAACAACAACTACAACATTCATAAGTTTGTAGTTTTCTTTTGATGTTTTTGTTTGGCTTTGGCATCATCATAACACTTTGTTGTTGTTATTAGGTATTGTTGAGTTGGCATTGACTCACAGTGACCTCATATATAACAAAATGTAAAGTTTCCCCAGGCCTGGGCCATCCTCCGAATCATTGGTATGTTTGATCCCATCATTATACCAGAGCAAGGGAGTATTGCCAGGTTTAAAATTAGAAAAGAAATAAAGTAGGATTTTATCCTTTACCCTTACTTAAAACAACAGTCTGAATGTTGAGCAAATAATCAGAGAAGCTGGACTACATGAAGAAGAATGTGGCATCAGAATCGGAGGAAGACTCATTAACAATCTGCATTATGCATGCAGAGTAATGCTAGCCTCTTAGAATGAGTTTGAAAATGAGATTCTTCCTCCTTTTTTTTTTGAAAAATTTAACTACCACTCTTGTGTGTAATGGATTAATGAGAGAATGTAGTACAAGTAGGAGTCCAGGTGTGGCGCTGTGGGTTAATGTGCCAGACTGCAAAGCTGTTTGAACTGCAAGGTCGGCAGTTCAAGCTCACCAGCGTCTCCTTGGAAACCCTATACAGGGTTACTATAGGTCGGAACTGACTTGACGGCACTTAACAACAACAACAATACAAGAGACAAGGACATCCATTGGAGAGTTTTACAATAATATAGGTGACAAATGAGAAGATCGGAAATAAAACTGTAGGTGGAGAAGCAGGCCAGATTTGGAAAAATTTAGGAGCCGGAACTGCGGACATTTGATAACTGTGTGTAACGGGTGAAGTAAGCGTTATGTTGCTCACTTACTCAGCTGACTGCTACTCATAATATACCTGTATTTATCGTTGTGGGCTCATTTAATTGATGGTCAGCTTTCTCATCTCCTGTGAGCCCAGTACCATTGTTCTCTTTAGAGATAAGTATGTGAAGTGCTTCCTTATTGTTTTAGTTATTCTAAGGAGTTTATAGCACATGAATGTGAATAATCAAAGTAACTACAATTCCGGAAGTAGTAGGATGAGGAATAGTAAAGCAATAGTAAAAAGGCAATAGAAGACAGGAGAAAGATGCAAAGAGAGGGCAAAGAAAAAGGATGGGATGAAGACAAAATCAGGGGTCTTTGAATCCATTCATAATTGCAAGGAATCCTTCTTAATAGTTATAAAATCTTTTTGTTGGTTTGTTTACTGGATTAATTTACACTGTGTAATCTTATTAAAATGCCAGGTCTACATGTTTTTTATTGAACATTTCTTACTCCCATTAAGGAGCTTGGTGTCTCTGTAGGATAAGCACTGGACTGCTAACCACAAGTTAGGTGGCTTGAGCTCAAAAGCTGCTCTGTGGGAGAAAGAGGAGATTTTCTGCTTTCTTAAAGATTTCCAGTCTGTTTTCAGAGTTGCTGTACAGCAGCCACTTCTGTGTAGACTACATTTCCCAGCCTCTCTTGCATGTAGCTGGGTTTCTGTGATAGACTTTTAACTGATAACTACCCTCT
>NW_006408519.1:3466617-3506401 GCF_000296735.1 Chrysochloris asiatica
TTTTTTTTTTTCTGTCAAAAATGAATTTTATAGTGATGATGGCAAGGTGTTCCTCAAATATTTGTATTCCCTTTTCAGAGTTGTTGTACAGCAGCCACTTCTGTGTAGATTACATTTCCCAGCCTCTCTTGAGTCTAGCTACGTTTATGTGATAGACTTTTAACTGATAACTACTCTCTCCTACACTCATTAGACTTTATATGAATAAGAAATACACTTCTGTGTGAAGTTACTGTGACTCTGGGGGTATATCTGCTAGGGTGGTTAGCATCTTATACAAATTCTCTTCTGATCATTATCTATTTGTTTAACTTTGGAAAAATTTTAGAGTTCATATCTGTGCAGTAGTGGACTCCAGAAGTAGTTCCATGACACTGAATTGTATTCCCACACTAATATATATTTAATAATTGTCCTGGTGTGGCACTGTGGGTTCATGTGCCAGACTGCAAAGCCATTTGAACTGCAAGGTCAGCAGTTGAAGCTCACAAGCCACTCCTTGGAAACCCCATACAGGGTCAGAACGGACTCGATGGCACTTAACAACAATAACAAAGCTAATTTAGGAGTCCTGGCTCTGTAGGATAAACACTGTACTTTAACCACAAGTTTGTGGCTCAAAGCCACCAACCACTGCTCAGAAAGCCTAGGCAGACTTGCTATGAGTCGGAACCAACTTATTAACAACAACAAGGTAACTTAAGCTTTAACTCAGCTTTGTTGTTGTTAAGTGCTGTCGAATGGGTTCCCACTTATAGTGACCCTGTATAGAGTTTCTGAGGAGTGACTGGTGAGTTTGAACTGCTGACCTTGTGGTTCAAATGACCTTACAGTTTAGTGCTTATCTTACAGTGATAGGATTTGTGAATATAGAATTTATGTTCCATCTGCTTTTTGACAGTTGGGCTGTACCTCAAGTGAAGATGTATTGTTGAAGGTACAGAAGTTGAATATATTGTATCTTGACAGAAATTCTTGCTCTGGAGGTAAAGTGCAAAAACTTAATGCTGAGAAAAAACGCTTTAGTAGTAAAGATTTATTTTAGATAATTGCTTTGGCTTGAGCCCCTGTGTAAAGAAAACAAAAGTCCTTACAACTGGACCAGTAAATAACATCATGATAAATGGAGAAAATATTGAAATTATCAAAGACTTCATTTTGTCTGGATGCACGATCAACACTCATGGAAACAGCAGTCAGGAAATCAAATGACATGTTGCATTTGGTAAATCTGCTGTGCAAGGCCCTATTTAAAGTGTGAAAGAGCAAGATGATACTTTGAGGACTAAGCTGCACCTGACCCAAGCCATGCTATTTCCAACCATCTCATATGCATGTGAAAGCTGGACAGTGAATAAGGAAGACTGTAGAAGAATTGAAGTGTTTGTATTATGGTGTTGGAGAAGAATCCAGAAAGAAATATAGACTTCCAGAAGAACAAACAAATCTATTTTGGAAGAAGTAAAAACAGAATACTCCTTAGAAGCTAGGATGGCCAGATCGTCTCTGGTACTTTGGATGTGTTGTCAGGGGGGACCAGT
Source organism: Chrysochloris asiatica (assembly GCF_000296735.1). Taxonomy (NCBI): domain Eukaryota; kingdom Metazoa; phylum Chordata; class Mammalia; order Afrosoricida; family Chrysochloridae; genus Chrysochloris; species Chrysochloris asiatica. The sequence continues at coordinate 3,468,159 of NW_006408519.1, forward strand.
CCCTGGAGAAGAACATCATACTTGGTAAAGTGGAGGGTCAGTGAAAAAGAGGAAGACCACCAATGAGATGGATTGGTACAGTGGCAGCAGCAATGAGCTAAAATATAACAGCAATTGTGGAGATGGTGCAGAACCAGGCAGTTTTTTATTCTGTTGTGCCTAGAACTGCTATGCATCTCCTTGATGGCACTTAACTACAATTTGTTGTCATAAGTTTAGCAGATTGCGTTCTAATGGTTGATCTCCATCTTCTAACTAATACAGAGAGTAGTTACAGAAATTGGAGGTAAATTTTATAGGATTGTGGAGATACAGTTGAATGTTGTTGAATTTTCTCACGGTAGATGACATGTTTCCATTTTTCTCTTTGAACTACTTGAAACTTTCCCCCACTCTGCTATATATGTACTGTGGTAGACTGATCTCTATTGACTGCACTGGTAGACTCCCTTATTCTCTGCCTTTACTGATTCTGTTAATATTAGACACTACCAGTAGATAGGAGGGAGGGAAGATAATAAGGTCAGATATTTTTTTCCGTAGGCTTCCAAAATGCCAGGCCTTTGTATTGGCTCTGTCCGTCTATTGTAAACCAGTTCCATAAGGTGGTCCTCCTCATGTAACTACTTTCTTTTGGTTCTGGCAATTATTTTCCACTGTTGCTAGCCCCAGGTACTATACCATCCCTTAACTCTGCCCACAGCCTTGTAAATATTCTCTTATTAAACTCTCCTCAATTACTCAGTACGCATATGCCATCTGTTTCCTGCCAGCACTTGGAGTGACACATCCGGTTCAGTAAAAATTTATTGAGATTATGAATATGAATAGACCATGATTTTAGGCACTCACTATCTACTCTGAAGTGCTGGTGTGTCGCTGTAGGATAAAGCACAGGACTGCTAACTGCAAGGTTTAAACCTACCAGCTGTTTTTGGAAACTCTATACTGGCTTACTTAGAGTTGGAACCAAGTTCATGGCACTAACAGCAAGCAATAACAATCTCCTTATTAAGCTTCAGTAGTTAAGCAGTTACTGCTAACCAAAAGATCGTTAGTTGCAAAGTTCCGGGGAGAAAGATGTGGCAGTCTGCTTCTGTAAAGACTGCAGCCTTGGAAGCTTTGTGGGGTAGGCAGTTCTACTCTGTTCTAAAGGGTCACTGTGAGTAGAACTGGACTCGATAGCAGGGGAGTTTTGGTTAATTTTATTAGTCTTTGTATAAATCCTGCCCTTTAACTCTTTTTAAAAAATTTATTTATTTACTTTTAACTCTTGATTATGCACATGCCCTTACTCCTTGCCTACAAACAGTTTAATCTCCGGTTTCTTTGAAGTCAAAGAACAAGTTTTGATCATCTTTTTATGCCTGGAAAATAGGTATCAGTCAATAAACATTTGTTAAATAAAACCTGATGGTGGCAGGGCCCTTCATGTTTTCTTTCTCTTACTTAACCTTCAAATACAATCAGTTACCAAATCTTGCCTGAAGTATTTCCTAAATGCCTTTGAATCCTTATTCGTTGTCACTGATTTGTTTTGTGACTTTATCATATTTTGCTTAATTATTCTATTAACTTCTAAACAGCTCTCTCCACTTTCAGGCTCAACTCCTTTGAGACAACCTCTGTAATACTACCCGAAGTGCCTTAAAATCCCTAATGCCTCTTCATAACCTTTAATACACCTTAGATGTCTATGATAAGAGCTGTGAGTCCTGGGGTGGCGCTGTGGGTTAATGCACTGGACTGCAAGGTCGGTGGTTCAAGATCACCAGCTGCTCCTTGGAAACCCAAAACAGGGTCACACTGAGTCAGAAACTATTTGATGTCTCTTAGCAACAAAAACATGATAAATTTATGATAGCTGTTATCACATTCATATTTAATGTTGTTGTTAGGTGCCATCGAGTTTGTACTGACTCATAGCAGCTCGATGCACAATAGAATGATACACTGCCCAGTCCTGTGCTGATTATCAAATTAAAAATGAACAATGTCAGCTTATTCCAGCTCACTAATACCTTCAAGATCAATGTTTATGTGTTCCATTTCATTTTTTTACGAGCTTTTATTGTGAATTGAGTGATAGTTTACATGGGAGAACACCGATTTTGCACTCAACCTATCATATTTTGTTTCATTGTAATAATTACAACCCTCTCCATGCATCATCAGTTAACAGTATCTACTTCTATTCCCTCCATTTTATTTTTGACAATTTCCAATTTTCTTAGATTCCTATTTCATACATTCCATGTCCTGATTATTAATGGATGTTTACAGCTTTTTCTCTTAATTTTGAGTTGTTCTCCATCAGTAAATGAAGAAAGGACTCAAGGGCTTTACTCCATTCACGCCATCACTGTCAACTCTATGTTGAGGAGGCAGCTCTTCCCCAGTTGCATTGTGAGTGTCTTCCAACCTGAGGGGCTCAACTTCTGGCACTATATCTTATAATATTCAGGTGCTCTTTATCATGTTTCAATATTCAATATTCTGGTGCTCTCAGCATTTCACTGCTATTCATAAGGTTTTCAGTGAGTGTATAAGTGGAAGTAGTCCATCTTTCCTTCTTCCTAGTCTGTCTTCGTCTGGAAACTGTCCACCATGGGTGACCCTCCTGGTGTTTAAAATACTGGTGGCATAGCTTCCAGAATCACAGCAACACATAAGCCACCACAGTATGATAAACTGACAGATGAGTGATCCTCATATTTAATAGTTAACATTTATTGATCCATAGACTTTTCATTGGCTAATTTTCAGAAGTAGTTCACCTGGTCTTTCTGTGTCTGAATGTGGAAGCTCATTTGAAACCTGTCCAACATGGGTGACCCTGCTGGTATTTGAAATACTAGTGGTGTAGCTTCCAGCATTACGGCAATGTGCAAGTCACCATAGTATAACAAACTCATAGATGGGCCTTAAATCACAGTGTCTGCAACATTCGACTTGAGCATACCATTGATTGTGAAGATGGGGCAGAACCAAGCAACAGTTCATTCTGTTGTGGAGTAAGTTGCCACGACTCAGAGCTGACGACAACTAACAACTAGCAAAAACAACATTTATTTAATGCTTACAGGTGTGGTGCTGTGGGTTCATGCTCTGGGCTGCAAGGTCAATTTGAACCACAAGGTTGGCAGTTCAAGCTCACCAGCTGCTCCTTGGAAACCCTATACAGGGTCCTGTGAGTTGGAACCGACTCGATGGCACTTAACAACAGCAGCAACAACAATACTCTTAATGGAGTCCAGGTGTGGTGCCTTAGGCTAAACACTGGACTGCTAACTGCATAGTTGTTGGTTCAAACCCAAGAGCTATTCCTTGGAAACCCTATAGAGAGTCACTATGAATGAGAACTGACTCAATGGCACTTAACAACAACAAATATTCTTAACGGAGTCCTGGGGTGGATAAGCACTGGACTACTAACTGTAAGATTGGAGGTTCAAACCCACCAACCACTACTTATGACCCCTATATAGGATCACTGTGAATTGGAACTGACTCATTGGTACTTAACAGAAGCAAACAACATCATATTCTTAATATATAGTCCTGGAGTGACGCACTGTAGGATAAGCACTGAACTGCTAAACATAAGGCCAGCAGTTCAAACATACCAGCTGATTCTTGGAAACCCTATACAGGGTTGCTATGGGTTGGAACTGACTCAACAGCACTTCAAACAACATACTTTTAATGTGCTACATTTTGCTTGCATTATCTGATTCAACAGCCATTTGAGACTTACTATTTTTCCTAGTTTTACAGACAAAGAAATGAATGTTTAAGTTAGTGGTCAAGATCACATAGCTTGTTAGCAGTCAGATTTCTGAAACTTGCATTCTTTCTTTTTTTCTTAAAGCTTTTATTGTGAATTGAGTGATTATCTACATGGCAGAGTATCAGTTTGCATTCAACCAATTGCATCTTGTTTAATTGTAATGATTACAATCCTCTTTATTGATGTACACAAAACACGCAGGAATATACAATTGTTTGAACAACCATAGAGTACATTTTGCAAACCAGCCCCTTGCCCGTTTTCACACAGCCTTTCCTCTCTTGCATGAGCCTAGAGTTCTCAGATGCTCCATCTCTCCATGCCATTGTTTCTGCCTCCGACTATGGTGTCGCTACCTCTCTGGTTAAGATCCCACGCTTCACCCATGCTCTTCCTTTTTGCTGGTCCCAGGGTCCTCTGTTCCTGGAATGCAAGATCAACCACTCCCCTGTTGGTTATACATCTTCTACCTTTATAATTATGACAATCACAATTAGTCATGATAACAATTGTTGTTGTTGTTGTTAAGTGCAGTCTTATCGGTTTTGGCCCATAGTGACCTTTAAAGGGTTTCCGAGGAGCAGCTGGTGAGTTTGAACTGTCGACCTTACAGTTCAAACCGACTTTGTAGAACAATGTGTTAACCCACAGCATCAGGATAACAATTACTCACTATTTCAATCAAAAGAATCCTATCCCCATCTCATTTCACCTGACCCATCTAGACAAGATGGAAACTGTTCAGTGAGTCTACCTTTCCCCAATCGCTCTGAAACTAATCTCCCTCTTGAAAACTTGTAAGCCAGTCACTTCGTGCCAGTGTCTGAGTTGCCTGTTCCTAGCAACCCTGTGTACTGAGGGGATATGCGTGATCCTTGATTTGAAGACTCATTCCCTCTGTTGTTATTTTGTGCTACTATATTTATCTACTATAAGAGGGAGCCCCGGTTTGGTGCTGTGGGTTAATGTGCCAGACTGCAAAGCTGTTTGAATTACAAGGTCGTCAGTTCAAGCTCACCAGCCACTCCTTGGAAACCCTGTACAGGGTTGCTATGGGTCAGAACCAACTCGATGACACTTAACAACAGCATCTATAAGATAAGGTAAAGTTCATCAAATTGTAGCAATTTACACTTGCTTCTTGTATTAAATTTCTTTATCTTCCTCTAGTTGAGTTTTGATCATCAAGCCATCCAAACTAGATCAGATAGGTACTGTCTGCAAGCTAGGGAGTTCCTGAGTACCTCCCCCCAATTTATGTCAGCTGGTCAGTTCATTCTTTGCTCCAACCCCCAGTGGCCAAGTCATTGTCTACGGGCTCAGTGGTTCCCACGTCTCCCCAGGCCTTCTTCCTCTCTCTCTAATCTCAAGGTTGACAGGAATCCATGGAACATGGTTAAACTCAGCCCATGTCTTCATTACTGTTGAAACTTGCACTCTTATAAGCTAAAAATGATTATTTTATTATAAGCCATTGACTTCGTTTTCCAGTACATTGTGGAGAAGGCATAGCGTTCCCACTGGGTAATTCATTGTAGTGGATAGTAAATGTTATTTGAATGAATGACAAACAGAGTGAATAGCTGATAATAACTCAACAAGTGATCATCTTTGCAATTATATAGGCATACATGCAAAGACTGTCACTTTGTGTCACTTGGATGTGAGAACCATTGGTTTCGGTGCATGATATTAATTAAACTAACAATCAGGCAATGGGCAACAAATCAAATTAAAGACAACAAATATTTTTCATTAAAACTTTCCATTTAATAGACATTTCTTCAAGAATGTGATAGATTAGCTTGCCTTTTGCTGGTGGTAGATGTATTTATTTATTTTTGTGTGTAGATTATTTTCTATTTGAAATAGTAGTTGTTAGCCTTTTAAAAAACAAATTAGAACAAAAAGTTTCTTTAGTAATAGTGATGGTGATATTGCTTAAGTACAAAGCTAAATGGACCTTCGAGAGAATATGTAGAATTGGATCATCTTGTATGTATGCTTCAAAAAAGAAATTTACAGTCAAGAAAATTCAAGATTATATATAGCATTATATTAAAAAGCATGGACATTTAAGTTGTTTGTTGGTGCTAATAATTTGAATAAGGAAATTTAAATACAAAGGATTATTAACCTGTAACATGGACTTAACAACTAAGAGAGGTTGTTGTTGTTAAATGCTCTCGAGTTGGTTCCAACTCATAGTGATCCTGTATAGGGTTTCTGAGGAGTGGCTGGTGAGCTTGAAACACTGACCTTTCAGTTCAAACCTACCTTGCAGTCCAGCTCATTAACCTGCAGTGCCACACTGTAGAGATCTCTAAAGAATAAAACAATAGAAGATATACAGAGCAGCCACTTCTTGTAGGAGTGAGGCAGAGTATACAAGGAAGGAACAAACTTGGAAGGTACCTCTTCCCCCATTGCAAAGGTAAGATTCCGACCCTGCTGAAAGCTGTGGCTGTGGACCACTGATGTGTCCCAGATTGAAGTAGGCCAGCAGGAAGGTAGGGAATTGCTTAGGGATGTTAGTGGAACTTGCTGAGAAATTTTCTGGGATGCTCTCAAAACTGTTTTGGAAGAAGTACAGCCAGAATGATCTTTAGAAGCGTGGGTGGCTAGACTTTGTCTCTTGTACTTTGGACACATGGTCAGGGTGGACCAGTCCCTGGAGACGGACATCATGGTAAAGTGAAGGGTCAGAGGAAAAGAGAAAGACCCCCAATGAGGTGGACTGACACAGTGGCAGCACCAGTGAGCTCAGACATAGCAACCATTGTGAGGATGGTGCAAGGAATGGGCAGGGTTTGTTCTGTTGTACATACGGTCGCTCTGATTCTTAACCTATAAATGGCACCTAACAACAACTCAAAACTCACTGGCAAGCCACTTATTGTTTAAGACTTGTTAAAAAATTACCTGCTGGGATGCTACTAAAATGTACTGGAATGATGCAATACAAGGTGCTACTAAAACTTACCAGGAGGGTAAGTTACCAGGAGGGTAAGTGGCCCCTTTTGGCAACCATGAACACAGGAAAAACAACAGAGCTTCCAGGACCGGGAAGGAAGCCCCTTCCTCCTTTAATATCGCTCCAGCTCCCTCTACTGACATAATTTAGCATTGTGCCGGCTGGCAAAGGAGAAATGGCTTGGGTCCAGATCCACGATCATAAAGCCGGGCAGAGAAGATTGAGAAGCAGTGACTTTATGGTAGGCATGCTGTCTCCAAATATGAGTAGTTTAAAGCAACATAAGCTTGTTTAGTCTTCCTTCATGCTACATGTTTTACCTGGGTCACTTGCAGTCACTACTGCATGTCATCTTCACTCTGAAACACAGACTGATGGAGCAGCTGGTATCTGGAACATTGTCAGTAGAAGAAAACAGAGACTGTGATGAAGTGCAAGTTATTTATTAAAGTTTCCACTCAGAATTGTGCACACAACTTCTGCTCACGTTTCATGGACCAAAGTAAGTCTTATCATCATGCCTAACTCAGAGTGGAGACATGTGTGAAAGAACCAGAAATGTTTGCTGAAAATTTAACTACCAAAAGGTTGGTAGAATTGGCATTAGAAGATTTAGCAGGCCCTAGAAAAAGTTAGCAAAAGTTATTTCCCCTTTAAAATTTTTGCTTTGCAGTTTTTATGAATTTTAGTGAAAAATAGCATCAACACAATAACTTCTGAGTTAGTGAATGCAAACTAGATGGTTATTGTTTGACATGGTGAAATAGAGCAAACATAAGCAGCAGGAAATATTTATTTTTTGAAGATTAGATGCAAGCAGATTTCCCCTCCAAGTTTTTAACATTTTAAAAATTAAGCTTAGCTGGTATTACATGAATATGTCTATGCTGTAAAGGCATTTTTATTATGACTAGTCTTGGATTGTTGTTGTTAAGTGCTGTTGAATTGGTTCCTACTCATAGAGACTATCTATATACACTGTTTCCGATGCTGTACATCTTGGCGTGAGCAGAAAGCTGCATCTTTGTCCCATGGAGCAGCTGGTGGGCTCAAACCCACCGGCCTTGTGATTCTCAGTCCAGTGTTTATTTATCGTACAGAGCTGCCACACTTCACCAGTGTTGGATAGGGGATGCTTTTGTTGTTAAGTGCTGCTGAGTGATTGGGTTAGTATTGTGACTATCTCTGGTAGTGTAGTGGTTACGTATCAGGCTGCGAACCGAGGTCAACAGTTCGAGACTACCAGCTGTTCCACGGGAAAAAGATGAGGCGTTCTACTCCCGTAAAGATTTACAGCCTCGAAAACCCTGTACAGGGTCGCTATGAGTTGGAACCGACTCCACGGCACACAGACACCACCACCAAGTACCATTGGGTCAGTTCCAACTCATAGTGACCATGTATAGGATTTCTGAGGCGCAGCAGGTGTGTTTGAACCATCGAACTTGTGGTTGGTAGTCTAGTGCTTATACTATAGTGCTACAGTCAGAAGATATGCAGATCAAACTCTCACCAGCTTCTGTACTGGAGAAAGATGTAGTGATAATCGATTCCATAAAGAAACCCTATGCGTCAGGTCTACTTTTCCCTGAAAGGTTGCTATGAGTCTGAACTTAGTTGATAGCAGTGAGTTGGGTTTGGTTTTTGGTGTAGGTCCCTAGTGGCATCAATCTTTTGCTCTCGCTGTTCTCCTAAAGGCTGGTGGTTTGAATCTAGCCTGGTGTGGCACTATAGGATCAGCACTGTACTGCCAACTGCAAAGTTGGTGATTAAAACCCACCAGCTGCCCCTTCTCCTCAGAAACCCTTTACAGGGTTACTGTGAGTTAAAACCGGATTAACGACGCTGAACAAAAATAATTGTTTTGTAGAAAACAGTCCTAGTGATCTACTTCCTTTAAAGATTATATGCCATTAAGTTGATTTTGACTCATAACAACCGTATATGACAGAGTAGGACTCCCCACAGGGTTTCCTAGGACTTTAAGTACATAGTTGTCTAAGTACTTAACTCCTATCCACCAGCCATTCTTGGAAACCCTAAGGGTGCTGTGTGTCAGTACACAACCACAGTGATAGTCTTTATGGGGAGCTGATTGTCAGATCTTTTCTCTCACAGAGTTACCAGGAGGTTCAATCCAGTGACATTTTGGTAAGCGACTAGTGCTTCACCATTACACCACCAGGGCCCTTCCTTAAAGATTGTTGTTGTTGTTAAGTTTTGACTTTGTGGGAGCAGAAAGGCTCATCTTTCTTCTGCAGAGCGGCTGGTGGACCCAAATCGCTGAACTTGTGGTTTGAAGTCCAGTGCTTATCCTAGAGAGCCAAGAAAACCTCATGGGACGGTTCTACTTTGTAATACATCAGATCGCCATGAGTTGGAATGGATTCATTGTCAATGAGTTTGGGTTTTGGTCGCATATGGGATGTTGGGAACAAAAGGATTACTTTTCTGTTATTTAAGAAAAACAAAATGCACGGTACTATGAAAAATATTAAATGTTGAATTAAAAATAAATAAATAAAATATTTCCAGTATCTAAAATGAGAAACTTAGCTGGCTTTTGTTAGCATACATTTTTTTATATCAAGTTTTAAAAAAATAGATACACAAGTTTCCTGATAAAGACTGTTTAATCATGAACTATTGAAATTCTTGTTGATCACCATCAGCAAGAAACGTTGTACAGTTATTTTGTAGGAATTTGCAGGAAAGAACTTAAACTTCCTTTTTTCTGATTGATAGAAACTCCTTTCCTGTCATTAGCTAGAATTCTGAAAAATTCTTTAATTGCTTTCCCTTTTCTTTCATTGATGTATGTAATGTTGCCATGTCTTGTGATAATGTGAATGGATTTTGAGTCCAACTGAACTTTTAAAAAAATGTCAAGTATATGAAAATAATATTGATATTCTTTATCCAACATATAGGCAGTCCTGGTGTGGCACTGTAGGATAAACACTGGAATGCTAACCACAATTTGGCAGTTCAAACCTACCATCCTCTCCTTGGAATCCTTATTACAGGGTCACTATCATTCAGAACCAACTCAACGGCACGTAACAAGAACAACAGTCAAACATCCAGTGTTTTATTATTTTTAGTAATTTTTCTTTAGGACTCAAATTATAACATTAATGATCACTAGTGAATCCTTCCTCCCCCCCCCCCAACTTTTCACTAATGTTTACAAAGCAAATTGGTTTTTCATTCAACAATAAAGTTCCCATTTGTTTTGTGACATTGATTACAATCTCCCTGCTTCCTATCTGCGGATACTCTTTCCATTCATCCTTTCCTATCCCTTCCTGCCTTCTGAGCTTTATCCCTGGGCAAATGCTATTTGATCTCCTAAGCTTGACTGTTCCTAGGAATGTGTCCCTCCCAGGTACTATTGTTCACAGTATAGGCCTGTCAGTTGTTTGGCTGAAAGTTGAGCTATGGGGGTGAGTTTAGTTTCAGGCTTCAAGACTGATTAAGGGCCATTGTCTCCTGGGTTCTTCCAATCTCTGCTAACCCACTAAGCCAATTTTTTTTTTTAAATGATTTTGAGTTTTGTTCCACATCTTCTACTCTATCCAGGACTTCCTATTGTGATCCCTTTCTAAGCAATCAGCAGTAGTGACTGAACACCAGCTTGTTCTTGTTCTGGTGAATTATTTTAACTTCATTCTTCTGAGGTTGAATTTTTCTTTTGAACTTTTTTCATACTCATTAATGCATTTCTGACACTGTATTTTTCATATAGTTCATGGACATTTTTTAAATTAAATTCATTGAAGAGTTAAAAAATGCCAGCCAACTTTTGTTGTTCTGTGATGTTGCATTGGTTTTAACTCATATCGACCCTGTAATAGGGTTTCCAAGGAGCCATTGGTGGGTTTGAACCACTGACCTTGCAGTTAGCAGTCCAGGGCTTATCCTACAGTCCCATGTTAGCTAAACAGTCATTTTAAAACACATATATAGATGTCTTTCAGCAACTCTGTAGACCAATAATCCTTCACAATTTCAATGCTTATTTTTAACTAATAATTTTAGAATAAAAAATTTTCATTTGAATAGATAACACATTGAGGTATGGGCAGTAGAAGCAGATTTTTTATTCCATTTCTTTGTATAAAGCCAGGATAGATGGGACAATAATAGGTTTTGATAGCATAATTTAATGTGGAATTTATATATATAGACAAAATTTTACAAATAAGAACTTCTCTGGGGATAAAATAATTGTATTACTTGAATTTCAGATTTTCAGAATGAACTCTGGTTGTAGAGCTTTTATGCTTTCTTAATACTGCAAATTTATATGGTATTTAAAAATAATATTTTGCTTCAAAGTATTAATTTACCAATATGAAATTTACATTTGTTTTTGGTATTTTACAGCACAGATGATCTTTTAAAAATTATTTATCTTCAGGGGCTCTAATATCAGTTATTAACTAATTACTGTTATTAACAGATTCACTGAATCCGCAATGAAAATGCTAGTAATCATGATTTTTGTTGTTCCTTTACCATCTCACATATCATTAATACATTTACTAGTAAACATCATTTGAAAGTATTAGTCAATTTTTATCTTTGTTTTTCTGTCATGGCTTCAGAAAATTGAACTTCCAAAAATAGATTTTATAGTTGGAATGTTTTAAAAAAATGACTTTAAAATTTTTGAATATCAAACATACAATAAGCAAAATAGGATATACAGAAATATTAATGTTAATTAGCTTTAATAATTAAAATTTAGAAAAATACACTATTGATTAAAATAGTTTCAAAAATGGCTGCAGTTCCTTTTATGGAATTCATTCTATTAATTATGCTAAATTAATATTTCTTTAAGGAGCCCTGATAGTGTAGTATATTACTAGTGGGCTGCTAACTGCAAGGTCAGTAGTTCTAATCTACCAGCTGCTCCATGGGAGAAAGATGAGTTTTTTTCCTCCTGGAAAGATTTATATTCTCTGAAAACTCATAGTATAGATAGGGTCACTATGAATTGGAATTGACTGGACAGCACTTAACAACAGCAGTCTTTATTTAAAAAATTAAAATAGCCTATTATGAAATCCAGGGAATCCTAGCGGTGCTATAGGATAAGCACTGGGCAACTCCCTAGTTGCAAGTTCAAACCTACGAGCAGCTCCGTGGAAGAAAGATGAGGCTGTCTGTCTGCTACCATAAAGATTTACAGTCTTTGAAATCCTAAAGGGTCGCTATGAGTTGGAATCAACTTGATGGTAGTGGGTTGGGATTTTGTATTTTTTATTATAAAATTCTGTCATGAATCAATTTTGTTAACATCGAAAGCCAATAAGAAAGAAAGAAAACATGAAAGAAAAGAAGATGATAGGGAGGGAAGAAGGAAGAAAGAAATGGCAGTCAAGAAAATTGACAAAATAATTTGTAATGTGGAGTTCTGATGTGCTGCTCCAGGTTAATGTGCTGTACTGCAAGGTCGGTTTGAACCACAGCATCAGCTGCTGAAGCTCACCAGTCACTCCTTGGAAACCCTATACAGGGGCCATAAGAGTCCAAACCAATTCGATGGTACTTAACAACAACAAGTAGATAATGGCTTGCATGTTGCTGTGATGCTCAAAGCTATGCCACCAATAATTTAAATATCAACAGGGTCACCCATGGTGGACAGTTTTCAGTGGTGCTTCTAGACTAAGACAGACTAGGAAGAAGGAGATGCAGACTATTGAATGTTTATCCACTGAAAACCTTATGAATACATAACAATGGAACACTGTCAGACAGCATCAGAATATTGTTAGATATAGTACTGGAAGATGAACTCCTCAGCTTGGAAGACACTCAGAATTCGACTGGGCAAGAGCTGCCTCCTAAAAGGAACAACACAAATCAAGATTACTAACATTTTCATTGCAGATTCAGTAAATCTGTTAATAATAGTAATTAGTTAAGAACTGATATTAGAGCCCCTGAAGATAAATGATTTTTAAAAGATCATCTGTGCTGATCAAAGTAAAGTTAACCGTGATGATGCAAATGGAATAAAGTCTTTAGGACCTTAATTTCCAGATGGGGCACAATTCAAAATGTAGAGAAATAGCTGTAAATATCCATTAATAATCAGAGCATGGAATGTATTACGTATATAAATTGAGGACAAATTGAAAGTTTTCCAATGAAACGGGACACATAAACATCAATATCCTAGGCATTGTGAGTTGAAATGGACTGGTATTGGCCATTTTGAATTTGACAGTCATATGGTTTACCATGCTGGGTGTGACTAATTGAAAAGGAATGTCATCAAATTAATCATCAAAAGGAACATTTCAAGATCTATCATTATACAGAAGTATAATGTCTGTGATAGGATAATATCCATATGCCTACAAGAAAGACTAGTTAATGTCACTATTATTCAAATTTATGCACCATTTTCTCCAGTCTGAAATTGATCAAACATGTGATCAATATGTATTGATAATTACTGGTGATTGGAATAAAAAGTTGAAAACAAACTGAAAGTATCAGTAGTTGGAAAATATGACCTTGGTGACAGAAACAATGCTGGAGATCACATGATAGAATTTTTGAGCCCAGTGACTTCTTCCTTGCAAATACCGTTTTTGAACATAAAAGGACGACTATATATATAGTCACAAATAGATTCAGCATATCTGTGGTGGAAATGAAAATTCTCAAACCAGAATGAACCAGTTCAAAGTCCTGGAATTCTAGTTCTAGCTTTGCCACTGACTAAGAATGTGATCCTGAATTAGTAATTTCCCTTCTTCAAGGTTCAGATTCCTTCCTTTAAATGACTTGATGAGTCATAAGACCCCTTTTAGTTACAAATTCTGGTAATGTATGAGTTTGTATCATAGGACATAGGGTCACTGTGAGTTGGAACTGACTCCATGACACTTAACAGCAACTATATACACAGGGACTTCACCCAAACCATGGTATTTTCAGTAGCCTTATATGCATGTGCAAGTTGGACAATAAATAAGGAAATCTTAGAAGAATTGATGTATTTGAGTTACGGTGCTGGAGCAGAATATTTAAAGTACCATGGACTGACAGAAGATCAAACAAATGTGTGTTGGAATGAGTACAGCCAGAATGCTCCTTAAAAGCCAGGATTGTGAGACTTTGTTTTTCATACTTCAGACATATTGTCAGGACGGACTAGTCCCTGGAGAAGGACATCATGCTTGGTAAAGTGAAGGGTCAGTGAAAAAGAGGAAGGCCCATGATGAGATGGATTGGCACAGTGGTAGCAGCAGTGGGCTGAGACCTAACAATGGTTGTGAGGCTGACGTAGGACCAGGCAGCGTTTCATTCTGTTGTGCAAAGGGTAGGTTTGTATGTCATGATTGCTATTATCTGTGAAGTTCCTTGCTTTATTAACAAGCACTGCAACTAGATAATGATGTTGTCACTGATGCTAGTGATGCTAATGATTAATTTGAGATCATTAAAAATAAGGGCAAATTAAATAAAAAATTTACTTTTGTAAATAAATTAAGGAACTCCACAGATAGCATCAATTATGGTAAATATAATGTTTAGACTAAGATGCTTAAATATAAAATCTCTTAGTATAACTTACTGTACAGATGACCAAAGGCATAGATTGTTTTTAAATTAGGTATTTATTTAACTTTACACAAATATGTGTCTCTTATATACCAACCACTGTACAATATAGGGAACAGAGAGGAATAGAGCATAGTCTCTGCCCTTGAAGTGCTCATAATCTAATGGAAAAAAATCATGTAAATAAGAATTTAAAACACATAAGTTCTTTAAAAGAGTTATGTACCAAGCATTGAGCTGACAGAGGGAAAAGGCTGAGAATATAAACCTGCAGGATTTAGGAATGGCTTTATAGCCAAAGATACTATTTGAACTGAACTTTGTAGGATAATTATAACCATTGTGTGGGAAAGGAGAATGGCATTCTCAATATATGCAAAGGCATGGCCTGTGAAAAAATGTACAGTGTTTGGGGAATGACCCATCCTCATTCTTATGCTGCTAGTTGCTTGGAAAATGGGAGGAAGGAAAAGAGTGGTAGAATAAGCTAGAGATATTGGAGGTTGAGTTGTAAAGGGTCATCCAGAGTTGGTCTGCATGTCTTTTCAAGTGGGAATGTCCCAACTCAGAAGGTTCTGGGTGGGGTTCAGGATACCACCTAAGGCCCTGTACTCTACAAAGGCTTACCTAGAAGTCTCTTTCCCTGAGAAAATCCTAATTGTCCTTTTAGCAAATCCAATCAGTTATAGGCCGAAGACAGTCTTACAGAGACTCAATCTTTATGGGAGCAGAAAGCCTCATATTTCTCCCCCAGAGTGTCTGGTGTGCTTGAACTCCTGACTTTGTGGTTAGCATTCCAGTGCTTATCCAACAGTGCCACCAGTGCTCCACCAGGGACATGGTGACTGTCATTTTGATAGGAAAGATGTTAGGAAAAGTCTGATATAATTCTAGATATCAAATTATGGTCCCATTAAGCAAGAGACTAAGTCAGTGCTTTTTAAAAACTCAACAAGTGATTTGGATATTACTAGAATAATTAGATGAACAATTCATGTTACAGCCATTTATATTTATATTCTGCCTGTAGCGTTTATTTGAAAAATAAAAACAATTTTACTTTACTGTTAATTTCTATATTGATTTATGTATGAACTCTATAAGCATTATTGGATAAATTGTTAAATATTTGAAGTTACCCATGCTTGTATGCCATCCTAAGAAATTTGAATTTATCTCATTGGTATGTTTGATCTGCAGTGAAAAGCTTAGAAACAACAGAGTGATAGAGCCTGTTTTAATGTTAACCTATTCTATTGATTTAATGTAAGAAATTCTTAGAAGTGTGAGAATTCCCACCAGTATATTTCCACCCAAGCTACTACCAATATGCAATTTAGGATTTTGTGTCTCCCGCCTATATATATAGCTGCAGAGTACCCTAAAAATCAAATTTAACTATTCATTTCCTGGTTGAAAGAATTCTTTAGGTTTCCCATTGTTTTGGATAAAATCCAAACTTCTTAGTTTTCCAGGTTCTTCAGTTTCTCTTTGTCTTTCCAGCTATATCTTTTACCTCTTCCTTTCATAGATCTTTCCTTTCAGCTGCAATAACATTTTCACAGCTTCTTCAGCATTGAAGGAAAAAAGGGGACCAGAATAAACAATTCAGTGAATTTATGTATCATATGCACTATATATACTGAAACAGGTGAGATTGGGACCAAAACAGTGGTGCTTTCATTAAAAACAAAACATAACCAACTGCCATTGAATTGATTCTGACTCATGTTGTTGTTGTTAGGTGCCATTGAGTCAGTGCCGACCCATAGCAACCTTATGCACAGCAGAACAAAACACTGCCCGATCCTGGGCCAACCTCACTATTGTTGCCACACTTGAGTCCATCGATGCTGCCACTTGGCCAGTCCATTTCACTGGGGGTCTTCCTCTTTTCTTCTGACCCTCCATCTTACCAAACATGATATCCTTCTCCAGCAACTGGTCCCTCCTGACAATATGTCCGAAGTATGAGAGACGAAGTTTGGTCAACTTGGCCTCTAAGGAGCACTCTGGCTGCACTTCTTCCAAAACAGATCTATTGGTTCTTTGGGCAGCCCATGGCACTTTCAATACTCTCCACCAACACCATAACTCAGAGGTTATGTATAGGGTTTCTGAGGATGTAAATCTTTATGGGTGCAGAAAGTCTCTTCTTTCTCCTAACAAGTGGCTGGTGGGCTTCAACTGCTGACCTTGTAGTTAGTTAGCAGTCATGATCATCATACAGTGCCACCAGCGCTCCTTTCATTTCAAAAAAGTTATGTTAAAATCACCTTTTGAAGAAACTCAGATACCATTAAGGACAAAAACTCTTGTTACTCATTTTCTTCCACTTCAGTAGGAAATCTTATGGAATCATTTTGGAACACATGCTTCCAATCTGTTACCAGATTTTGCAGCAGGAATTTATATAACCATGCCATAGCTCAAACTGTCTCACAGTTTACCATATGTTTCAGTATTTCTAATGTTTTCAAACACTCTCCTCTCTTTTCCACCCCTTCTAATTCACAGTTCTCAGCTTTGTCCTGACTTTCACTGCCGACATCATTTCTCTGACTCTGGCTAAACTTTGTTACAACACTCCAGTATAGAATCAGTTCTATATGGGTTCTCTTACCTGGACCCATTCCTAGACACAAATGATGCTTAGTCCTCAGTTTATTATGTTAGATTCTTGGTTCTAAATATGAAATTATGATCACATTAAACAAAGTACTAAATCATCATGTTATAAAAACCCACAGATGATTTTGGAATTATTAAAATAGCCAGACGAACAACATGGTCTGCGTTATGCACTCTAAGCTCAGTACATATTTTTAGGATTTGGCTACTCAGCTTTCAACTCAATTTAAATTTACCAGAGCCAGAAGCATTTAGAGTCAGGCTGGTTCTTGTAACAATATGAGGGGCCTTCAAAAGTTTATGAAACAATTCCATTATCTTTTTTATTATTTTAATTTTTTATTGTGAATTGTGTGAAGGTTTACAGACAATATCATCAGCTTTACATTCAGCAGATTTTACGCTCACTTTATTTCATCTGAGTGATTATAATCCCCTCCCTGCAACAACATTTATCCTACTTCCTCTCTGTAGCCTCCTGTCCCTAGACACACAGCCTTTCTCAGTCCCTGGGTCTAGAGCTCACAACTGCTCTGTCTGTCAATGTCTCTGCTGCTCTCACCATCTCTGCTGTCACTGGCTTTCTAGGTAGTGATCTCATGCTCTTCCTTCTTGATGATCCTGGGATCATCTGTTCCTGAAATGAAAGATTAATGTTTTCTTACCCCCTTTTAGTTACACATCTTCTATAATTACTGTTGTGACAGTAGCGATGTTAACAATTATTCACACTTGAGTCATAAAATCCTATCACCTTTGGTCTCCATCCACTTTTACCACATCCATCTGGAAAAGAGGGAAATTATTCAGTGGGGAGTCTACCTTATCCCCCTCATTCTGCAACTAAAGCACACTCATGAAAGGTTGTAAGCCAGCTACTTCAAAACTTTTTGATAGGCAATGTCCAAATTTTTGATAGGCAATGTCCAAATTTCTTTTACCTATCAACTCAGTACACTGAGAAAACAAGGCTGTTCCTTGATATGAAGAATCCTTCCATTTTAGTTGGAATTTTGAGTCACTGCATTCACAGGAAAAGTCTAGTTCATCAAATCATAGCAATTTGCACTTGTTCTCACTATCAAACATCTTTTTATCTTCTTTCTTGGTTCTAGTTCTGGTCAACTAGCCATACAAGTTAGGTCACATGGGTACTATAGCTGCATGTTTGGGCATTCATGCACACCTCGCTGCACTTCAGACCAGCTGGCTGCTTCACTTGCAACCCTAGCCTTCAGGGACTAGGTCAGTGCCCTTGGTTGGGCTCAGGAGTTCACACATCTTCCTAAACTTCAGACCAGCCAGTCCTTCCTCTTCTCTCTCTCATTTCAAGGTCAATAGTTGTCAATAGAACATGGCCAAACTGAATCCAGGTCTTCATTGCTACAGTTCCCCTACTTCCACACACAAGTAGACCCAGGTGGATACCAGTGAGCACATTATACTGTTCATGGGTTCCTTTGAGTTTCAGTCCCAGAAGAGTGTTTTCCCTCACAGGCTGAATTTTCTTTCCTTGTTGCCTTCAAAGCAAACAGCTTGTTTGATATTCAAACAGCCAAAGATTCTGCTTTTTTTTTCGGCAGGTCTTTCTTTCGATAAGAGTCTTCTATTCTCCTAGCAGTTCTGGGTTGTTCTACATGTTTTTACAAGTGGGGATGTCCCAACTTAGAAGGTTCTGGGTGGGGCTCAGGATTCCACCTAAGGCCCCATAGTCTACAAAGGCTTAACAAAAAGCCTATATCCCTGGGAAAACTCTATTTCCATTTTCAGCCAGTCCAATCAGTTATAGGTTGAAGGCAGGCTTACAAGTTTCTCCATTTACTTTTAATTCCAGTTATCCAGGAACGTTTTGAAGTCTTTTTGTGTCAGATAGTCATAGTCAGCATTTTCCTGTTTGTGAATCCTATTGTCATCTAGAGGATTTCTATATCCCAGATCGAATCAGTATTTATATTTCATTATCTAAAGATAGCTTTATATAAGTAGGTGGATCTTTATGACTGTAAATGCTGCATTTCTGCTTATTTTCCTCCTAATCTTATTTTCTCTTCAATGATGACAAGGAAAAAGACAGAACAGTGTGTGTAGCAGCACATGAGGAAGGCTTTGCCATTGGTCAACTCCAGGCCATATCTCAGTTAGCTGATTACTGGTTGTGTGATTTTGAGCCAAGTCACTGAGATTGTCTATAAAGTGAGGATTTATGATGCCTACTTCATAGGGTTTTGGTGAGATATAATTGTAATTCACCTGGTACACAGAAGATACTCAATAATGGACATTAAAGAAGGAACAAGGTACTATGCATCTTAGGTTCCTTTCTCTGTTACCATTCTCGTGCTTTCCATTTCTACCTGAAGTTGGACTCCCGTGTTTCTGTGAAGGTCAGTCTTGGGGGTTAGAAGATGAGAACAGAGTGAGCGGAAGTGAAATGAACACTGAAGAAATTCATCTGGGTATTTGTCCTTGGACATTTTCTTACTAAAGAGTTTTTGATATTGTTGATAAGAGCAAATAGCACTCTTCAAACCAGAGCGTGTGTTTTGTTTTTTCAAATGACATGCTGAAAATAATCAGAAAATAATGTTTTACTATATTCTTGCCATTAGTAACATAACAATTTTATTATCAAGTCTTCACATAACTTTTTTCTTTTTTTTTTTTTGGTCAAACCACTTTATTCCATTTGGGGGGCGAAGGGGTGAGAGCAATGCAGTCTGACGAGTGCATTCCAGCTGAGATCTCCTGGATCTCTCAGCGCTGAAAACTTCACATAACTTTTTAATAATAAAACCAGTTGCTGTTGAGTTAATTCTAACTCATGGCAACTCCATGTGTATCAGAGTGGAACTGGTTTTTCAGTGGCTACTTTTCCAGAAATAAATTGTCAGGCTTTTCTTCTGTGACACCTCAGGTGGACTTGAACCTCCAGCTTTTCAATTAATCAGCGAGCACATTAACCTTTTGGGCTACTCAAGGAATCCTCTATTTAATAATGGTATTTGTTAAGTGCTGTCAAGTCAGTTGTGACTGTATAGGGTTTCCATGGCTGTAAATCTTTGCCAGAACAGAAAGTCTTATCTTTCTCCTGCAGAGCGGCTGGTGTGCTAGAACTGCCAACTTTATATAATGGTGGTGGTGGTGTGCCGTGGAGTCAGTTCTAACTCATAGCGACCTTGCATAGGGTTGCCGAGGTTGTAAATCTTTATGGGAGCAGAAAGCCTTAACTTTTTCCCGTGAAACAGCTGGTAGTTTTGAACTGCTGACCTTGAGGTTAGCAGCCTGACTTGTATCCACTACGCTACCAGAGATCCTTCAACCTTGTACAAGGCCACTTATTGTACCGAGCCACAGTGCTCCCCCTATTTAATAATGTTATTGTTGTTGTTAAGTGCCATCAAGTTCCTACTCATAGTGACCCTGTATAGGGTTTCTGAGGAGTGGCTGGTGAATTAGAACCTCTGACCTTGTGGTTCAAACCAACCTTGCAGTTCAGTGCTTATCCTACAGTGCCACTCCAGGACTAGTAGTACTTGAAAAAAAATGTTTCATTAAAAATTCTGCCAATAGCTTATCAAAATGCAAGTCCTGCAATGGACTTGTTATGTTGCGTGACAAGTGTATTTATATGATTTTTAAAGTTTTGATTCAGATAGTGGTGGTGGTTATGTGCCATGGAGTCGGTCCAACTCACTTTAAAATTTATATTAGTTCTCGTCTAGTCATCCTAGAGACTGAACTCACCATCTTTCAAATACTTTTACCTAGAGCTCTGATTACATTTGTTGTTAGGGGCTTTCAAGTCAGTGCCAACTCATAGTAACAGAATGAATCACTGTCCAGTCCTGTGTCATATTCACAATCAGGATTGTGTTTGTGACCATTGTTGAAGCCATTGTGTCTGTCCATCTTGTTGAGGCTCTTCGTCATTTTCACACACCCTCTACTTTACCAAGTCTGATGCCCTTTTTCAGAGACTGATCCTTCCTGATAATATGTCCAAAGTATGTGACACAAAGTTTTACCATCCCTGTTTCTAAAGAACGTTCTGGCTGTACTTCTCTAAAGGCTGATTGGTTTGTTCTTTTGACAGCCTATGGTATAAATAAGATTCTTTGTGAACACCATAATTCAAAGGCACCACTTCTTTCATCTTCCTTATTCATTGTCCAGCTGTCACATGCTTATGATGTGATTGACAATAGCATGACTTGGTTTAGGTATGCCTTAGTTCCTCAGAGTGACATCTTTGCTTTTGAACACTTTAAAAAGGTGTTTTGAAGTGGATTTGCTCAGTGCAATATGTCATATGGTTTTTTTGACTACTGTTTCTATGGGTGTTGATTATAGAGCTAAGAAAGTGAAATTCTTTCCAGCTTCAGTCTTTTCTTCATTTATCATGATGTTACTTATTGGTTCAATTATGAGGATTTTTGTTTTCTTTATGTTGACGTGCAATCCACACTAAGTAAGTGCTTCACCAGGGTTGTGGCATTTGTATATTGCAGGTTTATAATGAGTCTTCTTCCAATTTCAAAGCTGTTTTTTTCTTCATATAGTCCAGAAATAGGATTATTTGCTCAGCATAGAGATTAAATATGTATGGTGAAAGGATACAACCTTGACATACATTGTTTCTGATTTCAAACAAAGACATCCTCTTGTTCTGTTCAAACTACTGCCTTGGTCTATGTACAGGCTCTGCATGAAAACAATGAAGTATTCTGGTATTCTCCTTTTTTTGCAATGTTAGCCACGATTTGTTATCATCCACACAGTTAACTGCCTCTACATAGTCAATGAAACACAGGTAACTGTCTCTCTGGTATTCTCTGCTTTCAGCCAAGAACCATCTGACATCAGCAGTGATATCTCTCCTGCCATTGTCTTTTTCTGAACCTGGCATGACTTTTTGGCAGTTCTTTGTTGATGTGCTCTTGCATTATCTTCAGTAAAATTTAACTTGTGTGAGATATTAATGATACTGTTCAATAGTTTCTGCATTCTGTTGAATCAACTTTCTTTGGGATAGGCATAAATATGGATCTTTTCTACTCAAATGACCAGGCTCTGGGAACTGATGGGATACAAACTGAAATCTTTCAACAAACTGATGTAGCACTGGAGGTACTCACTCATTTATGCCAAGAAATTTGGAAGACAGCTACCTGGCCACCTTATTGGGAAAGATCCACATTTGTACCCATTTCAAAGAAAGGTGAACCAACAGAAAGTGGAAATCATCGGACAATATCATTAATACCACATTAAGTAAAATTTTGTTAAAGATAGTTCAGAAACAACTGCAGCAGTACATTGACAGGAAACTGCCAGAGGTTCAAACTGGATTCAGATGAGGACGTGGAATGAGGGATATCGTTTCTGACATCAGATGGATCTTGGCTGAAAATCAGAGAATACCAGAAAGATGTTTACCTGTCCGTTATTGACTGTACAAAGATTTTCGACTGTGTGGACTATGACACGCTATGGACAACATTACAAAAAATGAACATTCTGGAACACTCAACTGTGCTCATGAGGAACTTGAGCATAAGCCAAGAGGCAGTCATTCAAACAGAACAAAGGACATTGAATGGTTTAAAATCAGGAAACGCATGAGCCAGGGTTGTATTCTTCCATCATACTTATTCAGTCAGTTCTTATTCAGCAGATAATATGAGAAGCTGGATTATATGAAGAAGAACGTGGCATCAGGATTGTAGGAAGACTCATTAACAACCTGCAATATGCAGATGATACAAGTTTGCTTGCTGAAAGTGAAGAGGACTTAAAATGCTTATGATAAAGATTAAAGTCCACTGCCTTCTATATGGGTTGCACCTCAGTGTAAAGAAAACAAAAATTCTCACCACTGGACCAATAGATAGCATTGTGATAAATGGAGAAAAGATTGACGTTGTCAAAGACTTCATTTTGTTTGAATCCATTATCAATACTCATGGACACAGCAGTCAAGAAATCAAATGACGTACTGCATTAGGCAAATCTGCTACACAAAACCTCTTTGAAGTGCTCAAGAACAAAGTTGTCAGTTTGAGGACTACGATGTGCCTGACCCAAGCCATGGTATTTTCATTAGCCTCATATGGATGTGAAAGTTGGACAGTGAATAAGGAAGATTGTAGAAGAATTGATGCATTTGAGTTATGGTAGAGAAGACTATTGAAAGTACCAGGGCCTGCCAGAAAAACAAACAAATGTGTGTTAGAAGAAGTGCAGTTAGAATGCTCCTTAGAAGCCCGATTGGCGAGGCTTTGTCTTCTATATTTAAGACATATTATCAGGAGGGATCAGACCCTGGAGAAGGACATTATGCTTTATAAAATAGATGGTCAGCAAAAAAGAGGATGACCCAAGGAGATGGATTGGCAGAGTGGCAGAAGCAATGGACTCAAAAGTAATAATGATTGTGAGGATGTGCATAGGTCCCCTGTGGGTCAGACCTACTTGATGGCACCTAATAGCAACATAGTTTAGGAAAGTGTGGTAGTGCAGTGGGTTTTAGAGTGGGGATAAGAGATACAGCAGGTTCATGGCTCAAAGAAGCCTTCAAGTTTGAACAATTGTGAAGTTTGTTTTGTGATCCCAAGTGACTAGACGATATTGTGTCTTCTACAATGTTTTAAATATTTTTGCAACTTTTCCTATGGGTTGAGATATCTTAGCATTGTTTTATTGCTGTCTTCTAAAATATTTAGTAAATTTTTCATGTTACTTATGGAACAGTGATGATATATTTGAAATGATCCATGAAATATAACCTAAAGCTATGAATTATAATTTCTGTTTTAATTAAAATTGTTACTTGCCTCAAGTCTTTTAGCTGTAAGGTCATTTTGTAACTCAAGTGATGAATTGTGGTAGTGTTTGCTGAAAATATTTTCTAGATACTGAAAGTAGCAGTTATAATAACCAGAAAAAAAAATGAATTTTATTGGTTTTGCACTTGCATTGCTGATTATTT
Organism: Chrysochloris asiatica; assembly: GCF_000296735.1. Lineage (NCBI taxonomy): Eukaryota > Metazoa > Chordata > Mammalia > Afrosoricida > Chrysochloridae > Chrysochloris > Chrysochloris asiatica. Next base: position 3,492,132 of record NW_006408519.1, read on the forward strand.
AAATCACAAATAGCCTTAGCTCTTTTGCTTTGAGTGAAATTATGATAATGATATAGGGATCCTTGGTATGTTAAGAAATAGGCCAAGAATAAAAAATAAAAGGAATTCAAGAGAGAGGATAGAGAACTGAAGTGGATGAATGAAGGAGGAACAGTGAACCAAAGAAACACAAAAAAGGAGAAATTTTAAAAAGAGGGCCATGCCACTGAAAGTTATATAATTAGGAAAACAAAAACCACACTAAATATTTCAAACAAAGGGAATTTAATATAAAGAACTTATTACTAAAACTTCTGGGGAAGGGAAAGAAAGGGAAGGCCTGGGGTAGTGAAGATTGGAAGATTAGTTACCAAGAGATCCTTGATGGCAGGAAGCCACTACTACTCTAAGGGCTAGGAGAGAAAAGTGGAAAATGTAAGTACTATGATGCTAAGGTTGTGGAGTGCTACTGCTGCCCTTGTAGTTGTTGTTTGACAGGAAGCTAAAGAGCCCTGCACGCCTATTGATGCTAAAGTCTGTAGTCCTGTTGATGATGCTGGACTCAGGTCAGAGGGTATTAGAGCCTGTGGTCAGTCACCCATTGCTACCTTGCCCAGAAATGCACTGCATTTACATGATAGCTATCTGCTGCTGCTATAGTTGCTGGAGCCATAGCCCACAGGCACGTTTCTGCTGAAGCTCTGGAGTTCTGCTGCTCCCCCTCCAGGAGTCAGAAACAAAAGGAAGAAATAAAGTGGTTTCTGTTCTTTTGCCATCTGATTTTCCCTAGTGCTTCTCAGTGGTAGAATTTAATTGGAAGGGGGTCTGAAGAATGTAGTCTATAGGCTTCTAGCCCCATGAAATACAAAGGAGAACGTGGAAGGGCAGACATGGAACTGAGAGCCAACAAAGAATTAGCACAGCAAAAAGTTATAAAATATTCATTATTTAATCACAAAAGGAGAGAAGACCTTCTTGAGTATTGTAAAGATCCTTCTTTCACTTTTATCTTTGGTTCTGATTGGAAGAAATGATGAAGTTAAAAGGGCTCCTAGAAAAACTGGTATTTGATAACTCTTAGAAAGGTTGAATAACTAGTCCCTGGAAAAGACAGAAGTTGGGATACCTCTGTAGATGTAGTTTGGAGAAACTAGTGAATATCCTCCTTAAGTTTCTGTTTGCTGTTTTTAAGGATCTACTTTGCCCTTTTCTACTTAAGTGTTACATTACCAAGAACGAGACAGTCTGGTCTAGCTTGGTTAGTTCATCAGAGGAAGACAGGACACCTTGATTGACAATTACATCAAGACTATATTTAATAATTGAAGATTAATTTCTCAAAGGAATTTTGAGGTGTTAGACAAGAGTAGATAATTAACAAGGAAAACAATATTTTGGCTCATGGAGCCTTAGTTTGGATTAGTAGTAAGCACTTCAGAACTGCCATAAAAAGTTTTTGAACATTTAATATGTAACAGGCACTCTGATCTCCCTTAATAGTATCTTTGAGGAAGTTGTTATTATTATCCTCATTTTACAGATGAGAAAAATTGAGAGGTGCACTTCTGGTGATGGTGGATTAGGCAATTTGGACTAACCTTCCCACTGAGAACAACTATAAAAGCTGGATCAAATATAAAAATCATCTGTTTGAAGGTATCAGAGAAGACTATGGGGCAGGATCTTGAGAAGAAGGAAACCCAAAGAGGTGAGCTGGGAATTTGAGGCTTTTTTTCCCTTAAGTGAATCTGTTGTTGCTAGTAGAGGAGGCTGAGAGGCTGAGAAGAGCTTTTAATATATTCAAGGTGTGAGGCTATGGGAGCAACAATTTGAGTTCTGGGTTAACCAGGAAGTCTAATTGCCTGATAATTCCCTACGCTTTGGGTTAAGACCTTGGCCATATTAGAAATAAGGGTGACTCAGAAACTGATGGTCTTCTCACAGAATAAAACCCTATTTAGAATCATTGTAATTATTAATAAGATTAAGGATAACCAGAATTGTTAATGACTATAACTACTTGTTTAAGCAAGAATAAGTCCTTTCCAGAGGAAGATAATATCATCCTAGGTTTTAAGTAATTTCTGCAGCTTTTATGTGTAGTTTTAATGTTTGGAATGTACACAAAAATAGCCTGACATACAAGAGATAAGGTAATGTGATTGAAAATGAAGAGAAATAACAGACCATAGAAACAGATCCACAAGAAATTCAAATAATGAATTTCTCAGACACTGACTTAAAAATATGTATACTTAATTTGTTTAAAGTAGCAAAATACAAGATTTAGGGATTTTGTAGAGAATTGGAAATCATAAAGTAAATCAAGTAAGAAATTGTTGAACTGAAAAATAAAGTAAATGAAATTAAGACCTCATTGATTGTATTTTACAGTAGATGAAATATTGTTGAAGAGAGATACAGTTAACTATAAGAAAGGATAGGAGAAAGTGTGTGCAGTAAAATACACAGGTATGAAAGGGTGACAGAAAAGCATCAGAGACATCAAGGATATGTGAATTTGGAAAAATAATGGACTAGATAACAATTTTTAAAGCGATAGTAACTGAGATTTCCCCCAAACTTACGAAAGACACTAAAGCACAGATTCAATAAGTGCTACAAAGCAAGAAAGATAAATCCAAAGAATTGCATCTGGGCATATCATAATAAAACTGCCAAAAAAAACCCCAAAAACAAATCCAGAAACAAATCCTTGAAGTATCCAGAGGAAACATGTTGTAGCTTTCAAAGTAGAACCAGTAAGATTTACAGCATATTCTCAACAGAAATTGAGAGCCGATGAGACAATGAATTAATGTCTTCAAATTACTGGGGGAAGAAACAAAACCAAACCCAAAAAACCTAGAATTTTATATACAACAATGAAGTCAGAATAAAGGACATTTCAGACATATAGAAACAGATAATTTGACATCAGAATACTCACACTTAAGGAAATACTAACCAGTTTTACAGGTAGAAGGAAAACACTTTCAGATGTAAGGCTGGAAGTAAAGAAAGGAATGCAAAGCAATTTTTGAGTTTCTTAAGTCTTCTGTGAAGAAGCACTAGTGGCACAGTGATTAAGCACAATGATTAAGTATGATTCATACTGTTCAGCTGATAACCAAAAGGCCAGCTCCTTGAACTTACTGTAGCTCTGTAGGTGAAAAGACCTGGCTGTCTGCACCTGTGAAGTCATATGACTTGTAATGGACTTACTGGGACACATTAACAATAGCAACAACAGGGCTTCTATCATAAAGTACTGAAAACTGGCTGACTTAGGGCAACAGAAATGCATTCTCTTAACAGTTTTTGTGGGTAGAAGTTTTAACCCAAAGTGTTGTCAGGGTTGGCTCCTTGGAGGCTCTGAGGTAGACATTATCCTATATCTCTTTACGGACAACTGATGATTGCTGACAGACCTTGGTGTTTCTTAGCTTGTAGATGTATCTACTCCAGTCTCTGCCTCTGTCATCACATGGTGTTCTCCATATGTCTGTTTCTTTCCCTCTTCTTACAAAGGCACCATTCATAGTAGATTAAGGGGTTCACTCTATTCTAGTATGAACACGAATTTATCTTGCCTAATTATGTCATTCCACTACTTGTCTGTCATTTGTTGTACTGTGATGACTTGGGTGTTGCTGTGATTCTAGAAGCTATGTCACCAGTATTTTAAATACCAGCAGAGTTACCCATGATGGGCCGGTTTCAGCTGAGCTTCCAGACTAAGACAGACTAGGAAGATAGAAAGATGGACTACTTGTGAAGTCACTGTAAACCTTATGACTAGCAGACATAACTATTCACTGTCAGCACCAAAAGATTGAATACTGAAGCATGATGAAGAGCACTAGAATATTGACAGGCTGTGGAACAAACCTTCAGTTGCTCGTATGCAAGTTAAGGCTGAAGCTTAAGAAATTTAGAACAAGTCTACTAGAGTAAAAATATGACTTTGAACATACCCCACCTGAATTTAGAGTTCATCTCAACTGAATTGATGAATTAGACACTAATGACCGAAGACCAGAAGAGTTGTGGGATGACATCAAGAACATCATACAGAAAGAAAGCAAAAGGTCACTAAGACGACAAGAAAGAAGGAAAAGACCAAAATGGATGTCAGAAGAGACAATGAAACTTGCTCTCCAGTGTAGAGATCCTAAAGAAAATGGAAGAAATGAGGCGATAAAAGAGCTGAAAAGAAAATTTCAAAGTAAAATATTATAATGAAATGTGCAAAGAGCTGGAGTTGGAAAAGCAGCATAATAATAAAATACCATTTTTAAAAAATGAGTGATTACAGTATACTGACCACAAATTTATTAATATAAGTTGATTGATTAGTTATTATAATTAAAAGACAAATATTGACAGACTGGATGGAAAACAGAACTCAACTATCTGCTGTTTGTAAGAGACAAACCTTGTTAGTCTCTAAAGACTAAAATATATTAGTTCTTATTACGTGCCATCGAGTCAGTACCTACTTGTAACAACAGAATGAAACATTGCCCGTCCTGGACCATCCTCAAAATTGTTGTTATGTTTAAGTCTATTATTACTGCCACTGGGTCACTTTATCTTGTTAAGAGTCACTTTTTTGCTTTTTTGCTTTTTTCCTTCTCCTGGGATTGGTCCTTCTTGACAACATATCCAAAGTTTAATCGATGAAGTATCCCTATTGGTCCTTCTTGACAACATATCCAAAGTGTAATCGATGAAGTATCACTATTCTCACTTCTAAGAAGAATTCTGGCTGTACTTCTTCCAAGATAGATTTATTTTATTTTATTTTTTTTTGCTGGCAGCCTGTGAGGTTCTTTCAACATTTTTCATCAACACCATAATCCAAACATATTGAGTCTTTTCTGGTCTTCCTTATTCATTGTCTAACTCTCACTTGCATATGAGGCAACTGAAAATACCATGGCTTGGGTTAGGTGCACCTTGGTCTTCAAAGTGACATCTTTGCTCTTTAACACTTTAAAGAGATCTTTGCCTCAGATTTGTCCAATGCAGTAAGTTCTTTGATTTCTTGACTCCTGCTTCAATGAGCATTGATTGTGGTTCCAAGCAAATGAAATATTTGACAGCTTTATCTTTTTTTCCATTTATGATGATGTATTTATTGGTCCAGTTTTGTTTTCTGTACACTGAGGTGCAGTCCATACTGTACAATGTAGTAGTCTTTGATCCTCAAAGCAAAGAAGTTTATACCATCTGCCTATTAAAGGTAGTTGAGTCTTCCACCAATCCTGAGGCCACAATCTTCATATAATCCATCTTCTTGGTTTATTTGCTTAGCATATGGATTTTATAAGTCTGGTAAAAGAATGCTACTTTGATGCACACCTTTTCTGATTTTAAACTCTTCAGTATCTTTTTGTTTTGTTTGAATGACTGCCTCTTGGTCTATATACAGATTCCTCATAAGCACAGTTAAGTGTTCTGCAACTCCCATTATTTGCAATGCTATACATAGTTTAGGAATCTTGGTATGGTGCTGTAGGATAAGCACTGCACTATTTAAGATTTGTTTGAACCACAAGGTCAGTGGTTCAGACTTACCAGCTGCTCCTTGAAAACCCTATACAGAGTCACTATGAGTCAGAACCAACTTGACGACCTTAACAATTTAAAAAAATACGTAGTTTGTTGTGATTCATACTGTTGGATGCTTTTAAGTAGTCAAAATACACGTAAACATCTTTTTGGTATTCTCTGCGTTCAGCCAAATTCCATTTGATGTCAGCATTGATGTCCCTTGTTCCATGTCCTTTTCTGAATCTGGCTTGTCCTTTTCTGAATCTGTGTTTCTGACAGCTCCCTGTTGATGTACTACCGCACTTGCTTTTAAATTATCTTCAGCAAAATTTTACTTGCTGTGATAGTAATGATATTGTTCAATGATTTTTGCATTTTGTTGAGTCATTTTTCTTTGGAATGGGCATAGATATGGGTATCTTCCAGTTGTTGGCTAGGTGCAAATTTCTTGGCATACATGAGTGAGCACCTTCAGCACCGCATCAGTTTTTTTAAACATTTCTGTTTAATTCTGCCAATTCCTGAAGCCTTGTTTTTTTGTTTTTCTTATCAATACCTTCAGTGAAGCTTGGACGTCTTCCTTTAATATTATTGGTTGTTGATCATAACCTCTTGAAATGGTAGAATATTAATCAATTATTTTAGGTACAGCGACTCTAGGTATCCTTCCATCTTCTTTTGATCCTTTTTGCATCATTCAGTATTTTACCCATGGAATCCTTTAATATTGCAACCCTAGGTTTGAATTTTTCTTCAGTTCTTTCAGCTTGAGAAAGCTGAGTGTTTTCCTCCCTTTTGGTTTTCTAACTTCAGGTCTTTACACATTTCATGATAATACTTTATTTTGTCTTGTGAAATTTTCTGTCCAGCTCTTATACTTTATCATTTCTTCCAAGTGTTTTAGCTTCTCTGTGTTCAAGAACAAATTTCAGAGTCTCTTCTGACATCCATTTTTGTCTTTTCTCTCTTAAAGATCTTTTACTTTTTCTTCATGCATGTTATACTTGATGCCATTCCATAACTCCTCTGGTGTTTGGTCATTGATATCTAGTGCATCAAATCTGTTCTTGAGATGATTTCCAAATTCAGATGGAACATATTCAAGGTCATAGTTTTGTTCTCGTGTACTTGTTATAATTTTCTTCAGCTTCAGCCTGAAATTGCATATGAGCAATTTATGGCCTGTTCCACAGTCCGCCCTTGGCCTTGTTTTGGCTGATGAGATGAGCTTCTCCATCAGAGGTAGTTGATTTGATTTCTGTGTATTCCATCTGGTGAGGTCCATTTGTGCCACTTTTGTAGTCACAATTTATGTTGAAAAAAGGTATTTGCAATGACTAAATTGTTGATTTTATAAAATCCTATCATGAGATCTCCAGCATCATTTCTATCACCAGGACCATATTTTTCAGCTTCTGGTCCTTTCTCTTTGCTTCTTTCGCATTTCAATAATCAGTAGTGATCAGTGCATCTTGATTGCATGTTTGATCCATTTTAGATTGAAGAAGTTGATAGGTTTCTTCATCATTGGCTTTAACGGTAAGTGAGTAAATTTGGATAACAGTCATATTAATTGATCTTCCTTTTAGGTGTATGAATGTTATACTGTCACAGACAGCATTGCCCTTCAAGACTGATCTTAAAATGCTCTTTTTGATGATGACTGTAACACCACTCATCTTAAATTTGTCATTCTAGTCATAGTAAACCATATGATTTTCTGATTCAAAATGTCCAATACCAGTCCATTTTGACTCATTAATTGCTAGAATAGTGATTCCCCCCCCCCCTTTTTTTTTAAGACTTCAATTTAGAGTCCTGGTGTGTCACTGTTGGGTAATCTCTGGACTACTAACTATGGGTTGTCATTTCAAACCCCAAGCCACTCCTTGCAAACTCTATACAGAGTCGCTATGACTCAGAGCAGATTTTACAGCACTTAAAAACAATTTTCTTAGATTCATATTTTGGACATCCCAGGTACTTATTATGAATGGATGTTTGTAGCTGTTTCTTCTCATTTTGAGCTGTGCCCCATCAGAAAATGAAGGTCCCCAAATTTTTGCTCCATCCATATCATTAAGGTCAACCCTACTTTGAGGAGGCAGTTCTTCCCCAGTTGCATTTTGGGTGCCTTCCAGCCAGAGTCTTATCTGCCAGAACTATAGCAGACAATGCTTCACTGCTATTCGAAAGACTTTCAGTGGCTAACTTTTCAGGGGTGGTCCACCTCTCCTTCTTCTTCATCTTAGTCTGAAAACTGCTGAAATCCATCCACTATGGTGACCCTGTTGGTATTTGAAATCCTGGTGGCAAAGAGTCTAACATCACAGAAATACACAAGTCACTACAGTACTATAAACTGAGAGATGGGTGGTGGTGGTGGTGTGCCATCTAGTTGGTTCCAACTCATAGAGACCCTATGTAGGGTTTCTAAGACTGTAAATCTGAACAGGAACAGAAAGTCTCATCTTTATCCTGTGGAGTGGCTGATAGATTTGAACTACTGACCTGCAGTTAGCAGCCCAATGTGTGACCTACTACCTACCTGCTACTCCCTGGAAATCCTCTTCAGGGACTCTATGAGTAGGAACTGACTGGACACACTCAACAATATTAGATGCAGAGAAGTTTATGATAAACTATGTTAGTAACTTGTGATAAAAATTTTATTGAACTGGAAATTGATAGGTTGTCTGGGCTCTAGTCTTAACTATCACTTAGCAGTTCTGTATGTTTGTTAAGTTTGTTAATTTCCAAAGCTAGGCCATGTTATTTCTATAGCTTTTCCCCACATTTAACGTGCATTATGAGAAGACCACTTAATTTTTATGCACTTATTACTTATTAAACAAGTGATTTTTTATTTTAGATTTTGCATAATTATTAAAATACAAAACTTAGGAAATGTTTGCACAGTACATGTCCAATCTCTACTAATTATTGTAGCATTCTTTGTTCTGTGATTATGACTTTTAAATTGTATTGTCTACAGAAGTTACATCTAGAATAGCATTTAATATAATTAAAGTTATCTTATAATTCTAAGTGAGAAAATCAGTCCCATTTTGGGCAACAGAATATTTACTATAGTGTTGGTTGGTGTTATCGGAATTAGATACAGAGATAGATTTGGGAAGCTGACAAAGCTTTTGTGCCTTCTAATAGTGTGGTTTTTAAATAAGTTATTTGTTCTAAGAGACTGTAAAATGATGTGTGGTGCTGTAGGATAAACACTGGACTGCTAACTGAAAGGTGAACAGTTCAAAACCACCAGCTGCTCCTTGGCAAACCTATTCTGGGTCGCTATGAGTTGGAACTGACTGGACCAACACTTAAAAACAATAATTATATATGTTATAGAGTTTTAAGAATAAACTGACAAAAATATATGAAGTATTTAATACAGTGCATAGCATAGTATTTGTAATTACCAGTTGTTTATAGTCTCTTTTTCCTTCCATTGTGTCTTTTGTAATATCTCAGGAAAGGTGAGAGAGGGAAAATAAACAATAATTGCAAATACTATGGCTGCACACTGTACTGCAACTAATGTAAGTTTCTGAGCGACTCATTTGTTAGTTAAGTAAGGAAATGTAACCATTTACCATCTTGAGTTAATAAAACCACTCAATTAAATAATAAAAAGAATCAGATTTGATTGAAACTTAAAAATATACATCATTAAATTAAGAAACTAGGCTAGATTATTTCTTCTATGGGTCATTCCCCCTTTTAATGTGCTGCTGTTATTCTGTTATTAGGAGTCTGGTGGCTCTGTATAATAAGCACTGGATTGCAAACCACAAGGTCAGTGGTTTGAACCCACTAGCTGTTACAGAGGAGAAAGATGAGGCTTTCTGCTCCCTCAAAGATGTACAGATTCAGAAACCCTGTACAGGCTCTCTATGAATCTGAATGGACTCAACAGCACATAACAATTATTCTGTTATGAGAAGAACATTTAATGGTGTTAATCGTAGATTTCTTTCCCACTTGTGGAGTTAGCTATTGCTAGAAGAAGCTTACAGAATTGTATTATTGCCCTGTGATTTGTTCTATGATAAAGAAGTTTGATGACTTACGAGTGATAAACATTTATTGTGATTCTTTGAACTCAGGGATGACATTGGAACTTTTATGAGTAAGAAAAGTCACCCATTAACTACTATTATTTAACCTTTTGGAAAGGGTTCTTGCTTTTGCTGCAGAATTGATAATGTCTGTGTGTTCAGACTAAAATTACAAGGTAAAACAGTACTTTTATGAGGCTCTTACAATGTAGTGAAATCATTTGAATGACATCGAATGCTTGTTGTTGTTAGGTGCCACCGACCCATAGCAACCTTATGCACAACAGAATGAAACACTGCCTGGTCCTGGGCTAACTTGACAATTGTTGCCATGCTTGAGCCCATTGATGCTGCCACTTGGCCAATCCATCTCGCTGGGGGTCTTCCTCTTTTTCTCTGACCCTCCATCTTACCAACCATGATATCCCTCTCCAGCAACTGGTCCCTCCTGACGATAGGTACGAAATATGAGAGACGAAGTCTGGCCATCCTGGCCTCCAAGGAGCACTCTGGCTGTACTTCTTCTAACACAGATCTGTTTGTTTTTTTGGCAGCCCATGGCACTTTCAATATTCTCGTCCAGCACCATAACTCAAATGCATCAATTCTTCTACGGTCTTCCTTAGTCACTGTACAGCTTTCGCATGCATATGAGGTTATTGAAAATACCATGGCTTGGGTCAGGCACACCCTAGTCCTCAAGCTGACATCTTTGCTCTTCAACACTTTAAAAAGGTCTTGTGCAGCAGATTTGCCTAATGCAATACGTTGTTTGATATCTTGGCTGCCACTTCCGTGAGTGTTGATGGTTGATCCAAGAAAAATGAAGTCTTTAACAACTTCAGTCTTTTCTCCATTGAGAAGAATGCTGTTTATGGTCCAGTGGAGAGGATTTTTGTTTTCTTTACATTGAGATGCAATGGTCTTTGATCTCCATCAGTAAGTATTTTAAGTCCCCTTCACTCTCACAAGCAAGGTTGTATCATCTGCATATCACAGGTTGTATTTTAAGCCATTCAGTGTTTCCATGTTCTGTTCGAACAACTGCCTCTTGATCTACGCATAGGTTCCTCATGAGCACAATTAAGTGTTCTGGAATACTCATACTTTGCAATATTGTCCATAGCTTGTCATGATCCACACAATTGAAAGACTTTGTGTAGTCAATAAAGCACAGGTAAACATCTTTCAGGTATTCTTTACTTTCAGCCAAGGTCCATCTGGCGTCAGCAATGATAACCTACATTCCACATCCTCTTCTGCATCTGGCTTGAACCTCTGGGAGTTCTCTGTCAATGTGTAGTTGCAGTCGTTTCTGTATTACCTTTAGAAAAACTTTACTCTCCTGGGATATCAAAGAGATTGTCTGATGATTTCTGCATTCCGTTGGGCCAGCTCTCTTTGGAATGGACACAAATACGGATCTCTTCCAAACAGTCAGCTAGATATTTGTCTTCCAAATGTCTTGGCAGAGATGAGTGAGTGCTTCCTGTGACACCTCACTTTCTTGAAAGTTTTCAAGTTGTAGTCCATCAATTCCTGGTTCCTTGTTCTGTGCCATTTCCTTCAATGCACCTTGGACCTCTTTCTCCAGGATCATTGGCTCTTGATCATATGCTACCTCTTGAAATGGTTGAACATTGACCATTTCCTTTTGGTACAGTGACTCTCTTTATCCTTTCATCTTCTTTTGGTGCTTTTTTGCATCATTCAATAATTTGCCCAGAGAATCCTTCAATAACAAAAGTTGAGGCTTGAATTTTTTTCTTCAGTTCCCTCAGCTTGAGAAATGCTTAGCGTGTTCTTCCCTTTTGGTTTTCTAACTCCAGATCTTTGCACATTTCATTGTAATATTTGACTTTGTCTTCTCAAGCTGACCTTTGAATTTTTCTGTTCAGCTCTTGTACTTCCTCATTTCTTCCATTTGCTTTAGCATCTCTATACTGGAGGACAAGTTTCAGAGTCTCTTCTGACATTTTGATCTTTACGTTCTTTTTTGTCTTCTTAATTACTTTTTGCTCTCTTCACGAATGATGCTCTTAATGTCATCCCACAACTCTTCTGGTCTTCGGTCTTTAGTGTTTAATGTATCAAATGTGTTCTTCAGATGATCTCTAAATTCAGGTGGGATATACTCAAGGTCATATTTAGGCTCTTGTGTACTTGTTTTCATTTTCTTCAGCTTCAGTCTGAATTTTCTTATGATCAATTGATGGTCTGTCCCCTAGCCTTGTTTTGGCTGATGATATGGAGCTTTTCTATCATCTCTTTCCACAGAGGTAGTCAATTTGATTTCTATGTATTCCATCTGGTGAGATTCATGTGTATATTCATTTCTTACGTTGTTTAAAAAAGGTATTTGAAATAAACAGATCATTGGCTTTGCAGAAATCTATCATGCACTCTCCAGCATCATTTCTATCACCAAGACCATATTTTCTAACTACTGATCCTTCCTCATTGCTTCCAACCTTTGTATTCCAATTGCCAGTGATTATCAATATATCTTGATTGCGTGTTTGATTATTTTCAGATTGAAGAGGTTGGTAGAATTCTTCCATTTCATCCTCACTGGCTTAAACCAAAATAATTTCAAGTTGTTTTATGAGATTCTCGTGCTGTCTGTCAAAAGTTAGACAATATTGAGCTCTCCATTCCTACACAGATTTGCAGTGCATGTGTTTCCCCTGCTCAGACTATGGCTCCAACAGCATTTTTTTCAGACTTTGAAGCAAGGGCAAAGGAAATTTCCATATCTCAAAATTCAGTTAACCATGCAATTGAAAGCTCTTTCTCAATTGTGATATGCAATGTAGCGATACATTGAAAGGCAAGTATCAAGAGAAGAAGCTCATACAATTCTATAAGCATCTTTTAAACAATGAATGTGCTCAATTAAAATAAGATGTTTATAAATTGAAGGTGTGCTGGTCATGCTGTAAGATAAACACTGGACTGCTAACCACATGATTGGCAGTTCAAACCCCACCAGTTACTCTGTGGGAGAATGATAAGGTTTTCTGCTTCTGCAAAGATTTACAGCCTCTGAAATCCTGAACAGAACCACTGTGAGTCAGGATCTACTCGATGGCAGTGCATTTTGGATTTGGGTTTATAGATTTACAGTAATATTTAGAAGTACCTGTGTGTGGAAAGACTTATTTTAAAGATGAAATATGTAAGACCATTTTACCTATCAATATTAATATATAAATGTTTTCATTTGATTTGGAACTTTATTCCATTCCATTGAGGTGTATTTCCCCCAAAGAACTCCATTCTTCTTAGTAGTAGATGTACATTACAAAAATTTACACATAATTATTTGACTGTTTTCACTAAACATATCGTGGAAATATTTTTCTCTTTGTTGTCTCAGAACTTACATATTATTATCAATTTTGACTTTTGGCCCACAAAGCCTAAAATACAAAATATTTTAAAATAAATACTTATATTGTCCCACAAAACTTAAAATACTTACTTTATATAGGAAAAAAGCTTTTCTGACCCTGATTTAGATCAATAAACAAATACCAGCAGACGAATCTGAAATTTGTACACTGTATTGGCTTTCTTTGAATAATCCTGAGTAATTTCTCATCAACTTAAAATAGCTAGTTAATTACTGCCTCATTTAAAAAATACAGACTACTTTCACTGTTTTAGGATGTATATCTCAGCATTATCAAATAATATTTTACATCATTAGCAAAGTGTAGGCTAGCCAGAAACAACTGTGAGCCACGGACAGAACCAGAACAACAGTCTTCACTGTTGGATTTCTGTCAGTGACATTTTGTTCTAAAAGTAGTATGAGAGTTAGTTCTAGTAGAGATTGTTGTTGAGTGCCGTGGAGTCTGTTCCGACCCATTGCGACCCTATATAGGGTTTCCGAGGAGCAGTTGGTGAGCTTGAACCGCTGACCTTGCAGTTCAAATGGCTTTGCAGTCTGATTCATTAACCCCCAGCGCCACACCAAGACTCCACCACCACAGGACACCAGGACACACAGTAGAGATTAGGGTAGCAGAAGTAGAGGGGGTATGGAGGGATAGTATAAGTGCATCTTCCTCTCTTGTTGTGCTGTTTGTCAGTTTGCCCTTCATTCCTTATACAGAGTCTATCAATAGGCTACACCCTTATTCTAACAGTTAACCTCTGTATTAGAATCTCTCAGGAGTATGGTTCACACGTGTGATTGTTTATTCCGTAAGTGGCAAGTCAAGCTCACCCTTGCATACATCTCCAGGATTCTTATGTTATAGTGTTTAACCCATCATTTAGGAGATCTGATAACGTAGTAGTTACGAGACTCTTGCCGGGGACTGGCCTTAACATAGGTGTTTGGTTCACAAGGTGGGGATATCTGGGGGCGATAAAGATATAGAGAGACACACAAGGACACCAAAAGAGAGACAAAGAGACACCCTGAAACCAGAGTGGATGTGGGACTGGCATCAGGCAGATCCTGCATTGCAAACATTTCAGCCAAGAAGGCCAAAATATCCTGCATAGTAAACATCTTGGCTAAACAGGCAGTATGGTTGCAATGCTGGACTGAGCCCCCTGCATGCTGTAATGCATGCCTTGCCAGTCGTAATGCACTTGGATTCGTTCTGCGCCTCCGTTTTATTTAGGGGAGGTACTTTACACAAA
>NW_006408519.1:3506779-3510226 GCF_000296735.1 Chrysochloris asiatica
ACATTTATCTGTGGATATCAGGGCTTCATGTATGCAATTAATAATAAACATAACTGAATACTAAGATGAAAAACAGTTTGCTATGTCTGCTAGGTGGCTAGAGTTTGTTTCTCAGAGCCTGCGGCCTGTACGGTCTGCAACACTTGGGCCCACAGGGCCTCGAACTCCTGACCAGGTCTGAACGGTCTGCAACAGACTTTGTCTGCTAACGTCAAGATTAGCAGTTCAAAACTACCACCCATCCCACAAGAGAAAGAGATGAGGCTTTCTGTTCCCATAAAGATTTGCAGCCTCAAATCATGCAGGGTTGCTATGAGTTGGAATCTGCTCCACCACACACCACCACCACCACGCCAGCATTGAGGTGATCATAGTCAGAAGCGCTACTTTGAGTACCTACAGAATTTTGCAGAATCAGAGGCATATCCAAGGCCTGGCAGGTATGACATGGGCCCTGGGTGCCATTTGAAGGGGACACTGAGGAGCAGTTTTTATTAACCACCAGTTTCCATTGCCAGATGTGAAAGATCATTCAGGAAGTTAAAACTAATACTTTTCTACTTGAGAGTCTTCATGCATCAAGGCAAACTCCTGGTGTGTCACTTTAAGATCAGCACTAGAATGTGAACCACAAAGTCGGGTGCTCAAACCCACCAACTACTCCTTGGAAACACTGTACAGGGTCCCTGTGAGTTGGAATTAACTGGACAGCACTTAACAACAACAACAATGCATCGAGGCAGACTGTGTGATCTTGCTCAGCTGAGCAAGAAAAGAAGCGGGAAAAAAAAAGAAAGAAATGGCTTAGAATGCATCATAGACCAATTTTTGTCAGTGAAAGCAAAGAAGGCTGCAGAATTTTCACAGAGCTCCATGATGTGTTGCATTAACAAACGTGATTTTTATTTTTTGAGTTGATCTTATGGTAATGTTATGTAAAAGATGGTGTCAGATGTTTGGACACAGGCACAATTTCAGTAGCTACGCTTCTGGCCAGAATCCAGTAGTAGCTTTTGGCTAGTTCCCAGGAACCAGTGGTGAACCTTGACCATCTGCTCTTCCGCACCTTCAGTTCTTGCCAAACAGTGAGGCAACAATTTGGTGCATTTTGATTAATGATAGGCTTGGCAGTTGGTGATGGGTTAGGCTTTCAGGTAGCTGAATGTGACAGGGCTCAACTTTCACAAGCTTCTGAATACTATAAGCTTGGAATAAAGAGGATAATGTTAAATGCCATAAAGAAGGAAGCTTGAGAAGGAATGTAAATTTATAAGGCAGGAGGCACTGCTTTAAGTGCTTTACATGTATCATTTTATTACATTTTAGCAGGAAATCTTACATAAGTTACTTTCATGCTCCTTTGATAGATAGAACTTGGAGATCAAGTAGTAGATTAAAAGTTGAGTCCTTCTTCATTCAGTACTTTCCCCCTTATGATATAGTTTATACAAGGAGAAGAGGCCAATAAAACAGCACTTTGTGATGTTTCTAACTGAAGCCTTGTCATATTGTGTTTTACTGGGGATCCCAATTGTGTTCCATCCTAACTTCTCTTTTGGGACTGGGACTGTAGAGCTATCTTGATCTCTTATTTATTTGCTACGCTCTGAGAAGTAGCTCTTTTGACTTTGCCTCAGGAGAAAAACACAAGGGCACGTCTGTGAATACATGACCAAAATCAGATTTTACAAAAGAAAAAATATCCAGTCTACTTAGATATTTTGGTAAATATGGTTTATGGTAGAGAAGATTTTAAGGGTCTGTAGTTATCTAAGAAAAAGCAGTATGAAAGTAGACATATTATCACTATGTGTAAAAATTTTGAAATAGTCTCAAGATATATACTAGTTAGGCTTTGACTGGAATAATGTCTATTTTTGGATGTAAAGCTGAAAAAGAATATCAAGAAATCTACCACAGGGAAATCTCAAAAGTCGTCAACTGCCTATAGAACCAGAAAAATTGAACTAATAATAATTTCATTAATTCCTAGATCTATTCATCAAACTTTTAATCCAAGCAAAGACAGCATGTTTGCTAGACACTGGGGATACAAAAATGAAGAAGGCATGGTTTTTGGTATTTATGTCTCTAAGTTTCATTTATGTCATCCATAATATTAATTTATAAAGCTTATTTATCTTAAAGGATTGATGTGTACTGGAGATTTAAATAAGGAAATATATTCAAATTCTTGGCCACATTGTTGTTGTTAGGTTCTTAGTCATATTGATCTTTATGCACAGTAGAATAGAACACACAGTAGAATAGAACACTGAGCCATCCCCACAATTGCTATGTTTTGAGTCCATTGTTGCTGCTATTGTGTCAAGGGCCTTACTCTTCTTGGATGACCTTTGAGTTTACCAAAAATGATGTCTTCTCCAGGAGCTGGTTCTTCCTAACAATATGTCCAAACAACAAGAGACCAAAAGCTCTACATCTTCACTTGTAAGAAGCATTTGGCTGCACTTCTTCCAAGACAGATTTGTTTGTTCTTCTGGAAGTCCACGATATTTTCAATATTCTTCTCCAACACCATAATTCAAATGCATTGATTCTTCTATAGTCCGTATTCATTATGCAACTTGTTCATGCATATATTATTGTTTTTGTGAGGTGATGTCGAGTGTGTACCGACAGATAGTGACCCTGTGCACAACAGAACAAAACACTGCCTGGTCCTGTGCCAACCTCACAATCATGAATCTTGAATCCATTGCTGCTGCCACTGTGCCAATTGATCTCATTGGAGGGGGGGTCTTCTTTTTTTTGCTGACCCTCCACTTTACTAAGCATGATGTCCATCTCCAGGGACTGGTCCCACTTGATGACATGTCGTTAAATATTAAGAAATGAAGTATGGCCATCTGGGCTTGTAAGGAACATTCTGTCTGTACTTCTTCCAACACAGATTGGTTTGTTCTTTGAGCAGTCCATGGTACATTTAATATTCTCCTTCAATACCATAACTCAGATTATCAAATGCATAATTTCTTATTCATTGTGCAACTTTCACATGTATATGACGCTATTGAAAACACCGTGACTTGGGTCAGGCAAACCTTAGTCTTCAAACTGACCTCTTTGCTCTTCAAAACTTTAAAGATATTTTCTGCAACAGATTTCCCTAATGTAATATGTCTCTTGAATTCTTGACTGCTGCTTTCATGAGTGTTGATGGCTGATCTGAGCTAAATGAAGTCTTCGACAACTTCAATCTTTTCTCCATTTATCATGATGCTTTTTATTGAGCCTGTGTTGAGGATTTTTGTTTTCTTTACATTGAGGTGAAGCCCACACAAAAGACTGTAGTCTTTGATCTTTATCAGTAAGTATTATAAGTCCTCCATACTTTTGGCAAGAAAGGTATCATCTGTATGTCACAGGTTGTTAATGAGTCTTCCTCCAATCCTGATGTCATGTTGTTCATCTTCATATAATCCA
>NW_006408519.1:3534220-3535315 GCF_000296735.1 Chrysochloris asiatica
TTGGTCTTCTTTATAGACGCATGGATATTATCCTGTCACAGACATTATATTTCATGGTAGATCTTGAAATTTCCTTTTTGATGATGAATATGGTGCCATTTCTTTACAATTTGGCATCCTCTACATAGTTAATCATTTGATTGTTAGATTCAAAATAGCCAATACCAGTATATTTCAGCTCACTAAGGCATAGGATATCGATCTTTATGCGTTCCATTTCAGATTTGACAACTTCCAATTTTCCAAGATTAATACTTAGTACATTCCTTGTTCCAATTTATGATGGATGCTTACCGCTGTTTCATCTCATTATTAGTAATGCCCCTTCAACAAATGTAGGTCCTGAAAATTTTACTCCATTTGTGTCATCAAGGTCAACTCTACATCCTACCCCAGTCTGATTTTAGTGAAGACAATCTACACACACACTGAATTTGGATCAATGATATAAGAAATAAAAATTAAAATAGAAATTGTCTGTAAAATGGGGGACAGTATTACTTTGATAGTTTCATGAGCATTAGATAAAATAATGTATGTAAAATACCAAGCACAGTGCTTACCTCAAGAACTGCTAGTAGGTTCTCAAAAACAATTAATTCTTTTCCTCCTTTTACCTACATTGCTGATCCTCAGGGATTACTGACAATACTTAATATAACCTCCATTCTGCCCCATGGCTAGTACAGTCTATGCTATTTTAACATTAGACTGCTAGTGAGTGAGTTGTCAAAAACTCTTTCAAGTCTCATCTTAACTGTCAGCATCAAATGGCCCATTCACTTTTTCTAGGCTTAGTTATTCTGGGAAGGAGCTCTGGTAGCGTAGTGGTTATGAATTGGGCTGTGAACCGCAAGGTCAGCAGTTTGAAACTACCAGCGGTTCCACGGGAGAAAGATGAGGCGTTCTGCCCCCGTAAAGATTTACAGCCTCGGAAACCCTGTGCAGGGTCGCTATGAGTGGGAACCGACTCCACGGCACTTAACAACAACAACAGTTATTCTGGGTTTTATAACTGTCTCTGACTTCCTTGGTATTATGTATGTGTATTCCTTCTAATTTGCTTATATTCTTTCCTATCTTCATGCAAAAAAA
>NW_006408519.1:3536320-3540046 GCF_000296735.1 Chrysochloris asiatica
GGCACTTACCAACAACAAATGAGTTGTAGTCTACTCGACGGCAGTGAGTTTGGGTTTTTTAGGCACTGCCTAGGACTTGGAACACAACAGTGAATGAGACCACTAAATAAACAAGTGATTAAATAATTCCTTCATTCATGGGCTTATGTTCTGTATCAATTCTATTTCCATAAACAATGACTAACAGTTGTTTGGCTTACATGGAGTACTGGTGTGGAATGATAAAACACTGGACTTTAAAGTCAGTTTGAACCTCAGAGTCGGCTGTTCAAGCTCACCAGCTGCTCCTCAGAAACCCTATACAGGGTTTCTATGAGTTGGAACTGACTCTATGGCACTTAACAACAACAATAGCAACATGTTCTCCATCAGTACTATTTCCCTAAGCAATGGCAGACAATTGTCTGACTTGCATATAGTTTTGGCTTTTTTCAACATCTTTCAGTTATAATTCAGCTTAGTCAGTCACATTTTGTAATTGTACATTAAGCAAGCATAACAAAATAGTTTATGGCATAGTAGAAAAAGTACTGAAGGCAGGAAGTCTAAGCTTTAGTTCTAACTCTCTTCTAAGTAAATATGTATCCTTGGAGAGACTCAATAAATTCTCCCTACCCTGTGTAAAATTAACATGTAAGACTGGACTGTCCTTCAGCTCTAAACATTTTTGTGATTTCAAAGTTTTAAAAAAATAACATAGAATGTGTTATTTTTTTAGTAACACCATCAATTGCTTCAGAGTCCAGAATTCAAGTCTAATTCGAAGTTAAAATTTCAGCACCTCGCATTGTACTTAATCACGTACAAGGTATACTATAAAGACTTAATGAATTATACCAATTCAGTAGATTGTCAAGAAAATGAAGGGTCTGACACTTTATTTGCAAAATAACAAGTTAGCCTGTCACAGTTTCATGGATTGTGGTAGAGGACAAGAAACTTTGGGTCTGAGATAAAGGACATTTAGTATTTACAGAAACAGCAGTACGTAGAGTATCATCATTTGTGTCAGTTCTCTGAATCCCATTCCACAAAATATTGTGAAGAGGGTCCGATTATGCTTGTATATGCAGCAGGCTGAGTTGCAAGAGAACTCTTGAGCTTAGGGAATCCAAATATTTTAAAATGTGCTCTATGCCTTGCCATTGTTCTGAAAGGAGTCATTATCTTTACCTTCCAACCCTATCAGCAAACCTATCCTTGGCTTTCGAGGGAGACCCCATCTTTGAAGTGTGTTTGCAGTACAAAGATTCTGAGACAATAGTTCAAGATAATGAGAAGTTAGTATTTTTGCTCACAAAATGTTGGCTACGTAGAGAATTGTCTCCTAATATAGAGTCCTAGCCCTGGTGTGGCATTATGAGATAAATCACTGGACCACAAGGTCAGCATGAGCCACAAGGTCAGTGGTTCAAACTCACCAGCTGCTCCTTGGAAGCCTTATACAGTGTAGCAGTGAGTCAGAACCTACTTGACAACACTTAATAACAACAGCAACAATCAAGACATATTATTACATTAAAGGATGAAAAGACAAGTTTAAATCATCTCTATCAAATGAAATTGCAACTAAGACTATTAGAAACTGATGAACATGCTTCCATTATATAAAAGTGTGTAGATGTACACTCAAAGTAACATTTAAGTAAATTCTTGAATGTTGCTCTTACATGGCTCAAACATTTGATTATATTTACTCATTGAATGAGACAGAAAGGTAGATCATATAACAACTATACAATGTTATTATTGCCATTAAGTGCCGGTGAGTTGGTTCTGACTCATAGTGACCCTGTCTAGGGTTTACAAGGAGCGGCTGGTGGATTTGAACCACCGACCTTGTGGTTAACAGTCTAGTGCTTATCCTACAATGCCACACCAGGACTCCAACTATACAATAAGCATAACTATTTTGCATATAAAGAAATTATACTAGATTCAATAACTGGGTATTCAAAGATATTTAAAAATACAAGGTAAACATTATTGTACAATCATTTGAAATTTAAGATGTATTTTTAAATTTCAAGAATGAACTTATATTAAAGCTTTCATCTCGTTTCAAATTCCTTAATGAAAAATGTAATCCCTGGACCCATATTTTTGTTCTTATGAGGTTCTATTAATATAGATAGACTCTTTATGTATATCTATAGTATGTTGACTTGCATTGTAAAGGAGTCCTGGTGTGGCATTGTAGGATAAGCACTGTACTGCTAACCACAAGGTTGGTGGTTCAAACACACCAGTCTCTCCTTGGAAATCCTATATAGGGTCGCTATGAGTTGTAACTGACTCGATGGCACTTAACAACAATAGCAACAGCATGATTAAGAAACAAAAATACGGTAACAACTAAAAATCCACAACCCCAAATCAATGAAATCAAGACAACAAAAATTACTATCTGTGTCTTTAAATTCTTAAGTGTGGTTTGGGATTTGTTTGACAAAGTTAAGTTGGTTTTAAAATTTAGCTCAGTGACTCAGTTGCAGCTGTTCCAAATAATTGGTCATGAGCTTTTTATACTATCTGACTTAATCTAAGAGAGTACAGCTTCCTGCCGTTTTTTCCTCTCTGTGATCAAGAATCTGAAAATACATATCATAAGGGACTATTTTAATTGTTCATATTTAAGAGTAACAACTTACAAAGATTTGACAAAGAGCAGTCTTCATGCAGTTTTAATTTTAGATACTTTTGATATGGATATATAAAAATAAATAGGAATTCCAATTGACTATGTTTTAAATAAGAAACACATCCTCAGTGTATCAATTTAGAAAACTCAGACACATTTAAAAGAAGACCATAAAATTACATGTACTACCACTTAGAGAGAGAGAGGACTCTTGGTGTGGTACCGTAGGATCAACACTGGACTGCGAACCACAAGTTTGACAGTTCAAACCCATCAGCTGCTCCTTGAAAACCCTATACAAGGTCACACTTGATGGCAGTTAACAACAATAACAACATGACTTAGAGACAGCTATTTACACATTTGGCAGAGAGGCCAATCACTATGTCTTGGCTTCTGCTTGATTACTTCTGTAATAATTAAAATTATGTATCTATTAAAACTATGCTGAGAGTAAGGAGCTTTGTAAACAAATTGATAGTCTTGATCCACTGAGATACATTTTCCTTTTTTTAAAAAAAGCACTTCTTTTCTTACATTACCAGCAGCGACAAACCACAGTAGCAAAATAAAATGGCATGCTCCTGTTGTCTTGTGAGCTAATAAATATTGCTACTTGACATCCATAAAATTGAGTTTGTGCCTACCTGACTGAATTACTCGAGAACTTTTTCCTGGCCCCAAATCAGAGATACTGTTGCAAAGTCTAAGTCTGTTGCATACTCCTGGTTTAAATGATCCTGCATTGGGATGGATGTTTGTAACACTTGCACTCAAATCAATAATCTGCCAGCCTTCTCGTGTGTTTATTGAAATATGATTAGAGGGAAAAATGAATGGATTTTACATAAATACATCAGATCTAGTGAATCTTGTTACCTTAGTGGCCACTTTAGGAGGCTATGAGGTTATCTGGTGTTGTGCTGCAGGGTAAGAATTAGACTGTTAGCCACAAGGTGGGTGGTTTAAAATGACTGGCCACTCTTTGGAGACGCTATACAGAGCTTTTTCTAGCTATGAATCAGAACCAACTCAATGACACTTAACAACAACATCCTGTTGCTGCTGTTATATATAAATATATA
>NW_006408519.1:3540155-3577526 GCF_000296735.1 Chrysochloris asiatica
AATTTTTTTGTAATAAAAAAGGGGAAAGAGAGAGACTGTCATGTGATATAACTCCTTTTTCAAATTTTTAGCCACAGCTGTACATTCATGAATCTATATTTGTACTCATTTCCAAGTGAGTTGTACATACCAGTACACTTTTTTCCCAAACACTTCAGCATGCTTATATTAACTAGAGTTCGCTCTTTCTATATATATGTTTATATATATATAGTTGTTGTTGTTGTTAAGTGCCTTCGAGTCGGTTCCGACCCATAGCGACCCTGTACAGGGCTTCCGAGGATGTAAATCTTTACGGGAGTAGAAAGCCTCATCTTTCTCCCGCGGAGCGGCTGGTAGTTTCGAACCGCTTACCTTAAGGTTCGCAGCTCAATTCATAACCACTACGCTACCAGAGCTCCTTTTATATATGCAAGGTCGGGAGTTTGAAACTACAAGCCGTTCCGCGGGAGAAAGGTGAGGCTTTCTGCTCCCATAAAGATTTACAGTCTTGGTAACCCTGTACAGGGTCAGTATGAGTCGGAACCAACTCCACAGTACTTAACAACTACATATATATATACTTTGTTTTTATTGTGAATTGAGTTAAGTTTACATGGGAGAATATTGGTTTTACACTCATCATTTCATTGTAATGATTACAATTTCTTATGTGCATCATCATTCAACAATATTTGCTTCTATTTCCTCTTGTTTTTTTTGGTGGGGGGGGGGGATGCATACAGAAACACTCCGGAATATATAATCATTTAAACAATCTAAGGGCACATTCAGCAAGCCTGCCTCCTGGCTGCTAGCACATAGCCTTTTCTTTCCATGACTCTAGAGTTGTCAGCTGCTCCATCTCTCCATGTCGTCATCTCTGGTGTTGCTGTTTCTCTATTTAAGTTCCCACATTCCACTTGTGCTCTTCTCCCTTGATGTTCCTAGGGTCCTCTGTTCCTAGACTGTAAGATTAACTCCTCCTCCTTTTTTGTAGAGTTCAATATTTGCTTATTTTTTTCTTTTTTGAGATAAACTTTTTCATGTAATAAGATGTACAAATCTCAAGTATACTACCATTTGATGAATTCTTGCAAATGTATATATCTGTGTCACTCAAACTTCTGTTAAGACACAGAACCTGATCATCACCTCGTACAATTCCCTCATGCCCTTTCCCAGCAAATCCTGTATTTAGTTCTTATGTTCTTCCTCCCCCTGGAAATATTTTGATCCACTGTGAATTAGTTTTGCTAGACTGAAATGTCTCATTACTGGTATCCTATGACAAGTGATAAGAACACGATCATGATCCTACAATAAGTAGGAACCTACAAATACCACATGTTTCCCTGTTTGAGAGATGCTTATTACTGATAATCCTATTTACTAGGCTCCTTTTCATCTTGTAAGCTCTTGGTCCTCTTGTAATGTAGAACACCCTCATGATGTACTGAAAAATCATCCAGGCAAATACCATTGTTCATGGTATCTTACCATTTAATATCACATAGATCTAGATATATTTTCCAAAACAGTAGATAAGACAAACACCTCAAAATACACAAATATTGTGAAATAGAGAAGTGGGGCCCACTGGAGACACCCAAATATTTAAGGGGCATATGACATAAAAACTTTTTTCATAATAATACTAAGACGTGGTTTGCATTTTTATTGTGTTGTTACATGCACATGGTGTAGAAGAAATGGCTGGTAAATCTCAAGAATCAAGGCATTGGAACCAAGCTTTACTGGTGGTGGTGGTAGTGTGCCGTGGAGTTGGTTCTGACTCACAACAACCCTGTATAGGGTTTCTGAGGCTGTAAATCTTTACGGGCTCAGAAAGTCTCATCTTTCTCCCATGGAGTGGCTGGTAGTTTTGAACTGCTGATCTTGAGGTTAGCAACCTGACTTGTAACCACTACACTCCCAGAGTTCCTTCAAGCTTTACAAGTAGTCATTTTAATTGTCATTACCAGACACTCGCAAGAAAAAAATAGGCAAGTTCATTTGTAGTCCTTGGTGAAATAGTAAAAATTATTAAACATTTGATTAAATCTTTACTTTTGAATGTTCGTCATTTTATTATTCTGTGTGATGAAATGGGAAGTAGACATAAGACACTTCTGTTGACTGAAGAATGGCGGTTGTCCTAAAGTAGTTGTACAATGTACTTAGCTGAACTAACTGCCTTTCCTGCCCCTCTCCCCCACCAAAGTTTTTATTGTGGATTGAATGAATGAAAGTTTACAGGGCAGATTATTCGTTTTGCATTCAACAAATCATATTTCATTTCAATGCAATGATTACAATCTTCTCCATACCATCAGTTAACAGTATTTACGTCTATACCCTTTTCATTTTGAATGTACACATACAAAATAGAAAATATATATTCATTTAAATATTATATATACGAAAAAGATATGGTGATGGTGGTGGTTATGTGCAGTGGAGTAGGTTCCGACTCATAGCAACACTGAACAGGGTTTCCGAGGCTGTAAATATTTACGAGAGCAGAAAGCCTATCTTTCTTTCTCCTACGGTGCAGCTGGTAGTTTCGAACTACTGACCTTGTGGTTAACCGCCCAATTCGTAACCACTATGCTATCAGAAATCCTTATGAAAAAGATATATAACAGGAAAAGGATCTTGAGTAACTAATTTCATATATATAAATGCTATATATATGAAAAAATGCTATCTATATGAAAAAGGGCACATATTGCAAGCCAGCCTCCTGTCTGCAGGCACACAGCCTTTCTCAGTCCATGGGCCTAGAGCCCTCAGCTGCTCAATCTCTCTATTCCATCACCTTTGCCACCATCTGTGCTGGTGCCGCTTTTCTGGTTAAGATCCCATGCTCCACTCATGCTCTTCCCGCTTGATGGTCGTAGAGTCCTCTCTTCCTGAAATGAAATATTAACTTCTCCCCACTTGAAGTTACACATCTTCTGCATTTACAGTTGTGACAATTGCAATTAATCCTAGTAACAATTACAACTGAATCATAAAATTCCATATCCATCATTCCCCTCACCCCCTTTCAGACCCATCTAGAAAAGAGGACAGCTATTCAGTGGGGATTCTACCTTATCCCACTTTTTTTCTGAAACTCACTACACTGATGAAAGCTTGTAAGCCAGCCACTTCATGCCTTTAGAGCTCCCCATTTTTTGATAGCCTATGTCTAAGTTGCCCATCCCTAACAATCCAGTGTACTGGGGAGGCAAGCTTGATCCTTGATCTGAAGAATCCTTCCCTTTAGTTGGAATTTTGAGCAACTACATCCGTAAGAAAAGGTCTAATTCATTAAATTGTAGCAATTTACACTTGCTCCATGTATCAAACTTCTTTATCTTCATCTGGTGGAGTTCTGGTCAGCTAGCCATCCAAGCTAGGTTGGATGGATACTATCTGCAAGTTTGGGAGTTCTCATCCTCTTCCCCGCACTTCAGACCAGCTGGCCGGTTCACTCTCAGCTCTGGCCCCCAGTGTCCACAGGCTTGGGAGTTCACACGTCTCCCTAAACTTCTAGCTGCCTTTTTTTTTTTTTTTAATGGTATGCTATTTTCATTTGAAAGTATGAAAAAACAAAGTAATAAACTATAGTTATTCAGACAGGAAGGAGCTTTTGGTAGACATTTTCTTGAAAATGAGTCATGCTATGTAAAGAAAAATAACAGATAGCATTGGATACCAATGAAAAATTTGAGGTTTCGTGCAAAATGAAGAATTTTGTAACACTTGGTATTTGCCACGGTGAGCATGAAAGTTTCTCAATTTTTCTGAGCTGGATGGCAATATTAACCATTTGATATTATTGGATGCAGTATATGAGTGTAAACACTTGGAAAATATGACGAACTCCTTTCAAATGACCAATGCATGATGTTATAAATTACTGTATGTGAGTAAAAGATCTACTTAAACTGCAAGATGGACCAAAATAATCTTCATGCAATAAAGTACAGAAAGTTCAGTGATACGGTCTCAATTTTCACTTTGCAATTTATCTTTAGGACTCTATCCAAAAATCCAAACCCACTGCTATTTAGTTGATTCCAAGTCATAGCAATCATGTACAGTGCTTCCAAGGCTACAGATCTTTATAGGAGTAGAAAGTCTCATCTACCGCTCACTGAGTGGCTAGTAGGTTTGAACTACTGACCTTTCAGTTACCAGTCCAGTGCTTATCTCACAGCACAAGTAGGGCTCTGTTGTTGTTGTTAAGTGCCATCAAGTTAGTTGAGACTCATAGTGACCCACTCTAGGGTTTCCGAGGAGTGGCTTGTGCGTTTGAACCACTGACCTTGCGGTCCAGTGCATTATCTTGTAGTGCTACACCAGGACTCCAAGTAGGGCTCTATTGCCTGTGAAATTTTGATGTACTATTTTGGCGCTGTGGGTTAATGCGCCAGACTGCAAAGTTGTTTGAACTGCAAGGTTGGGGGTTCAAGCTTACCAGCTGTTCCTCGGAAACCCTATACAAGGCCACTATGGGTTGGAATCGACTCGACAACACTTCACAACAACAACAACAACAATCAAAGAAGAGTTTCTATAATTACCTGAAAAGGTTTTTACAATACTTTACTTTTCTAACCAAATATCTGTGTGAACCCAGATTTTCTTCATTGTTTCAACCAAGACAATATATTAACAATAGATGTAATGCAGTGCTGTTGTTGTTGTTGAGTACCGTGGAGTCGGGTTTCCAAGGCTGTAAATCTTTACGGGAGCAAAAAACCTCATCTTTGTCCTGTGGAACAGCTGGTAGTTTAGAACTGCTGCTGACCTTGAGGTTAGCAGCCCAATTCGTAACCACTATGCTACCAGAGCTCCTTATGTAATGCAGTTGTTGTTGTTAAGTGCCATTGAGTCGATTCCAACCTATAGTGACCCTGTATAGGGTTTCTAAGGAGCAGCTGGTAAGCTTGAACCACCGACCTTGCAGTTCAAACGGCTTTGCAGTCCAGCGCATTAACCCACAGTGCCACACCAGGACTCCGTGTAATGCAGTAACAGATATAAAAATCCAGCTGCTTTCTATTAAACCATTAAAGACTTTTCAAAAAATATAAAATATAACCATTCTCACTACATTTTTGGGAACATATAGCTACTTGTCATAAATTTTCAAATATTAACACATAATGTGTTTATAAGGAGCTCTGGTAGCATAGTGGTTGTGAGTTGAATGATAACCTCAAGGTCAGCAGTTCAAAACTACCAGCTGTTGCACTGGAAAAAGATGAGGTTTTCTGCTCCTGTAAAGATTTACAGCCATAGAAACTCCATTCAGGGTTGCTATGAGTCGGAACCAACTGCACGGCACATCACCACCACCAGAGAATTATGTTTACTAATAATTACAAGGAATAGACAAATCTTTAAAACTTTAGTTAAATTTCTAACATGGTAGATAGCATTGGATATATAACCCATGAAACAAAAGGCCATTGGGATCGTCAATAATTTTTAATAGTGCAATTTTAAATAGTGACCGTAAAAGAAAGAGACAAAGAATGTCAGATACACTGATATTCTCAGATAGACAGGAACACAGGTTGTGACTGGTGGTGTACTCGCTTATAGAGATGTGCCGGGGGTTAGTTAATGGTGAAAATGCCTAACCTCAAGATCAAAGATCAAATATAGACACAATTAGGTTGGAGGTATTTTCTACTTAAAATCTTCAATACTTGTGATTGTTTCTAAGTTGCCTAATCTATGTTTAAACCTTTCCTCCACATTTTTTACTGGAGCTGTGGGCTCTTGTGCTGGACTGCAAGGTTGGTTTGAACCACAAGATTGTCAGTTCAAGCTCACCAGCCACTCCTCGGAAACCTTATACAGGGTTGCTATGAGTTGGCATCAACTTGATGGCAATTAACAACAACAAAAACAACAACAGGCCTATCTATAAGAGCTGGGAGAAAGTCCAGGAAACAGGGACAGTCATTGAGATTTGAATATAAAACAGGCCATCATTAATCATTATGAGATAAGTTCCTTCTGTTAATGGTTATCTATATTCTTTTTTAAGGAGCTCTGGTAGCGTAGTGGTTATGAATCTGGCTGCGAACCACAAGGTCAGTAGTTCGAAACTACCAGCTGTTCTGGGGGAGAAAGATGAGGCTTTCTGCTACCATAAAGATTTACTGCCTCGGAAACCCTGTACAGGGTCGCTATGAGTTGGAACTGACTCCACAGCATGTGAGATGTTGCAGGATAATGCTTTGGATGCAAGGTCAGTTTGAGCCACAAGGTTGGTGGTTCAAATCCACCGGTCGTTCCTTGGAAACGCTTTACTGGGTCACTGTGAGTTTGAACTGACTCAACAGCAAGCACTTCAACAACAACAACGTATTCGTTTTTAAGTTGTGGTAAGACTGTGTTTTATGAGCAGGTGGCTGTGCCATGTAAAAAATGAAGACAGCATACACTGTGACAGAATTTAGCGTTGTAATAAATAGAATCATACAAATGTGATATGTATATATAATCCTTATTGTGGAAGTGTCTCAGATACAGTAACTTTTATTCTATTTAGATCATCAGACACAATGTCACACTCCTCCTTTGTACTTTAGTATCATTCAAAGTGCCAGTTGTCATCAGATTTCTGATTGTACACTTAATACTCCTCACATAGGCCCAAGTTTGTGTATATTTCCCAACACGTAGATTGAAAGATTGGGAGTGTGGTGACTCTGCAGTATAAGCACTGGACTGCAAACCACAAGGTTGGTGGTTCAAGCTCAACCAGCCACTTTGTGGGAGAAAGATGAGGCTTTCTGCTCCCACAAAGATTTAGTGTCAGAAACGCTATACAGTGTTGCTATGAGCTAGAAATGACTTGGACGGAATTTACCAACAACATATTGAAAGATGTAAGTTCTGCATCTAACTTACATCACAATGTCCAAAAATACTGTTCCTTTTACCTCATCCTCAAGGCTTTCATTTAGGTTCATGGACTGAAATAAAATATATTAACAGTGAACCTGGAACTTTGGTATTTGACTCTGGACCGAGGGAAGTAAGGAGAAGGATTAAAATTTTGAAAAGACTTGATTTATGCTCAATCAGGGAAGGGAGGGTTGAAGATAGGGAAAGATTCCAAGGTAGAGAGCCAGGTAGTCATTTGGGGTTATACTTACGCATGGTAAACTTCAAATTTAGAAACTACAATTAGAAGATGTAATTTCCTCTACTTAGTAGCTGGGTCATCCAATTAGTCTTCCTTGAGAACAGTGGACCAGTTCAGTGGAGGAAGAGGCTAAAGATGGTTCCTGCTAACCTCAGTGCCTTATCCAATCTCTCAAATGCTATCAAATTTAATCATAGCATAATTTATGAAATAAATGAGGACATTCTCCTCTCTTACCTCAGGCTGTCTGAACATCTCTTCCATCTTTATGTTCTACAATTTCATGAATAAACAATGGAAGGTGGCTTAAAACACTTTTAGGGGTGGTATAATCTATTTTCAAAATAATGCAAAGGTTATTTTCAGTATTTCTCTCCTAAAATCAGTGCTGCAGTAAACATTCTCGCTCATTCTTGGAACGTAGGGTATTTGTATTTTAGGTGTTTTCTTAAAATGGTCTTCTGAAATTTCCCATTTATTTTAAAATTTTAAAATATTTTTTTAACTTTTTTTCTGTGAAACTTTTTGTTGTGAAGTGAGTGACAATTTGCCGAGCAGATTATCAGTTTACATCCAACAAATCACACATTCTTTCATCTCAGTGATTGCAGTCCCTTCCATTCCATGCAACAACAGTTATCCCACTTCCTTGCCGCTGCTATTTCCATTCCACCCTCCTTCCCAGCCCTTGTGAGCCTTGTCCCCGGGTAAATGGTACCCTTTTGATTTTGAATTGTTGACTTTCCATGGTGAGTATATCTCATTAGTGTTGGTATCTACCCCCTCTTCCTACCCCTTTGTCTACCACTTGGTTGAAAGTTGGATGAGGGTGAGTTCTGTTCCAGATCTAAGGGTGGCCAAGGACCATAATCTTGTGTTCCCTCCAGTCTCTTTCTGATCAGTAAGCCCACTCTTTCTTATAATTTTGAGTTTTGTTCCCGATCTTCTACTCTATCCAGGACCTTATAATTGATGCCTTTCAAAGCAGTTGGTAGTGGTAATCAGGCACCATCTAATTCTTATGGTCTCAGAGTTGTGGAAATTGATGTTCACGTATTCCATTAGTCCTTTGGACTAATTGACTCCAAGCATTTTCAATTTTCATCATTCTTTGTTCCGCACATGGAGAGACCAATAGCTGCACCTTAGATGGCCACTCATGAGCTTTTAATATTCCGGCTGCTACTCACCAAAGTACGATGTACAACATTGTCTTAGTGGACTGTTATGCCAGGTGGCCACGGTGTCCTCTGAGACTGAGCTCCGAGGCCCAGAACTTGTTGCCTCAGGTGTTTGGTAATGTCTGAGAAGTTTCCATCATTTTGTACCTTGTATGTTATGGTGTGGTGCTTTAGTGTGGCACTTTGAGTTAATGCACTGGACTGCAAAGGTTTGAACTGCAAGGTTGGCGATTCAAGCTTACCAGTCACTCCTTGGAAACACTATACAGGGTTGTTATGGGTTGGAACTGACTCAACAACACTTAACAACAACAACAAATGTTCTACCACATTCATAGATGTGTTTGCAGCAAAGGTAAATAAATACCCATGTACAAAAATCCTCTGACAAACCCTTATTTATTTGTGAGTATACTCCAACTGTACCTCCCATACCCGTTCAGCCTGTGTATTTGTCCATGTATCTACATGTAGAACACTGTTGTTCCTGAGTTGTGTATATAACAGTATTAACCACTTTCCCCTTTAACTCTTGTATTTCTCCCTTTGTTTTCACCTTTCTTTTGCTAACCTCTTGTCTTATATATTGCTTCCCTCGTCACCTGAATTAACATGTGCCCTGTGTGGCACTGTATTAATGTGCTGGACTGCAAACTCAGTTTGAATCACAAAGTCAGTGGGTTAAGCTCACCAACTGCTCCTAGAAAACCCTATGCAGGGTTGCTGTGGGTCAGAACTGACTCAATGGCACTTAACAACAGCAATGCCTTCTAGCCAGTGAGAATTATTTTCTCTGTCCTTCCACCCCAGGTAACCATTAAAGAATGTTTCTTTTATCCCAAAACCCTTTTCTTGAGTTTTCACAATAGTGGTCTCATACAGTATTTGTCCTTTTGTGATTGACTTAATTTTACTAAGCATAATGTCCTCCAGGTTCACCCATATTATAAGGTCTTTTGCAGGTTCATAATTATTCAATATTATGTAGTATTCCATTGTGTGTACGCACCAACGTTTGTTTATCCATTCCTCCATTGCTGGGCATTTAGACTGCCTCTTTTTACTATTGAGAATAGTGCTGCAGTGAATATCAATTTGCATATATTCACTCATGTCATAGCTCTTATTTACTGAGGATGTATACCAAGTAGAGGGATTGCTGAGTCCAACTTTTTGAGGATGTACCATAATGTTTTTCAGTATCTCCACCCTCTTTGGTAGCGTAGTGGTTACAAGTCAGGCTGCGAACCGCAAGGTCAGCAGTTCAAGACTACCAGCTGTGTCACAGGAGAAAGATGAGGCTTTCTGCTCCCATAAAGATTTATAGCCTCGAAAACCCTGTACAGGGTTGCTATGAGTCAGAACTGACTCCACGGCACTTAACAACAACAACAACAACAGCAACAACAACAACCCTCTTTCCAGCATTTTTTTTTTTTAATATAACTTTGCTATTAATGCTGGAGTGAGATGATATTTTATTGTTGTTTTGATTTGCATGTCTTTAGTGACTAACGATTCATGAATATTCCTTCATATGTTTTTTGGCTGCCTGAATATCTTCTTTGGTGAAGTGTCTGTTCATATCCTCTGTCCATTCTTAAATTGGGTTGTTTGCCTTTATCTTGTAGAGGTGTTGTTTACTATAAATTTTAGAGATGAGTCCCTTGCCTGATGGATGCATCATTGCTAAAATGTATATATCTTGAACTTTTTATTGTGAATTGGGTAAAGGCTTACAGAGTAGATTATCAATTTTGCATTTGGCAATATGTTCACATTTTGTTTCATCTCATTGATTGGAGTTTCCTCAATGTGACATCACCTATCTCACTTCCTCCTTGTGTTACTTGTCTCTGTACTACTTCTTTTGTAACCCATCTGAACTTGGTGTAAATGTTGCCCTTTTGATAAATAGTTGATTATTCTGAGGTGTTCATACCTCACTAGTTTTATTGTGCCTTGTAAAGATCTATCTATTGTTTGGTTGAAAATTGAGTTCAGATCCAGATCTGAAAGGTGACCAACGACAATAGTCTCAGGATTCCACTAGTTTCGATCTGACTAGAAAGCCTGCTCTTTTTTATGATTTTGAGTTTTGTTCCACATTTTCTCTTACTCTATCGAGGACCTTTGAACATGATCACTTTCAGAAGAGTTGGTAGTGGTTGCCAGGAATCATCTAGTTCTTCTGGTCTCAGGGTCATGGAGACTGATGTTCACGTGGTCCATTAGTTCATTGGATTAATTGTTACCATGCATCTTTGATTGTCTTCACTCTTCTTTTCTCTGGATGGGGAGAGGTCAATTGTTGCACCTTACATGACTGATCATGAGCTTCTAAGATCTCAGTTACTATTCACGAAAGTAGGATGTAGAACATTGTCTTTGTGGTCTATGTTATGCCAGTTGACCATGGTGTCCCCTGAGACTGTGGTCCTGAGTCCCCTAGACCCAGTCACTCATTCCCTCAAGATGTTTGGTAATGCATAAGAAGTTTTCATAATTTCCCCCCCTGTATGCTCGACTATATTCATGGATATATTTGCAGTGAAGGTAAATACCCATATACAAAGACTCTCTGTCAAAGCTGTATAACGGTAATAACCTTTGTTTCCTTTAATTATTATGCTCCTTCCTGTTCCCTACCTCCATCATTTTTTTTTTTTTTTTTTTTTACCATCCCCTACATCTAAGTTAACAAATGTCTCCCCTCTAGTAAATGAATTATTCCCCCTTTCTTTCATCCCTGGTTACCATCAAATAATGCTTCTTTCAGTATATGAACATTCTTTTGACTTTTTATAATAGCGGTCTCATATAATATGTGTCCTTTTGTGATGGTGCTGTAGAATAAGCACTGGACTGCTAACCACAAAGTATGTGGAGCAGACCACTAGCTGTTCCACTCTGGTGCCTGCCACCATTCCTTGGTGTTCCTTGGTGTTCTTTAGCATTTGTGTAGGGTCTTTTTATAACTCAGAAGTGATCTGATTTAGGATTCACTCTAAACTGGTATGACTTCACTAAGACAACATATGCAAATTCTGTTTCCAAATAGGATCATATCCACAGGAGTTAGGATTTAAATACTTATTTGGGTAATATAATTGAATCTACATCAGTACTGATTCTTGTTTTTTTTTTTTTTTTTTTTAAAGCAAGCAAAGAAAAAACAAAACTACCCAGTCATTTTCAAAGATAAAACTTGCATATTTTGCCAAATGATAGTAGTAATTGCATTACTAAATTATTGGTATCTTTTGGAATAGTTCTTTTATTAGTAAAGACTAAGAAAAATATATATGAAAAAATTGCTTCTATACATATGAATCTAGTTGTAGCGCTGTAGGATAAGTACTGGACTGCTAACTGTTGGTGGTTCAAACCCAGCCGCTCCTCAGAAAACCCTCTACAGGTTCACTATGAGTTGGAAATGATTCAATGGTACTTAACAGCAACAGATATATGTATCCACTAAAACACCATCATTTCCATAGCATACAGCATAGTGGGTGCCTGAGATATTAATGAAACCAGGAAACCATTAGGAGCTGCAAACAATTGTAAAACAATGTAGCAGAAGTTAAATTTAATCATAAAAATTATTAAATAGATAAACAAATAGATAAACAGTGAAAAATTATTAAATAGGTAAACAACATATGTTATTTACCCAGTTGAACATTATAATAATATAAGTATGTCAAAATTATTTGTGGAAAAGAAGTGTTACTCAACAAAGCATAATCAAAAAGTCCACATTTCCTTTAACTTCAGTGAGTTTTCGATGCATATGGAGTTCTAGTCCCTCACCGCCTGGGAGAACTCACATTTACAGCACAGTTCCATGTACGATGTACAAATACCATTAATCTTTTCTTCTTTCTGGCATGGCATGTTATTGTCTGTTGGCCTTATTTCTTCTTCCCCATCTGGCTCTGGTTCCATTTAGCCTCCTGCTTTCACTTCTACTTGTTTTCCTGGATCTGGCTGTGTTTATCATCCATTCTCTGCTTCCTTTACCGGCTCAGTAGGTCCCTCACCTCCTGCATCTCTGTCTACATATTGTTCATTTCCTATTCTCTGTTCAACACAGATGCTTCCCTTTTGGCCCTAGTAAACCTCCCTATTCTGACCTACTCTTCTTTGCACTCCTTTACACATAGAATTGAATGATTTGAAGTCTATAGGGGGACAAAAAGCATAGCTGTTTGTAGTTGATGACCATAATAAAGGTAAGGAACCTGGGTGACACAATGGTCAAGCCCTCACTCAGCTGCTAACCAAAAGGTTGACTTTGGAAAGACATTGAGTAATACATTGAGGAATACTACTTCAGATATATTATCAGGAGGGGCCAGTACCTGGAGAAGGACATCATGCTTGGTAAAGTGAGGGTCAGTGAAAAAGAGGAAGATGCCCAACAAGATGGACTGACACCGTGGGAGCAGCAATAGGATCAGGCATAAGAATAGTTGTGAGGATGGCGCAAAGACTAGACAGTGTTTTGTTCTGTTGTGCATATGAGTCACATGAGTCAGAACTGACTTGACAGCACCTAACAACAACCCTGTAGTGTCACTGTGTGTCAGAATTGACTTGACAACACACAATGACAACATAATAAAGGAACCTTGTATTAGTTGACTATTTCTAAATCTTGCTCTGCTGTCCTCAACCTTAGAAATATTCTGAATGTCTTCAGGATCTCTCAGAAGATGTGCATTTGAGCCGTGGTGGGTTATAAATTAATAATCTATTTATAGTTAATGTAGAGTAGTATTTTCAAACTGTGGGTCATGAAACCAGTGTAGTGTAAACACAACTAGCAATTAAGAATAAATATGTATGGTCAAATGAATAGTGAATATCATTGTGCATTACAGTTAGTAAAAGCATTATGTAATGGAATTTTATTTTAGTTATTTGCAGTCATACAACCATATATGTTGTTCTTAAGTGCCTTCAAGTCATTTCTGAATCATAGTGACCCTGTATAGGGTTTTTAAGGACCATCTGATGGGTTTGAACTCCTGACCATGTGGTTTATAGTTCAGTGCTTATCCTCAGTACCACACTAGGACTTTATAACATATTGCATACATTTCTTATTTGGGTCATATTTTTTAAAAGTTTGAATGTCGTTGTGTAGAGAACGTACTTTCAATCAATGCTGCTTTCAGAGAATACGTGTTCAGAGACTACTCCATAGGTTCTGATCAGCATTGGAAACATACAACGATTTTGAAATGGTGTGTATGAACAAAGTCACATTTACTATAGAAGCCCTTGAGTTCTGTTACAACCTTTGCATGACCCTGAAGTCAGTAGTTCAAACCCACCAGCTGCTCCTTGGAAACCCTCTATAGGTTCACTATGAAGCAGAACCAACTCGATTATACTTCACAAAAATTATAACATAACATTACTTTTTTTGAGGTACCTGGCTCAGATCTATATCATTTTACTTGGTGAAGATATTATGATAATTAGGATTCAAATGCTATTCACTAGTATATGAGCATTTTAAGCTATTTAGTAGCATCTTGGATCCTATCCTGCTTTTGGAAGTGACTAAACTAAGTCTGTCAGTTTGTCATACTGTGTTGGCTTGTGGATTGCTGTGATGCTGACAGCTATGTCAGTGATATTTCAAATGTGCTGAGCAAGTAATCTGAGAAGCTGGAATATTTGAAAAATAATGTGGTATCAAGATTGAAGGAGACTAACAACTTGCAATATGCAGATGACACAACCTTGCTTAATGCAATTGAAGAGAACTTGAAGCACTTACTGATGAAGATCAAAGACTACATACATCCTTCGGTATGGATTATACCGCAACATAAAACAAAAATCCTCACAAAGACCTGAGGATTCCTGAGCCCATGGACAAGGACATAGCCACGGAGGGCTGGAGCTGAGAGTGAAGCATCCAGCTGATATGAAGTGAGAGGAGACACACACAAGAACAAACTTCAGATAGTGTCCATTTGACCTAGTGTCTATGGCTTTATGAGCAGAACTCGATAAGAGGACTATGAAAAAACAATTTTTGATAAAGGAAACAAGTGTAAATTGCTACAATTTAATGAATTTGACCTATACTTATGGATATAGTAGCTCAAAATATCAACTGAGAGGGAAGAGTCTTCATCTCAAGTATCAATCCTATCCCCTCTGTGTATAGGGTAGATAGGGACAGGCAACTTAGACATTGGCTACCTAAAATGTGGAGGCAGTAAAGGCATGAGGAGACTGGCTTACACGTTTCAAGAGGGAGTTTAGTTTAAGAGTGTGCGGGGCAAGATAGAGTTACCATTGGATAGTTTTCATTTTGTCTAGATGGGTCTGGTGAAAAGAGATGGGGATAAGATTTTTATAATTCAATAGTGAGTAATTGTTATCATGACTGATTGCAACTGTCATAACTGTAAGGGTAGAAGTTTTGTAACAAAAATGGGGGAGTAGTTAATCTTACAGTCCAGGAACAGAGGACCGTATGACCATCAAGGGAAAAGAACATGAGAGGAATGTGGGACCCTATCTAGAGAAGCAGTGACACCAGAGATGGAGGCAGAGATGGAGAGAGAGAGAGCAGCTAAGGACTCTACACTTATGGAAAGAGAAAGACTGAGTGCCGGTGACCAGGAGGCAGGCTTGCAAAATTTGCCCTTTGGTTGTTTAAATTATTATATATTCCTGTATGTTTTTGTGTACATCTCCCTCAAAAGAAAAGAAAAGAAAAGAAAAACAACAGAAGGAATAGAAGCAAATACTGTTGAAATGATGCACAGAGATTGTAACCATTGCAGTGAAATGATGTATGTAAATTCATGTTCACCCATGTAAACGATCACTCAATTCACAATAAAAAAAAGAATCCTCACAAGTGGACCAATAAGTAACATGATAAATAGAGAAGAATTTGTTAGTATTTAATTAAGCAGCAGTTAAGAAATGAAATGTCATAGTGCATTGGGCACATCTACTGCAAAAGACCCTTTTCCTATGTTCAGAAGCAAATATGTCACTTTGAGGACTAAGGTACACTTGATCCCAGCCATGATATTTATTTATTTATTTTAATGCTTTATTGTGAATTATGTGATAGTTTACATGGGAGGACATTAGCTTCACATTGATCCCGTCGTATATCATTTTCTTGCCATGGATACAATCCCCTCCATGCATCATCCCCCAACCAAAGGGTATACACCGTGAGCTAGCCTCCCTGGTTGTCCGCACACAGCCCCTCTAACTCTCCAGGTCCAAAGTCCCCAGCCACTCCATCTCCCCACATCATCATCTCTGCCTCCATTCCTGGAATAACTGCTGCTCTAGGTAGTACTCCCTTCTCCGCTCTTCTCCCATCATGGTCCCAGGGACCTCCGCTCCTAGACTTCAAAGTTAATCACTCCCCTTCCTTTGCCATAAAATGTCTACCTTTACATTTCCAGCCCTTACAATCAATCCTGATAACAATTATTCGCTATTGTATTGCAGGAGACCTATCCGCATCTCCTTTCATCAGCCCCAACTAGACAGAATGGCTACTAATCAGTGGAGAGTCTACCTTCCTCCAGGCCCTCTGGATCTAGGTTCCCTTTTGAAAGCTTGTAAACCCGTCACTTCTTGCCTCTGTAGCACCCCCATTCTGGGTAGCCAATATCCAAGTTGCCCATCCCTGTCCTCTCTGTGTGCTCAGGGGGGTGGGAATGATCCTCGCTGTGAAGATTTGTTCCCTCTTTTGAGCTACAGCATCCATAGGTGCATGTCAAGTTCATCAAATTGTATCAGATTATTCTTTTTTTCCTCTTCTTTCTTCTTTTGGTTGAACTCTGAACATCCAGTCATTGAAGCTAGGTCAAGTAGGTATTATCTGCAAGTGTTTGTGTACTTATGCATGTGCCTTCTCTTCTTATTAGCTGGATGCTTCACTCTCCACTCTAGTCCAGGGGACTTGCCACACTGCTGGTCTGCTGGTCAACCAGGTCTCCATCTGGGTTCACAGAAGTCTATTGAGTGTTGTAGGGCTCAGCTCGCAGCTTCATTGTTGCTTTTCCCTCACTTCCCTTTATCGGTGATCAATGCGGTCACCAATCAGAACGTGTATTCCCATTGAGTCTTAGTCTTAGAAGGAGGTTTGCCCTGAGGGGGACCCCACCACTTGCCTTGATATTGCCTCGGCAAACCACTTGTTTGTTCCTGTAGCAATCAGTCGGTCTGCCTATATTGTTTTGTATTTTTCCTGTCAGTCTTTTTTTTAGGAAGTATCTTCTGTTCTTCTAGCCGCTCTAGGCTGGTCTGCTTGCCCTTTCAAGTGGAAATTTCCCCTCAGAAGATTCTGGATGCTGTTCAGGATTCCACCTATGGTCTTGTGTAATGCAGAGGCTCCTCAGGAAGCCTCCTTCACTGGACACATTGTAGCCCCATTTTAGGTATTCTAATCAGTTATAGGCAGAAGACAAACTTACAAGCTTTCTATGGTGGTATTTCTGGCTATTCCTTTCTCTTCCCCTTCAGTGTCTATTTTATAGTGGTATGTCAAGGAAACCAAGATTCAAAAGATAGCCATGCATCTTAACATTGTTTCAACCCTTTACCCCATTCCAACCATGTCTCAATATCTGTATCCCAGAGCCTTGTTGTTCCAAGGTTGTGCATACATCATTATTTGCCTCTGTCCCACTTCAACTTCACATTCATCCTATCGTATTTCATTTCATTTCAATGATTACAGTCCCCTCCATGCATCATCAAATAACCAAAGGATATACCTACCCCACAGGCCTGCCACCTCACCCCCTTCCCCGGCTGTCAGCAAACAGCTCCTCTCCCTCCCTGAGTCCTGTGTCCCCAGCCACACCATCTGTCCACGCCATCAACTCTGTCTCCATGCCTGGCCTCACTACCTCTCTGGGTAGGGTCACACTTTCTGCATTTCTCTCTTCATGGTCCCTGTGACCTCTGCTCCTGGGCTGCAAAATCAATCAATCTCCTCCTTTTGCCAAAACAAAAAACAAAAACAAAACTGCCTCTATGTTTCCGACCCTCACAATCAGTCCTGGAGGCAGGTATTCACAGTTGTACCACTAGAGTCTTATACCCATTTCCTTTCATCAGCCCGTTTCTTAACAGTTTGGAAAGAATTCAGTGGAGGTTCTGCCTATCCCTGCCCCGTCTGGAACTAGGCTGCCTCTTGAAAGCTTGCAAACCAGTCACTTCTTGCCTTTAAAGCCCACTCCCACCCCCATTTTGGGTCTGGGCAGTTTCCGCCCCTCCCCCCAAGGTATTCCAGTCAGTTATAAACTGAAGACCTGCTTACATGTTTTCTGTTGTGATGTTTCTAGCTATTCCCCCATCCCTCAAGTGTCTATTTCACAATGGTAGGCAAGGGAGACCAAGATTCAAAAGACAGTCAAGCATCCTAACCTTATTCCCCTCTTTTCCCCTTTCAAGCCATGCCTCAATTCCTGTATCCTGAAGCCTTGTTATTCCAAGGTTGTGCATACATCGTTACTTACCTCTGTCCCGCCTAGCCTAGCCCGTGTGAGCCTGCCCAACCATTCTCCTGTCCACCTTGTTCTTGTTTTTCCCCTCTCCCTTCTTATGTATTGCCAGCCCCCCCGCCCCCCCCCAGCCCCAGCTCCCAGGCTCTCCTGTGTCTATTCCTTACCCTATACTCTTTCTTCCTCTCCCTCCCTCCCTCCCCACCTCTCATCCCATACATACCTGTGATCAGCACTTATATATATAGATTCCTCCCCCACCCGCTTTTGGATTGGTTCTTTTTCTTAGTCATTTACAATAATGGTCTTATGCAGTATTTCTCCTTTTGTGACTGACTTATTTCACTCAGCATAATGTCCTCAAGGTTCATCCATGTTATGCGATGGCTTGCAGCTTCCTTGTTCTTCGAGGTAGCATAATATTCTATTGTGTGCATGTACCACAGTTTGTTTATCCATTCCTCAATTGATAGGTATTTTGGTTGTCTCCATTTTTTTGCTATTGTAAATAATGCTTCTATGAACATTGGTGTGCATATATCTACTTGTGTTATGACTCGTATTTCTTGTGGGTAAATACCAAGTAGAGGAATTGCTGGGTCATAAGGTATTTCTATTTCCAAACTTCTGAGGAAGTGCAATATTGCTTTCCAGAGTGATTAGGCCATTTTGCAGTCCCACCAACAATGTAGGAGGGTCCCAGTCTTTCCACATCCTCACCAGCATTTGTTGTCTTCTGCTTTTTTGATCTTTGCTGTTATTGCTGGTGTGAGATGATAACTCATTGTTCTTTTGATTTGCATCTCTCTGATTGCTAGAGATAGTGAACCTTTCTTCATGTGTTTGTTGGCTGCCGGGATCTCTTTCTTGGTGAACTGTCTGTTCATGTCCTGTGCCCATTTTTCAATTGGTTTATTTTTCTTTTTCTTGTAGAGGTGTTGTAGTTTCCTATATAATTTAGAAATGAGTCCCTTATCTGATGTGTTGTTGCAAAAGATTTTTTCCCATTCTGTGGGTTCCCTTTTTACTCTTTTGGTGAAGTCTTTTGATGCACATAGATTTTTAATTTTTAGTATGTCCCACTCATCTATTTCGTCTATTTTTGTTTGTGTACTTTTCAAAATGTTTAGTAGTCTGTATATGCCCTGGATTAGCGCCCTCACATTTGTCCCTATTTTTTCATTGCTGACCTTCATAATTTTGGCATTCACATTTAGATCCTTTATCCATGTTGAGTTTGGTTTTGTATAGGATGTGAGGTACAGGTCTTGTTTCATTCTTTTGCATATAGCTTTCCAGTTCTGCCAGCACCATTTGTTAAAGAGACTGTGCCCTCCCCATGCAATATGCCTAGGCACTTTGTCGAAAATCATTTGGCTGTATGTGGTTGGGTTAATTTCTGGATTCTTGATTCTGTTCCATTGATCAATGGATCTTTCATTGTACCAGTATCAGGCTGTTTTGACCACTGTAGCCATGTAGTAAATTTTGAAATCGGGGAGTGAGAGACCTTCAACGGTGTTCTTCTTAAGCAATGCTTTACTTATCCTGGGTCTCTTTCCTTTCTATATAAAGTTAGTAATTGTCTTTTCCATCTCTTTGAAGAATGTTGTTGTACTCTGGATTTGGATTGCATTGTATGTGTAAATTGCTTTGGGCAGTACTGACATTTTCACGATGTTGAGTCTTCCTATCCAGGAACATGGTATGTTCTTCTACTTCTGGAGGTCTGTTTTGGTTTCTTGTAGTAGTGTTTTGTAATTTTCTTTGAAAAAGCTCTTTGTTTCTCTGGTTATGTTTATTCCTAAATATTTCATTCTTTGGGTGGCTGTTGTAAATGGTATTGCTTGCTTAATGTCCTTTTCAGTGCTATCGTTGTTGCTATAGAGAAATCCAACTGATTTTTGTATGTTGATCTTATACCCTGTCACTTTGCTGAATCTTCTGATGAGGTCTAGAAGTTTTTTTGCTTAGTCTTTGGGATTTTTTATGTATAGGATCATATCGTCTGCAAATAAGGAGAGTTTTTCCTCCTCTTTGCCAATTTG
Organism: Chrysochloris asiatica; assembly: GCF_000296735.1. Lineage (NCBI taxonomy): Eukaryota > Metazoa > Chordata > Mammalia > Afrosoricida > Chrysochloridae > Chrysochloris > Chrysochloris asiatica. Next base: position 3,560,041 of record NW_006408519.1, read on the forward strand.
GATGCTTTTAATTTGTCTATCATGCTGTAAAATCTGGCTAAAACTTCCAGTTTAATATTGAATAGGATTGGTGATAGAGGGCATCATTGTCTGGTTCCTTTTCGCAGAGGGAAGGCTTCCAGTTTCTCTCCATTGAGAGTGAGGTAGACTGTTGGTTTTGTATATATGCTCTTGATTACGTTGAGGAATTTCTGTTCAATTCCTACTTTGTTCAGTGTTTTTATCACGAATGGATGTTGGATTTTGTCAAATGCCTTTTCTACATCAATCAATATGATCATGTGGTTCTTTTCCTTTTTCTTATTTATATGATGGATTACATTGATTGTTTTTCTACTGTTGAACCATCCTTGCATCCCTTTTTTGAAACCCACTTGGTCATGATGTATTATCTTTTTGATGTGCTGTTGGATTCTGTTGGCTAGGATTTTGTTGAGAATTTTTGTGTCTATGTTCATGAGGGATATTGGTCAATAATTTTCTTTTTTAGTGATGTCCTTCCCTGGTTTTGGCATGAGGATTATGCTTGCTTCATAAGAAGTATTAGGGAGTTTTCCATCCTTTTCTATATTCTGGGATAATTTGAGTAGAATTGGTGACAGTTCTTCCCTGAATGCTTGGTAGAACTCACCAATGAAGTCATCTGGGCCTGGACTTCTTTTGGTTGGGAATTTTTGATGATCTGATCAATTTCTTCTTTTGTTATGGGTTTGTTCAAGTTTTCTACTTCATTTTAAGTAAGTTTTGGGTAGTTCATGTTTTTCTAGAAATACATCCATCTCTTCTAAGTTTTCAAATTTGTTGGAGTACAACTCTTCATAGTATTATATTATTATCCTTTTGATTTTATTTGGTTCCATTGTGACATTGCCCATGTGGTTTCTAATGCAAGTTATTTGTGTCCTCTCCCTCTTTTCTTTTGTTAGTTTTGCCAATGGTTTGTCAATTTTATTAATCCTCTCAAAGAACCAACTTCTTGTCCTGTTGAGTCTTTCTATAGTTTTTCGATTTTCCATCTTGTTTATTTCTGCTCTTATCTTTATTATTTCCTTTCTTTTGGTGACTGTAGGTACCCTCAGCTGGTCTGCTTCTAACTGTTGAAGATGCTCTGTTAATGTGTTAATTTTCGTTCTTTCCTCTTTTTGGATGTGTGCATTAATTGCAATAAATTGTCCTCTCAGCACTGCTTTCACCATGTTCTAAAGATTTTGGTATATAGTGTTTTCATTCTCGTTTGTTTCTAGGAACTTTGTGAATTCACATTTAATTTCTTTTACCCAGTCGTTTTTCAGCAAGGTGTTGTTCAGTTTCCATGTATTTGACTTTATTGCCTTCGTCTTCTTATTGTTGATTTCTAGTTTTATAGCGTTGTGGTCTGAGAAGATGCTCTGTAGAATTTTGATGTTTGTAAATTTATGGAGGCTTGCTTTGAGACCTAGCACATGATTAATTCTGGAAAATGTTTCATGTGCACTGGAGAAGAATGTATATTGTGCTGTTTTTGGATTGAATGCTCTGTATACATCTATGAGGTCAATTGGTTGTTTGTGTAGTTTAGTTTCTCTAACTTTGTTGAGTTTCTTTCTGGTTGTTCTGTCCCTTTTCGAGAGTGGCGTGTTAAAATCTCCCACTATAATTGTAGATTTATCTATTTCTTTCTTCAATTTTAGTAAGGTTTGCTCCATGTATCTTGTGGTGCTCTTTCATTGGAGCGTATATATTTATTATGTTATGTCATCTTGCTCAATTGACCCTTTGATCATGAGATAGTGTCCTTCTTTGTCTGTTATTCTGGCTTTTATCTTAAAGTTTACTTTGTTGGAGATTAGTATTGCCACTCCTGCTTGTTTATTGTTGCAGTTAGCTTGGTAAATTTTTTCCCATCCTTTAACTTTTAGTCTGTTTTTGTCTTTGTGTGTAAGGTGTGTCTCTTGCAGGCAACATATTGAAGGGTCTTGTTTTCTTATCCATTCTGCCACTCTCTGTCTCTTCACTGGTGCATTCAATCCACTGACATTCAATGTAATTATCAATAGGTATGAATTAATTGCTGCCATTATGTTACTTTTTTGGTAGTACTGTTTGTTCTTTTGTTCTGCATGCCTTCTTGTGTTGAGTTTGTGTTTTTTGTGCTATTTCTTGTCAGTTTCTTTTTAGTTTTCATGTTTGCTCGTTCTGCTTCGAAGTTCATTTTCATGTTAAGTTGTGAAGTATTAACTTTCTTTGGGGTTATCTTATAGTCTACTAACTTTCCTCTCCATTTAGCAGAATCCATTGTATCCTGTAATTTACCTGACATCCTAATCCCCTGGGTCTGTGTTGCTACGTTTGTCTGTTCTTTGACATTGGTGTAACTTTGATTTTCCATTGACCTCCCAGCTCCTTTGAGTTTGTTGTTGTAGTATTGTTCTATTCTGGACTCTGCTGTCTGTTGACTGAGTTCCAGGTGGTGTTGCCATGCCTGTCTATCTCTGTTTGTTGTTTGTTCTTGTTTGTTTTCAGTCCACAGAACTCCTTTTATGATGTTTTGAAGTGCTGGGTTGATTTTGATAAAATATCTCAGATTCTGTTTATCATGGAATATCTTGATCACACAATCATATTTGATTGATAGTTTTGCTGGATAGACGATTCTTGGTTGACATTTTTTTTTTTTTTTCTTGTGGAGCTTTGTATACATCTCCCCATTGCCTTCTTGCTTACGTGGTTTGTTCTGAATAGTCAGAGCTCAATTTGATTTGCTTGTCTTTATAAGTGACATTTCTCTTCTCCCTGGCCACTTTTAGTATTTTCTTCTTGTCTTTGATTTTGGAGAACTTGATTATTATATGTCTTGGTGACTTTCTTTTGTGGTCTGTCCTTCCTGGGGTACATTCGGCTTCTTGAATGTTTATCTTCTCGTCTTTCAAGATGTAAAGGAAACTTTCTTCCAGAAACTCTTCAACTATCTCCTCTCTGGACTTCTACGATTCTTCCTGTTCTGGAATGCCAATAATTCTTTAGTTGTTCCTCTTCATGTTATCCAGCATGAATCTTAGACTCTTTTCAGATTTTTTTCATCCTTTTTTCTGCTTGCTCTTCTATCTTAGCAGTATTGAAAAATTTGTCTTCCAGCTCGCTAGTTCTATCTTCCATCTCTTTTATTCTACTCCTTTTCTCTTTCAATGTATTGTCCATTTCTGAAATCTTATTATTAATCATCTGGACCTCTTTTTGCAAGCTTTGAATAGTTTTCAATGCTGTATCAATCTTAGTTGATTGCTCCTGTAGTATTTTCCTGACTTCTTCCTTGTTTTCCTCCTTCCCTTTTCGGAGCGTTTGAATTTGTTTCTATATGATTCTTTTGAATTCTTTCTTAGGCATATCCAAAACCTGCTCTTCATCCTCTAGAAAGCCTTTTTCTGTCTCCAGCTCATTTGTCTCAGCTATTTTTTTCTGTTGTTGTTTTTTGTTCGTCATTTCTGATAGTTTTTTTTTTTTTTTAAAGCTTAAGTGAAGTTTGTTGTTTGTTGTTAAGCTTACTGGGTGTCTCCTAGTGAATATGATTGGGAGATAGGCTTTCCTTTTCATACGTAATGCTTATCAGGTGTTGTTGGCTCTTGTCTCAGTGGTGGAACATTATGGGGTATGCTTGTAGCTTGGCTATTTGGCCATGATTGCTATATCTTCATGGATAACATTGGGAGAAAAAGCTCCCACCTCCAGGAAAGAAGTGTGATCAAAAGGACTTAAAGCAGAAGTAATATAAATGAAGAGACAAAAACCACCACTTTGGAACAGAAATGAAGCTATGGTAATTTTACTGAGCTACACAGGCAGTGTGTGTGCAAAGCAGAAGCATCCAGCAGTGGGTGAGAGTGTCTGCTCTCTCAGGCCCCTCCTCTAGTCACTATGGTAGAGGTGTGCTGGTAGATATTGACCAGTTAATGGGAGAAAGGTTGTCCACTATTTTTGTCTCTGAAGGTCAGTTAGATATCTCTGTGTGAACAATGCAATTCTCAGGGCGGTTGAGTCCTTTTATGTTGGGGTTTTACAGATTGCTTTACATGGGCCCAGCACAGGAGAGCTCAGGTAGCACAGCCGCTGGGAATGGGGTCGCGAATCACAAGGTCAGCAGCTCGAAACCACCAGCCGCACTGTGGAAGAAATGCGAGGCGCTCAGCTCCTGCACAGACCCACAGCTCCAGAAACCCCACACAGGGTCATCTGGAGCTGGAACCGACTCCCAGGCAGCACAGCTGCCAAGGGTCCCCCCAAGAAAATTTTAGGGCTGTGTCTCCATGGTTGACCTCATAAGTCACCGCCAAGCTCCCTGTCTCCATACCATGGGAAAACTGTCCTGCCTGATGTTTTCTGGGCTGAGCAATGAAAGTGGGACAGGGAAAAAGAAAGAGAAATGTGTAGTCTCGCTCACCTCTTTTCTTGGCAAATGTCTCTGCACCGCTTTTAGCGTGCGTTTTCTGAGTTGGACTGGTTGTAGCCCCACCTTCTAAACTCTGCCAGTGGGCCTGGAGGGAGTCTTGTCTCCAGATACCTAACTCACAGTATTTTCCTTATTATCCTGCTTGCGAGTGTGGGAAACTAACATCCTGGATCTTATGGTTGATCCAGAGCGCTGGAGTTTTTCTATGAGCGCTTCATTCGTGGGGTCCCTGTCCCTTCACAACGGAGAGTTCCCTACCTGGTTTTCGCTGCTATTGCCCAAACTGGAAGAGAGGCAGCCATGGTATTTTTAATTGTCTCATATGAATGCAAAAGCTAGATAACGAATAAGGAAAACTGAAGAAGAATTGATGTAAATGAATTATGGTGTTGGCAAAGAATATTGTCTATACAATGTACTTTGAGAAGAATGAACAAATGTTTTGGAAGAAGGGAACCCTGGTGCTACAAGTGATGTTTGAAAGGTTGATGGTTCAAACTCACCAACCACTCTGGGAAAAAGATGTGACTGTTTGCGTCTTTAAATATTTACAGTCTTAGAAAGCCTATGGGACAGTTCTGTCAAATAAGGCCACTATGTTGTCGTTGTTAAGTACCTTGGAGTTGGTTCCAACTTACAGCGACCCTGCACAGGGTTTCCAAGGCTGTAAATCTTTACAGGAGCAGAATGCCTCATCTTTCTCCCGCGGAACCGCTGGCAATTTTGAACTGCTGACCTTCAGGTTAGCAGCCCAATTTGTAACCACTACACTTTGAATTAACTAGATAGCAGTGGTTATTTTTCGGTGTTGGAAGAAGTATAGCCAGAATTAGCCAGAATGCTCCTTAGAAGCAAGAATTGTGAGCCTTTGTCTCACATAGTTTGGGCATGGCATTAGGAGGTGAAGTCCTTGGTGAAAAACATCATGCTTGGTAAAGTGAGGGTCAGTGAAAAAGAGGAAGACCTTCAATGAGATGGATTGACTCAGTGGTTGCAGGAATGGGCTCAAACACAGCAAAGATTATGAGAATGGTGCAGGACTGGAGAGCGTTTCGTTCTCTTTTGTTTGTGCAATTGCAATGAGTCAAAGCCTTCTGAATGGCACTTAATAACAGCAACATGCTAGATGGAATGCATTGGAAATTGCCAGATGTTATAATCCTTATGTTATGGGTAATATTAAAAAAAAAAAAAAAAAAGGATTCATTGAGATAATAATTTTCTTTGTCAGAAAAATAATAAATGGTGTACTGTGTTAGGACCAGAAACTTGGCTGACTCAAGTGGCAGGAAGTTAACGACACATTAAGAGCAAATCGTATTAGAAATAAAACCGGACCTGGATCAGGATATTATTTGTTACCTGCCTGTTTTGGGAATGTTCTTTGTCATTATGATAGAAAATAGTTTTTAGCAGTAACTTCTATTCTCTACATCGCTCAGACTTATGGTAAAGAATTTCGGAGTTTAAACTAAGCCCTAAGAAGTCCCTGTGTAACACAGATGGTTAAGTGCTCGTGTACTAGCTGAGGATTTTGTGGTTTGAACACACCCTAAGGTATCTCTGAAGACAGACCTGGAGATCTCATACCCTTGAAAGCCCCGTGTAGCAGTTCTACTCAGCATAAACGGGATCACCAAGAGTTGGAAAACCCTTGACAACAGCAAACAGCAATAACAACAAGAAACAAAACACTTGTTCCAAGACTTGAAAGGAGATAGAACATCATTTTTTAAAAAGCCCTGGCTTTGCCTAGAGGTAAATTCTATGGTCTGCTTCTCTGTGGACGTGGGATGATCATATAACCATTTATGTGACTGGTTGTTGTTTTGTGCTATCAAGTCAGTCCTGACTCATGTCATCCTTGTATAGGGTTTCCAAGGAGTGGCAGGTGGCTTTAAACCTTAGATATTACAATTGGAAGTTCAGTTCTTATTGATAACTACAGTGTCCTATCAGGACTCCAGCTATCTGGTAGTTAATATATTGCTCTTTCAGTTAATATGTTTCTGTGGTAGTGTAGTGGTTAGGAAATGGGCTGCAAACCTCAAGTTTGAAACTACCAGCTGTTCTGCAGGACAAAGATGAGGTTTTCTGCTCCCGTAACAATTTACAGCCTTGGAAACCCTGTACAGGGTCGCTATGAGTCAGAACGGACTCCACGGCACATAACCACCACCACCATATATTCAGTAAATACTTGTTTGATTAATTGTAAAAGGTAATATTTAAAAATATTTTCTTCAGTGAAGCAGTTTTGTTAAGTGCCATTGATTTGATGTCAGTTTACAGTGACCCCAGGTGTAGCACTGGCCCAGGGTTTAGAAGGCTGTGATTTTTACAGGAGTGTGTCTCGGGGAGTGTCTCCCATGGAATCACTGGGTGTGCTTGATCCACCAACCTTTCAGTCAGTGTGTAACCTAATACATAAGCATTGTATTACTTGATGTTGTTGTTAAGTGCTGTTGAGTCAGTAATGACTCATCATGACCACGTATAGGAAGTAACTGGTGGGTTTGAACTGCTGATCTTGTGGTTCCTAGCTCACTGTTGATCCTACAGTGCCACACCATGAGTCTTTTTAACATGATGTTGTTTTTGTTAAGTGCCCTTGAGTCAATTGTGACTTATAGCAACCTTCTATAGGGTTTCCAAGGAGCAGCTGGTAAGTTTGAACTGCCGACCTTGGGGTTCAAACCAACCTTGTGGTCCAGTTCTTAGCATATAGCACCCTACTAGAATATTACTTTGTCTGTAACATAGGGGTCAGAGTTTAATTTATGTATTAACATGCATAAGAATGTTACTGTTATTTCCATTAAGGAAAACAGCTGACTATTTAATAACTAAATTATGATTCACAGATTTCTATTGGTAATAAATCACTTTTGTAAAGCTGCCACCCTCTTCTGTTACAAACCGATTATAGTCATTTACTTCTGCCAATTATTTTGTTCTGTGCAGAAGATGAATAGGGTAGTCATTGAATAAGAAGCAAAAGCCAATACATAAATAAATAATAATAAAATAGTCTGAGCAAATAAAAGACTACAACTGCAAAAATGTGGACCTCACCAAAGATTTATTACAATTATGTTAGTATAGCTCACAATATACAAAACTGTAATCAAGTGTAAATTACTCATAACAGCTGTTGCAAATAAAGAAGATACAACTGAATGGTTATAAATGAAGCACAAATCAGTATAATAATAGGAACTATATTGGTGTCCATTAGAAGTTATATATAAAAAAAGGAGGCCTTCAATTTTTACAAGGCAAACTTACTGACTTCACTATTATAAGATACTGATTTTTGTAATTAAGTTTTGGTGTGTTGTTAAGTGCCTCAAGATAGTTCTGACTCATAGCAACCCAGTATAGGGTTTCTGAGGAGTGGCTGGTGAGTTTGAACTGCCTACCTTGCAGTCCTAGCGATCTAGCGGTCCAGTGCTTATCCTACAGTGCCACACCAGGATTCCGTTGTTTAGATGGTGGTGGTTATGTGGCGTGGAGTTGGTTCCGACTCTTAGCGACCCTGAATAGGGTTTCCGAGGCTGTAAATCTTTATGGGAGCAGAAAGCCTGTCTTTCTTCTGTGGAACAGCTGGTAGTTTCAAACTGCTGACCTTGAGGTTAGCAGCCAAACTTGTAAACTACTACATTACCAGAGCTCCTTTAAAATAGAAAATAGTAATACATTAAGATCATTTATTCAATGTAGAAAAAAAAATCATTCATACTTTTTCAAAAGTAGAAATGCTTTTAATTTATGCTACTCTGTTGCTGTTAATTGTCAGTCAAGCTGGTTCCAACTCATAAGGACACTGTATCGGGTTTCGGAAAGGACCTCTGGTAGTGTAGTGGTTATGAATCGGGCTGCTAACCTCAGGGTCAGCAGTTCGAAACTACCAGCTGTTCCGGAGAGAAAGATGAGGCTTTCTGCTCCTGTAAAGATTTACAGCCTCGGAAATCCTGTACAGGATCGCTGAGTTGGAACTGACTCCACGGCACTTAACCACCAACCACCATAGGGTTTCAGAGGCTGTTAAATCTTTGTGAGAGCAGAAAACCTCATCTTTCTGTCTTGGAGAGGCTGGTGGGCTGTCCAGTGCTTATCTTACAGAGTCACCACATTCCCTACTCTGCTTGTTGTTGTTAAGTGTAGAATCGGTTTTGATTCATGGCAACCCTGTATATGGTCCAAGGAGTGACTGGTGAGCTTGAACTGCCAGCCTTGTCCTTTAAACCGACCTTGCAGTCCAGTGCATTAAACGTAGTGCCACACCAGTGCCTTTAAAGACCTAAATACACCTGTTCCTTTATAGATCTGATTTTTAAATTGAAACCCTGTCACTAGCACTGATTCTCCAAAGTTAACAGCGACACTGGATGCATACTAAGAAATCAGACCCATCTGAACATTTCACTATCTGGTGCTACCGTGACACTTCTTTGTAGTTAATCTACTATGCTACTAAATTAAGTTGTTGTTAGGTACCATGGAGTTCGTACTGACTCACAGTGACCCTATACACAATGGAATGAAACACTGCCCGAGCCTGGGCCAACCTCAAAATTATTGCCATGCTTGAGCCCACTGATGCTGCCACTTTGCCAATCCATCTTGCTGGTGTCTTCCTCTTTTTCTCTGACCCTCCACCTTACCAAACATAATCTACTTCTCCAGCGACTGGTCCCTCCTGACAATATGTCTAAAGTATGAGAGACAAATCTGGCCATCCTGGCCTCCAGGGAGCACTCTGGCTGCACTTTTTCCAACACAGATCTAATTCCCAAACTAAATTAAGTACTTTCTATTTAAAAGCGCCATGTCACCACACGATAAGCATTGGACTGCGAATAACAAGGTCCATGGTTTGAGCTGCCAGCTGCTCCTAGGGAGAAAGATGAGGCTTTTAGCTCTCACAAAGCCTCGGAAACCCTATACAGGGTTGCTATGAGTCGGTGCTTAACAACAAAACCATCAAAAAGGGAAATGTATTAGGAAATAAAACACTAAGAAAAATTAAAAAACAAAACAAAAATTATGCCCAGTTCAAGAAAAGTTGAAGTAAGTACACTGCATGAGGCAAGACTCTACCAAGTATAATGTTAAGTGCTGTCGAGTTGGTCCCAACCTTGTATAGGGTTTCTGGTGGGGTTGAACCTCTGACCAGGCAGTTAGCAGTCCAGTGCTTACCCTACAGTGCCACACCAGAACTTTAACAACAATAGTGTTATGGTGGAATCCTGGTGTGATGCTATAGGATACGCACTATACAACTAGGTTGGTTTGAAGTGCAAGACCCACCAGCTGCACCTCGGAATTCCCACACAATGTCGCTATGAGTTGGAACCAACTTGATGGCACTTAACAACTACAACTGATAGTGTTAAAGTATAGGAACTTTCATAATTCACCCACTGGTTTTTTTTTTTTTAATGTTTTATTGTGAATTATGTGATAGTTTACATGGGAGAACATTAGTTTTACATTCATCCTATCTTATATAGTTTCATTGCCATGGTTACAATCCCCTCCATGCATCATCAACCAACCAAAGAGACCTATCAGCATTTCCGTTCATCAGCCTTGCCTAGACAGATTGGATACTACTCAGTGGAGATTATACTTTCCTTCATGCCCTCTGGATCTAGGTTCCCTGTAAGCCAGTCACTTCTTGCCTTTGTAGCCCCCCCACTTTGGGTAGCCAATGTCCAAGTTGCCCATCTCTGTCTACTCTGTGTATGGAGGGGGTGGGAATGATGCTTTCTGTAAAGATTTGTTTCCTCTTTTGAGCTACTGCATCCATAGGTATAGTTCAAGTTCATAAATTATATCAGATAACTCTTTTTTTCCCCTCCTCTTTCTTCTTCTGGTTGAGCTGTGATCATCCAGTCATTGAAGCCAGGTCAAGTGGGTATTATCTGCACGTATGGGTGTTCTTGTGCATATACCCTCTCTTCTTATCAGCTGGATGCTTCACTCTCTACTCTAGTCCTCAGTGGCTATGTCACTGACTTTGGGCCCAAGAGTCCCCAGATCTTGCCACACTGCTGAACCACCCGGGTTCACAGCAGTCTATTGAACATTGTAGGGCTTAGCTTGCAGCTTCATTGCTGTTTTTCCCTCACTTCCCCTTACTGGTGACGAACATGGTCACCATTCACCCACTTTTTAAACACTTATTTAGTTGAATTAATAAATTTTTGTCAAACATTTCTTCAGTACTTACTATGTGACTAGCATTGTGTTAGATATTGGAATCACAAAGTTGAGCATTACACAGTTTGGAGTCTTAAAGAGTTCATACCCCAAGTAAGGAAGATAAGTGTATTTTTATTAACCTAACTAAAAAATGCATAAAACAATAATGTTAGAAAGTCAGCAGACAGACAATCTATGTCTCACAAGTATACAATTACTACAGACCTATGTGAGCTCAATGGCTGTCTGTTGAAAGTTGACTAAATTAACATAGGTCATTTTTAGCCGTTTTGTTTTTTTCCTTCATTGTACCATTACAACTATGATCTTGAGGATGTCGTTTAAATGGTATGTACCTCATCTATATGATAATGTGCCTTCATTGTTAGAAATAGCTGTCTTCGTATGTTTTTGTGAAGACTGAATGAATTAATGCACTGGAAAGCATTTTGTTAACTCAGGTACTATGGTAGCTAATAAGCATATAAAGAGTCCTATCCTTTATGCTTATATTCTCATCTGAATACAAAGACAAAGAAAAGCAGAATGACAAAATATTAAATCCACTTTGTTTCTGCCTTGGCAATGTTCTGTTCTAGAATGCTGCTGTTTTTGAACAAGAATGTGAAATTTTTGAGGGCAGGATATTTTGGCTCTTTGTTGTTTTGTTTGTTACTAGATTGTGTATGTAGTACCTAGATCCATGCCTGACATGATTGTTGTGGTTGAGTTCCGTTGAGTCTATTCCTACTCATAGCAACCCTGAATAGGGTTTCCAAGGAGCGGCTGGTGAACTTGAACTGCTGACCTTGTGGTTCAAACCGACCTTCCAGTTTAGCGCATTAACCCACTGCCTGACATAATAGGTGCTTAAAAAGTATTTCTTGATGAACTACTTTTTGTAGTTAGAAGGCTTTTCTGGGGGCCATGAAGCCATCCTTGGAACAGTTTTTCTAGATAGTACATGATGATGTATGTTTCTTGTCTTCATACTTTGTGATACAGTCTTAGCTATCATTTTCATACTTTAGTCCTGTTTATTTTAGTGTAAATAAACTGAAATATTTTATTAATAATTCTCATTATTGTGGTCATCCACAGGTTTTACCATCGTCTGACTTCACTCCATTCTGGTTCACATACATTTTTCCAGACCAGTAATCTATTTGACAGAGCCCTGGTGTAGTGCTATGGGATAAACACTTACCCTGTGTTGTTGTTGTTAAGTGCTGTTGAGTCGGTTCTGACCCATAGAAACCCTGTACAGGGTTTGCAAGGAGCAGCTGGTGAGCTTGAACCGCCAACCTTGCAGCTCAAACTGCTTTGCAGTCTGGCGCTTAACCCACAGTGCCACACTCACCCTCTAGGTGGTTTAAACCACAAGGAAACCCTATACAGGGTTGCTATGAGTTGGAACCAACTCGGCTACTCTTAACAACAAAAACGAGCTATCTGACATCTTTGTAGCCTCAACTGAAATTTCAGTAACTTCCTTTTTAACAAAGATTTATTTCTCAGTCGTATATTTCTGTTGTGCGTTGTCTACATATCTACTTAAAGTCTCCATTTAGGGTCTTGAGCAGATGGAATAGCCTCTATCTGTATTGCTTCTGATAGTGGAAAAAGAGAGATGACCGTGAACCATGCGCTAGCCCATAAAACTCAGAATAGTCACTGCCCTTTTGCTGCACGTCATTGGCCAACTCACGTCACATAGCCACTCCTCTATTAAACAGTAGGGGGTATGTGTAATCCTTTTATAGAGAGGAGCATTGCAAGGAGGAATTTTGGAATATTCAGTGACAGTAATACAATTTACTATACCTGACATTAACTTCTGACATCCACTATTAATGTCACACACATGCACATAGGAGGTACTATTATTTTTGGGGAGATTTTCACAGTGACAGTAAGGAAAAGAAATTCTGACAATAAAGCAGCAGTAAAATCTTTCCCCATATCTTTCATAGGAGTAAATGGCATTGTTGTTGCTGTTGTTGTTGTTAAGTGCCTTAGAATTGGTTCTGCCCCATGGTGACCCTGGAAAAGGATTTCGAGCAGTAGCTGGTGAGCTTGAGCCACTGACCTTGTGGTTTAAACCAATTTTGCAGTCTAGTGCATTAACCCAAAACACCACATCAGGCCTCCAAACAATGGCAATATAATTGAATTTCCTTTCTTTTTCTTGTTGTCTTGTAGGAATTCTTGGAGTAGTTTAGATATTAATTCTTCATTCAGGATGCAGATATCTTCACTCTGCCAGTTTACTTGGTCTTTGGTGCCCTACGTTAATTTTGCATAGTCAGATGTATAGTTTTTTACTTCATTATAATTTTAATACTTTAATTCACTTTGAGGATTTCCTTTTAATCATGTAAAGTGATTGGACAGAATAGATTGTTCTGACTTACAGAGACCCATGTGTTACAGAGTAGAACTGCTCCATAGGTTTTAAAAATTAAAATTTTAAACTTTTTATTGTGATTTGGGTGAAGATTTATAGAGCATATCAGTTTTCTATTAAACAATTCATATACATTTTGTTTAATGTTATCGATTACAATCCCCACAGTCTAACATCACTTACCACACTTCCTCTGTGTGGTCCCCATTTTCATTCCTCCTTCTTTCCTGTCCTCTCAACCATTTGAGATAAAAAAACAAAGCAAAGTACAAAAATACACTGCCCGTTTGATCTCAGATGGTTGAATATTCTAACAGTAATGTTCTTTCACCATCCTTATCCAATCTGTATGCTGAGCAAATAATTCAAGAAGTTGGATTATATGAAGAAAAGCATGACATCAGGATTGGAGGAAGACTCATTAACAACCTGTGATATACAAATGATACAACTTTGCTTGCTGAAAGCAAAGAGGACTTAAAATACTTACTGATGAAGATCAAAGACCACAGCCTTTGGTATGGGTTGTATCTCAATATAAAGAAAACAAAAGTCGTCACAACTGGACCAGCAAAGAACATCAAGATAAATGCCACACCAGGACCAGGAGTCCTAGAAGAGTTTCTTGTTGTTAAGTGCTGTTGAGTCGGTTCTGACTCCTAGCGACTCTGTATAGGGTTTTGGCAGAGCAGCTGGTGGGTTTGAACTGATGATCTTGTGGTTTGCAGTGTAGTGCTGATCCTAAAGTGCTATACCAGAAGTCCTAGAAAAGTTGGTTGTTGTAGTTATTAAGTGCTGTTGAGTTGGTTCCTACTTATATCGACCCTGTATAGGGTTTTCCAAGGAGCGACTGGTGAATTTGAACCATCAATCTTGTGGTTCAAACCAACCTTTTGATCCACTGCTTATCCTGTAGTGCCACACCAGAGGTAATAAAACACACAACAGGCATTTTTACCCATTACTCTGTTTAATCCTAATCATGACTCTGTGAGGTAGATATTTTTTAGTTCTCGTTTTTTGAAACTGAATTATAAAATGGTTGAATAAATTGTCATGTTGTGAACGTCAGAACCAATCTTCAAACCCCAGTTAGCTTGGCTCCAAGGGACGTACTGTTGCCATTTGAAAAGCCCACAAAACCAAATTAGGAAATCATATGACTGTGTTGTTAACCTGCAGTTATTGTTATTGTTAAGTGGCATTGAGTCGGTTCCGACCCATAGCGACCCTGTATAGGGTTTCCGAGGAGAGGCTGGTGAGCTTGAACTGCCGACCTTGCAGTTCAAATGGCTTTGATGTCTGGTGCATTAACCTTCAAAGCTACACCAGGAAATAAATGTGCAAGATATATATGTTGAATACTAGAAAGCACTGATTAAGGAAGTCCAAGAATGTCTAATGAATATTGAGATATACTATATTTAGGCATTGACAGACTCAATGTCATTAAGATGTCGGTTCTACTCAATTCGATCTTAAGACTTAAGAAAATAACAATCAAAGTACCAGGAAGTTTTTTGTAGATAATGACAAGCAGATTATAAAATTTATATGAAAAGGCAAAGGAACTAGAATAGCCAAAACAATTCTGAAAAAGAAGAGTAATGTGTGAAGATTTTTTAAAATTATAAATAAATTCAATTTCTTAAGTAGAAGTATGGCAAAAAAATTTTTTTTGGGTCATTTTGCCAATTGGTACTAAGGAATTTTTTTTCATTTTATCTAAATTGTCAAATTTATGGGGCCAGATGTTTTTCATATTTACTTTCTCTGTAAAAACTTTAATGATGTCCTTATTTTCATTCCTGATATTGATAATTTTGGTAGTCTTTTTTTTCTTTATCAGTCTTGCTAGAGATTTATACTTTTAAAAAATCTTTAAGAGTATCCAGCTACTGATTATATTGGATTTTCCTCTTTTTTTATTTCACTGATTTCTGCTATCATCATTTCTTTTTTCTCTCCTTAATTAAGATTAATTTGCTTTTTTCCTTATAGCTTTTTCAGATAACTGTCTTTAGACCTTTCTTTTATATGTTTTAAAAATCTGAATCCCCTTCTTAGAATTGTTTTTATCTGTTTACTACAGGCTTAAAAAAAAAAAAAGTTGCCTTTTCATTTTTGTCCATTTTAAATATTGTCTCTTTTATCTGCTCTCAGACATTTATATTTTTTTGCTCTCAGACATTTATATTTTTCTGCTCTCAGACATTTATATTTTTCTAGATATGTATTTATTAATAGTTACATATGGCCTAGCATATGGTTCAACTTGATAAATGGGACACGTATGCTTGAAAAGAATGTATATTAATTTTAGGGGAGTGGTGATATCAGAGTAGTGTGTAGATATTAATTACATCAGTTGGCATTAATCAACTCTTCTATACTGTTTGTGATTTTCTGCCACTTTAAAAATCAATTAAGGGAATAATGAGTGTTGAACCATCTTATCATAATTGTGGATATTTCTGTTCTCTTAGTTTGATTGAAGTAGTCCTTGCTTTATTTATTTTGAAGTTCTGTTATTGGTATGGACGAGTTTAGATAAGTTATGATCTCTTGGATACACGGATCCATTTATCATTATATAACTCTTTTTATTCCTGGTAATATTCCTTGTCTTGAAGTGTACTTTGATACCACCATTCCGTATTTTCTATGATTAGAGATCTTTGATGGTATTCGAATACCTTTTTAAAAAAATCCTTTTAATTATAACCAGTGTTGTTATTAGGTGCCGTTGAGTCAGTTTTGACTTAAAACAACCCTATGCAGAACAGAATGAAATACTGCCTGGTCATGTGCTATCCTCACAATTGGTTTTACCCATGAGGTCAATCCATCTTGTTGGAGGTCTTCTTTTTCTCTGACCTCCACATTACCAAGCATGATGTCCTTCTCCAGGGACTGGTCCTTCCTGATAACATGCCATAAGCTCAAGAGACTAAGTCTCACTATCCTGGCTTCTAAGGAACATTCAGGCTGTATTTCTTCCAAAACAAATTTGTTTGTTTTGGCAGTCCATGGACTTTTAATATTCTTTTCCAACACCTCATCTCAAATGCATCAGTTCTTCTACAGTCTTCCTTATTCATTGTCCAAATTTCTCATGAGTATGAGGCTGTTGAAATACCATAGCTTGGTTCAGGTATGACTTAGCTCTCAAACTGACATCTTTGCTCTTCGACATTTTAAAGAGGTCATGTGCAGCAGACTTGCCTAATGCAATATGTCATTTGATTTCTTGTTTCTGCTTCCATGAGTTTGGAAGTAAAGTGAAGTCTTGGACAATTTCAATGTTTTTCCGTTTATCCAATTATGTGGATTCATGTTTTCTTTACATTGAAGTGCAGCCCATACTGAAGAATAAGGTGTTTGATATTTATCAGCAAGTATTTTAAGTCCTCTTCAGTTTCAACAAGCAAGGTGGTATCATCTGCATATTGCAGGTTGTTAATGAGTCTTTCTCCAATCCTGATGCCACTTTCTTCTTCATATAATCCAGTTTCTTGGATTATCTGTTCAGTATACAGATTGAATACGTATGGTGAAAGGATTCAACTCTGGTGCACACCTTTCCTGATTTAAAACCATTCAGTATCACCTTGTTTTGTATGAATGACTGCCTCTTGGTCTATGTGTAGGATCCTCATGAGCATGATTAAATGCTCTGTAATACTCATTCTTCACAATCTTCACGATCCACACAGCTGAAAGCCTTTACATAGTGGATAGAGCACAGGGAAACATCTTTCTGGTATTCTCTGTTTTCAGTCAAGACCCATCTGACGTCACCAGTGAGATCCTTCATTTCACATCTCGTCTGAATCTTACTTGAAACTCTGGCATTTCCTTGTCTACGTACTTTTAACTATTTTTGAATTATCACCAACAAAGTTTTACTTGGACATGATATTAATGATCTTATTCAATGATTTCTGCATTCTGTTGGATGACCTCTATTTGGAATGGGTACAAATATGGATCTCTTCCAATTAGTTGGCCAAGTAGCTGTCACCCAAATTTCTTGACACAGATGAGTGAGAACCTCTAGTGGTATATCAGTGTGTTGAAAGATTTTAATTGTATTCCATCAATTCCTGGTGCCTGTTCTTTGCCAGTGCCTTCAGTGCACCTTGGACTTCTTTCTGTATCAATGGCTCTTGATCATATGCTACCTCTTGAAATGATTGAACATCAACCATTTCTTTTTGGTACAACAACTCTGTGTATTCCGTCCATCTTTTTTTGATGCTTTCTACATTATTCAATATTTTGCCCAAGAATCCTTCAATATTGAAGTCTAAGCTTGAATTTTTTTCTTCACTTCTTTCATCTTGAGAAATGTTGAGTATGTTCACTCCTGTTGGTTTTCTAACTCCAGGTCTTTAACATTTTATTATAATACTTTTTTTTTTTAATTTAAGGTTTTTATTGTGG
>NW_006408519.1:3583259-3604229 GCF_000296735.1 Chrysochloris asiatica
GAGGTTCCACGTGATCCTTACCCATCTCTGGCCACATGTCCAGCATAAACAGCCGCCATCTGAGGAAGACAGGGAGGGAGGAGATTGGCTGGGGACCCCATACACTAGACGTTGCCAGCCCACCACCTGCTCTAAGGTGACCAAGCAGGATCACTATGCTGAGGTTCAATCAAGTACTTAGGGGGTTAATACACATTTTATTATAATATTTTACTTAGTCTTCTCAAGCTGCCCTTTGAAATTCTCTGTTGTGCTATTTTGTCTCCTTGTTTCTTTCATTTACTTTAGCATCTCTATGTTTGGGAGCAATTTTAGAGTCTCTTATGACATCCATTTTGGTTTTTTTCTTTCATTCTTATCTTCTTAATGACATTTTACCTTCTTCCTGTATGATGTTCTTTATATCATCCATTAACTCTTCTGGTCTTTGGTCATCCGTGTCTAATACATCAAATCCTCTCTTAAGGTTGTCTCTAAATTCAGTATGTTGTTGTTCAGTGCTGTAGCATTGGTTCTGACTCATAGCGACCCTGTAATAGGATTTCCTAGGAGTGGCTGGTGAGTTTGAACTGCCAACTTTGCTGTTCAAACCGACCTTGTTTTACAACCAGTGCATTATCCTGCAGCGGCACACTAGTACTATTCTAACTTGAACTTGAATTTGAGCAATTGATTGTCTGTTCCACAGTTGTCCACTGGCTTTGTTTTGGCTGATGATGTTTAGGTTTTCCACAGTCTGTACCCACAGATGTATTCAATTTGATTTCTGTGTATTCCTTCTGGTGAGGCATGTGTATAGGCATCTTTTATGTTGTTTTAAAAAAGGTATTTACATTGACCTGTACTCATGGAGGTAGTAGCTGTAAATACCAACAGAGTGGGAAGGAGTCTTCACATCAAATATCAATGCTGTCCCCTCTGTACACAGGGTAGATAGATATGGGCAATTTAGACATTGGCTACTGAAAATGAGGGAACAATAAAGGCACAAAGTGCCTGGCTTACAAGCTTTCAAGAGGGAGTTTAGTTTAAGAGTGTGTGAGGGAAGATAGAGTCCTCACTGAATAGTTTTCATCTTGTCTAGATGGGTCTGGTAAAAGAGATAGGGGTAAGATTCTTATGATTAAATAGTAAGTAATTGTTATTATGACTAATTGCAACTGGTATAATTGTAAAAGAATCTTTGTAACAAAAACAGGGGAATAGTTAATCTTACAGTCCAGAAAGAGAGGACCCTAGGACTATCAAGGGCAAAGAGCACAAGTGGAATGCGGGGCCTTATCCAGAGAAGCAGCGACACCAGAGATGGAGGCAGAGATGGGGACATGGAGAGAGGGAGCAGCTAAGGACTCTAGATTCATCGAAAGAGAAGGACTGAGAGCAGGCGGCCAGGAGGCAGGCTTGCAGAATGTGCCCTTTGGTGGTGTAAATTATTATATATGCCTGAGTATTTATTCGTTTTAGCTTTTTTAGTGAGAAATACGGTTAACTGATGGTAATAGAGGGAATTCTAATCATTGTAATGAAACAAGGTATATGATTTGTTGAATGTAAAACTGATGATCTGCCCTGTAAACTTCCACTCAATTCACAATAAAGACTTTTTTTTTTTTTTTAAATATACTTACAATGCATAAGTCATTAGTCTTGCAAAATTCTCTCATGTGACCTCCAGCATCATTTTTATCACTAGGGCCCTACTTTCCAACTTCTGATTCTTCCTCTTTGTTTCCAACCTTTGCATTCCAATCGCCAGTAATTATCAATGTATCATAATTGAGTGTTTGATCAATTTTAGACTGAAGAAGTTGGTTGTTGTTGTTAGGTGCCATTGAGTCAATACCGACTCATAGCGACCTTATGCACAGCAGAATGAAACACTGCCCGATCCTGGGCCAACCTCACTACTGTTGCCACACTGAGTCCATCGATGCTGCCACTTGGCTAATCCATTTTATTGGGGGTCTTCCTCTTAAGTTGGTAGAATTCTTTAATTTCATCACTAGCTTTTGTGGTTGGTGTGTAAATGTGAATGACAGTTGTATTTATTGGTCTTCCTTGTAGGCATATGGATATTATCCTATTACATTGTACTTCAAGATAGATCTTAAAATGTTTTATTTGAAGGTGACTGTGATGCCATTCCTCTTCAATTAGTCATTCCCAACATAATAAATTATATGATTGTCAAATTCAAAATGTCCAGGACCATTTCTGCACACTAATGAGTAGGATATTGAACCTTGTGTGATCCATTTCATTTTTGACAACTTCTAATTTCCTAGATTCATGCTTCCACACATTCCACATTCTGATGATTAATTATTATTATTATTATTGTTAATGAATTTTCGTCTCATAAGCAAATGAAGGTCTCCAGAACTTGACTCCATTCGCATCATCATGGTCAACTCTACTTTGAGGAGCAGCTCCTCCCTACTTGGATTTTGAGTTCCTTCCAACCTGAGGGGATCATCTTCTAGTACTATATCTGACAATATTTAGGTGCTATTCATAATGTTTTCCTCTTTTGGCACTATATCTTACAATGTTCTACTGATATTGATAAAGTTTTCAGTGACTAAACATTCAGAAGTAGTCTGCCTTTTATTTTTCTTGTCTGTCTTGGTCTAGAAGCTCAGCTGAAATCTGTTCTCTGTGGTGACCCTGCTGGTATTTAAAATACCAATGTTTAATAGTCATATTCTGTGAGATCATCTTTTTTTTGGAATGGGTACAAATATGGATCTCTTACAATCGGTTGTCCATGTAGCTGTCTTTCTGATTTTTTGATATAAATGAGAGCATTTGCAGTGCTGCATCTGCTTATTGTAACATCTCAATGTTTATTTTATCGATTCTGAAGCCTTATTTTTTGCCAGTGCCTTCAGTAGAGCTTGGACTTCTTCCCTCAGTACCATTAATTTTTGAGTATATGCTACCTCCTAGAATGGTTGAATGTCAACCAGTTCTATTTGATACAGTGACACTGTGTATTCCTTTCATCTTTAATTATTTTTAAAAATTCTTTCTTTTTGGTGGGATATAAGTAAGGCGTTAAGGTTAGGAGTATGGCTAGATGTAGGACTTTGATTAGTGTTAGGGTTATGGTTAGGACTAGGGTTCCTGTTAATTTGGTCTAGTTTTAGGGTTACAATTAGTCTTATTATTTTCTTGAAACCTGTTTGATTTTCTCTCCATTTGGAAGTTCTTAACTAAGATTATTCTCACTTTTTACTTTATGTATGTTTTTGTTTTTGTTGCAAACTGGCATCTATGATTCCTTATTTTCAGTCTTGTAGGTTTATTTTACTTTGAATACGTTTCTATCTGTGTTAAGGAGATCTGGTAGAGTAGTGGCTACAAGTCAGACTGCTAATCTCAAGGTCAGCAGTTCGAATCTACCAGCTGTTCTACAGGAGAGCTCATAGCTTTGCCATATTAATTTTCTTTTAAAAAAAGTTTTTATTGTGAACTGAGTGATAATTGACATGGGAGAACATCAGTTGGTTACACACATCCTGTCGTATTTTGTTTCATTGCAATGATTTCAATCCCCTCCATGCATTGTCATTCAATAGAAGTATTTGCTTCTATTCCCCCCCCCCCTTTTTTTTTGATGTACACCAAAACACACAGGAATATATCATCATTCAAACAACCAAAGAGCACACCCTGTAAGCCTGCTCCCTGGCCACAGCCCCTCACCTTCCATGAGTGTAGAGTCTTCAGCTGCTCCATCTCTCCATGCCATCATCTCTGCCTCCATCTCTGGCGGTGTCGCTTCTCTGGATAGGGCCCCACACTCCACTCTACTCTTCTCCTTTGATGGTCCCAGGGTCCTCCACTCCTGGACTATAAGATCAACCACTCCCCACTTTTTGCTACAAAACTTCTACTTTTATAATTGTGACAATTGCAACCAGTCATGGTAACAGTTACTCACTATTGAACCATAAGAAGCTTATCCCCATCTCCTTTCACCAGGTCCATCTAGACAGGATGAAAACCACTCAGTGTAGATTTTACTTTCCCCTGCACACTCTGAAACTAAACTTCCTCTTGAAAACTTGTAAGCCAGTCACTTCATGCCTTTATAGCTCCACCATTTTAGGTAGCCAGTGTTTAAGTTGCCCATCCCTATCAATTTTGTGTACAGAGGAGATGGGAGTGACATATTAGTTCTCTTTTGTTTTTCCAGAGTTGCTTTCAGTATTCTTTCCTTGCCTTTGGTTTTGAAAAATTTGATTATAGTAGCACATTTTGGTGATTTTCTTTTGGGGTCTGTCTTGTTGGGAGTTTGTTCAACTTCTTGAGTACATGTCTGATCATCTTTAATGATGCTAGGGAAGTTTTCTTGGAACAAATCTTTGACATTTTCTCCATTGCTTTTTCTGTGTGTATATCTTTCTTTTCTGGAATTCTAGTCACATGTAAATTTTTCTTCTTTATGATGTCCCACATACATCTTAGGCTTTCTTTGGATTTTTTTTTTTTTTTCCTCTAGCAGATGACTACTGAGACATTTGTCTTCAAGTTCATTATTTTGTCTTCTATTGATTTAATTACACTTCTTTGATCTTTCATTTTAATACCTATTTTTGAAATCTTAATTTTAATCTTCTGACTTTCTAATTGCCGTTTTCGTATGGTTTCCCAGTTTTCATTTATTTTGTCTGTTCTTGTAGTGTTTTCCTGTATTTTTGACACTTGTTTGAGGTACTCTGTCTAGTTTTATGTAAGTTGAAATTGTGTATTTTCTCTAAGAAATTGTGGTGGTGTTGTATTTATATTTAATTGATGATTGTAAGTCAGGGAGCTCCCATGGCACTCTAGGATAAGCACTGGACTGCTGCCTGTGGGACTGGCAGTTCAAATGCCCAGCCAGGAAAAGAAGACTTTTTGCTCCTATAAATATTTATAGCCTCAGAAACGAGTTGGAAATGACTCAATGGCAGTGAGTGAGTAATGTTGGTGTGTTTTCAGACACTTACTACCTGTCTCCTGGTGGATGTGATTGCACCTGGAATTGTGAATACAGTTCTCTATTTGCTATTTGTGTAGCATAGTTCAGGATGGGTTCGCGCACATTCAGATGTGGGGGGAGGGTATGCCTACTGCTCAACAGTAGGAAGAGCAGAGGCTGCATAGTACAGGGTATCACAGGCCACTGGGCTGGCAAGGGTATGGGAACAAGGAAGAACTGCACCCCTTTGATGCCAACCTCTAGTTGTATCTGTGCCATTAGGCCACTGTATTGACAGTTGCCTACAAATTTCGAGATGGCTATGCTGCTCCAGGCCAGCCAACTAACCATTCACTTTTCTTCTCTTTTGGTGCTCCTGTCCAGCTTCCTCTTCCAGTCATCACTCAGTCCACCTCTCTGTCCTATTTTTGGAAGCTCAGGGTTTTAGGATCATCATCCGTATCCATTTCACTTGGTCTCCCATGTTCTTGTTGCATAGGACCTGCTCAGCACATCTGCCTTCTCTGCCTTCTCTGCCTTCTTGCCCTGGAACTCCTTCTATCTTTCTTTAATACTACATGAATTGTTCAATATTTTGCCCATAGAATCCTTTAATATTGCAACTCAAGGCTTCAGTTTTTCCTTCAGGTTTTTCAGCTTGAGAAATGCTGAGTATATTCTTCCCTTTAGATTTGTTAACTCCATGTCTTTATACGTTTCATTATACTTTATTTTGACTTCTCAAGTTGCCCTTTGAAATGTATGTTCAGCTCTTTTACTTAATAATTTCTTCCATTCACTTTAGTTTCTCTACATTCAAGAGTAAGTTTCAGTGTCTCCTTTAACATCCATTTTAGTCTTTTTATTTTTCCTTTTAATGACCTTTGCTTTCTTCATGTATAATATCTTTGATATCACCCAACAACTTGTATGCTCTGTAGTCAGTAGCGTTCAGTGCATCAAATGTAGTCTTGAGATCATCTCGAAATTCAGTATGCTAAAAGAACATTTAAGGTTCTATTTTTGCTCTCATAGGCTTGTTTTAATTTTTTTCAACTTTGACTTGAGCTGGCATTTGAACAGTTAGATTTATTCTGCAGTTAACGCCTGCTTTTTTTGGCCTATGATACTGAACTTCTCCATTGTCTGTTTCCGCAGACATGGTGGATTTAATTCTTGTGTGTTGCATCTGGCAAGGTTCATGTGCACAGTTACTGTTTATGTTGCTGCAAAAAGTTATTTGAAATGAATACATCTTGTAAAATTCTATCATGGATCTCTGGTGTCCTTTCTTTCACAAGACCCAGCTACTGTTATTTCTTCTTTGTTTCTAACTTTCACAACATTCCAGTCACCAGTAATTGCATGTTTGATCACTTTTAGACTGTAGAAATTAATAAAAATCTTCATTTTATGCATCTTTGGCATTAATGGTTGTTGCAGACATTTGAATCATAGTCTTATTAATTGATCTTTTCTGTAGGTGTTGTTGTTATGTGCCATGGAGTCGGTTCTGACTCATAGCGACCCTGTACAGGGTTTCCGAGGCTGTAAATCTTTACAGGAGCAGAAAGCCTCTTCTTTCTCCCGTGGAACAGCTGGTAGTTTCGAACTGCTGACCTTAAGGTTTGAAGCCTGATTTGTAACCACTATGCTACCAGAACTCCTTAGGTACAGGGATATTATCCTATCACTGACAATGCTGTACATTATGATTGTTCTTTACATATTCTTTTTGACAATGAATGTGATGTCATTCCTCTTCAGTTTTCATTCCCAGCATAGTAGACTATATGACTGATTCAAGTTCATTTCAGTTCACTAATGCATTAGGATATTGATCTTTATGTGTTCTATTTCATTTTTTCATGACTTCCAGTTTTCGTAGAGTCATACTTTTAACATTCTACATTGTGATTATTACTGAATGTTTGTAGCTGTGGAGTCTTGCTGTGGCACTGTAGGATTAGCATTAGACCACAGTTGGTTTGAACTGACAGATGGGCAGTTCAAACCCACTAGCTGCTCCTCAGAAACCCTAGACAGGGTTACTATGAGTCAGAGTCGACTTAGTGGCACGTAACAACAACATTGTTATGCCTTCTTATTTTGATTCATACCACATCAGCAAGTTAAGGCTTTGAAAGTTTTACTTCATCCACACCATTAATGTTGACTCTATATAGATATAATTTGTTAAGGTAGGAATAAATCGTATTGGAATAGTATGGGAATAAGAACCCAGATTATTCCAGTACAATTTAATCTTACCTTAACAGATGATATCTGCAGCAAGGCAGCTCTTCCTCAGTTGTATTTTGAGTGCCTTCCAACCTGAGAGGCTCATCTTCCAACTCCGTATAATGCAATGTTCCATGATATGCATAAGGTTTATCACTGGCCAGTTTTTCGGAAGTATATTACCAGGTCCTTTGTAGTGAAAGAACCCTCATGGCACTGTATGATAAGCACTGGACTGCTGATCACAAGGTTGGCAGATCAAAACCACCCTGCTCAGTTGGAGAAAGATGAGACTGTTGGCCCATAAAGATTTACAGTCTCAGTTGCTATGAGTTGAAATTGATTCAATGGCAGTGGGTTTGGTGTTTAGTTTCCTTTGTAGTGTATCTTAGTCTGGAAGTTCTGTTGAAAACTGTTGTCTTAGGTGCAGTTCTCTATAGAAGGAAAACCAGTGAAGCTTATATATGTAGATATAAAGAGAAGTTTGTATCAAATAAATGGCTCATACATTGTTGTTGTTAAGTGCCTGAGTTGTTCTGACCATAGTGTACCCTGTATAGGGTTTCTGAGAAGCAGCTGGTGAGCTTGAACCACCGATCTGGAGGTTCAAAGCGATTTTATAGTCCAGTGCATTAACCCACAGCACCACACCAGAACTCTGCACACAGTTGTTTTGTTGTTGTTAAGTACCATGGAGTTGGTTCTGACTCATAGTGACCCTGTATAGGGTTTTGGGGACTGTAAATCTTTACGGGAGCAGAAAGCTTCAGAAAGCACACAGTTGTAGATGTGGGCAAATTCCAAGTCTGTGGGTCAGATGAACCAAGACTGGCTGATCAGATGGCAGGCAGGTGGGTCAGGCAGGTAAGATAACAGGATGTTGCCCACTCCCAGGATCAGCAGGCAATAGAGCAGTCCACTGGCTCAAGTCCAAAGAATCAGAAGTCAAGTGACAAGCCAGATGCAGGATCCAGACCCAGCAAGAAGAAAGCAAGCTTTGCCAGAGTCTCCAATAAATTGTTGGCAGGCCACACCGCTGAGGAAACTTCCTCTGACTATTTCGATGCTCACAGCAGATCTCTTCACGGGGGATTAACATATTTTAACTACCAAACAAATGACAGTCTTGGCCCAGTGCAGTTGACAGAAAACCTTACCTATTATACCTATCTACCATGTGTGACCATGTATTTGAAACACCAGTGGCGTGGCTTCTAGGATCATATCTACACACAAACCACCAAAGAACCTCAAACTGACGTACAGTATGCTGATGTATTTCGATAAGACTTTCTGTAGTATTCTTTCTTATTCAGAATTATTTTGGATATTCTCTTTGAGGTAAAATTTATAGTCATCATGCCCCCAATTTCTTTGATTCCTTCACAGTATTCCTGGAACTGCATTAAAAATCTTGATTTACTTGGAGGAATTAAAATATTTAAAGTGTTGAATATTAAGAGTGAGTATAGGCTTACTCCTCACTTACCGATTGTCTTGTTATCTGATGTTTCACATTTATTAAAATAGTAAAAATTCTGTTCAACTATTTTGTGCTCTCATGTTACACCTGGCAGTAAGAAGTGCTAAGATGCAAGGTGAGATGTTGGCTGTGATGGTTAAGGTTTTGTGTTAAGTTGGCTGGTCCTTGATTTTCAGTGTCTGGCAATTAAGTATTAATGTAATTCAGAAGTTATGTAATGATGAAAATTGGAAGTTGTGTAATGAT
The DNA here is from genome assembly GCF_000296735.1 of Chrysochloris asiatica. Taxonomy (NCBI): domain Eukaryota; kingdom Metazoa; phylum Chordata; class Mammalia; order Afrosoricida; family Chrysochloridae; genus Chrysochloris; species Chrysochloris asiatica. The sequence goes on from NW_006408519.1 coordinate 3,592,196, forward strand.
GTAATTTGGTAGTTATGTGATTATGTAGACATCAGTTTGTGTAGCCATCCTCCTATTTTACATAACATCTATTTTTGCCTGACAACCTAGTATTTGGAACCTAATCATGTTGATAAGTAAGGAATGGATATAATGTTATGTCTTTGCATTTATGCTGATCTAGGAAGTCAGTAGACCGTAATTATTCAGAGCACAAGATCTGTAATCAAATTGCCTGGATTATGTCCTTGCTCTTATTTTAAAAGTTAATACTTGAATGTGTACTTAACATCTCTATATTCTAGTTTTGGCATATGTGGTCTTGTATACATTACTAGAAAGCATATTAAACAACATAGCACCTGGCACAAAGTAAACAGTAGATACAGTTATTATGCTGTTGTTGTTGTTAAGTTCTGACTCATAGTGAATCTGTGTAGGGTTTCCAAGGATCAGCTGGTGAGTCTGAACTGCCATCCTTGCAGTTCAGTGCTTATCCTACAAGACCACACCAGGACTCCCATTATTATTATTATTATTGTTGTTATTATGTGCCGTGGAGTCGGTTCCAACTCATAGCGACCCTGTACAGGGTTTCTGAGGCTGTAAATCTTTACAGAATCAGAAAACCTCATCTTTTGCCCATGGAACAGCTGGTAGTTTTGAACTGCTTACCTTAAGATTCACAGTCCAATTCATAACCACTATGCTACCAGAGCTCCTTCATTATTATTATATATTTTATTAAAAACCAAACCCATTTCTGTTGAGTCGATTCCTATGACAGCTACCTTATTTGGCAGAATAGAGTTGTCCCAAAGGGTTTATAGTGTTGTAATACTTTTTCTATGAACGGACTCAAAGGCATTTAACAACAACAATACTTTTTTTATACAGGCCCAGGCTTCCCTTAATGTCCTGAAAATTGTGAAAGGAAAATGATATGCATTAATAGATACTAGTGTTTAATTTTACTAAAGGAATGTAAGACAAGTTAATACTAATTTGGAATGTGACCCAGTCAGGGTGATACTTGAGTTAGAAGGTCTTTTTAATTAGGGACAGATTTTTGGAGTCCTGGTGTGGCGCTGCGGGTTAATGTGCCAGACTGCAAAGCAGTTTGAACCACAAGGTCTGCAGTGCAAGCTCACAACTGCTCCTTGGAAACCCTATACAGGGTCGCTATGAGTTGGAACCGACTGTATGGCACTTAACAACAACAACAACAACAACAATTGCTCCCATCTTATTCACTGTGGATTGACTATCTACTTCTCAATCAGTTTCTAACCAGGAGTTTTTTATTTTTATAATATAAAAATTCATTTCTTTTCAGATTATTAGAGTGAAGGAGTGGTTTCCGTTCACTAGACAAGGCACTATTGAATTTTGCTGAACTGAAAGTGAAACACTGAATTGATTATAGCGTACATGCAGTTTCAGCCCACTGTATTTTTATGAATAATCTACTTTGAATTATAGATGTTTTAAGTTAGTATAATTGAATAATTTAGTAGCTCTTTTAATAGTTATTATTAGATTTATTAGATACGTACCCTCCCAATTAATTTTTCTGCACATTTAAGCACTAACAAAAATCATTTATAGAGTTTTTTTAATAACACATTTCTGAATTTCTATGTTTTATTTATACTACTTATGCCTTTATTTCAATTTATATTAAGGAATAAATAAAATTTAAAAGAATCCTATGTAACACCTTCGGTAAACTAAATGTGACTGTGCTTCATTTGAGAGTTTCACAATTAAAATTTTCAAACCTTCAGTATCAGTACATATATGCAGATGACTTGAGGACTAGTAAAATTATGGCTTTAGAACAGCAATACAGTTTGACTATCAGTCCTCTATGTTAAGAACAAAAGATTCAGCTTCCCCTTTTTTTGTTGTTTCAAATGAACTGAAATGTGTAATTCCAATATATGATAAAGCACTCTGCTTTTCAGTATAACCTGTGCACTTCATATGACCGTAGAGCTGTAGATAGACCTTTCTTCCTAGTATATTGCACTCAGTCGTGCAAACTTATCTTTTTAGGGTCAAAGAAGAGCACAAACCACAACCGACACAGTAAGTAACTCTATTAAGAGTGCAGTAGGCTTGACTTCTCTGTACCTCTGCCACATTCTGCTTTCTGCACCTTTGATGGTATTAGCTTACTCTAATACTAAACAAGCTGCAGCTAGTGTGTCTTCTGCTTTCTGACTCTCTGGCTTGTAAGAGAGCTGCCTGCAGCTTCTTACTTCATCCACATAGTGACTGGATGTAGTTTTTTGCTGCCTGCTTGTGAACTGGTGAAGTGTTAAATCTTGATTTCCCTACATTATTACTGCCTGGATGATAATTGGAGCTCACATTTCCATTGGCTGTAGCTTTTGTGCCTGTGTATTTTTATTATTATGGTTAAGAAAACATTTGACCTACACTGTTATTCATTTGGTTATTCAGTCACATTATTTGCTTATTTAAACAGGTGGTTTCCCTTTAGTGGGATCACTGAACTGGTAAATAACGTTCTTCAGCCCCAGCAAAAACAACAAAATGAAAAGGAGCCCCAGACGTAAGTAAGATGATCTATGTAGACTAAATATTATCTCTGATAGGATAACATACTGAAGAGTATGTATTAAAATACTGTCCTTGCAATAGGATGCCCTCAGAAAAGAAAATGATTAGGTTTGAGTTTGGTACTTTCATCTTTAATTATTCCTGGAAATCTAAAAAAGAAGCAAGAATGATTTCTGAGGACGTAAAAATGAGTTAATCTCTACCTAAATTTTTAGTATAATTGATGTAGACTACACTTACCCAGTAAGATATCTCTTTCCAATAACACAATCTGTTCCAGAGTATGCTTATTTGAAAAATAATTTCAGAAGACATGAAGTGGTGTTAACTTCCCAAACTCAGTCTTAGCACAAATACTTTTAGAGAGGCTGAGTTAAAAAATGCTGCACAGGTTTCCATTTTCTAATAAGCTCCAAGTATACGAAAGCATATATTGTGTACTAAATGCATTTGACTTTTGAACCCTACGTTCACTGAGCATGTCATTAGGTTATAAAACTACTTTGGAAAATGTAACAGTTATCCACAAATTGCCCTGAAGCTTTAAGAAAAAAATGTGTTGATTCCATTGATTTTGGTTGTTTGCAGATTAAAAAAAAAAACTTTAAAATAGAAATTGCTCAAATTTGTATCTTCTCAACTTTGTACAAGTAATGTTTTTGTGCTTTTGAGGTAGAAGTAACTCTGAGAATGCGAAATAGTCTGTGTATATTTAAATTCCAGTTACCTTATAATAAATGACACCATAATAAGTAAATGCTGTTGCCAGTTAGCTGCTGTGCCTCTTTAAGTAATAGTCATGTCTGGAAAGAAGTTACATAGGCTGTAGGAAGGGGCAGGCTGAGAGGTGTCATGAATTTTAGGAGAGAATGAGAATGAATACTAGGAACTCTAAGATGAAATGCTCAGAAAAACATTGACAGAGTACATAATTGCAAAATAAAAGATGAAATGTCTTAGTTTATGGTTATCGATGAGCATAAACAAAACAAAAATCTTCTTATCCACTTGGTTACTGTGTATGCATTTTATTGTATATTTTGTTAATGTTTCAGTTTAAACTGAAGCAAAATTACATTGTGATATACTTTTCTTAATATTTGATATATATCTCTAAAACATGAGCTTCTGCTATGTTTAAGCTAGTTGAATTTAGGACCTGTGTTTCTCCTGTCTGTCAAAATGCGAGATGCATAGTAAGAACTCTAATGTTTCTTCATCATGGGTTTTTATGTAGAAAATACTGTGACATACGGAATTAAGTTATGTTTAATACGCATTTCTTTCTTTCTTTTTTTTTTTTTACTAGCAGTCTTTGATTAGAGTGGCACACAATGTCATTGTTTTGCTGATTTTTCTCTCAGGCAGTGACTTAGAATAGAAGAGTAAAATTAATAGCAAAATAATTACATATGACATTGCTCCTATTTTAAATGACTTCAGTTATGTTTCTTGTGAATGAGTTTTAGAAAAATAAACGCATCATTACATCACATCATGTACATCATACCATGTAGTAGATCGCAGTGGTCATGTAATACAATGACAGATATTTTGTGATTAGCTTTAAAAAATGAGCATTAAATTGCAATAAAATTACATTTGGTTGGCATAAAGAAAGATCAAGAAATAGCTTTAGTTCAATAATAAGTATAATTCAGTCTTTGATTTTTTGATTAGAAGATGATAGATACAAAGACTTTTTAATGTTTAGAAAATTAATTATTGCTTAATGACTTTTGTCTATAAAGCTTTTCTGACAGTGAATTCATTCTCGTTGTTGTGTGATATATGGAGTAGATTTAATATGGATTAGCACAGTGGCTCTATAGGATAAGTACTGGGCTATGAACTACAAGGTTGGCTGTTTAAGCCCACCAGGTGCTCCAGAGGAGAAAGATGAGACTTTCTGCTCTTACAAAGATTTATAGTCTCAGAAACCCTATACAGGTCTCTATGAGTCAGAACCGACTTGACAGCACGTAACAACAACATTTTGGTTTCTTCATCTTTCATTCTTGTTACATGGAAGATTTCTGGGTTGTAATTTTCTAGGAGCTTTCTTTTCTCTTTCTGAACCACAGACTGGAAATCCACTTCTGAAATCCACTCTATTAATTCATCTCCTTTAGTGTTCTAAAACGTCTTCTCTCTTGGTCATCTCATTTCCTTTACTAGTTCATCTCCATATAAAGGAGATAGCTTCCTTCTGCCAACCTTCTCTTCGGTCATTCATAAAATGATTTCTGAAAGCTAAGTTCCAGATGCTCATTTTATGTTATCAGTGTAAAAAAGCAGGATTTGCATTTTTATATTCCTTAAATATTTTCATATTAGAATAAATAAAATTTTAGCATATGTTGTTGTTGTGAAGTACTGTTGAGTCGATTCGGACTCATAGAGAACCTGTATAGGGTTTTTGAGTAGTGGCTGATGACCTTGAACTGCTCACCTTACGGTTCAAACTGACTTTGCAGCCCAGTGCATTGACCCACAGTGCCATACCAAAACTATATAAATATTATGTTTCTTGAACAGTAATTCCACTTTAGTCAATTTATCTAGCTCCCATTTTGTGGTTGTCTAAAGCTGTGATAATGATACTTCTTTAGGTCTGTGTTTTGGGGAAGTTTATTTATTTTGCATAGTGAGTAACTCTATGAAGTTTATATTCAAATGTCAACTTGACAGATGTGGACACTGGTACTCAGTATCTTGCCAACAGTTTCATTTAGTTAATAGGTAATGAATACAAGGCTAGAACCACTTCTAAAGAAAAAATTCCTAAGCTCCACCCATAGATTACCTTGAAATACTGAATTGTTCTTTCATTTAAAATATCTCAGCTCTGTTGTGAATTGTTGTTGTTGTTATGTGCCATCGAGTCGGTTCCGACCCATAGCGACCCTGTACAGGGTTTCCAAGGGTGTAAATCCTTACGGGAGTAGAAAGCCTCATCTTTCTCCCGCGGAGCGGCTGGTAGTTTCGAACCGCTGACCTTAAGGTTCGCAGCCCGATTCATAACCACTACACTACCAGAGCTCCTTGAATTAGGCACACATAAATTGATTTCCTAGTATGTGTTAGACATTGTGTTTGGAAAGATATAAGTGATTCCATGCATATAATATACATAGAAATGATTACAATATATTATACTATGCAGAAGTACTACATAAGAGTGAATGTTAAGTCTGGTTGCACTGTGTGTTATGCATTGAGTTGCCAACCACAAGGTTGGCCATTGAAACCCACTAGCCACTCTACAGAGAAGAAAGATGCCTACTCCTTTAAAGTCTTGGAAACTCTACATAGGGTCTCTATGAGTCAGAATTGACTCAGTGGCAGTGGATTTGGTTTGGGGGTTTTTATTGGAGATCAGCAATGTTGAAATCTAAACTAGGGCTTGCATGCCAAAACAGAAGTATAAGTGACAGAAAGGGCAAATTCTAGTCTAATTGATGGAATAGTTTATGCAAAGGTGTGAAAGAGCACACACAGTGTGCTTGAAAAATTGCCAGAGAGCGGTATGGTTCTAGTGTAAATGCAGTGCCATGGGTTATGCTATAGAGCAAAACAGAGTTCAAATCATCAAAGATTTTGTACACAAGTAGTTCTCAGACTCACCTTGGAGTTTCTTAAAAATTCAGATTATTTAGGTTTAAATTAATTAGATTTGGGGTGATTTCAGAATCTCTGTATTATATATATATATATAAATCATTAAAGGTGATTGTACTCATAAGCCAGATCTGGAAATCAGTGCATGATGTCTTACAAATATATTTTGCTAGTTTATAAAATTATAATTTACATGCAATTTTTAAAAGTACATTCTTTTGTGTACTTATATATTAGTTATCATTAGATCTTCAGATATTTTAGTGGTCTGCAAGATAAAAAGCAGTTCTGTTGCTACATCATTCAGTAGTTCATGATTTATAGGAAACATTCCAATTTGAGATTACTTGCAGTTAGGTCACTCACACAATAAAACATTTAAATAATGTAATCAAAAGTTTCTTTTTAACTATTACTTTTAGATGAAGAACATTTGGTCTTTTACCTAGACAATATTGGATAGAAGTGTTTTATTCCCTTATGTCTCTTTAAAGAGGTACCTACTTTATTTTGGTTAGATAGAAACCAGTTGCTGAAATATTTATAATACACTTAAAATGAGTCTCTGTTTACTACCTGTTCCCCTCCTCCCCTCCCAGAATTGAGTTTCCTAAATTCTTTTCTTCAAGCACCAAAATTCAGAGACACAATGAAACACATTTCATCCTCAGAGTCAGAGAGGGGAAACTACACACTGCAGAGGAAGCATTTCTTCGTGTCAATAACAAACTAAAAATGCACCTTTTAATGTAATTTCATTCCAGATTAAGCATCATGATTCTGTCATTCTTTGGAATGGAATATTCATTTCAGTTCTAGGAATTCTATATCTTGATTTTGTAAAAGCTTAGAGAAATCATTTAAATTATTTTAAGAAATTGACTTTTTGAGTTTCATTGCCATTCAGTTACTGGTTATGCTGACAACATAAGCTAGAGATGCAAATATATTTATATTAATGATATATGTTAAAAATGAGGGGTTGTTATCAGGTAATTGGAGTCCTGGTATGGTGCTGTGGGTTAATGCGCTGGACTGCAAGGTTGGTTTGAACTGCAAGGTTGGTGGTTCAGGCTCACCAGCCACTCTTTGGAAACTCTTTGCCGGGTCACTGTGAGTCGGAACTTATTCAATGGCATTCAACAACAACAACAACATTATTAAGTAAAGAACTTTATGTGACTTTTGATACAGTTTTTCAATGTGTGTATATGTATGCAACGATAACAAATAACTCATGGAGAGATATTGTTAGCCCCAAAATGGTGAACCAAATAGCTGATTGATTTGAAATAGTTTTGTAATGTTTCTCAACATTATCTTATTGACTTCTATAGCTTGTTATGCCATAAATAAGACGGTGGTGGTGGTTATGTGCTGTGGAGTCGGTTCCACCCTATAAAGGGTTTCTGTGGTTGTAAATCTTTATGGGATCAGAAAGCCTCATCTTTCTCCTGCAGAACAGCTGGTAGTTTTGAACTGCTGACCCTGAAGTTAGCAGCCTGATTTGTACCCACTACTGGTAGCGTAGTGGTTACGAATCGGACTGCGAACCTTAAGGTCAGCGGTTCGAAACTACCAGCCACTCCACGGGAGAAAGATGAGGCTTTCTACTCCCGTAAGGATTTACACCCTCAGAAACCCTGTACAGGGTCGCTATGGGTCGGAACCGACTTGAAGGCACTTAACAACAACAACAACGCTACCAGAGCTCCTTAATGGATATGAGATAATATGGGGAAGTAATTCTTAGCATGAGATTAGTAGAGATATTTCCCTCCAAGTTGCTATTCCAGCTTCTAGTACTACATTTTCTTTCTTTCTTGACCTATGTACACTTTGTGCCTGATGAAAATTCTGTCAATATCTCAAGTTCTCCATTTCTTTTCATACATTGCACATGAAATATGTTAGAGTGAAATTCATTCTTTTATTTTCTACTTATCTATTTTGCATATTCTTCAAAGCTGTCTTAGGTCCGATTTTATAGGCACAAAACCAGTGAAATATATATGCTAGTTCTGGTGTGGTGCTGTGAGTTAATATGCTGGACTGCAAAGTCAGTTTGAACTGAAAGATCTATCTATCTATCTATCTATCCATCTATCTATACATATAGATATAGAGATAGATGGATAGATGGATAGATAGATGGATAGATAGATAGATAGATAGATAGATAGATAGATAGATAGATAGATAGATAGATAGAAGTTATTATCCAGGAAATGACTTAGAATTGTAGAGTCCTAGGTCCCCAGAGTAATAGATAGAGAGAGCCTTTCCCTTGTGTCCATTATATTGGGAGCAGGTCACACCCCCAAGGAAGTAACCGTTCAACTGATTGGCTGTTCATAGCCACTTACCATGGAGCTGACTGTGCCTGTATTAGGTTTCATTATTGTGGGAAAAAGCATATCCCAAATGCTAAACTGGAAAATCCTGGCCTAGTCAAGTTGATACAGAGCCCTAACCATTATATATATAGTCCACCCTTGTCAACTTGAAACCTATAAGCTATATGCATAATCTCTAAAAAAACAAAATTGTCAAGTCATGCTTGTGCCTAATATGATATAACGAAAGCACATACAACCGAAAACTCACTCATCTTTCACAAATAAACAAATCAAACATATTTGATGCACACACAAAAAACAAAACAAAATAAAATACATATTCATTTAAATGTCCAAAGGGTGCATTCTCCAAGCCAGCCTCCTGCCTGCAGGCACACAGCCTTACTCAGCCCATAGGCCTAGAGTCTGTAGCTGCTCTGTCTTTCCATGCCACCAACTCTGCTGTTGTCTCTGCTCTAGCTGCTTTTCCAAGCATTGATCCCGTACTCCACTCATGTTTTTCCTTAATGATGGTCCTGGGAGTGTCTGTCCCTGAAATGAAAGATTAACTACGCCCTAATTTTAGTTACACATCTTTGACAATTAACAGTTATGATGATTACGATTGATCTGCTAATAATTGTTGTTGTCAAATGCTGTTGAGTTGATTCTGAGCCATAGCGACCCAGTATAGGGTTTCTGAGGAGCAGCTGGTGAGTTTGACCCATCAATCTTGTAGTTCAAATGGCTTTGCAGTCTGGCGCATTAGCCCACAGTGCCACACCAGGATTCCATGGTTAAATCATAAAATCCTATCAGCATCATCACCCACCCACTTTCATCCAGATCCAAAACTATTCAGTGGGGATTCTACTGTATCTCTTTCATTCTGAAACTAAACAAACCCCATGAAATCTTATAAGCCAGCCACGTCATGCCTTTATAGCTCCCATTTTTGATAGCCAGTATTTAAATTGCCCATCATTATTAATCCGGTACATTGAGGAGAAAAGCATGTTCCTTGATCTGAATAGTAGTATTCCATTCTGGTTGGAATTTTGAGCAACTGCACCCAGAAGCAAAAGGCCAGTTCATCAGATTGTAGCCGTTGATACTTGCTCACAGTATCAAACATCTGTATTGTCAGTGGTTTGAATCCACCAGCAGCTCCATGGGAGACAGATGTAGCAGTCTGTATCTATAAAGATTTACAGCTTTGAAAACACTATGGGGCTGTTCTACTCTGTCCTGTTATAGGGTCACGATGAGACAGAATCAGCTTGATGACAGTGGGTTTAGTTTGGGGGTTTGTATATGGAAAATAATGAAATTAAATCTCTGCATCTCATCACATATAAAAATAAACTGTAGATTGATTGCGGCCCTAAATATGAGGTGAAATTATAAAGCTATTAGGAGAAAATGCATAATATTTTTCTGACTAACTTAGGGATAAGTAAGACTTTTTTTTTTTTAAGCTACTGAAACCTGAAACTATAAAGGGAAAAATTGATGCATTCAACTACATCAAAATGAAAGATTTTGGCAAAGGACACTGTGTACAAACTAGCAGTCAGTTAACAGACTGGGAGACTATACTTGCTGTGCTTAACTGGTAAAGGATTATTATATGGCATACCCTGTGAATTAGCAAGAAAAATACAGGGAATCCCATAGACATGGATTGGATAAAAAATACGAATAGGCAATTCATGAGATGCTGTCTAATTGAATGGACTTCATTAGAAGTCAGAAACATGTGAATTTTTAAAAAATGGGATGTCAATTTGCATCTTTCAAAGACACAAAAAATTTTAAAGTTGAATGAAACCATACATTGGCAAGAATGAAGGAAACTGGACCCTTCCTACCCTGTTTGCAGGTGTGCTGTTGCTTTTTAAGCCATTGGGTAAGCAGTGTAGTAATACTTAGTGAAATTGAGTACATGCACTATTCTGCATGTATACCCCAGAGAAAACCATATGTAGGTGTACACATATTGCCTTACAGAGCCATCTCTTAAATAAAGAAGTGGATGAATGTGCTTTCTGCAATCAGGATACTTGATGTTAGCTGCCATCATGACTCAAGGCAATCCCATGTGAAACTGAATATATGAAACACTGCCTGTTCCAACTATCCCCATAGTTGGATGTGGATCGAGCCTTGGGAATCCACAGACTTTTCATTGCCTGATTTTTCTGATGTAAATAGTTAGGCAATTCCTTGTCGATCGTAGTCTGGAAGCTCCTCATTAACCTGTTGGGCATCCTAGCAACATGCGAGCATCCTAGCAACATGTTAGCCTCCACTTGTGGGGGATGGTTGTGCATGTGGTGGCTTTTGAGCTATAGACACGGGGGAGTTTTGACAAACATACACATTCATAAACATACGATTATATTGGGTGGGCATTGAACCTGAGTCTGGTGCTGCAGGATCAGCACTGGACTGTGAACCATAAGGTCAGCAGTTCAGTCTACCAGCAGCTCCTTGGAAGTCCTATTCAGGATCACTATGAGTTGGAACTGACTCAGCGACACTTAACAACAACAATAAGTAATGCATGGAAAGTGAGATGTCTCCCACTGAATGCCTCATTAAAATGCAAAAAACTGTAGTGTACAGAGCATGGACTCTGGAGCAACACTGAATTGGATCTGGCTTCTAACACCTACCAGCTGTATGACCATAAGTAAGAGAAAGTCTTTATAAAATAGGAATCATAACAATTAGAATGATAATAATAAGTCATAATGATCCCACCTGATGCATATGCATTTATATTTTGATATTGCAGACAAACCACGAACCATCCATTGCCATGTACACACAGAACTCAGACACCATGCTTATAATTATGGGGTTTATTAGGGAAGTTACTAGGTTACAACATTGGACCAGCAATGCTCAGGACACAGATTTTTGGTCAGAGCAGTCTCTTCTCAGCCTTTCTGGCCCTCAACCTGGCCTCTGCCCTGCTCTGGCAATCTTACAAAGCTCTTTTAGGACTGCTGGTAAATACCCAAAGTGCATTCCACTTTGTTATAAGTCCCAAATTAAAGGCACTCAGTTCTAGCTCTGTGGGTCAGCAACCCTAGCTCCCCAGTTAAGTGCCTAGCTCCCCAGTTAAGGTACTCACTCCACAAGTGAGCCTCCTGCTTAAAGGAGCACGACTTGCTCTGTGGGCTGGCAAGGCTGGCAAGTCATGCTGGGACTCTTCATTCTGTTGTTGCTTCTCTGCTACTCTCTAGTGTCACAGCTTTCTGTCCCTAAGTCCAGAGGTTCCATGTACTGGAATCTCAGGGCCCAAAGGACAGTCTACTCCTGGCTCTTTTTGCTGGTTTTTTTTTTTTTTTTTTGGATCCCATCGGTACATCATTCAAAAGTATTTGCTTCTATTCCCTCTGATTTTTTTTTTTTTTTTTTTTTTTGGTGTGGTGGTGTATTAAGTTTCTATAAGGTTACTCCGTAATTTATTAATTTTTTCCTCTGATTAGAGCAGT
>NW_006408519.1:3604329-3622753 GCF_000296735.1 Chrysochloris asiatica
TCATTTTATACCCTGCAGGATGGCAAAATTGACCAATCACAATTAACTCTGCTAACAATCACAACTAAATCAATAATCCCTCAGCATTTTCAACCACATTTTCTTACCAAGACCAACCCATCAGGAAAAACTATTTAGTGGGAGTTTAAAAAGGCTAGAAAAGGCATTAAATAATTCACTGAAAATATTTTAAAACTGACTGATTGAAGTAAAATCAAATTGAAGAAGAGAAAACAATGAAAATTGGCGTCAAGCTTGGCTCAGTGTTACCAACTTTATGATCAATTGGGTTCTGGGTGCCTAAGTTTTAAAACTGCCACTTGTCTGTCTGTGGCTTGCGTTTTGCTATGATTCTGGAAGCTATGCCCAATGTATTTTAAATACCAGCAGAATCAGCCAGAGTCACTGTACCAAAAAGATATGGTCAGTGTTCAACCATTTCAAGAAGTAACATATGATCAAGAGGTAGCATAAGGTCAAGAGTCAATGATAATGAAGGAAGAGGGCCAAGGTACGCTGAACGCATTGCCAAAGAACAAGACTCTGGGAATTAATGGAATACAAATTGAAATCTTTTAACAAACCGAGGCAGCACTGGGTGCACTCACTTATCTATGTAAAAAAATTTGGAAGACAGCTACCTGGCCAAATGATTGGAAAAGGACCATATTTGTGCCAAATTCCAAAGAAAGGTGACCCAGTGGATTGCAGAAATCATGGGATAATATCATAAATATCACACAGAAGCAAAATTTTGCTAAAGATAACTCAAAAATGGCTGTAATAGTACATTGACAGGGAATTGCCAGAGTCTCAGGCTGGATTCAGATGGGGATGTGGAATGAGGAATAGCATAACTGACATCAGATGGATCTTGGCTGAAAATAGAGAATTCAGAAAAGATGTTTTCCTGTGCTTTATTGACTACACAAAGGCATTCGATTGTGTGATCATGACTAGTTATGGACAACATTGTGGAGAGTGATTATTCAAGAACACATAATTATGCTCATGAAGAACCTTTACATACACCAAAAGGCAGTCATTCAAATAGTAGAAGGGGACACTGAATGGTTTAAAATCAGGAAAGGTGTGCGTCAGGGTTGTATCCTTTCACCACACTTAGGCAACCTGTATGCTGAGCAAATAATACTAGAAGCTGGGTTGTATGAAGAAGAACATGCCATCAGGACTGGAGGAAGACTCATTAACAGTCTGTGATACGCAGACTATACAACCTTGCTTGCTGAAAGTGAAGAGAACCTAAAATACTAATGAAGATCAAAGAGCACAGCCTTCGGTATGGGTTGCACCTCAAGGTAAACAAAAAACAACAAAATTCCTCACTACTGGACCAATAAATAGCATCAAGATAAATAGAGACAAGATTGAAATTATCAAATAGTTTATTAAGCTTGGTTCCACCATCAACATTCATGGAAGCAGCAGTCAAGAAATCAAATGACATAATTGCTTTAGGCAAATCTGCTGCACAAGACCTCTTCTCTTTAAAGTGTTCAAGAGCAAAGATGTCAGTTTGAGGACTGGGGTGTGCCTGACCCAAACCATGATATTTTCAATAGCCTCATATGCATGGAAAGATTGGACCATGAATAAAGACTGTAGAAGAATTGATGCATTTGAGTAGAATATTAAAAGTACCATGATCTTCCAAAAGAACAAGCAAATCTGTGTTGGAGGAATGCTCCTTAGAAGCCAAGATGGCTAGACTTCATCTCTCATACTTCAGACATATTATCAGGAAGGTTCAGTTCCTGGAGATGGACATCATGCTTGCTAAAATGGAGGGTCAGTGCAAGAGAGGAAGACCTCCCAATGAGATTGATTGGCACAGTGGCAGCATCAGTGGGCTGAAGCATAGTGATGATTGTAAGATTGCTGCAGGATCAGGCAGTGTTTTGTTCTGTTGTGCATCAGGTCACTATGAGTTAGCACTGACTCGATGGCACCTAACAATAAAGTTTATAAAAAGGAGTTGGGGGAGTTGGAAAGGCATGCCAAATGTATCGTTCTAGGCAAAGGGAAGAGTATGTATAAAATGCATGTATAAAATAATGGGGCACTTTACACTACTCTTATTGGGGATCATCAGAAAAAAACTGTTTTTTGAGGTTACAGAAAGCTAATAAAATCATCATAACTATTTGGAATTCATTGTAAGTGGTAGTATGAAAATGTGAAAGTAGAAGTATGCTTTTGTGATTAAATAAACATAAGGACCCCTGTTATTTTGTTTTGTGCCATCGAGTTGGTTTCAACTCATAGCATTGCTATATAGGGTTTCCAGGGAGCAGCTGGTGGGTTTGAACTGCCCATCTTGTGGTTTGCAGTCCAGTGCTGATCCTACAGCATCACACCAGGAGTTCTGAGGACTCCTAGAACTCTGTTTTATGGACATACTGACTTTAGATTAAGGATCGCTGGTATCATTGTGAGTAAACAGTGGGCTGCTCATGGCAAGGTCAGCACTTCAAGTCCACCAGCTGCTCCTCAGGGGAAAAAAAAAGATGGTATTTTCTCTGTAAAGATTTACAGTCTCAGAAATCCTAAGGATCAGTTTTAGACTGTCCTATAGAGTCACTGTACAGGGTCGCTATGAGTCAGAACCAACTCCACAGCACATGACAACAACAACAACAACATAGAGTCACTATGAGCTGAAATCGACTTGATAACAGTGGGATTGGTGTGGTTTTAACTTTAGATTAACACTTTTTTAAAGCCAGGCTTTGTTATGTATAACTTATTTATAGTAAAATTTACTCTTTTGAAGTACACACACAGGTGAGATTTGATAAACATACTCTGTCATATATCTCCAATCACAATCAAGATGTACAATATTTTCTGTATCCCCAAAAGTTCCTGTGCCCTTTTATAGTCAAATCCTATCACTACACCAGCCTCTGACAGCCATATATTTGATTTCTGTCCCTATAATTTTGCCATATCCAGACTGTCGTGTAAATGAGATAGATCACAGTGTAGCAGAGTGGATGAACTGCAGCCTCTGGACAAATCGTAATCTGTTGTACTGTGGTTGCTTGCATGTTGCTGAGATGCTGGAAGCTATGCCTTTAGCATTTTAAATGCCAGCAGTCACCTGTGGTGGATAGGTTTCCATGGAGCTTCCAGACTAAGACAAACTAGGAAGAATAAAAGGCAGACCACTTCTGAAGGGTTAGCCATGGAAAACCTCATCAATAGCAGTGGAACTATGACTTATATAGTGCCAGAAAAAGAAACTCTCAGGTTGGAAAGCATTCAAAATATGACTGGAAGGGATGTGCTGAGTCACTATACCAAAAATATTTGGTTGATTTTCAACCACTTCAAGAGGTAGCATATGCTCAAGAATCAGTGGTATTGAAGGAAGAAATCTAAGCTGCACTAAAGGCATTGGTGAAAACAAGGCTCCAGGAATTGACAGAATAAATCTTGAAATGTTTCAACAAACTGAAGCAGTTTTAGAGGCACTCATTCATATCTATGCTAAGACTTTTGGAAGACTACTACCAGGGCTAACAGATTGAAATAGATCTGTATTTGTACCCAGTCCAAAGAAAGGTGACCCAACAGAATGTGGAAATCAACAAACAATATTGTTAGTATCACATGTGAGTACAATTTTGCAATGATACTTCAAAAAATAATTGCAGCAGCTTATGGATGGGAAGTTGTCAGAAAGTCAAGCCAGAGTCAGAAGGGTGGAGCTAGGGATATCATTAGTGACTTCAGATGGATCTTGAGTGAAAACAGAGAATACACACACAAAAAAAAGTTTACTTGTCCTTTATTGACTATACAAAGGTATTTGAATGTATGGATCATATCCAACCATGGATAACATTGTGCATTATGGAGAATGGATATCCCAGAACACTTGCTATGGTCATGAGGAATAAGGAGATGCTGAATAGTTTGAAATCAGGAAGGGTGTATGCCAAGGTTGTATCATTTCACCATATTTATTTAGTTTGTATGCTGAGCAAGTAATCTGAGAAGCTGGATTATATGACGTGACATAAATATTGAAGAAAGACTCCTTAACCTGCATTGTACAGTTGGTATAGCCTTGCTTGTTGGAAACAAAATCCTGATGACCATCAAAGACTACAGCCTTCAGTGTGGATTGCACCTTGATGTAAGAAAAACAAAAAACCTTCATAACTGGACCAGTACATAACATGATGATAAATGAAGACGAGACTGAAGTTGTCAAAAACTTCGTTTTGCTCTGATTCACAGTCAACGTTTATGAAAGCAGCAGTTCAGAAAGCAAAGGACATATTACATTAGACAACCTGTTCAAAAGACCTCTTTAAAGTTTAAAGAGCAAAGGTGTCAGTTTAAGGAATAAGATGTGTTTGACTCAGGCCATGGTATTTTCAATTGCCTTGTATGCATGTCCAACTTTCATTGGACAATGAATAAAGAAGATCATGGAGAAAATGATGCATTTGAAATGTGGTGTTGGTGAAGAATTTTGAAAGTACCATGGACTGCTAGAAGAACAAACAAATCTGTCTTAAAGAAATATAACCAGAATGCTCCTTAGATGTGAGTTTTGCAAGACTTTGCCTCTCATACTTTGGACATGTTGTTAGGTGGGACCAATCCCTGGAGAAAGACATCATATTTGGTGAAGTGGGGGGTCATCAAAAAAGAGTAAGACTTCCAATGAGATGGATTGACAGAATGGGTTCAACAGTGGGTTCACATGTAACAATTGTGAGGAAGGTGCAAGACCATGCAGTGTTTCATTCGGTTGTGCATAGTGTTGCTGTGAGTCAGAAGCAACTTGATGGCACCTAACAACAACCACAACTATAAGATGTACAAAACCAAAACTATATGGTCATAAGTGTTCATTGTAACTCGAATATGTTGTAAGTTGGGGACTCCTTGTATTTGACTATGGGTGCTAACTGCAAGGTTGGTGGTTCAAACCTACTAGCCGCTCCTCCAAACCCTATACATGATCACTATGAGTCAGAACTTACTTGATAGCATGTAGCAACAACAATAGTATATAAAAATACAATTGACTTTTTTTATATGGTGATCTTTGTATTCTGTGACCTTCCTAAACTCACTTATTTGTTATAGGAACTTTTTTGGTAGTTTCTTTGGCATTGTATACATAAACAATTACCATCTGCATATACAGGCGGCTTCTTATCTTCCTTTCTAACTGTACGCCTTTCATTTCTTTTAGCTTGCCTTAATGCATCAGCTAGAATTTTAAGTTTTATATTAATTAAGAATAGTGAGTGAGGACACCTTGTCCTGTTATTGATGTTAGGGGTGGGGGGAAGTATTCAGTCTTAACATACAGCATGATGTTAGCTGTAGATTTTTTCTAAATGCCCTTCTCAGGCTATGGAACTTTCTGTCTCTTTCTAGTTTGCTGAGCAGTTTTGTCAAGTGGTTTCTCAACATATTTTGTGCTAATAATGTGTTTTTCTCTCCTTTAGTCTGTTAAAATATGGTGAATTACATTGCTTAATTTTAGAATATGAAAGCAACCTATGATAAACATAATTTATTTCTAATGTATTATCCTTTAATATATTCCTGTTTTTATATGCAAATATTATGTTGAGGAACTTTACATTTGTTCATGAGGAGTATTGGTGTGTAGTTTTCTTGTAATACCTTTGTGTATGTACAATGGCTTTGGTTTCTGAGTAATTATGAAATTAATTGGAAATGTTCCTTCTTTTATTTTTTGAAGAGATAGATTGTATAGAATTGGTGTTTTTTCTCCTTTAAATGTTTGGTAGATTCAATGATAAAGACACTCGGAACTGGAGTTTCTATTTTTGGGAGGTATTTGAACTAAGAATTAAAAATTTAAAAATAAATATAGGAATCATGCTATTTATTCTTAATTGAGATGACTTCCTGTCTTTCAAGGAAATGGTCCATTTATCAAATAACTGTAGAATTTATGGACATAGAATTATTTGCATTATTTCCTTGTTAGATGTATGTCTGTGTGTCTGTAATATGTCTGCTCTTTTATTCTTGCTATAGGTAATCTGTGTTACGATCCTTTTTCCTAGGTTATTCTGCCTAAAGGTTTATCAATTTTATTAATTTTTTTTCAAATTGACAGCTTTTGGTTTCATTGATCTCTGCTTTAAGTTGTATTATTTCCTTCCTTCTGCATTCTTCATGTTTAATTTTCCTTTCATTTTTTAGTTTCTTATAGAAACAGATTACTGAGTTGAGATCCTTAAAAAGCAGTTTATATGTGTAGATCCAGTTTTTCATAAAATAAAATATTATTATACCCCTGCCTCAAAACTTCTTTAAAACTTTTTGTAGTACATGTATTTTTGTTGTTAAGTACCATTGAGTCAGTTCTGACTCATAGCGACCCTGTATAGGATTTCCAAGGAGCGTCTAGTGAGTTTGAACCACTGACCTTGTGGCATGTAGTTGGTTTGTTATTGTTGTTGTTGAGTGCTATATGGTTGGTTCCGACTCGTTGCAACCTGTTGGAGTCAGAAACGTTATGATTTTGTAGATTATTCAACATTTTGTCATTGTTGAATTCGAGCTTTATACTTCTTGAAGCAAGACAAATGATCATTTTAAAACATTTTCCATTTTCTTTATTAAGATTGTAAGTAAAACGTTTTATCACTGTTTGTTTTTAATGATAGTAACTAATACCTGTTTCTCGGTGCTTTTAAAAAAATCTTTTCAGTTTGAAAGTAAAACTTGTATTTTCTTGCACAGACTCACTTGGCCAGCTCTTAATATTTCACAGTGTTTTCATAGCCAACTACTGTCCAGACTGTTGAACAGATTTAAACAATTAGTGAGTGCACTCAGCCAGTGTTTTTCCCTCTGTTTGGATTCTGCAGGTTATTCCATGTGAGATTCAGTCTCAATTATTTGAAATTCATAGGTTTTGGCTTCACTGTGCAAGTCAAATTAGTCCCTATTTCAGAAATGAAACTATTGAAAAAATAACAGTATAAATATCTTAAAGCATGTAATTTAATGTATGTTACCCATGGTAGGTAGAAATTTTAGAATTAGACTTCAAAAAATACCTCCATATACATATTAATTGGTTCTTAAATATTCATGTCAGAAGAGTTATAACACTTTCAAGAAATGATTTTCCAGAGAAGATGCTATTCTATAATTAAACAATTAAATTTTCATTACTTTAGTCTCACTTTATGAATTGTTTTGATTTTGAAATTGGGTCGTAGCTACAGATTGTGATAATTATTATTTTTCTGAGACCAGCAGGAAACACATTTTAAAAATCTGTTTTTATCTCTCCAGAAAACTGCATCAGCAGTTCGAAATGTATAAGGAGCAGGTAAAGAAGATGGGAGAAGAATCACAACAACAGCAAGAACAGAAGGGAGAAGCCCCTACCTGTGGGATCTGCCATAAAACCAAGTTTGCTGATGGCTGTGGCCACAACTGTTCTTATTGCCAAACCAAGTTCTGTGCGCGTTGTGGAGGCCGAGTGTCCTTACGCTCAAACAAGGTACAGAAATCGTTTAAATTACATGTAACGAATCTCTTAGAAGTAGATCATTGGTAAAATTAAGAAGATAAATTGAAGTTATTACTCAGATAAACTAAAGAATAGAGCCTTCTCTAGTGCTCTCATCTTTAAGGTTTTTTTCACCGCTTTTTAGCTGAGTTAAAAGAGAATTGTTTCAATATTCCATTTAACTTACATTTTGTTGGAGTTCAGACATTCAAAGGGTCTGAAGGATTTCAAAACCTTTAATTACAGGTGCAGAAAACTCAGATCGGAAAAACTAAAGTTCACTCTCAAAGTCAGACAAATGATTAATATTGTGAGTTAGCTTTTCCATTACTACACATTCTTTACAAACTTTGTGTATTTGCTCTTTCTTTGGTCCCGTTTCCTGTTTTGTAAAGGAAGCAGTTTCCAGCCTTGAGATTCTGTGCTTTATACTTTCCCCTGTCTATCGTTTAACATTAATAACATAAACAGTAGACTTTGGAATTTAAGAAAGAAACATTAAGAAGGTGTTTCACACTTGTATTAGCGTTCTGTAATTTATCCATCTTCTTCAGAGAATACGTTAATGGTATCCAAAGAATGATTTGTTGAAATTAACAAAAGTAGAATTTTAAAATGTTTGTTGACTCAGTAAGGTCTTTAGAACTTGCATTTTTCTTCTTACTAGTATCTTATTTTCTAATTCTTATACTTGGTGGTGGTAGTGGTGTGCCATTGAATCGATTCTCGCTCATAGTGACTCTGCGTAGCTCTGGTAGCGTAGTGGTTACGAATCAGGCTGCGAACCACAAGGTCAGCAGTTCGAAACTACCAGCTGTTCCGCAGGAGAAAGATGAGGCTTTCTACTCCCGTAAAGATTTACACCCTCAGAAACCCTGTACAGGGTCGCTATGAGTCGGAACCGACTGTAAGGCACATAACAACAACAACAATAGGGTTTCCGAGGCTGTAGATTTTTGCAGGAAAGGAAAGCCTCATCTTTCTCCTACGGAGCACCTGGTAGATTTGAACTGCTGACCTTACAGCTAACAGACGAACAGGTAACCCACTATGCTACCAGGGCTCCTTATTCTTTACTTAGGTTGTTGTTGTTGTTGTTAAGTACCCTGGAGTCGGTTCTGACTTATTGTGACCCTGCACAGGGATCCCGAGGCTGTAAATCTTTACGGGAGGAGAATGCCTCATCTTTCTCCGGCAGAATGGCTGGTAGTTTCAAACTGCCAACCTTGAGTTTAGCAGCCCCAGTCATAACCACTACGCTACCTTATGTAGTTTTCTTTAATAGAAAGCTGATATCATTAAAAACATTTACTCGTTGCCATCCAGTTGATTCTGACTCAAGACAAGCCCATCCATATGTGTCATAGTACAATTGTGTTCCATAGGGTTTTTATTTTAAGATTTTTATTATGGATTGAGTGAAAGTTTACAGGGCAGATCATCAGTTTTACATTCAATAAATCATACACCTTGTTTCATTACAATTATTATAATCCCCTCTATGTACGATCACGTAACAGTATTTCTCTCTGTTCATGTTAGCTCTTTTTGTTTGTTTCATTACAATGATAATAATCCCCTCCATGTACCATCAGTTAACCGTATTTCTCTCTATTCACGTTAGCTCTTTTTTTGTTTTTAAACACTCAGGCATATATAATAATTTACACCACCAAAGGGCACATTCTGCAAGTGTGCCTTCTGCCACCAGCTCTTAGTCCCTCTCTTCCTATAAATCTAGAGTTCTCAGCTGCTCCCTCTCTCCATGTCCCCATCTCTACTGCCATCTCTGGATAAGGTCCCACATTCCTCTTGTGCTCTTCTCCCATGATGGTCCTAGGGTCCTTTGTTTGTGGACTGTAAGATTAACTACTCCCCTGTTTTTGTTACAAAGCTTCTACCTTTACAATTGTGATAGTCACAGTTAGTCATGATAACAGTTACTCAGTATTGAATCATAAGAATCTTATCCCCATCTCTTTAGCTCCATAGGGTTTTCAAGACTGATTTCTCTGGAGATTGCCAGGCATTTCTTCTGATGTGCCTGGATATCCAGCCTTTTGATTAGTAGTTAAACATCTTACCCATATACTCTACCCAGAGGATCCCTTTAAATACAGTATTTAGTGGGAATTTGTTAACGCTGTACAACTTCATTTCCTCCTTTTTCTCATTGTTCCCCTTACATCTAATGTCCACATTTTTAACAAGATACTGTGTATGATGACAGGAGTTTTCTCAATACTTCTTTCTGAGCCCTCACCAGAATTGCTTTTAGTATCTCTGAATTTATCAATATTCTCCTCAATGCAATCTAGGCTTTTACTATCAAGTGCCTCAAAGCTCTTCCAACCTCTTTCCATTACCAAATCAAAGTCAGTTTCATCTTTTTGGTTATTTTTAACCCTCTTCCCATGACCCAAATCTTTGTTTGCTTTTGTTGTCATATGTAAAAACTCACTGCCCAGTACAAGGACCCCTATGTTTTCTTCTAAGAGTTTAATAATTTTAGCTCTCAAAATAGGTCATTGATCCATTTTTAGTAAATTTTTAAAATCTGGTGTTAGATATGAGTCCTGCTTTATTCTTTTGTATATGGGCATTCAGTTATCCTGGCCCCATTTATTGAAGAGGTGGTTCTAATCTTCCACTGAGTGGAAAAAACAGAGCTCTTAAAGATTTCAGCTTGGGAACACTTCATAGGGCCATTATGAGTCGAAATTGATTTGATGGCAGTGGGAATTCTTATAGTTTCATTTCTGGTGCTCTTTGTAACTTTTTGTAGATCTCTATTTCTGTGTTATCATTTTATTTATTCATTTTTTGCCTGAGGAATTTTCCTTTGATATTTCTTGTAGTGTGAGCTTATAGGTAATGAATACTTTTCAGCTTTTGTATTCTGAAGTTTTCTTTATTTTGCCTTCATTTTTTTTTAAAGGTTATTTTATCAGCTGTAGAATTTCTCAGGGTTTTAAATGTGTTGCTTTACTGCCTTCTCCATTTTACTATTTCTAACAAGAAATGTGATTGTCAATTTTGTTTCTCTGTCCATAATGTTTTCTTTTTTCCCTCTGGCCACTTTAAAGTTTTTTTTTTTAATGACTGGTTATGTGCAATCTAATTATGACATCTATTTGTGTATTTGTTTTCATGTCTTGCAAGTCATAGAACATTTTAGATCTCTGAGTTTATAATTTTCATGAAGTCTGGAGAAATTTGGCCATTATTTCTTCACATATTTTTTTTTTTTTTTTTGGCCCCCCTTGGTATCTTTCTCCTCATTCAGGGACTTAGATTACACTGCTTAGAGTTTTCTTACAGTTCACTTATATTCTTTTCATTAAGAGAATTTCTTTTTCTTTTTTGTTTTGGGTATTTTCCTTTGCTATGTCTTTATGTTCACTCATTTTTTCTGCTGCAATGTCAAATCTGCTGTTAACACCATTCGGTGTATTTTTCATCTCTAAAAATCTAATTGGAGACTTTAAAAAATATCTTCTATAGCAACTACACCAGAGATGGAGGCTGAGCTGAGGACTTTAGACTCATGGAAAGAGAAAACCTGTGTGCTGGAGGCCAGAAGGCAGGCTTGCAGAATGTGTCCTTTGGTTGTTTAAATTATTATATATTCCCAAGTGTTTTTGTGTACATCCAAAAAAAAAAAGCCACCCAGAGAGATGCATGGAGGGGATTGTAATCATTGCAGTGATATGAAATATGATAGAATGAGTGAAAAACTGATGTTCTCCTGTGTAAGCTATTATCACTCAATGAACAAAAACTTCGAAAAATTATCTTCTATATCTCGACTTATTTTTTTGAACATATTAGAACACAGTTTTAATAAGTGATTTGATGTTTTATTTTGCTAATTCTAGCCTCTTTGCCAGTTTTGACTTGACTTTGATAGATGATTCTCAGTATGGGATGTGTTTTCCTGCCTCTTTCCATGCCTAGTCTCTTAGGTTGAATGCCAGGCATAGTAAATTTTACTTTGTTGGGTGATGGATATTTTTGTATATCTATAAGTCTTATTGAGCTTTGTTCTGGGATGCAATTCTGTGGAAGAAGTTTGATCCTTTTGTATCTTGTTTTTATGATTTATTAGGCAGGTATGGAACAGCTTAGCACTAATTATTCTCTTTTACTGGAGCAACACTTTCATGACTACTTTACCTCATGGCCTGTGCATTAGGAGTTTTCCCAGTCAGGCAGGCGGGAACAACCACCATTCTCTGTAACCTTTTTAAAAGATTCTCTTCCTACCTGTGGGTCTTCCACCAACATATAGGTGTTGTTCCTCCATTCGAAGATCTCTGGGGTTTTCTACTGTAGTTATTTCTCCTCCATGGTAACCTTTTCTTTGAGCCCTCAGAATCTCAGAAATTCTGCCAGGCTCTACCTCAGTTTCTCCATATTGTGTTATTTATGTTGTTGTTGTTAAGTGCTGGCGAGTCTATTCTGACCTAGAGTAAGCCTGTATAGGGTTTCCAAGGAGCAGCTGGTGAGCTTAAACCAGCGACCTTGCAGTTCAAATGACTTTGCAGTCTCACACATTAGCCCACAGCACCAGTTTTCATTCAGTCTGGGAAAATTGGCCTAAGTCTTTCAATGTAGTAAGCTTGACAGTTTAGAGCTTATCTTGCTTACTTTCATTCTGTTGCTATCACTGCCATTGTTGTCTGTGTGAAGCTTTAAAAAGCACTCTTTCATACATTTTTTTCTGCTTTCTTTCTTGTTTTTTTTTTTTTTTTTTTCAGGCAGGAGAAATCCAGTCCCTATTTTGGCCCAAAGCAGAAGACCCCAATGAGATTTGACTATAAGAAAATATATTTCCTAGTTTCTAATGCATTGTCCCTTTGTACTGAGCAAGCTAGTCAATAAATTAAGTATAATGAAAAATTGGAATGTCTCTTGAAAATGAATGCTGTGAATTCGGCCGATAGGTGTGGCTTATGAAAGAAGGTGGGCATGGAAGCAGCAGCCCCTGCTTCTCCCTCTTCCGTTTCTTTCAAGTTTTTTATTTGACAGAGAACTGTCAGAGGAAAGAAAGATAAAAATAATCTAGATTTTAGTGCAAGGCAAACAGTCTTGTATTTATTTTATTAGTTTTTCTACATTTTCATTCATGTAAGAGATCTGTCCTAAGAAGGTCTTCATTTTCATCCAAAAACATTCCATTGACAGGTATGGTAAAGCTTGCCTGTATTCCAAATGAAAAGAGTATTGAGTTCAATTTTTCTTTTCAAATTGAATCATCATACCTGTGCTCACTTATATAATAAGACTTTTGCTATCACTAGGGGCTAAATACATCTGATTTATCACAGCCCCAATGGAATAAGATTAGTAGAATTTGGTCAGACTATTAGTATGAAATCTAATAATTTTATAACTTAAAAATTTTATCATAAAGCTGTTTTAAAATTATTTGGGTGATCTCCTGAGAGACAAGGGTAAAATAAACTTTTGTTTTAATTTTGATTAAGATTCATGTGGAGCTGTCCTTAAAAATTAAATTATCTTGAGGTACATTTACGATACAGAAAGAATAAATAACACTCAGGATTGTGGGATTGCCGTTACAACAAAGTTTATGAAATATTGCCTGCATTTATTTTCTTTTAAGATGAACAAAAGTTATATATTTAGTAAAATGAAAAAAAAAATGACTATAAAAAATGTTTTATTGTGAATTATGTGATAGTTTACCTGAGAGAACATTAGCTTTACATTAATCTTATCGTATATTGTTTCATTGCCGTAGTTACAATCCCCTCCATCCATCATCAACCAACCAAAGGGTATACCCTGCAAGTCTGCACCCTGGTTGTCAGCACAGAGCCCCTCTCCCTCTCTGGGTCGAGAGTCCCCAGCTGCTCCATATCTCCACGTCATCATCTCTGCCTCCATCTCTGACGTCACTGTTTCTCTGGGTAGGGTCCCGCACTCTGTTCTTCTCCCTTGGTGGTCCCAGGTACCTCCGCTCCTGGACTGCAAAATCAATCACACCTTTTGCTACAAAATGTCTACCTTTACATTTCCAACCCTCACAGTCAGTCCTGATAGCAATTATTCACTATTGTGCCACATGAGTGCTATCCCCATCTCCTGTCATCAGCCCCACCCAGACGGATTGGATAATACTCAGTGGAGATTCTACCTTCCTCCACAACCTTTGGATCTAGGTTCCCTCTTGAAAGCTTGTAAGCCAGTCACTTCTTGCCATTGTAGCCCCCCATTTTGGGTAGCCAGTGTCCAAGTTGCCCATCCCTGTCTACCTGTGCATCAAGGGTGTGGGAATGATCCTTGCTGTAAAGGTTTGTTCCCTCTTTTGAGCTACTGCATCCATAGGTCACATTCATCAAATTGTATCAAATTACTCTTTTTTTCCTGTTCTTTCTTCTTCTTGTTGAATTCTGATCATCCAGCCATTGAAGCCAGGTCAAGTGGGTATTATCTGCAAGTGTGGGTGTTCTTGTGCATATGCCCTCTCTTCTTATCAGTTGGATGCTTCACTCTCCACTCTAGTCCTCTGTGGCTATGACACTGATTCGGCCCAGGAATCCTTAGGTCTTCCCACACTGCTGGTCAACCAGGTCTCCACCTGGGTTCATAGGAGTCTATTGAATGTGGTAGGGCTTAGCTCGCTGCTTCATTGCTGTTTTTCCCTCACTTCCCTTTATCAGTAACCAACGTGGTCACCAGTCAGAGTGCTTGTCTGCTCGTGTATTCCCATTGAGTCTTAGTCTTGGAAAGGCATTTACTCTGAGGAAGAAAAATAATGACTTTTAAAAGAATAAATTATTTTATAGCCATACAAAAAGTTTGTGTGGAAATTCTATTATTTTTAAATTCCGTTTTTCTGCAATTTTTTTGAAACCACTTTATAGAATGCTAATGTTAATAAAGAAGACACTACAGATAATTTATAAAGAGCATTATTTTAAATTTGAAAGTATGGCAAATTTGTTTTCTATTTCTTTTACTTTTTGGTGGGAAATAGATTATAATCTGTTCAACAGTCTAATTTAAAAAAATAGCTAATATACAATAGCAAGTTTCTTTTGAATATAAAACTTGGCAAATATAGCATATGAACTTTTTAGTTCACAAATAAGATTTAAAGTAGGAAGCAGGAGAAAGATGAGGCTTTCTGATTTTGAGGCGGTTACGAGCCTCAGAAACCCTGTACAAGGTTGCTATGAGCCAGAACCGACTTGATAGCACTTAACAGCAACAACAAATGGTTATAAAAGAGAGTTATTAAGCAAGTTCTTTAAAATCCATTGACGTAAGTGTAGGCAGTATGTACAATCCTAAGAATGGAATGATAATATTCTGTTGTGTGTTTTTGTTAAGTGCCATTGAGTCGATTCCGACCATAGTGACCCCTGTATAGGATTTCCAAGAAGCAGCTGCTGAGTTTGAACCATTGACCTTGCAGTCTGATGCTAAGTCTAAATATAATTTATATGTCTGGTTTTAGTGATTGTTATATCGTACACTGAGAGATAAGATAATGATTAGAGTATTTTTTTAGTCCTCTGGGCAGTGTTATTATTATTTTTTTACATTGTAAGCCACTATGATAAGGAGCTCTGGTAGCCTAGTGGTTACGAATCGGGCTGCAAACCACAAGGTCAGCAGTTCGAAACTACCAGCTGCTCCACAGTAGAAAGATGAGGCGTTCTGCTCCCATAAAGATTAATAGCCTTGGAAACCCTGTGCAGGGTCGCTATGAGTTGGAACTGACTCCATGGCACATAACAACAACAGCATGATAACCTGCAGGTATGTAGAACCGCTGTGTAGTAATGATAGGGTGCTAGTATATGTTATTGGTCCCCAAATACCCAAGACACGCAGTATTGCATATGAATTTTCTTTTAGACTTCTTAAAAATACTATATACCAGTATCTCAGAAAGAATTTGACTTCTTCAGGGAGAGAGTGACATAAGGTGAGAAAAATCAGGAAAACCACGTTCTGTTTCTGTTCTGGTGTGGTGAGACATTTTTTTGACAAGTCATTTCACCTTTTTGTGCTTCTGATTTAAAAATCCGAAATATGAATGCATCAATATAAATTATTTCGAAGGTCTCTTTGGGGTTTAATTTTTTCATTGAAGTGAGCAATTTTATTATTATCATTATTAAAGTTTATGGTTATTTTTGTATGCCATGGTGCCAGTTCTGACTCATAGCGGCCCTATATGACAGACTAATATTAGCCTGTAGGGTTTTCTAGGCCAGATCTTTATGAGGAACAGAATGCTGGGTTTCCCTACCACACCCAGCCCCTTGTGGCTGGTGGCTTCAAACCATCAACCTTTCAGTTAACATCCAAGCACTTAATCACTGCACTACCAGGTCTCCTCAGCTATAAGATACATCCCATTTTTAAACCTTCTACATTTATAATTCAAGCACTAAAAGGGGAGAGTTGATGCTTAGAGGATAAATTATAATGCTCAAACCCACTGCATCGAACTCACTGCAGCTAAGGAAAGACAAAATGTGTTGCCTTTGAGTCAATTCCAACTCATGATGATGACATATACTGGAGTGTGGGAACTGCTCCACAGGGCTTTCTTGGTGCTTGTCTTTATAGAACCTTTCTTTATGGTACCACTGGTTGGATTTGAACTGCCAACTTTTCAATTTCAGTCACAAGCAAATCATTTATGGCACCCAGGAGTCTTAGGGAAAAAACCCCAAACCTTGGTAATCTTAATTTTTCTGTTTCCAATAAGCTTGAGTCCAGGACTCAGATCAGCCATCTGTAATCTCTTCTTGCAGCAGGTTGAGCTGATTGGTTCTCCTTTGGTGTACCTGTTAAACCCAGTTCACAGAGGTAGAACATTTTTCCCACTGAATGGCAGGTGTTTGTAAACTGGTCGTATGCATCTTTCTTCTGGTCTTAGAGTTCCTTAAAAGAAAAACCACTGACTTGTATGAAACCCAGTAATAATAGTTCTATAGATAGTTTCCTTTGGAAACACGATTCTTTAAATAAAAATGTTTTGGTAACCCTGAGTTAATCCAGAATATATTGTTAAAACCTACAGCTCTCCATTTTCCCAAACTTTCCAATGAATAGACAGTTTACCATTTGTATAATGACTTTTAAAGGGTCATTGTTGTTGTTGTTAGGTGCCATTGAGTCAGAACAGACTCTTAGTGACCCTATGCACAATATAAAAAACAAAACAAAAACACTCCCCAGCCCTGCACCAACTTCTCAATTAGTGCTACAGTTGAGGCCTTTGCTGTTGACACTGTGCCAATGCATCTCATTGGGGGTGGGGGAGGGTCTTCCTCTTTTTCTCTGACCCTTCGCTGTACCAAACATGATATCCTTCTCCAGTGACTAGTCCCTCCTGACAGTATGTCTGCAGTATGCAGATGAAGTCTGGCCATCTTGGTTTCCAAGGAGGATTCTAGCTGTACTTCTTCTATTACGTTTCATGAGTTAACAGACTAATCTCTACTGCTGCATAAATAGCCCTGGTGATGTCATGGTTAAAGTGATGAGCTGCTACTGACATATCAGTGGTTCGAAAGAGAAAAGATGTGGCAGTGGCCTTCAGAAAAGATTCACAGTGTTGGAAACTTCATGAGTACCAATACAGCAGTGGGCTGGTTTGCAAGATGGAAAGAGAAGTGTGATAGACTGAAAAGACTCTGATGTTTGTGGTCAGACAGATGAGTTCAAATTGCACCATCACTATTTCCTATGTGCTCTACTATATATATATATATAAGTTAATGCTTGATTACTCACATAGTTCTTGAAATGACTGAAAATTGTGTTTTCCTCTGAGCCAAATTTTATACTCAAGTATGTTTTTTTAAAAATGATTGAGAAGTTTCATTAATTCTCTTAGGGAACTGTATGTAGTATTAAGTTTTTATTTTTATCCCTTTCCACATTTATATAACATGGCGGTGTTGAGTGTATCGCTATTTTAGAAAAATAGGCAAGTGTATTAAATATATGAATTTTTTATATCTTTCATTTATAAATGGTGCATGACTACCACTTAAGCAAATGACTGTACCAGGTCCTCAATTTTAAACTAATAAACATAACCTATTGTTGTTGTTACTTAAACCAAATGGCCACCACTCATCTGTCAGTTTGTTTTACTGTGATTCTTGTGAGTTGCTGTGATTCTGAAAGCTATTCTACAGGTATTTTAAATACTAGCAGGGTCACCCATGGTGGACAGGTTTCAGATAAGCTTCCAGACAAAGACAGACTAGGAAGAAAGAGTGATGAAACTATTTCCGAATATTTAGTCACTGAAAACCTTATGAATAGCAGAGAAACACTGGCAGATATAGTGCAGGAAAATGAGCCCCTCAAGTTGAAAGACACTCAAAATGCGACTGGGGAAGAGCTGCCTCCTCAAAGTAGAGTTGACTGTGATAATGTGAATTGAGTAAAGCTCGTGGGATAAAAACCTGTGGGACCGTCATTTGCTGATGGGGCACAACTCAAAACGAAGAGAAACAGCTGTAAAACATCCACTGAAGATCGGAATATGCAATGTACACAGTGTGAATCTGGGAAAATTGGAAGTCGTCAAAAATGAAATGGAACTCATAAACATTGATAGGCATTAGTGAGCTGAAATGGTCTGGTATTGGCCATTTTTAATCTGACAACCACATGGTCTACTATGCTGGGAATGACAAATTGAAGAGGAATGGTGTTGCATTCATTGTCAAAAAGAACATATCCACAAATGCTGTTTGTGATAGGATAATATCCATGCACCTACAGAGAATTCCAGTTAATACCACTATTATTCAAATTTATGCAGCAACCACTAAAACCAGTGAGGATGAAATAGAAGAATTCTAC
>NW_006408519.1:3626398-3634647 GCF_000296735.1 Chrysochloris asiatica
TAACCTTGCAGTCCAGTGCTTATCCTTTTTGACTAGGGAAAGTAAAAAAGTATTGCTACTAGGGTTCTAGTTCATATATGCACTGGTTTATTCCAAACAAATGTGTTCAGACATACCTTTGTGATTATGGATGGCTGCAGGTAGTTTCTCTCAGTAATATACTTGTGAGGGGGCCTTCAAATAAAGCTTCAATCAAAATAGTTTCTGTGGGGATCTGGTTAGCTAATTAATTCAAGGTGGAGAGGTCAGCTCAGAAGGTTATGGTGACTGAGTTTTGGGATTTTAAAATCAATTCGACAACACTTAACAGCAACAACAACAACAAGGGGAAATCTTCACACATTTTCTCAAAGGACATAGGACGATCATGGGGACTTAGTAATGAAGAAGTTCTAAGAAAATTAGAAACTGCTATGATGAGAACAGACAATTGCACCAAGGAGATTTTTTCCTCCTATTGTGACAGTACATCTGCTCATTATTTGAAGGTATTAAGAACTGTCTTATGAAAATTTCATTGAGAAACCTTCTCCCATTCACCCAACAGCCCTGGTCTTGCCACTTCAGACTTCTTTTTGTTCCCCAAACTCAAAGAACATCTAAAAGGAACTCGCTTTGAGTTTCTAGATATTACCAAAACTTCCATTTTGATGTGGTGTAAATTGAAGAGCACAAAATTCTTTAAGGAAAGATGGGAGGGATAGAAACACTACTTTAAGAAGTGGTGATACAGAGATATGTTAAGAAACAATAATTTCACTATTTGCTATTTTTGTTAAATAAAGGTGCCTATGATTTTGTAATAATTTTTTTTGACTTAATCTCATACAACACAATAGACTCAATACCATTGCGTTGCTATATCTCAGCCCATTGTTGCTGCCACTATTTCAATCCACCTTGTTTAGGGTCTTCCTTTTTTTGTTGTTGTGTTTTTGTTGACCTTTACCAAGCCTGATGTCCTTCTCCAGGGACTGGTGCTTCCTGATAGCATGCTAAAAGTACATAAGACAAAGTCGTCTCATCCTTCTAAGGAGCATTGCATTTGTACTTCCTCCAAGACAGATTTATTATATGTACTACAGTGGGAAATAAGTAAAATTTTCTATTGTTAGAATAACCCCTAGATCCTTTACTTCTAGTTTTCAACTTTTTAGATGGCACCATTAGCTAGTCCATCATGTTAAACAGAATAACAAGAATCGTCTCAGGTTTCTTTCCTTTGCCACTCTTTCCCCACCATTTTAAATTTTATCATTTTTCTTCTATTCATAATCAATTGATTGATATCTTATTTAGGCTTTAATCTTCCATCACTTGGGCTGATGCCTATCTCCTACCTGTTGTCTCTGTTCCAGTTTTGGTCCATCAAATACATTGTTCTCCATGCTGCTATTCCCATTGCTGGCAAGTTGATTTTGACTCATAGCAACCCTATAAGACAGGAGAAAATTGCCCCATGGGGCTTCCAAGGCTGAAGTGGCTGGTTGGTTCAAACCATGGACCCTTTGGTTAGTAGCTGAGCACTCAAATAGTGAGTCACCAGGAGTCCTTATACTGCTATAATGATCTTTGTAAAATACGGACTTGATTAGTTAGGGTTCTAATTAAAAACTATTCAGTAACCACTCATCTCCTGAGTAAAATTTATATCATAAAGAGCCTTCATAGTCCATATGCCCAACCAAACTAAACTACTCACAAGTCTCACTCAAGTGTCCTAACCAATACATTGGAACAACTATCTAGTTGTTTTCCCTGCTTCCAAACTTGCATCTTTCCAGTTCAGTTTGCACATTGTAATAGGGTAAACACTCAATAAATGGTATCTAATAATCTTATATCTTATTTACAAAACATCATTAACATTCTGCAATATGCAGCTGATACAGCCTTGCTTGCTGGAAGTGAAGAGGATTTAAAATACTTACTGATGAAAATCAAAGACCACAGCCATCAGTATGGATTGTAAAGAAAAGAAAAATCCACACAACTGGACCAATAATAACATCTTGATAAAGGGAGAAAAGATTGAAATTGTCAAAGACTTCATTTTGCTTGGATCCACAATCAACATTCATGAAAACAGCAGTCAAACGTCTTGATAAAGGGAGAAAAGATTGAAATTATCAAAGACTTCATTTTGCTTGGATCCACAATCAACATTCATGGAAACAGCAGTCAAGAAATCAAACCAAGTACTGCAGTAGGCAAATCTGCTGCATAAGGTCTCTTTAAAGTGTTCAAGAGCAAAGATAGCAGTTGAAGACTAAAGAGTATCGTATCCATATAAGTATTTTCAATAGCTTCATATGATGTGAAAATAGGACAATGAATAAGGAAGACCATAGAAGAATTGATGCATTTAAGCTATGGTGTTGGAGAAGAATATTAAAGTAACACGAACTACCAGAAAAACAAACAAATCTGTATTGGAAGAAGTGCGGCAAGAATGTTCTTTACAAGCCAGGATGGCGAGATTTTGTCTCTCATACTTTGAACATGTTATAAGGAAGGACCAGTCCCTGGAGAAGCACATCATGCTTGGTAAAGTAGAGGGTCAGTCCAAACAAGATGGACTGGCACAATGGCAGCAGCTGTGGCCTCAAGCATAACAACAGTTATGAGGATGGCGCAGAACCAGGCATTATTTTGTTATGTTGTACATACAGTCGCTATGAGTTGGAGCTGATTTGATGACACCTAAGTGTGGATCTGTAGGATCAGTACTGGACTGTGAGCCACAAGGTCAGCAGTTCAAACCCACCAGCTGCTCCTTGGAAACCCTGTACAGGGTGGTTATGAGTCAAAACCTACTCGGTGGCATTTAAGAACAACAACAATAAAACGCAGGCTAGATTTTATGTTTATTTTTTGTTTCTGTTGGAAGATAATAATCGAATTGGAAGATATAATGGTGGTAATACTTCATGAATATGTAGTAGCTTAGAATTTCAGCTAAATTTGAACTTCATATGTCTTTTAAAAGGGGTTCATGATTAGTGAATGTATAGTAATTATTCCTGTTTTAGAGTAATAGTTTTTAAAGTTACATAAGACAATCTGTAATTTTTGAGTTATGTTATGAAAGTGTTACGTTTCTTAGTTTTGACAGGATTAGTATAATTAGCAATGGAGACCTTAGTTCAAATACATCAACTCTTCTTGAGATTCTTTTCATTATTAAAGCTCCGTCAAATGTCATCTACTTTGGGAACGCTTCTCTGATTTCTTCTTTTTCCAACTCGTATTATCTCCTCTATTATTTGTGCTTTCATAATGCTTTGTTATTCCCTTGCTCACAAACATCTCTCTGTTGTGCAATGATTTGTTTTTTTCTCTTGAACTACACTGAATTCCTTGGGGACAGAAACTGTCTTACTTATTTTTATGTCTCAGATATCTAGTGTAGTGCTTTATATGTATGTAATGAATGCTTAGAATATGATTTTTGTTGAACTCACTGGTTGGTAATAGATGTCCGTGGTTATGTATAATAACTTTTATATGATCTGTAACACAATGTAAAGAATGTAATCGTATCCCTTTGTATAATATCCTGTGGTTATTATGGCTGAAATATCTCATATAGAACTATGAACCAAGCACCACTGTACATATATACTTTTCCTTAGTCCTCAAAAAGCCCTATACAGTTAATATTAATTCCCTGTTTTGTAGATGAGGAAGGAAAAGCTTAGTGAACTTAAGGAAATTACACAAGACATACAGAGATAATTGTTTAAAAGAAGTGGTATTTGAAAATAGGCCTGCCTGATACCAACGTTCTTGCACTTTAATCACAATTATTCTACCATTATATTTAATTTCTGGTATCTCTAAATGTGTTCTGTTTACAAGATCATGTACCTTATTTTATTTTCCAAATTTATAATTTATAAACCTATGACTCTAAATGACAATGGTAATTAACAGTATTTGATCTTTAGTGACTATTTCGAATTCAATTTTTTTTTTTTCTTTTAAGTTGTGAAGTTTAGAAAGCTTTTAAATTAGTTGGACAGAAATCATTTTTAAAAGCCATATGATTTCTACAGAACTCATCTAGTATTGTATATTGTCCATCTTTAATCATATATGAGGAAATGAAAGGGAAGCACTAATGCTGCTTTTAGTACCTTTGTCCATTAAAGTTTTTTTCTTAGACAATTTACAAAGAGCCTTTTTTCCCCCTGATGTTTGAGAATTTAATTGCTTTTATGAAAATCATTCTCTTTATATATCTTAGTGTATTATAATATATAGTATGTTTTGCTTAAAATGAAAGATATGTACAGAGAAATTTTCATCTTTAATTGCTTAAAATTCAATCAAAATGTTACTTAGACTTTTTCAAAGTTTTTGTTTCACTAACAAACTCTTAAAATCTCTTATTTTACAAATGGATTTAATTTAATGATTTCTTTTTTGTTTTGTCTTTTCTATGCTTTCTGTCTTGCTTTCGTGGATATTCACACCAGGAGGACAAAGTGGTTAGAGTCTTTTTTTCTGCCTAACATTATTTTATTATTATTATTATTATTGCTACATTTAATTTTATAACTATATTTAAGTTATTTATATCTCTAAGTGTTTTATTATCAATACAGTGCATGATAATTACTGAACATTATGGCATATTTTAAGCATGTTGTCTAATTTTACTGAAAAGTACGTTATGTGATATATGAAATAGTTGATCACTTTCATTGAGTTTTTAACAGAATTGACTTAAATTTAGTATTATTTTCAAGGAGGTATCAAAGTCTTATTTACATAAGAATTCCTTCATTCTTCTAATGTTTCTCCTAAACTCGTAATTGTACTAGTCAGGTTTTTAAAAAGAGATGCTTCAGGGTTAGTATAAATATCCAGTCTTTGTAATGGTGAGTGACAATAACACTGAACATAGAGTTTTCTGAAGTATGTTTTTTTCATTTGGCTGTAAACATTAAATATATTTTGAGTTTTGTTAATAGTGTGTTTTAAAGATTGAATATCTCCACATTGAATACAATGGAGTTACTGATAGTTCATGGGAAAATGAAATGAAAAGATAATGGATTTTTTGCCAAGAAATTTTGAAGTCCCGTTGTTTGGGTTATAATTATAACTTAAAAGTACTCAGGTGTACAGGATTATACTGTACAATAGGTCTTAATGACCTGCTAGTCACTGCCGTTAGGTTGTCTGAATTGTATCTGTATCTGCTCTGGAGACTGTTGACCTTCTTTCTGCAAATTAGATAAAATCCTTTTTTTAAAAAAATTGTTTTTGATAAATTAGATTAAAATTTGAGGACTTAAAAGTTTTCCAGTTTCAAGATGACATAATAACTAAAGAGAGCATTCTCTTTTTGTTTGTTTGTTTGGAAATTTTTATTGTGAATTAGTGAAGGTTTAAGAGCAGATCATCAGTTTTACATTCAACAAATCATACATTTTGTTTCATCGCAATGATTGTAATCCCCTCCATGTAACAACAGTTATCCCACTTCCTCCCTGTGGTTCTCATTTCCATTTCATCCTACTTCCCAACCCTTCTCAACTTTGTCCTTAGGTTAATGTTGCCCTTTTGATCTTGACTGATGGACCATTCCACGTTGAGCTCACTTTGCTAGTATCGTTCCCCTTTATACCTAACACTTAACTGAAAATTAGACTGTGAGGGTGAGTTCCATTCCAGACCTGAAGAGTCACAGAGGGCCATAGGCTTGGGTTCCTCCAGTCTCTTTCTGACAAGAAAGCCCAGTTTCTTTTATAATTCTGAGTTTTGTTGCATATTGTCTCCTACTTTATCCAGGACCTTCTAATGTGACCCCCTTTCAGAGCAGTTGGTAGTGCTTCTGAGACCACAGTCACTGGCTCTTCTAGGTCTTCTGATCTGAGTCATGTAGACTAATGTCCGTGTGTTCCATTAGTCCATTGAACTAGTTGATTCCAAACATCTCCAGTTTTCATCATTCTTCTTTCTTCCCAACGTAGAGAGACCAGTAATTGCACCTTAGATAGCCACTCATGTGCTTTTAAGATCCCAGTTACTGCACACCAAAGTAAGGTGTAGAATATTGTCTTTGTGTACTATGTTATGCCAATTGACCATGGTGTCCCCTGAGACTATGGTCATGAGCTCCCAGGCCAGCAATTTGTTGCCTCAAAGTGTTTGCTAATGCCTAAGAATTTTTCCTCATTCTGCTCCCTGTATGCTCCACCACAATTATAAGTATGTTTGCAGCAAAGGTAAATACCTATGTACAAACATCCTTTTTCAAACCCTTACTGATTTACGGTATACTCCCATTCTCCCTCCCATACCTATTCAGCTTGAATCTGTGCATGTATCTACCCATAGCACATTGCTGTTTCAGGCTTGTGTATATAGGTATTTACCTCTGTCCCCTTTAACTCCTGCATTCTTCCTTGTGCCACTTGCCTTCATCATCCTTTTGCCATCCTACCTCTTGTTGTATATTACCCTCCCACCACCTGAGATAACATGTGAGTCTATGCTCTAGGACTTCTGGTGTGGCACTGTAGGATAAGCACTGGAACCACAAGGTCGGCAGTTGAAACCCACAAGGAGCTCTTCAAAAACCCTATACAGGGTCACTATGAGTCAGAACTGACTGTGGATTTAACAACAGAACAATAACAACAGCCTCTAGCTAGTGAATTCCTTTCCCTTTCCTCCCACCCTTGTTAACAAGGAGAACAATGTTTAGCTGTGTCTCCAATAAGTACCATAGGGCCTGACCCCTAGTCATAGGTATTCAAAAACTATTTATGAATGAAAGAATAATTAAGTGACTGAATGAAATAGATATTTCCTGATGTCACTACATTGTTTCCTGCCATCAACCCCAAGTGGGATAATATAAAGAAATAAAATGAGATAAATATTTTATTAGTCCTAAGAAATAACAGCATCATGAAAACAAATTGAAATGAACGATATCAAATTTCAGTCACTTTGATTCAAGCGTCAACATTATTTAAAATGTTTAAAAGTGTGTCAGGGATGTTGGATGTGCCTGTCTCCCACTGACTGCATCAGGCCAGTGATTCTTCTATTAACATCAACATTCCAACTTTTGATCCAATCATTTGTCATTCAGAGAAATTAGAAGATTTAAGTGATATGAGCAATTCAATTAGATATTTTGGCAAACATCTCTTAATCATATACCCCCCACTCCTCAGGGAATTCTTTTTCTGTGCTCTTAGGACCCGTAATCTCTGGAAACAAAATACAGTGCTTTCCTTCAGCCTCACAGAAGTGAGCTGAGTGGCTCAGAGTCTGTTTCTTTGTGTCACAGGCTGTCTGTAAGTGCCATCATCATATAGCTCAGGTCTGTTGTACTGCTGAGGGTTGTTCTTATCATATTGCATGGTGAACCCTGATTAAACTGGGTATAAGCTAGAAAGGTGTGTTCTGATCTGGAGCTCGCCTAGTAAGGCAAATAGAACCAGTAATGGAAATTGAGGTTCAGCGCTTCCTCACAGCTTCTGTTTGCACACTGTCTGGAGCTCACCAGAGTGCCATCTACTCGGAAGCTGACCAAATTGGATCTCTAAAAATATTTCTGCATTAGCTCTAACCATCCACAGGGTAAATGACTTGGGATTTTGGTGTCTAGGTAATGATTCCTTAAATGCTAGGCAGGATCTGCATTGATAGCTAGCTTAACTTATCGTCCAGAATTAAAGGGTGGAAAAAAAATCATAATAGAAGTTGCTGAGGTGTGTGCTTTTAAACAAATGCCTGCACTGCACTTAGTGCTTCTTGGAATTCAGGATTAATTTGTTTAGTTAAAGGTGGCAGTTAGTGAGGCTGGTAACACATAGCAATGTAGTCTTAGAATTCATTATGATGTTGAAGAAGCAGAAAAACATCCAGTTGGAAGTATGGAGTTGTTCACTAGGGATACACTGAAAGTAGCCTCTGAAAGAGCTATCAAACAGGGTCTGATGGTGGTGTGATCCAAAATACCTAATATACCTATATATACAATTAGGAGGCCTGGTGTGGCGCTGTAGGATAAGCACTGGACTGCTAACCACAAAGTTGGCCGTTCAAAACCACAAGCTGCTCCTCGGATACCCTATACAGGGTTGCTATGAGCCGGAACCAACTCAATGGCACTTAACAACAACAAATATACAATTTATGAATACCTAAATCCTGGTGTGGTGCTGCTCCTCGGAAACACTATACAGGGTCGCTATGAGTCAGAACTGATTCAAACAGCA
>NW_006408519.1:3635667-3637696 GCF_000296735.1 Chrysochloris asiatica
CAACCTTGCTTGTTGGAAGCACTATCGTTAATGCCATCGAGTCAGAGGACTTGAAATATTTACTGATGAAGAAATTAAGTCTTCAATATGGATGCATCTTGAGGTAAAGAAAAAAAATTTCACAATTTGACCAATAAATAACATCATGATAAGTGGAGAAAAGATTGAAGTGGTCAGAGACTTCATTTTGCTTGTATTTTAGGATTAACACTCATGGAAGCAGCAGTTAGAAATCAAATGACATATCGAATTAGGCAAATCTGCTGCAAAAAGTCTTCTTTACAGTGTTCAAGAGCAAAGATATCAGTTTGAAGACCAAGGTGTGCCTGATCCAAGCCATAGTATTTTCAGTCACCTCATATGCATGTGAAACTTAGACGATAAATAAGGAAGACCGTTGAAAAATGGATGCATTTGAATTATGGTGCTGGAGAAGAATACTGAAAGTACTGCCAGAGAAACAAATTTGTGTTGGGAGAAGTACAGCCAGAATGCGCCTTAAAAGCCAGAATGGCAAGTCTTAGTCTCTCATACTTTGAACCAGTCCTTGGAGAAGGACATCATACTTGGTAAAGTGGAGCGTCAGCGAAAAAGAGGAAGACCTCCAACAAGATGGGTTGGCACAATGGTAGCAGCAATGGGCTGCAATGCAACAATTGCGAGTATTGCACAGGACCAGGCAGTGTTTTGTTTTCTTGTGCATAGGATTGTTATGAGTCAGAACCGGCTCAATGGTGCCCAACAGCAATGACAATAACAACAACAAACGTTTCATGTAACTTTTAAATTCTTTTTGGCAATTTGTTCACAAATAGATTCTTCAGAAAAGCATAATCTTAAGACTGGTGGTGTTTATGGTGATTATGTGCTGTGAAGTCGGTTCTGACTCATAGCGACCCTGTGGTTTCCGAGGTTGTAAATCCTTACAGAAGTAAAAAGCCTTATTTCCCTTCCGAGGAATAGCTGGTAGTTTCGAACTGCTGACCTTGAGGTTAGCAGCCCAATTTGTAACCACTATGCTAATGACACTAATTATACTTTAGCTAATTATGCTAAACTGTTTACTTTAAAGATGAAAATTTCAGGCTTAATTTTTTCTAATGGCATTAGTTTTTAATGGGGAAGAGTGTCATCCTGTATCAGTGGCTCTAGAAATTCTGAATTCAATGAGAATCTTAAAAGTTTGTTCCACAAGGCCTTTCCCACCCACCCACTTGGATCACAATTCGTCTATAGAATCTTTGGTCAAAAGTTTCACCATGGTAGGTGTCTTTGCTCCGATTTTTAATAGGCATGTTTGTCTTTTTGTAGTTGAGTTGTACAAATTCTTTACATATTCTGGTTATGGTCCCTTGCCAGATATATTGTTGTCAAGTGCCGGAGAGTTGATTTTGACTCATAGCAACCCTATATAGGGTTTCCAAGGAGCACCTGATGAGTTTGAACAGCTGGCCTAGAGATTCAAATCAACCTTGGGGTCCAGGGCTTATCTTCGATTCGTAACCACTACGCTACCAGAGCTCCTTTGTAGTACCCTATAGGATTTGTAAATATTTGCTCCAATTACATGTTTTGTCTTTTTACTTTCTTTTGATGCACTGTAATATTTTTAATTTGATGAAATGAAATTAATTTTTTTCTTTTGTTTGCTTATGCTTTTGTGTCATCTCTAAAAAACACTTACCCCATCCAAGAGCCCAAGATTTAACTCTGTGCCTTCTTCTAAAAATATTATAGCTTTAATGCTTACATTTAGGTCTTTGATCCATTCTGAGTTTGTTTTTGAACAGTGTGTTGAATGAGGAGTCCAAATTCATTGATATCCAGTCTCCCTGAAACATTTACTCATTTTCTACTTAATGGTACTGGCACCGATGATGAAAATCAATTGGCTATAGATGTATTGATTATTTATGGATTCTCAGTCCTAGTTCATTGACCTATATGTTTGTTATATTTTAACATTACACTGTAACCTTATAGTAAGTTTTGAAATTTGGAAATATGAGTTGAAGAAGAGCTATTTTTT
>NW_006408519.1:3637854-3639269 GCF_000296735.1 Chrysochloris asiatica
TTCTACTCCCGTAAAGATTTACACCCTCGGAAACCCTGTACAGGGTCGCTATGGGTCGGAACCGACTCGACGGCACTTAACAACAACAAATTTTTATGGGAGCAGAATTCCTCGTTTTTTTCCCCAGGGAATCACTGGTATGTCAAACAGCTAACTGTGAGATTAGCATTCTGACTCATAACCATTTTTATACTAGAGCTCCTTATAGTGACCCTGTAGGACAATGTACTGCTCCTTAGGGCTTCCCAAACTGTAAAGCTTTATGGGAGCTGACAGCCTATTGTTACCTCTCACAGATTGCCTGGTGAGTTTGAACTGTTAACCTTGTAGTTAGTAGCTCAATGCTTAACCCACTGTACCACCACCACCATGTTTCACATCTTAAATTTTTATTAATATCTGCTGGATTTTAGCAGACGGAAAAAATGATTTCTATAAAGCTTCCTAGCCTTTTATTATTTTGGCAACATAGAAAACGCATAATGAATTGTTTACAATAAGGCAAGTTGACAAGGCTGCTGCTACCAGTCCTCTACAGGGTTAACCTAGCTTCTCTGAGGAGTCCATTGCTCAGCCTGTTGGGTTAGGAATATCTGCTCTAGACCAGTGGCTCTCCAGTCTTCATCTGGGGGACTTGAGGGTGAAAAAGTCACAGAAAGTTGGGTCCCACCCTGAGTCTTTCATTCAGTAGATCTTATTAGCACCTATCTCTAACAAACAATTTTTTCCTTCTCTGAATTGCTCAAAATTGCAGGTTTTCTGGAGTTTTGTTGTTGTTAGTGCTACTGAGTCAATTTGAGTTCAATAATAGCAACCCTGTGTAGGGTTTCCAAGGAATGGCTTGTAGGTTAGGACTGCCGGCCACCAACCTTAACCTTGTAGTTAGCAGTCCAGCTCTCTTCCTGTAGCACCACACGAGGACCCCAGTAGCCTGTGTTGTTGTTGTTAAATACCATCAAGTTGATTCAGACTCGTAGCAACCCTGGATAGGGTTTCCAAGGAATGGCTGGTGGGTTTGAACCGCTGATCTTGTAGTTAGGATTCCAGTGCTTATCCTATAGTGTGTGTAGGAAAACCTTTTGCTGCCTCATTGTTTGGCACACATAACCTGTTAACCTTGTGACAAATAGTGAGGCAGCAAAAGGTTGTTTCTGCAGATAATAGTTTGTCATAAACTCTCATTTCTGTTTCATTGCCAGTGACCAAGCACTAAAGGTTCAGTAGTCTCAGTGTGACTTATTCTAGATAAATTCATATCTTAATACCATCCAGTATAGACTATTTGTTGCTGTTGTTAAGTGCTGTTGAGTCGATTCTGATCCATAGTGACCCTGTGTAGGGTTTCCAAGGAGCAGCTGGTGAGCTTGAATCACCGACCTTGCAGTTCAAATGATGTTGCAGTCTGACACATGAGC
>NW_006408519.1:3639369-3643673 GCF_000296735.1 Chrysochloris asiatica
CCCATCCAGACAGGTTGGAAACCATGCAGTGGAGATTATACCTTTCCCCGCACCCTCTGGAACTAGGATCCCTCTTGAAAGCTTGTAAGCCAGTCACATCTTGCATTTGTAGCCCCCCCCTTTTGGGTAGCCAATGTGTAAGTTGCCCATCCATGCCAACCCTGTGTACCAAGGGCGTGGGGATGATCCTTGCTGTAAAGATTCATTCCCTCTTTTGAGCTACTTACATCCATAAGTAACGGTCAAGTTCATCAAATTGTGTGGATTACTTTTTTTTCCCTTTTCTTTCTTCATCTATTCAAGTTCTGATCATCCAGCCATTTTGAAGCCAGATCAAGTGGGTACTATTTGCAAGTATAGGTGTTCCTGTGCATCTCCCCGCACTTCATATCAGCTGGATACTTCACTCTCCACTCTAGTCCTCTGTGGCCATGTCCTTGTCCCTGGGCCCAGGAGTCCCCAGGTTCGCCATACTGCTGGCCAACAGTGTCTCAACCCAGGTTGACAGGAGTATATTGAACATGGTCGGACTTAGCTAACAACTTCATAGCTGTTTTTCTCCCACTTCACCTTATCGGTAGACCAACATAGTCACCATCTAGACCATATGCCTGCTTGTGTATTCCCCTTGAGTCTCAGTCTTAGAAGGGGTTTTGCCCTAAGGGCTGTTACATTAATTTTTTTATAGCTGAATATAATTCTGTTGTAGGAGTGTGTTTTAGTTTTACCACTGTCAAGTTGATTTAGGCTATCTGAAGCTTTTTTTCTATTATAAATAATGCTCTCTCATTGAATATGTTATCCTGAGTATACTTGGGAATTTCTCTAGGGCAGAAATTGCTGGGCAATTTTCAGTTTCACTAGACATTGCAAAATGGCTCTCCAAACTGGCTGTAACAACTTACCATTTTAATTAGAATGTTTGTAAATATCACTTCACCTATTTTCTTTTCAATGCTTGGTATTGTCATACTTTTATTAAATGTTAGGAATTCTTCATGTGCTTTGAATGCATATTCCTGTTACTAAGTTACATTAAACTCTCAGATTGTGTTTCTCATTTCAGTTTATAACCTCTCTTCATTTAATGACAAGGTTAGGTTCCAAAGACTAGGTCTTTATGCAAAAATTGGCACTCAGCAAAAATGGAGGGTGACCACATCAGATCACAAGAGTGAAGTTGACTGTGCAATTACACAGCTGCCAAATTTCATCATTACATAACTGCCAAACCGCTGAGAATCATGCCCAGCAAGCTGATACATCATAGTCAGTATTGTTTTCACCTCAGACCTGGTGGGCATTACTCTAGACGTCTGTTGTTAATGTTCAAAATATTTACGTAGTTGATTTTTACTATTGTTGTAAATGTGAAATGAGATAACTAATAGTTGAGGTATGTTATTTTTCGATTTAAAAGTTTTAATATTTAAAATATTAGTACAATTTGATTAATTTTTTCACTTGTATTTTGTGCTTTTTGTATCTGGGTTAAGAAATCTTTTGTTTTCCTGATTTCATATTTCTTGCTGTTTTATTCTAAAAGTTTTGAAAGTTTGCCTTTCTTATTTTGCTATTTAATCCATCAGGAATGGGTTTTTGTATATGGTATGAAGTGGGAATCAATTATTTAAGCTTCAATATGGACAAGTAGTTGTCTCAGCAACATTAATTGAATGTTGCATCCTTTCTCCACAGATTTATAATGTTAATATTGACATATGTGATGATCTGGTTTTGGAACCTCTGTGTTCCATGTTCTGTTTACCATCCCTCTACTAATGCCACCCTGTCAGAACTTCTATCACTTGATAATAAGTAGAAAAAGTCCTTTCTCTTCAGGATTCTCTTGATTCTCCTTATTTTTGACTTTTGCATATTCATCTTAGAATCAGCTTGATAATTTCCATGAAAAAACACAGTAGGAGTTTTGATTAAAATTGTATTTAACTTATAGATGTAATTTGGGAAGACTAACATCTTTGTGGTAATTGGTCTTCTCACATCAAAATACCTACTTATGCAAATATCTTAGGTATTGCAATAAAATTTGTAATTTTTAGTAAAATTCACATATCTTTTGTTAGGTTTATTTTAAAGAATCATATATGATATTTTGCTTTGTATCTTTAAAATTTTTTATTTAATGTTTTGTAATTTGTTGGTAGTAGAATAAATAGGAATGGTTTTTATTTTGGTTTGTCCATATTTGACCAAGGAAGCTCACTGAGCTATCTTATTATTTTTAATATTGTCTATAGATTTTTTCCCCTGTAATAATTAAAATAATGCTCAGATAAGTTTGATTTCTTTTTCTTTTTCTTTTTTCTGTCTTGTGGGTGTATTTGTTTAAGTGACTGGGCTGGGTACTTCCAGAACAGTGTTAATAGAAGTGATGATATTGGGCCTCCAGCGTTAAAGAATACAAATGCTATTCTGAAGTGTAGAAATGCTATTTTTTTCAGAAGTCTCATATTCCTGACTTTATTCTCTTAGACTACCTTCGTTTTATTATATAGTACACCCTGTACACATCAGACCCACCAGCTGCTCCTTGGAAATCCTATAC
Source organism: Chrysochloris asiatica (assembly GCF_000296735.1). NCBI lineage: Eukaryota > Metazoa > Chordata > Mammalia > Afrosoricida > Chrysochloridae > Chrysochloris > Chrysochloris asiatica. The sequence continues at coordinate 3,641,939 of NW_006408519.1, forward strand.
AGAGTCACTATGAGTCGGAACTGACTTGACAGTGCTTACCAACAACAACAGCAGCAAAAGGAGTCAACAGTACCTATGGTTGCTGAAGGGGCCATAGGTCAAGTGGAGCACAGTTTTGTGCAAGCTGAGAAGGACCAGACTATGAATTCAATGAGCTGCAGATTTCAGCAACAGATGCCCCACAACACACCTACCTACACACTTTCTTAGAGAACCACAGAGAAAAGAAATTGTGAATTGAGCTATTTATCACAGTAAAATTTAATGGATAGCTTAAAATTTTTTTGGCTTATGTGTGCTCTTGAGGAAAACAGATTAGAATTGCAGAAATAAGCTTCATTCTTCTGTATATCTGAGATGGTGTAAAATTTCAAAACCACTACAGCAGCCAACTGAGAAGAGTTAGAGAAAACTTGTTGTTGTTGTTGAGCGCTGTTGAGTCTGTTTCGACTCATAACAACCTTGTATAGGGTTCCCAAGGAGCAACTGGTGAATTTGAACTGCCCATCTTGCATTCCAGTGCTTTATCTCACAGTGCCATACCAAGACAATTGAGACATGGTTAAATCCCCTCCTGAGAGATTTATGGGAGACGCTTTGGACATTTCTTCATCCTACAGATGTGGCTTACAGTTCATGGAGAAACTGGGAAAGTTTTGCTGCTTATTTTAGGTATTCAGAGGAAGCAAAAGTGTTCTATTTTTGTTTTGTAATTTAGACACCCATTACATAGAGATTAGAGCGATCTCTTAATTGCTTAAGGAACATATTTGTAAACACCAACCCTCTAGGCTATGGGCTAGTGTCTAAACTTTCCAAATTTAACACAACAGCATTGGGTTAGTAGCCCCAAATGTCACTGAATTCTGCCTTTTGGGAGAAAGTGACACACAGTGGATCTGATGATGGGAAGTGTTTAGAGGAATGCTGTAGTTGAGCCTCTTGGGTTTCCAGGCCTTTTATAAAACAGGAGGAACGAATTAAAAGCCAGTTCTTACCGCAGATCTCCTCTTCATTCTTGTTTTCTCCTAAACATACTCTAGGTCAGCGGAGAGGAAGGCAGCAGGAGAACTGCGATGTGAATGCATTCATTTTCTTTAGCATTGATGGCAGTTCTAATACAATCATTTTTGTATAGTTATTTGTTTGCTTTCTTCTCAACTAAACTTTAAACTCTACAGCAAAATCTGTATCTGTTGAGTAGTATTCACTAGCTCTCAGCATGGTGGCTGGTGTATACTAGGCACTCCGTGAATATTGTATGTATAGATAAATACTTAATGAATTGGCCTGAATAGTTCCTCGTCTATAAATAAATTAGAATTTCATAATGCTATCAACTGTAAATGGAGTCCTGGTTTGGTGCTGTGGGTTCTTACGCTGGGCTAATAAGTCAGCTTGAACTGCGCTAGTTGGTGGTTCAAGCTTATCAGCCGCTCCTTATGCCAGAACCGACCCAATGGCACTTAACAACAAAAACAACAATTAACTTTAATGGAAAGGATCCCTGGTAGTGTAGTAGGTTATGAGCTGGGGTACTAACCGTTGGGTCAGCAGTTCGAATCTACCAGTTACTCCGCAAAAGAAAGATTTACAGCCTATACAGAGTCACTGTGAGTCAGAATTGATTTGGTGGCACACCACCAACAACTGTAAAAGATAACAGAAAAATATCTGTGGTCATACATGTTAGACATTTATATCTCCCTTGTGTGAAATGTACACTGTTGTGCCC
>NW_006408519.1:3643773-3649836 GCF_000296735.1 Chrysochloris asiatica
CATCTCTGCCTCCATCTCTGGTGTCACTGCTTCTCTGGATAAGGTCCCGCATTCTGCTTGTGCTCTTTGCCCTTGATCATCCTAGGATACTCTGTTTCTGGACTGTAAGATGAACTACTCCCCCATTTTTGTTACAAAACTTCTACCTTTACAAGTGTGACAGTCACAATTGAAGAAGAGCTATTTGATAACAATGTACACCTATATTTCTTTAGTATTACTTATCCACTGAACGAACTAACTAAATAAATACCAGTAGTGTATCTTAAAGAAGCCCTAGTGTTGTAGTGGGTTACTTGTTGGGCTGCTAACTACAAGGTTCATAGTTTGAATCCAACAGCCACTCCATGGGAGAAAGATGAAGCTTTCTTCTCCCATAAAGATTTAACAGTGTCAGAAACCCAGTACAGGGTCCCTGTGAGTCGGAACCAACTCCACGGCATGCAGCTGCAGTAGCAGCCATCTATCTGAAGGGTCTTTATCAGCAATGCAATTATATGCTTCACTAGAAGTGGATGCTTACCCAGAAAAAATAAATGCTGCCTCCCAAAAAAAGATCTAGTAATATTCTAAAGTCAATTGGGATGTATCAAAATAGTATCACAGCTGAACAAATTTGGAACATCTGAGGTGAGCTATAAATAGTAAATTTTCATTTGACTAAGTGTTCTCAAGGCACATAAAGATTTAAAAATAGTTTATTTTTACATTTTGAATTTTATTAAAGAATACTTTATCAGAAAAAATATTTCTTAATGATATTTGTATTTGGAAAGTTCTTAAATGCGATTTTATTTCTTCTCAACTACAGTTTCATAAAATCCCATGGCTATTTGGGTTATAGACATTTGCTAAGCAGATAGATATTAAAGCAAGTATAGTTATGTCATATTTTTATAGTAAATAAACAATTTAATAATTAAATATATCTTGCTGTTTTCTAGCCACAGAGAGAATAGAGGTGAGCTAAAACAAAGCAACATCATTTAGCTTCGTGATGAATATATTCTAGCAAGGAGACGTAGACAATATATGAGATAAATAAGTATTGGGTAAATAAATGCCCTGGAGAAAATAATAGTTAAGAAAGTAACACTAATTTTGGCGGTATTGAAATTTTAATTTGGTCGATTTTAAAAAGTGACAATTGAGCAATGACTTGCAAGAATTGAGAAAGCTAGCCTTTCAGATATTTAAGAATAAAACAGTCCCACTTGAGGAAATAGGAAGCATAAAAATGCTGCGATAGGAATATGCTTGATAAATTGGAAGAATAGCAAGAAAGTGAGTGGATTGGAGCAGCGTACGTGGGGTGAAGTTAGAGGGGGAGATTACAGAGGAGCCTGTGGATCATCGGAAAGACTTTTGACTTTTATTCTGAGCAAAACAGAGAGTATTAAAATGTTTTGGTCAGAAAAGAACTGGCATGACGTGTCTTATATTTTTAAGCATTTTTAAAAATAATTACTTTGACTGCTTTGTTGAGATAAATGCATGGAGGCATGAGAAAAGAATGCAAGCCAGAAGACCAGTTATGTGTGAGGGTTTTACACCAGCTTTGTTGAGAGATGGTGGTGACTCACACCACAGTAGTTGTGGTAGAGGTGGTAAAATGTCTTATTTGTGTTTTTTTTTTTCTAAAGTAGAGCCAAAATGGTCTTTGGGTGGAATGCATGTTTGATAAGAAAGAAAAGGTTATCACACGGTTTTGGGTGCAGTCAAACTGGGAGGAATGAAGGCATGCCATGAACTGCGATGTAATGACTGTGAATGCACCTGGTTTGGGGTGAAGGTCTGGGATTGAGTTTTGGAGTTGATAATTTTGAAATAAATCAAAATACAAATGTGCTAAAGCTATAAGGCTGCTTTTTAAATTTGTACTGTGATACTGTTTATCTGTCTAATAGTAGTAAATCTCCCTTTGCTTTTTTTTGCCGTTGTTTAGTGCTGTTATGTCACTTTTGACCCATAGCGACTCTGTACAGGATTTCTGAGGAGCTTGAACTGCTGACCTTATGGTTCAAAGCGACTTTGCACTCCAGCTCATTAACCCACACCACCACACTTACTTCATGGAACTCTGCTTAGGAGTAGGTCAGACAACTAACTCTGTGACTAGCACTTGCATGAGCAAGAAGCATAATTTGGAAGTATTTCGTGCCTTCTGGAAATTTATTTGCAAGAAACCATGGAAGATCCCAAATAGTCTTGTTATTTAAAGGTTTGCCATTAGCCTTAACATTTTAAAGATTATTGGTAGGAAAGAACCTGGAAAACAGGTAAATGAAGCTTTATACTTAAACCTTTTTTATTGTTGTTGTTTCAAAACTCCTTTCTTAAAGACTCCTCCCTCCCAAGAATGTTCCAAAAATGTTTCAGCAATTTCCATATCTCCATAACTTTGTAATGTTTTACAATGATTACCTCTAGCTTTACCTCCCAATTTCTCTTCAAGTTGGATAAAGCGCCCTCTTTTTTGCTATCTATTGTTGTTGTTGTAAAGTCCGTCGAGTCTATTCTGACCCATAGCCACCCTGTAAGGGTTTACAAGGAGCAGCTGGTGAGCTTGAACTGCTAGACTTGCAATTCAAACGGCTTTGCAGTCTGACGCATTAACCCACAGCGCCACACCAGGACTCTTTGCTACCTATCAATCATTCTGTAATTATGTTCTGGTTCCCTCCTTTTCTTAAGATACCCTTTTATAAATTGTCATATTTTGTTTCACGTTTTAAATGAAACTTTCTAGGTTTCATTTAATAAGCTTTGCATTTTAAGAAAAATTCCATTCGATTTTCCTCCATTTGAAAATCATGTTTGTTTTAATACTATTTAGTATAACAGAAGCGAACTAAAATAGAACTACATTGTTTAGCTTCATGACGAATATATTCTAGCAAGGAGATGTAGACAATATTTAATATATTCATTATTAATAGTATTCATTATAATAGTATTAAAACAAAGTTATGATAAGTTTATAAATGTATACTTTATACATCATAACATAAGTTCTTTTAAATGCTGGAAAATAAAACTATCAACTAATAGTATGTTTATATTCTATTGAATCTTTGAATCAGTGAATATAATATGCAAAATAATTATTTAAATTCATACTATCACTTTTTGTCATGTAGAAAAATAATTTTTTTTCAGTTCATTTTACCTGATCCTTTTCATCTGATTAAAGTTATCGTGCTTTTTTATTGAAATTTAATTTTAGGGCAAAAGTAGGTTAGCAGTACTCCTATTGTGGTCATAAGCAAGAAATGCATTTGTGCAGGTTGAATAAGGTGCGATAGCACAGACTAGTGGTAAACGCAGGAACTGCAGAAATGTTTAATTTCCTTTTTCTTGTGGAATAAAAAGTCAAAACCAAAGCCATTGTCATTAGGTGGATTCCGACTCCTGGCGGCGCTCCGTAGGGTTTCTGAGAAGCCATCTTTACAGATGCAGACAGTCTCAGCTTTCCTCATGGAGCAGTAGGTGCGTTTGACTTGTCACCTTGTGGTTAGCAGCCCGATGCTTATCCCACAGCATTTCTAGGGCTCATTATTCTGTGGAATAGACGTACTATTGTAAAACTCATTTTCTCTTTAAAATTTGCTTGTTGTTGTGAAGTGCCATTGAGTCGATTCTGACCCATAGCGACCCTGTATAGGGTTTCCGAGGATCAGCTAATGAACTTGAAGTTCAAATGGCTTTGCAGTCTGGCGCATTAACCCACAGTGCCACACCAGGACTCCAAAATTTACTTAGAGGAGTTTAAACTTAAAATACATTTTGAATATTATTAATTTTAATAGAAGGTCAAAAGTCAACTGTTGACTATGGATGCAGCAGTTCTGATTTAATGAATGTGCAATCAAATGCTTTACAATGGCCATTTACTTTGGAAAGCACATCTTTAGATTTTTTTTTTAAAAAAATCATGTAGTATAGAAAGTTTATAAAATTAATCACTTACTTTGATGAAAAAATAAAAGCAACAAAAACTATGTACGGCTAACGGGTTACTGTTGATATAATTGCTTTGCTTCTTACTGCCTTACACTTACATCTGTCCAGAAACTATGTTGTATTTTTACAGCTATCCTTGAATGAAAATTCAGTGATTAGTTTTAGGCATTATAAATACAGTAATGCACACTGACTTTCAGTGTGATTCTAAGTATAAGGATGAGTAAAAAATTATCTATACTACGGTTATATTAAAATGCCCGTCCATGGCTGATGACATCATTGAACATGCATGTGAAATGATTCTGTCGAATTGATAAGTGACAGTTGTTGTTGTTGTTGTGACGTGCTGTCGACAGTGGACTATGTGATGAATCATTTGCAAACCAGCCATGGCTCTGCCTATGAAATAATCCATGATGGATTTGGGTTTTGAAAAGTTTGTGTGAGACGAGTACTGAAACAACTCACAAAAGAACATATACAGAAACATTTGGACATCTGCAAACAAAATTTGGACAGATACTTGAAAGAAGGTAAAAGTTTCTTTTAAGAAAATCGTTACTAGTGATGTGATATGGATTTATTACAATTAGCTAGAGAGTAAACGGCAGTGTATGGAACGGAAGCATTCTCAATTTCTGACCAAGAAAAAGTTCAAAAATTAATAATCAGCTGGAAAATTGATTCTTTGACAGTTTTCTGGGATTCTCAAAGGCCAGTATTGGAACACAATCAGGAAAAAGGTTCAACAGTCAACCTTGCTTCTTACAGTGAGATGCTCACTGAAAAGCTTATCACAGAGGACTGCTATCCTAGGGCATTGTGATCTTGCATGACAATGCACCTTCCCACATCTCTGCCCACACTGTTGACACTCTGCAAAAACTTCATTTTGAGGTGTTAAAGCATCCTCCTTATAGTCCTGATACTGCTCCATTGGACTTCCACTTGTTTGGTCCCCTGAAAGCAGTCCTTTGAGGATGAAGATTCACCTCTGGAGAAGAAGTAATGTCAGCGGCTGCATTCGTGATTTGCAGTTCAGCCTAAAGCATTTTTAGATAAAAGACAGATGGACAAAGTGGTTATGTTGAAAAATGATGTATCTGCCTTTTCTAAAATTTGATTAAAAGTAATTCTACAGCCAGAATGCAGATAATGTTTGACTCTTGCATAAATAAATATTTTCACAAATCCAATCAACCTTAGTTGGTATTAGTCTGATCTTCCTAGTTATACAAACTTGTCTCTCCTGCTGTTTTTCCTCTTGTTTATTTTTAAATATTTCAGAAGTTTAGAGAATAAATCCAACCAGTTATAGAAATCTTAACACGTTGCCATATTTGTTTTGTATTTTTCTTTATCTAGAGGTACAGCAACGATCCTGAATGAGTATCATTCTATATTTGTTTTGCTTTTTATGGTTCATGTTGTTGTTAAGTGCCATTGAATAGGTCTTGACTCATAGTGACCCTGTATAACGTTTCCAAGGAGTAGCAGTTGGGTTTGAACTGCCGACCTTGTGGCTCGAAGTCCAGTGATGATCCTACGTATACTGCTAAAATTTATGTACTACTTTTTTTTTTTTCTCAAGGGCTTTAAGCTTTTATCTTGATACCATCTGCAACTTGCTTTCTTTGCTTAAAACGATATTTTGAAAGTGATCACAAAATTTAGATTTGTCTAAATCTATTTACCATCTCTTGTCTATTAGTTTGTCACACTGTGGTGGCTTGCATGCTGCTGTGATGCTAGGAAGGTCACCATTGGTAGACAGGTTTCAGCTGAGCTTCCAGACTGAAACAGACTTGGAAGAAGTAGAGGCGATTACTTCTGAATGTTAAATCACTGAAAACCTTATGAATAGTAGTAAAACACTGTCAGATAGCACCAGAATACTGAATATTGACACATAATGGATAGCACCAGAATATTGTTAGATATGCAACTGAGGAAGAACTGCCTCCTCAGAGTAGAGTTGACTGTAATAACACAAAGGGAGTAAAGGTTTGGGGACCTTCTTTTGCTGATGGGGCACAATTCAAAATGAGGAGAAATAGCTGTAAACATCCATTAATAATTGAAAAATGAAATGTATGA
>NW_006408519.1:3649936-3655587 GCF_000296735.1 Chrysochloris asiatica
GTAACCACTACGCTACCAGAGTGCTTATCCTACAATGCCACACCAGGAATCCTGGAGTAGGAATAGATGGTGTATTGAATGTGTATATTACTTTTTAAAGGAGACATACAGTACCTACATTTGTCACAAGATGGCACCAAAATGCTGAAGATTTTGGGTTAGATATTAGGAGAAACCTATGAAAGCATGAATTTGAGGATACTGTCTTGTTTTCCAGGTCTTGGAAGTTGTCTATCCACTTGTCCATCACCTGTTTTAGTGGAAAATATTTGAGTTTTGTTTTTTATTTGACAGGTTTCTGCTTTATACAGGTGCTATGTTATACAAATTTACTGTATTTATATTTGTTGATGTTGTTGTTGTTAAAGTGCTGTCGAGTCGGTTCCGACCTATAGCGACCCTATATAGGGTTTTTGAGGAGTGGCTGGTGAGTTTGAGCTGCCAACCTTGCCATTCAAACCCACATTGCGGCCAATTACATATCCTATAGCGCCACAGTTTCTATTTAAACCAATCATAGCAAAAACCGTGTGAATTATGAGGTGTTATTTTTCTCAGTTTGAGGCATGTACTTGTATTTTTATGTTACAAATAATTTATTTGCTATAAATAATAAGATAATTTATGATAAATTATTTTAGAATTAGATGAAACATAATGTCAAATAGTTTATTCGATATTCCCCAGAAGGGCTTCAAATGGATTCAGCAAGATTTATAAGATCTTACTATTTGCAAATTGTTAAGTGCTCAACTACAAGCCATATGTTTGCTAGTTCAAACCCACCCAGAGATACCTCAGAATACAGGCTTGGCAATCTGCTTCTGAAAAGTCGCAGCCTTGAAAACTCCCGGGAGCAGGTCCTCTCTGTACAGAAGGGGTGGCTATGAATTGAAAGCACAACAACCACCGATTCTATTATATATAAGGGCTTATTATACTAGGAGCTCTGGTAGCGTACTGGTTATGAATCGGGCTGCGAACAGCAAGGTCAGCAGTTCAAAACTACCAGCTGTTCCGTGGGAGTAAGATGAGGCTTTCTGCTCCCGTAAAGATTTACAGCCTAGGAAACCCTCTATAGGGTCGCTATGAGTCGGAACCCACTCCATGGCTTATAACAACAACAGCAACAACATTATAATAGTAGAAAGTATAGGTCTTGGCCTCAATTATAAGCTTGCCATTTAGTTGACCAAAAAGAAAGGAAAAATGGGTATATATGAGGTGCTTCAAAAAATTCATGGAAAAATGGAATTAAAACATAATGGAATTTTCCCATAAACTTTTTGAAGCCCCCTCATGCTTTTGTTAGCAGAAAGCCTCATTTTTCTCCCTTGGTGGGCTTGGCCCTCCGACTTTGTGGTTCACAGTCCAGTGCTTATTCTACAGAGCTACCACACTCCCCTTGTGTGTATATATGTGTGTTTATGTATGTATATAATATATGTGTGTGTTGCTTTTGTGAAGTGCTATAAGTCAGTTTTGACTCACAATGACCCTATATAGGGTTTCTGAGAAGCGGCTGGTGAGTTAGAACTACTGACCTTGCAGTTTAAACTGAATTTGTGGTTCAGTAGTTTTCCTACAGTGCCATACCAGGACTCCATATGTGTGTGTATGCATATATGTTGTTGTTGTTAAGTGCCGTCAAATCAGTTTGGTCTCATAGTGACCCTGTATTAAGGTTTTCAAGGAGCAGCTTATGAGCTTGAATGACCATCCTTGTGTTTCAAACCGACTTTGCAACCCAGTGCATTAACCCATAGTGCCACACCAGGACTCGTGTGTATTATATATATATGTTGTTGTTAAGTGCTGTCGTGTCTGTTCTGACCCTGTGTAAGGTTTCCAAGGAGTGACTGGTGAATTTGAACCACAGACCTTGCATTAACCCACAGTGCCACACCAGGACTCCATTTCTATACACACATGTAGAAGAGAAGAAAATAATTTTTAAATGATCAAATACAAGATTCTAGACAAAGATTATCCAAATAATATGACCTAGAATAATGGCAGTTACACAATATTTAAAATGGTGTTTTACAAAAACTTGCTGTTATCAGTTGAAAAGTCCACATTAAGTATTTTTATTGTTGTGATATATAGTGCTATAATTTATTTAAAATGTGAGAGTGTTTGGCAACCTCAATAGCCAAGTTTTAGTATTTGATATAAATAAAAGATCAGAAAATATTCTCCTGAAATATGGACTTACCTTTTATTTCTTGATTATATACTTTTTGTTTTCCTGATTCCTGTGAAAACAATGCTTTTGCTTTTTCAGAAAGTTTTCTGGTAACACAAATACTAGTAGTTATAGTATGCTGATAGTCTGAAAAAATAAAAAATCAAGTGCCTTACTGCGTGTTATGAGAAATTAATAGATTTTTACTGAAGAGCAACGATGTTCTAGTATTATTTTAGTCATAATGAGCTATTTCAAAGAAATAAAAGCTCCTTCAGCAACCTTATAATGTAATTCATGACCGAGATAAACCTAATTTTAATAGCTAATGTGTTGAAATATAGCACATGGCAGCCTTATTGCTAGATATTTTATATGAATGTAACTCTCTAAACAATACGACAAAATAAATATGATCGGCCAATTTCCCTTTTTTAGCATTAAGAAAACTAAATTTTATGGATATGGAGGTTCAATATCTTGTTGATACTTACAAACTTTTTAGTCCTGAAGTTGATATTTTAATCTGGTTTCCAAATACATTTTCTGTTTACAATATGTCTCTGACTTAAAACCAACAACAAAGACACACAAGACAATTAGTATTTCGGCACTTAGGTTTGGTATTTCTACTGATAGTAAATGCTTGTCTCTTTTATTACAATTATTTTGAAAAATTTAAATGGAAGAATAAATCATTTAATTAATGATAACCTTTCATCTGGATTATATTTTAACTTCAGAAAATATAAGCATATAATTATATGTTGGCTTGATATGTTATCTCTCTTTCATTTGTTTTTAACTTTTGAAACCTTAACTTCTTTTTTCTATTATTTGTATGCAGGTTATGTGGGTATGCAATTTGTGCCGAAAACAACAAGAAATCCTCACTAAATCAGGAGCGTGGTTTTATAATAGCGGAATGAATGCACCACATCAACCTGATCAGAAGACTCTTAGAGGACTGCAAAATGAAGAGGCACCTCAGGAGAAAAAAGCAAAACTGCATGAGCAGATCCAGTTCCAAGGACCCTCAGGTGACTTACCAGTCCCTGCGGTGGAGAGAAGTCGATCTCATGGCCTCACAAGACAGGAGTCTATTAAAAATGGATCAGGACTGAAGCACCAAATTGGCAGTGACATAGCTTCAGACAGGTAAACGTTTTGTTTCATCTTCAGGTGAACAGATTGCTTTTAATCTCCATTCTAAATAGAAAGTAAAGTACTTGAAGTGTTTAGGCAAGAATTCCTATATGATTTATGTAAATATTGTCTGTGCTGTTCAGGATTTGAGCTCTTATAGGTTTGACTACCTTAGGTTTGACTACCTTAGGTTTGAAACGGGAGTTACTATGTTATTGGCTCTATTTTCCAGAATAAAGAAATGAAATATGATTTAGAAGTTAAACAGGAGATTATTGTTCTAGAAAAGGTAAATTACATGCTTAGACTTTGAAAAGATGGGGAGGAAGAAGAGATGGTTTCCAGGTTCTGGTATAGAGGCTGGATTGCGGGCACTAACTGGCTGTGGGAGCTACGGGAAGGGGGAGGTTGATGGTGTCTCTAAGTTCTCTCTTGGGTGGGAGGGTGATATGGTTTTCTAAGAAGGTTTGTGGTGAAGGTGTTGATAGGTTGACATGTCTGTGCTCTAATAACTTTGCTATTGCTATTTTGATTCAGTTACTTAGTAGTACTATGGACTTCTTCATGTTCAAATTGATCTTTTTCTTTTACAAATTTTTCTTGTTTGTGCTTTTCTTCCTACATATTATTATTTTTTAAAATTTTATCGTGACTTCAGTGAAGGTTCACAGACAAGATCATCAGTTTTACATTCAACAAATCATACATTTTGTTTCATCTCAGTGATTATAATCCCCTCCATGCAACAGCAGTTGTCCTGCTTCTTCCCTATGTTTACCTATGTACAAATATCCTCTTTCAAACTCTTACGTTTATGGGACATATAAACAAATAAGTGACTACACACATATACACATACATAAGGACTCGGTGTGGAGCTGTAGGATCAGCATTCATTGGACTTCTAACCACAAAGTCAGTAGTTAAAACCCACCAGATGCTCCTCGGAAACCCTATACAGGGTCACTATGAGTTGAAATCAACTCAACAGCACTTAACATCAACAACAGATACATATATCCCACTTTTCCTCTCATACCCATTCAGCAAATTTGGTTGTTATGCTATGTTGATGGAATTGTTTAAAATTTGCATAAAACTTTATTTGGAAAATACTTTCTATTTGAAAATAATTAGTTTCCCCTTATGCTAGGCAAAAAAAAGAGCATTTGTTTAATTTTTTTAATGCAAATTTGAAAGAATTTATTAGGCACGCATCTATGACCAAAAATAAAACCTCCGATTTTTTTCTTATTGAACTGAAGGACTGCCAAGTAGGATCTGGTTCAAATCTGGCTTGTTGCCTCTTTTTGTATCTAAAGTCCTATTGGAACACTGTCACACTTACTCATTTACTTATTGTCTGTGTATATTTTCATGTTAGAACTCCAGAATTGATTATTTATAGTAGAGACCATAAGCTCTTAAGGAGTTCTGGTGTGGTGGTGTAGGATAAGTGGAAGGTCAATGAAACCGAGGACGACCCTAAATGATGAATTAGCACAGTGTTTGCAACAGTGGCTCAGACACACCCACAATTGTGAACATGGTATAATACCAGACAGTGTTTCATTCTCTTGTATGAGGAGGCTTCAAAAAGTTCATGGAAAATTCCATTATCTTTTAATAACAGTTTTTCCACATACTTTTTGAAATCCCCCTGAACATAGGGTCCCTATGAGAAGGAACCGACACTTCATTACATAACACTGAAGATTGGTGTATATTCCACTGAAAGTAAATTCTGCCTCAAAAAATTTATCAAATGGAAAATATGTGCATAATTCTTTACTACCTTTAAAAAATGCTGGTCTCATTGAAAGTGCTTCAGATTTATTGTGAGAAAGGATCAGAAATAATGATTTTTTTCCCCCTTCAACCTGTTCAATAATGACTCTTTTCAGTACATTGGGAGATTCTTACATTTATAGAGGTATTAAGCACTTGGCTGCTAACTGAAAGTTCAAGCTTCATAGAGGTACCTAGGAAGAAAGGTCTGGATCTACTTATAAAACAGTCATTGAAAATCCTATGGAGTGCAGTTAGACTGTGACACATAATTGCCACGAGTTAGACTCGGCTTGATGATAACTAACTTTATATTTATAGAATGCTATTCTGGTAGCGTAATTGTTACGAATCGGGCTGCGAACCGCAAGGTCAGCAGTTGGAAATTACCAGCTGATACGCGGGAGAAAGATGAGGCTTTCTGTTCCCGTGAAGATTTACAGCCTTGGAAACCTATACAGGGTCGCTATGAGTTGGAACTGACTTCACGGCACACAACAACAACAATAGTGTACCTAGAAGGAGCTCT
>NW_006408519.1:3655687-3657793 GCF_000296735.1 Chrysochloris asiatica
AGGCTGTAAATCTTTACAGGAGCAGAAAGCCTCATCTTTCTCCCTGGGAACAGCTGGTAGTTTCCAACTGCTGACCTTGAAGTTAGCAGCCCAGTTTGTAACCACTAAGCTACCAGAGGTCCTTCCATCAGAGTTCTAGACTCCCATAATCTTGCGTTCCCTTTTCACCTAGAGCCTTGATTGAAAAGTATCAGAGTGGCATATGAAAGTTTTTAAATAATTGTGGAAGAGGCAAACATCACTTTCACTTATAATATACTAACTAAAACATAGTCATATAGCCATGTTGGACTTCTGGTGTGGCACTGTAGGATTATCACTGGACTGTGAACCACAAGACTGGCAGTTCAAACCCACCAGCTCCTCCTTGGAAACCCTATGGGGTCATTATAACTTGACATTGGCTATGTTGTTGTTGTTAGCTGCCATTGAGTAGGCTTTGACTAATGATGACTGTATGTACAGTGGAATGAAACAGTGTCAGGTCTTGTAACATCTTTATGATTGTTGGTAAGTTTGAATTCAGTTTGTTGCTGCTGTTTTTTCAAACCTAGGGACCTCATCATCTAACACTACATTGGTCTAGTGTATTCTACTGAGATCCATACGGCTTTCTATTGAGATCCTTAGGGCTTTTGTTGGCTAACTTTTGGGAAATAGTCTATCTTAATCTAGAAACTCCATTTCCACACCATGGGTGATCCTGCTGATATTTGAAATACCAGTGGCATAGCTTCTATCGTCATAGAAATCACAGACTAACAAACTGACAGGTGGATGATGAATGGTCACAAAAATCATGGCACAACACTATAGGATAAGCACTTGATTACAATGTCAGTTTGAACCACAAGGTTGACAGTTGAAATCCACCAGCCGTGCCTCAATAACTCTATCCAGGGTTGCTATGAGTTGAAACTAACCTGACCGCATTTAAGAACTCAAAAGGGAGGTTGGGAAATGTTGTTTTTCTAAGAACAATAATACATTTGTTGAATAACTTTTTTGTTGTTGTTGATAAGTGCCGTCGAGTCGATTCCGACCCATAGTGACCCTGTATAGGGTTTCCAAGGAGCAGCTGGTGAGCTTGAACCACTGACCTTGCAGTTCAAACAACATTAGCCCACAGCGCCACACCAGGACTCCATGTCATGTTGTTGAATAACTAGCTACCACTTAATACATTTTTTTTGACCATATGGTAAGAGTTTCATTGAACAATTTATACATTTATAAGCAGGTTGCTATGGCTAGTGACAGAGTCTAGTTAATGTTTTTTCTCCTCAGAGTTAGCTGGATAATCTGAGGTTGGACTATAATCTCATTAGCACCAATCTCTAACTTTCCTAAAATCACAGAACTTTCAGACCTTTAGATTCCTTTAAAAGCCAGTGGTTCAAACCCACCACCTGCTTCTCAGAAACCATATACAGGGTTGTTGTGAGTCAGAATCGACTTGACAGCCCCTAACAACAACAGCAACATATGTCATTGCATTCTGGGAACTAGATGGTTTTGATAATTTTGAGAATTAACAAAACCACTAGTCTCTAATCCTGGAGACTTACAAAATATATTTATATTTTATCTTGTCTAGTAAAAAGAGATGGGGATAAGATTCTTACTGTTCAATAGTGTGAGTAATTGTTATCATGACTAATTGTGACTGTAAGAATTGTGAAGGTAGTTTTGTAACAGAATTGGGAAAATAGTTAATCTTACAGTCCTGAAACAGAGAACCCTAGGACCATCAAGGGAGAAGAGCACAAGCAGAATGCGGGACCTTATCCAGAGAAGCAGTGATACCAAAGATGGAGGCAGTGATGGGGGTATGGAGAGGGGGAGTGGCTGAGGACTCTAGAGGCAGACTTGCAGACTGTGCCCTTTGGTGGTGTAAAGTATTATATATGCCTGAGTATTTAAAAAAAAAAAGAAGCTAAAATGAATAGAGAGAAATACTGTTAACTGATGGAACATGGAGGAGATTCTAATCATTGTAATGAAACAAGGTGTATGATTTTTTTTAATGGAAAACTGATGATCTGCCCTGTAAACTTTCACAAAATTCACAATAAAAACTTATATATATATATATTATAAAAACAT
>NW_006408519.1:3657893-3658559 GCF_000296735.1 Chrysochloris asiatica
TTGGGGACCTTCTTTTGCTGATGGGGCACAATTCAAAATGAGGAGAAATAGCTGTAAACATCCATTAATAATTGAAAAATGAAATGTATGAGTCTAGGAAAGTTGGAAGTTATCAAAAATAAAATGGAGCACATAAAGATCTAGGCATTAGTAAGCTGAAATGAACTGGTATTGGCCATTATGAATCTGACAATCACATAGTTTACTATACCTGGAATGACAAATTGAAGGGGAATGGCATCACATTCATCACCAAAAAGACCATTTCAAGATCTACCTTGAAATATAATGTCTGTGATAGGATAATACCCATATACCTACAAGGAAAACCAGGTAATATCACTATTATTCAAATTTATTCACCAACCACTAATGCCAGTGATGATGAAATCTAAGAATTCAACCAGATTCTTTAGTCTAAAATTAATAAAACATATAATCAAGATGTACTGAAAATTACTGATAATTGGAATGCAAAGGTTGGAAACAAAGAGGGAAGGATCAGTTGTTGGAAAAAATGGCCTTGGTGATACAAATGATGCTGGAGATCACATGATAGGTTTTGCAAGACCAATGACATTTTCTTTGCAGATACCTTTTTTTAAACAACAAAAAAGACAACTGCACACATGAATTTCACCATATGAAATAGACAGAAACCAAATT
>NW_006408519.1:3659025-3659701 GCF_000296735.1 Chrysochloris asiatica
ATACAATTGGTAGTTAGTTTATTGGCTAAAGGATTTCATTAGCAAAAGTCCTGCAGTTTTTCCCCCAAAATAAAAGTTTCGTCCATTGAAACAGAATTATTCATTTCATAGCCAATTAATGTAAAATGGTGTTATAGCATGCATGTGTGTATGTTTGTGAGCCATAGTCTAATATCAATTTGTAACTATGTTGCTATGTATGTAAAGGTGTCAATTCTAAGTGAATGAATTTAGCCTTTTTGAGGTTTACAGATTAATAAGCTCTTAATGCAAGAGTGGGAGAAGATGGTATAAGAAGAAAAGAAGGGTGAACTGGGTGCTAGAATCTGATGAGACCACTAGGAGCTGAGAGCTTAGGAGAAAGATCAACCAAGGTAGACCAAAACCCACTTCCATCAAGTAGACCTGACTGATAGTGACCCTATGGTGGTGGTTGTGTGCTGTGGACTACATTCTGACTCGTTGTTGTTGTTAGGTGCCATCAGGTTGGTACCGACTCATAGTGACCCTATGCACAACAGAACAAAACACTGCTTGGTACTGGGCCAACCTCACAATTGTTGCCATGCTTGAGCCCATTGATGCTGCCACTTGGCCAGTTCATCTTGCAAGGGGGTCTTCCTCTTTTTTTCTGACCCTCCACCTTACCAAACATGATATCCTTCTCCAGCGACTG
>NW_006408519.1:3659801-3665941 GCF_000296735.1 Chrysochloris asiatica
CTTTATTTGGAAAATACTTTCTATTTGAAAATAATTAGCTTCCCCTTATGCTAGGCAAAAAAAGAGCTGCACCTGGAAACACTTTAGGGAGGGCATTCCTATTGTCCTTAGAACAGAGACCAGGAAGCCACCCAATTTACTTTGAATGAATTCTCTGAGGGAAGAATTTTGCCTGTTTGGAATTTTACAGTCTTGGCTTTTAGGAAAATATTACATTTATCTGTGCATATCAAGGGCTCCATGTATGAAATTAATAAATATAACTGAACACTAAGATGAAAAACAATTTGCTATTAACTGCCAGGTGGCTAGATCTGTTAGTCAGAGCCTGCGACCTGTAACACTCAGGCCTATAGGGCCTCAAACTTCTGACCAGGCCTACACGGTCTGCAACAAACAACAACAGCAACAATAGTGTACCTAGAACCAAACTAGTTGAATTTAGAATCTATTAAAGTCGTTATCTGAATTCTGGTGTGGTGCTGCAGGATAATGCACTGGACCACAAGGTCAGTTTGAATCTCAAGATCCTCTGCTAAAACCCACCAGCTGCTCTTTGGAAACCCTATACAAGGTTGCTATGGGTCAGAACTGACTCAACAGCACTTAACAACAACAAAGTCGCTATGAGTCAGAACCTACTCTACAGCACTTTAACAAAAACAAAAATGTGGGTTACACATGGCTTAAGTAGTTCTTAACCTATTTTTGGGGAACGCAGTGGCTCTGTACAGTAAGCACTCAACTGCAAACCACAACGCTGTGGTTTAATCCCACCAGCCACTTTGAGGGAGAAAGATGAGTTTTCTGCTCCTGCAAAGATGTGCAACCTCAGAAACCATGTACAGGGTTCTTGAGTCAGAACATATTCGAAGGCACTTAGCGACAAGCCTGTTTCTAAGAGATTCCCTGTGAAATCTTGAATAAGTCTCATGAGTCCTATTCAAAGTGGTTAGCTAAGATGTGTTGTTGGTGGTGGTTGTGTGACATGGAGACAGTTTAGACTCATAATGACCCTATATAGGGTCTGGTTGTGGTGGCTATGTGCGGTGGAGTCGGAACCAACTCATAACGAGAGGGTTTCCGAGGCTGTCAATCTTTACGGGAGCAGAAAGCCTCATTTTTCTTCCATGGAACAGCTGGTAGTTTCGAACTGCTGACTTTAAGGTTAGCAGCCTGATTGGTAACCACTATGCTATCAGAGCTCCTTAAATATAGGAGTTCCTATGGAGTGGCTGTTAGATTTATGCTGCTACCTTGTAGTTAGCAGCCCAACTACTTACCCACTACGCTACCAGAGTTCCTTCTGAGAAATGTAGTGAGGAAAAAAATAACATGAGAGAAGGCAATGCATTTTAGAAGGAATTGAAATATAGTACAAGAGATAAACAATAAAAAGCTAAGGAAATTGAAAGGATAAAACTTCCATAGTTACTTTAGGAAAAAGATCAATCTTAATAAATTGATTGGAAGCAGATGACCTCTTAACCTTTATTCCTACATATTGCTTCTTATACTTTTTAGATTATCAAATAAAAAGGAAAGAAAGACAGCTAGATATTTGAGACCATTCAGTGACTTACACATGTTTGATAAATGCTTGATGCAGGTGATGAATGAGTGAAAATTATAGTACAAATGTCTTTTAACCTGACTGATGTCCTTTTTGCAGCATCTTTGTCTTTTATTGGCAGACTGATCAGTCAACAGACTTGAAATACATAATGGCATGTTCTCATATAACTAACACCTATGACTTCTTCATTTTTAACAATATGACATAGACTCTGGAAGACAAAATATGTCTTTTTAAAAGGATGCGTAAGAGAAATTAGGTAGTCTATTCTCTTGAAATATGTAATTTAATTATTTTTTAATGCCAATCAGACCAAACCCACTGCCCTGGGATTACAACTCATAGCGACCCAATAGTACAGAGTAGAAACTGTCCCATAGTGTTTCCAAGACTACAAATCTTTATGAGAACAGCCTCGTTTTTCTCCTGCTTAACACCAGTATTTAATTGCAGTGATTACAATCCCCTCCATCTACCTTCATCAGTTAATAGTATTTACTTTTTTATCCCCTCCTTTTTTTGATGTACACAAAACACAAAGAAAATATGTATCCATTTAAATGTCCTAAGGGCACATTTTGCAAACCAGCCTCCTGTCTGCAAGCACACAGCCTTTCTCTTTCCATGTGTCTAGAGCCCTCAGCTGCTCTATCTCTCTATGCCATCACCTCTGCCTCCATCTCTGCTGTCACCACTTTTCTTTAGGATATCAGGCTTCACTCATGTTCTTCCCTCTTGATAGTCCTAGGGTCCTCTGTTCCTGGAATGAAAGATTAGCTACTCCCTCCCCCCTCACTTAAGCTACACATCTTTTACATTGACAGCTGTGACAATCACAATTAGTCATGATAACAATTACTCACTATTGAATCAAAGGAATCCTATCCCCAACATCCTTCATCCTCTATCACCTAATCAATGCGGATTCTACCTTATCTACCTCGTTCTGAAAGTAAGCACATTCTTGAAACTTTGTAAACCAGCCACTTCATCCCTTTATGTTATGTTTGTTATGTTTAGTGCTGTCAAGTCAGCTCTGACCTTTAATCCCTCCCCCAATTTTTGTTAGCCAATGTCTAAGTTGCCTGTCCCTGTCAACTGAGGGGACAAGCTTGATCCTTGATATGAAGAATTCTTCCCTTTTGGTTGGAGCTTTAAGCAACTTCATCCGTAAGCAACGGTCCAGCTTATCAAATTATAGCAATTTATACTTGTTCCCTATATCAAACGTCTTTATCTTCCTCTAGT
Organism: Chrysochloris asiatica; assembly: GCF_000296735.1. Taxonomy (NCBI): domain Eukaryota; kingdom Metazoa; phylum Chordata; class Mammalia; order Afrosoricida; family Chrysochloridae; genus Chrysochloris; species Chrysochloris asiatica. The sequence goes on from NW_006408519.1 coordinate 3,662,626, forward strand.
CGAGTTCTGATCAGCAAGCCATCCAAGCTAGGTCAAATGGGTACCATCTGTAAGCTTGGGCAATCTTGCATACTTCTCCCACTTCGGACCAGCTGGACCCTTCACTCTCAATTCTAGATCCCAGCGGTTAGGCCAATGTCCATGGGCTCGGGAGTTCACAAGTCTCCCTAAACTTCAGATCAGCCAGCCTTTCCTCTTTTCTCTCTCATCTCAAAGTCAATGATTGTCTATGGAACATGGCTGAAGTTAGTCCATGTTTTCATTCTGCATTTCCCCTACTTCCACTCAAAAGTAGATCAGGGCACTCACCAGTGAGCTTACAAGCCCTCCTGTGTTTAACGCCAGTGTTGTTAAGTGCTATTGAGTTAGTCCTAACTCATAGTAACCCTATTTGGGTTTCTGAGGTGCTACTGGTGGATTTGACTTTATCATCCTTATGGTTAGTAGTCCAGTGCTTACGCTACAGCACCATACCAGGACTTAATGCCAGTGCTAGGTGCCATTGAGTCAGTCCCAACTCATAGCGACTTTATACACAACAGAACAAAACACTGCTTGCTACTGCACTATCCTCACAATCGTTGTTACGCTGAACCTGTTGCTGCCACTGTGCCAATCCATTGGGGGTCTTCCACGTTTTCCCTGATCCTCCACTGTACCAAGCATGATGTCCTTCTCTAGGGAGCAGTCCCTTCTGATATGTCCAAAGTATGAAAGATGAAATCTTGCTATCCTGGCTTCTTAACAGTTTGGTCTTCTGACAGTGCCATTCTTCCACAATAATTACAACATTCTTCTTCAACACCATAATTCAAATGCATCAATTCTTCTACAGTGTTCCTTATTCATTGTCCAATTAGCACATGCATATAAGCCTACAGAAAATATCATGGTTCAGTTCAGGCATACCTTAGTCCTCAAATTGACATCTTTGCTCTTGACCACTTTAAAAGAGGTCTTGTGCAGCAGATTTGACCAATGCAATATCGTTTGTTTCCTTGACTGCTGTTTCTATGCGTGTTGATAGTGGATCCAAGCAAAATGAACTCTTTGGCAACTTCAGTCTTTTCTCCATTTATCATGATGTTATTTATTGATCCAGTGGTGAGGATTTTTGTTTTCTTAACATTGAGGTGTAACTCATAAGGAAGGCTGTGTTTTTTTTAATTTTTATCAGTATTTTAAGTCCTCTTCACTTTCAGCAAGCAAGGTTGTATCATATACATATCACAGGTTGTTAATGAGTCATCTTCCAATCCTGATGCCACATTCTTCATATAACCCAATTTCTAAGATTATTTTCCCAGCATACAGATTGAGTAAATATGGTGAAAGAATACAATCCTGACATACACCTTTCCTGATTTTAAAACAGTTATGTCATCTTGTTCTGTTAGAAACCTGTCCCTTGGTCTATGTAAAGTTCTTCATGAGCACAATTAAGTGTCTGGAATACCTATTCTTTGTAATGTTATCTATAACTTGTCATAATCCACACAGTCAAAAGCCTTTGAATAGTCAATAAAGCATAAGTAAACAGCTTTCTGGTATTCTCTGCTTAAAGACAAGATCCATCTGTCAGCAAGCTACCACAGTATGACAAACTGACAGACGAGTGTGGTAATACCAACATGTAGGCTAAAAAAAAGGAATCTTTATTCCTATTTTTAACTGAATTATACTTGAACCATTCTTAAGTGTTTAACCCCCCTTCCATTTGATTCACCTGTAAATAGTGTTACAATATATGTTGGTTTGCTCAGGAACACCCCAGTTTAAGCCTCCTGTGCTGGCATTCTGTGAAGATTTCATTTTCACTGAGTTTCTTATATGAAGTATTTTAGTAAAAGTTGAATAAACTAATCAAATAAACTAGGATGAGTTTGGTAAGCTTTCACTTTGTACTTACATCTCTTGCCCTCATTTCATCTAAACTGAACCCATGTTCAGTGAACAGAGTTTTCTTCTGAAATATTACCAGCAATAACTACCTCTTCACCAGCTACATAGCTAACATTTCTTTTAAAAGGGCAGCATGCAAGGCTTTTTCTGATAAGATGAAGTGGGTCCAACAGTCTCTAACTCTAGTTCGAGAAATATTTGACATTGCTGCCATGCTTGCTACTTGTTGTATTGGTCAGTTTTGTCCTGATTCGTTCTTCAGTATTTGAGATGCGTGGGAGATTTTGGAAATTATAGATTAGGTACATGTAAAGTATATGCTTGAAATGCAAGGTGAACAGTCCTGTGCTAGGAAAAATGAAATCCACTGTTGTCAAGTCTGTTCCTACTCAGCGAATCTGTGCTGTTGTTGTTAGGTGCTGTGAAGTTGGTTTAAGCTCACTCTGTGTACAACAGAAGGAAACACTGCCCAGTACCGTGCCGTCCTCACAATTGTTTCGTCTGTACCCAGTGCTGCCGTTACCGTGTCAATCCATCTCATTGGGGATGTGCTTTTTTGTTGACCCTCCACTTCTCCAAACACGATCATCTTCACCAGGGACTGGTCCTTCCTGACCACGTGCCCAAAGTACGAGAGATGAAGTCTTGCCATAGTTGTTTCTATGGAGCAACCTGGACATACTTCTTAAAAAACAGATTTGTTTTTTCTTCTGGAATTCCATGGTACTTCCAGTGTTAGTCCTCCACACATAATTCAAACACATCAATTCTTTTCTGATCTTCATATTAATTGGTCAGTTTTCACATCCATATGAGGTGATTGAAAATATCATGACTTGGGCCAGGCACACCTTACTCTTCAAACTGACATCTTTGCTATTTAAGATTTTAAAAGGGGTCTTTTGTAGCAGATTTGCCAGCCCATGCTGGATGCGCTTCCACTACAGTTTTCTCCTCTCTGAATCCTGCCCTTGCTCCAGTTTTCTCCTTTATCTTTCTTTTTCTCTTTCCCTTCACTTGTTTTTATCCTTTTTTAATTTTCTTTTGTTTTCATTTCTTTTGTTCCTTTCCTTCTTTCTCTTAGTTTTTCTTTACTCTTCCCTTTCTGTTTTCTTTTCTCCCTTGCTTCATTTTCTTATTGTATATTTTCTTTTCTTTTTCTCGTCTTAGTTTTTCTTTACTCTTCCCTTTCTGTTTTCTTTTCTCCCTTGCTTCATTTTCTTATTGTATATTTTCTTTTCTTTTTCTCATCTCATGTTTTTCTTTTCCTTTCATGCTTTTTAATTATTCAATTGTCTTTTTTGCTGTTATTTTTCTGCTCCCCCATGATTTTTTTCTTTTATGCTGTTGTTTGTATTTTTTCTTTCTATTTTTTTTTAACCTTCCCCATGGGAGACAGCAACCATGCCCACAC
>NW_006408519.1:3666241-3668336 GCF_000296735.1 Chrysochloris asiatica
AGAAGACTTTATTGATGAAGAAATGCTCTGGGAACTACCTGATAAGGAAATCAAAAGAAAAATATTTATGTACTTTCAAAGGATTGAGAAGAAGGTTGAGAAAGCTGGAGAAGAAATCAAGAAAAACACACTGAAAAGGCAAAGGAATGAAACGGAACTAATAGAAGGCTGAGTTAGTGAGAGTAAAGAGAAATCTCTCAATACTAATCTGCCAAAGGAACAGTAAAAAAAAGGAAAAAAACTAAAGAAAGCTTGAGAAGTATGGAGGACACTATCAATAAGAATAACTTACGTGTGATTAGAATTCCAGAACAGGCAGAGACAAAAAAGGAACAAACAAAAAAAGGCACAAAGAAAATTGTCAAAGTATTGGAAGTAAACTTCCCTACATCATGAAATTGAAAAAGCAACAACAAACAAACCCATATAAGAGAGACTCCAAAGGAAAATCACCAACATATATCATGTTCAAACTTTACAAAAAAAGAATCATGAGAGCAACTCGGGAAAAATAAAATGTCACCTACAAGGAGAACCAATAAGACTAAGCTCTGCTTTCTCAGCAGAAATCATGCAAGCAAGAAGCTAATGAACTCTGAAAAAAAAAAAAAAGAAATTGCTAACCAAGAATCATATTCCCTCAACTGCAACAGCAAAATTAAGACATTTCCAGATAAATGTAAATTACAGGAATTTGTAAAACCCAGATAAACTTTACACAAAATACTTTAAAGATTCTTCAGAAAGAGAACCAACAGCATTAAACTAGTAATCTAAGATTAACATACATGATAACACCACCAAATTTAGAAGTGTCCAAAGCAAAACAAGCCTACAAGACAGAAAATTAAGAACCAGAGACATCAATTTGTAATGAAGACAATTACAAAGTAAAACAGGGAATAGTGTAGTTACAGAAACTTCAAATGGAGAGGACGCCAAGGAGATTTCAAGATACAACAGTTTTAAACTTGGGAAGCAATTAATATATACTTTGCTTGGGTAAAGGGAAGGCAATATGCAATAAGGGGGATGCTGGCAAAAAAAAAAAAAAAATGATGGAGATGGGGAGACAGTGGAGGAAAGCAAGGGTTAAAGGAAATAGGGATTAAACACTCTAATATACACAATTCTACAGTAATGGTGATCTTCGAGTAGATACATGAATAGACATGTAGACTGAACAGATAAGAGAGATAAAGTGGGAGTATACCCATAAACATGTATAAATTTGACAGAGGATATCTATATTTACCTTTGTGACAAATATATCCATGAATGTGAAGGAGCATACAGGGGAAAATGCCATGAAAACGTCTTAGATATAATCAAACACCTTGAGGTAATGTGCTTCTGTGCCTGAGGGCTCAGGACCATAGGTTCTGGGGACACTCAGGTCAATTGGCCTAACATAGACTACAGAGATAGTGTTCTACATCCTGTTTGGTGAATAGTGACCGGGATTTTAAAAGCTCATGAGCAGCCACTTAATGTTCAACTGTTGGTCTCTCCCTGTCACGAGGAAAGAAAAGTGATGAAAATTCAAGAAGTATGGAAATAATTAGTGCCATGGAGTTCTGGACCATGGTAGCATCAGACTACACGATCTAAGACCAGAAGAACTAGACATTGCACAGGGCTACTATTACCCCATTAGAAGGTCCTGGATAGAATAGGAGAAAGTGTGAAACAAAACTGAAAATCATAAAGACCAGCTCTACTGCTCAGGTAGAGACTGATGGAATCCTCAAGACTATGATCTGTAGTCAACATTCAGGTATGGAACTTAGCTCATCCCCATGGCTTAATTTTCAGCCAAACAATAGATAGGTCTATAAAGGGAACAAGAACACTAGAGAGCATGAGTTAAAAAGACAGTGTTTAGCCAAGGACATGTTTCAGATGTGTTAGTAAAGAAAGAGGAATGGAACAGGAAACACAAGGAGGAAGTGGGATAAGTGTTGTTATAATGAGGGAAGTGTAATCAATGATATGAAACAAATGCGTATGAATTGTTGACTGTAACATTGATGATCTGCTCTGTAAACCTTCACCCAATTCACAACAAAAAGTTAAAAAAAAAGAGTAACTGATT
>NW_006408519.1:3669491-3670428 GCF_000296735.1 Chrysochloris asiatica
TTGACTAGAGGAAGATTAAAAAAAAAACATTTTTGATAAAGGAAACAAGTGTAAATTGCTACAATTTGGTGAACTTCTTGACCCATACTTATGGATGTAATAGCTCACAATACCAACTGAGAGGGACGGAGTCTTCACATCAGTATCAATCCTATCCCGTCTGTGTACAGGGTAGATAGGGACAGGCAACTTAGACACTGGCTACTAAAATGAGGGGGTAGCCAGAGACAGGAAACTTAGGCATTGGCTTCCTAAAACAGGGTGATAAAGACACGAAGTGATTGGCTTACAAATTTTCAAGAAGGAGTTTAGTTTTCAGAGTGTGCGGGGGAAGGTAGAGTTTCCACTGAATTGTTTTCATTCTTTCTAGATGGGTCTGGTGAAAAGAATGGGGTAAAATTCTTATGATTCAATAGTGAGTAATTGTTATCATGACTAATTTCAACTGTTGCAACTGTTAATGTTGAAGTTTTGTAATAAAAAGGGGGGAGTAGTTAATTTTATAATCTAGGAACAGAGGATCCTAGGACCATCAAGGGAGAAGAACACTAGAGGAATGTGGTACCCTATCCAGAGAAGCAGCAACACCAGAGATGGAGGCAGATATGAGGACATGGAGAGAGAGAGAGAGCAGCTGAGGATTCTAGACTCAGCCTATATGTTTTACTCTGTTTCTCCAAAACAATTTTCACTGCTTAGATATTCCACATGGTGGGATACATGGCTGGCAACAGAACAATTTTTGAATAAATGAAGGAAAGAGTTTTGTAGTATTCTTCATATTAGGAATCAATACAGTATTAGAATATGTATATTGTTGTTAAGTGCTGTCTAGTCAGTTCTGACCCATAGGGTTTCTGAGCAATGACTGGTGAGTTTGAACTGCCAACCTTGTGGTTCAAGCCGACTTTGCAGTCCAGCACATTAACCCACTGTG
>NW_006408519.1:3671252-3677915 GCF_000296735.1 Chrysochloris asiatica
CCACACCAGAACTCCTAAAAGCTATTTAGAGAGATTCAATAGTTAGGAAGCAAAGTTTTGCTAGGAAAATACGGTTAAGATCAAAGGTAAAACTTAGTTAAACTGGGATTTATGATACTTAGAGTTGAAAGAGATGGAGCCTAAGTATAGACTTTATCATTTAAAAGCTATTAAAATGTGTCACCATTTGATTATATAATGGTAGTACTTAAAAAAGTATTTTGGGATGTGCTATATACCTTTTGATCTGCCATTGAGTATCAAAACTGATCTTGTTGGTGAACCATAAAAACTCACACTGTCTAAAAAGGATATAAATAGAATTTTTATGTTTCATGAGTCTTAAACCTATTTTACAGAGAGGTAAGAATAACAGCTTCTGAACTCATTCATAGCATATATTTCTGTGTGATCCTGTTTTTTCTGATACAATCACAGCTTCAACATATTTCTTTAGTACATTTTTAAAAGCTTCTTTGTATTTCTTCCTAGTTTAGAAGAACACACGAAGATAACACATTTTTTTTGTTTTGTTATTTTGATGTTTATCAGCAAGTGTTAGAATTAATGACTTGTTCAAAATACTGTAGTATTACTCTCTTGAAGAATTACTATGGTGACTTAAAAAATGGTTTGAAATCTTATTGCATATTTAACCCAAACTTTGACTTGTCCCTCTCTTTAAATTATTTTAGGGGTAATTTTTAAGAGCTTTTAGTTAATGGAGAAGTGTCTGTAGGATTTTCTTCTGCTTCATGGTGCGTTTCTTCTTCTGTTTATTATACCCTCTAGTCTGTATACCTAGTGGAGTTCTGGTGGCACTGTAGGCTAAGCACTGAACTGCTAACTGTCAAGTTCAGTGATTGAAACCAGCCAGCCACTCTGTAGGAGAAAGATGAGGTTGTCTGCTCTCGTAAGCATTTACAGTCTCGGAAACACTATGGGGCAGTTCTGCTGTGCCCTATAGGGTCCCATGAGTCAGAGTCACCTTGATAACAGTGGGTTTGTGTGTTTGTTTAGTTATTCTGTGTGCCTAGTCCATACAGTGGCTCAGTGGGTTAGTGCGCCAGACTGCAAAGCAGTTTCAACTGCAAGGTTGGCAGTTCAAGCTCACCAGCTGCTCCTTGGAAACCCTATACAGGGTTGCTATGGGTCAGAACTGACTCGACGGCACTTCACAACAACAACAAGTCCATACCCTAGCACTCAGTTTCTTTTTCTTGGACAGCCATTGCTACAGTTTTTGTTTGTGTGACATTTTATTGATATGCTGTGTATGTATAGGAAGTCCTGGTATGGTGCTGATGAATAAGCCCTCGACCACAAGTTCACTTAAACTGTAAGTTCGGCAGTTCAAACTCACTGCTGGTCCTTGGAAACCCAAAACTGCTCTGAATTGAAACTGACTTGATAGCACCTAACAACTTGTTCCTATAAAATATACAGATATAGTTATATACACATTTATGGTTATTCTTTAAAAAGAGATAGCATGCTCTATGTCATTCTGTTACCTTTGTAGTTTTCATTTAACAGCACATTTGGAGACCTTTTTTTTTTTTTTTGCCAGTACGTAATGAGTGAGTTTTGTCATTGTTCATAATGAATGTGTCAAAATTTACTTGTTGTGGTTGTTTTAAAGTGCTGTTGAGTCTATTCTGAGGTAGCATATGATCAAGAACCAATTGTACTGAAGGCGAAAGTTCAAGCTACACTGCAGACATTGGTAAAAAGATGACCCCAGATATTGACGGAATACAAATTGACATTTTTCTACAAACTGATGCAGCATTGAAGGTGCTCACTCATCCATGCCAAGAAATTTGGAAGACGACAATCTGGCCAGCTGATTGGGAAAGATCCACATTTATGCCCATTCCAAAGAGAGGTAACTCAACAGAATGCAGAAATCATCAAACAATACCATTAATATCACCTGCAAGTAAAATTTTGCTGAAGAAAAATTTAAAATGCTTGCAACAGTACATTTAGTGGGAGGTGCCAGAAGTTCTAGCTGGATTCAAAGAGGACATATGGCGCTAGAGATGTCAGTGCTGACATCAGATGGATATTGACTGAAAACTGAGAATGGCAAAAAGATGTTTACCTGTGTTTTATTGATTATTAAAAGGCTTTTAACTGTGTATATCATGACATACTATGGATAACACTACAAAGAATGGGTATTCTAGAACACTGATTTCACTCATGAGGCATCTGTACATAGACCAAGAGGCAGGATACTGCATGGTTTAATATCAGGAAAGGTATGCACTAGGGTGCATATATCCTTTGACCATATTTATTCAGTCTGTAGACTGAGTAAATCATCTGAAAAGCTGGATTATATGAAGAAGAACATGGCATCAGGATTGGAGGAAGATCATGAACAACCTGTGATATTCAGATGATACAACCTTGCTTGCTGAAAGCTAAAAGGATTTAAAATGCTTACTGATAAAGACCAAAGACTATACAGCCTTTCGTCTGGGTTGAACCTCAATGCAAAGAAAGCAAAAATCCTCACAACTAGACCAATAAATAATGTCATGACAAATGGAGAAATGATTGAAGTTGTCAAAGTCTTCATTTTGCTTGGATCCACAATCAACACTCATGCTCATGCAAATAGCAGTCAAGAAAGCAAACAACTATTGCATTAGGTAAATTTGCTGCAGAAGACCTCTTTAAAGTGTTCCAGAGCATAGACCAGTTTTAGGACTAAAGTGTGCTGGATATGTGTATTGTATACATATCCCTCATATACATGTTCTGGTGTGCTACTGTAGGAAAAACACTGAACTGCTATGCACAAGGGGAGTGATTCAAACCCACCAGCTGCTCCTTGGAAACCCTACATAAAGTCACTATGAGTCAGAACTCGATGGCAGTTAATAACATTTTGCAGTCCAGCATATTAACCCACAGTACCACACCAGGACTCCAACAACAAGATAGGGCATGTGAAAGTTGGACAGTGAATAAGGTAGATCACAGAGGAATTGACACATTTGAGTTATGGTGTTAGAGAAGAATATTAAAAGTACCATGGACTGCCAGGATGGTGAGATCGCTCAATATTTGGATATGCTATCAGGAGGGATCAATCCCTGGAGAAGGACCTCATGCTTGCTAAAGTGGAGAGTCAGGAAAAAAGAGGAGGATCCTCTAACAAGATGGATTGACATAGTGACAGCAACAACGGGCTCAAACATAACTGTGACGTAGTGCTGATGATAATGCAGGGGCAGGCAGTGTTTTGTTTTGTTTTGCAGAGGGTCACTATGAGTCAGTACCGACTTGACAGCACTTACCAACAAGTGAAAAATACCAGTAACACTGATGGCACTGTGGGTTAGATGTTGGACTGCTAACCATAAGGTCTGTGGTTCAAAACCCACCATCCGTTTTGCTGTAGAAAGATGAGGTTACCTGCTCTCTCAAAAATTTACAGTCTAGGGAAAGATTATTTAGTGGCTAGACTGCAAAGCCATTTGAACTGCAAGGTCGGTGGTTCAAACTCACCAGCTGCTCCTTGGAAACCCTATACAGGGTCCCTATGGGTCAGAATTGACTCGACGGCACTTGACAACAGCAACATCATTTGGTAGTGGTTGCTACAACTTGATGGCAGGGGGTTAAAAAATACTGCTATAATAAATACATATAATATAAATAAATGCATAATAAATATATCTCATAAATGTGTATACATATATTTGCAAATGTATTTAAAATCTTACATAAGAGAAATCTGTAGGATAAATGAAATTCCCCAGATATGGAATCACTTGGTCAAAGAATCTAATAGTTTTAATATTATGTCGGTGACTCCTGGTGTGGTGCTGTAGGATCAGTACTAGACTGTGAACCACGTGGTTGTCAGTCCAAACCCACCAGTTGCCCCTCATACACCTTATACAGGATTTCTATGACTCAGAACCAACTCAATGGCTCTTATCAACACCAACATTATCAAACTGCTCACTATAGAAGCTGTGCCAATTGATACTTCAGCCAACCATTATCAAAGTTACTGTTTTCAGACTTTCTAAGCAAACAAGGCTATAACACTTTTGATCTCTACCAATCTGTTTGGTGAAAAATGTTACTGCACTATAGCCTTAATTTCCTTTCTTATATCAAAATTGAGTTAAACTGAACATTTTAGCTAATGTTTAAAAAATGTATTTCTTTTCATTTTGTTTTTGAACTCTGTTTGCATCTTTTGCTCACTTTTATATTGGATTTTTTATTTAAATGTATTTTTCCATTTCCATTTATATTAATGAAATTAACCCACTGTGCAATGGATTGCATATTAGGTTTTAGAAAAGGAAAACTCAAATATTTTTCCATGAAAACAAGTGCCAGAAAAGGGTTTAGACTGCATGCTTTCCAAGGTATGAAACTTGAGAGACCCGGAAATAGTTCTGACTCCCTTCGTTTTCACTGTATTATAGTTGGAGAATGGGTGTTGAAATTTTTGTTTTAAAATTTTTTCTATTCAGATTTTTTTGTTGGGATTATTTAAAAAGGCTTTCTCCTCACTAAGAATTAAATATTCCATACTGTCTTCTAATACTGTCACTAATTTACATTATCTGCAATTTATTAACGTAAGGCATGGAGTACAGTTTCAATGCTACTTTTTCACAGATGGCTATCACTTTGTCCCATAACTGCACTGAATGATCAATCTTTGTTTCCACTGATTTGAGAAGTTATATTGATCATATATTAGATTACTATACACTAGAGTCTGTATTTATTGATATTCTTTTCTGTTCCTTTGATCAGTTTGTTCAAAGTATATATCTAGTTTCAATATGAATTGGACTGCTAGCTGCAAGGTCAGTGATTTAAACCCACCAGCTGTTTCTCACAGGGTTGCTATGAGTTGGAACCGACTATACAGCTTTAACAATTTCTATATCTGGTAGCTTACTGGTTACGGATTGGGCTGCTAATCTCAGGGTCAGTGGTTTGAAACTACCAGCTGTTCCGCTGGGAGAAAGATGAGCTGTTCTGTTCCCGTAAAGATTTACAACCTCGGAAACCCTGCACAGGGTCGCTATGAGTCGTAACTGAGTCCAAGGCACATCACAACAACAACAACTTCATAATTTAATAGTTTAAATTATGATGTTCTGAATTTAAATTTAAATTACAAACGTTCTAAAATAAGAAACTTTGTAGCGTGAGTTTTAGTTAGACATATAAATTCAGAGTTATTAAACTAATGGTCATATAGTGTATTGGATTATCCAGTGAATGAATTATGAAAGAATGAAGTTCTTCAGGGATTCAGGTTATATTTCAACCAATAACACTTCTTCAAATTATATCATATGAGTGTATTAGTATCTTTGGTCAAAATTCAGATGAGAAAGAACAATTATAATGACTTAAATAAGGAAAGAGCCATTCCCTGTAAAATGTTGCTGTAAATTACACTGATAAGCAGAATGACCAAGGATCATTTTAGGTTTTGCATGATCAAGAATAAGTTTGCATTTATCATTTTTTGTCACTAGATGGCGAAGATGCATCCCTAAAGCAAAACTGTGATTCTATGATTGATTCCATGTGAACTAGTTTCAGATGTTTATAGAATAATAATAAGTGGATTAAGGTGGCATTTGAAATTGTGGAAAACAGGACTTCTTTCACGTTCAGAGATGCTATTTATCCACAAATGTTTATCTCTAGTCCTAAAATCATTGGGCACTAGGCTTGTATTTAAAGTGGCAAACTGTATACCTCAAAGTGTTTGTAATCGAAGCATGTATTCCTTCCCAAAGCTACTTGTTCTTTGTCCTTCTCTATTCCAGCTGACAATACCATCAGTCATCCTGCTGTTCAAATTAAGATACGTGGGTGTTGTTTTCTCAGTACTCTTAAACTTAATGTATCTTTAGTTATTGTTTGGTCACTTTCATCTTTGTAATATATCTCTTGCACTGGCGCCCTGGTTAAGCACTCAGCTGCGGACTCACCAGCCACTCTACTTGAGAAAGATGTGGCAACCTGCTTCCATAATCATTCAACAATCCCCCAACCCCCCAGCCCCACATCCATCCAGTAATTCAAGCTCATGGTGATGCTACAGGACAGTGGAATACTACTTCATAGGGTCATCAAGGTTGCGTCTTTCCAGTGTTTTCACTTCTGTCTGTGGTGTGCTTTGTTTCCAAGATGATGATTTTTAAGTACAGATTGATGGAGGCATGCCATTGCTCATTTTTGATGCCTTCACTTTTGTTCTTCAAGTTCAAATCTTTAGCTTTCTAAGGGAACTGAACATTCATTAAGTATCTTTAATTTGTTGGTCACTGTGAAAAGCACTTTAAGGCATTTAATTTTAATCTCCTTAATGGTGTTGAAAGGAGTTCTGGTAGCATAGTGGTTACAAATTGGGCTGCTAACCTAAAGGCTGGAAGTTCAAAACTACCAGCTGTTCTGCGGGAGAAAGATGAGGCTTTCTGCTTCTGTAAAGATTTGCAGCCTCAGAAACTCTGTGCAGGGTCACTATGAGTCAGAACTGACTCTACGGTACATAACAATAAATGGTGTTGAAATAATTTTTTTTACCATACCAAAGTTAGAGAGGGAGATTTAGTCAAAATACAGGTTTTCCTGACTCCCAATTCTGTTGTTCCA
>NW_006408519.1:3678015-3682632 GCF_000296735.1 Chrysochloris asiatica
TTCTCCCTAGCTAGATTATACTCACCAGCTGCTCCTTTGAAATCGTTGACAGGGTAGCTAGAGTTAGAACCAACTTCATGGCACTTAACAACAACAGTCTCTTTTTTTTTTTTTTTTTTTGTCTTTTCCTAACTCAGCTTCTGACCTAGCCACAGAAGGTAACTAGTGGGTTTCAAAAATCTTTCACTCATAAAAGTTAAAGTATTTGCTTTTGTCATTCTTCTTGTCTGGAACTCTGTTCTAGCAATGTATACATTCATTCAAGACACATTATTGAGTGCTAACTGTTAGCCAGTGTTCTGGAGCCTGAGGGATAGTAGTGAACAAAACAGACAAAATTTCATCAGGGAGATTACATGTTAGTTGGAAAGACAAAGAAATGAGAAACAACTAGCATATTGCATGGAGTCTTGGTGTGGCACTGGACTGCTATCCAAAATGTGGACAGTACAAACCCACTAACAGCACCTTGGGAGCCCATACCGGCTCACTATGAGTCAGAAATGACATGATGTCACTTAACAGAAACAACAAACTATTCTGGATAGCAGTATAACATCAGATTTTTCATTCCACTATACAGGTTATAAAAGGAGCTCTGGTAGCGTAGTGATTATGAGTCGGGCTGCTAACCTCAAGGTCAGCAGTTCAAAACTACCAGCTGTTCCACAGGAGAAAGATGAGGCTTTCTGCTCCAGTAAAGATTTACAATCTCAGAAACCCTATGCAGGGGAGCTATGAGTTGGAACCAACTCCACGGCACATAACCACCACCACCTTACAGGTTATGCAGTCCTGGAGTGGCACCATATGATAAACACTTGACCTCAAGGTCAGTTTGAACCACAAGAACAATGGTTCAAACTCATCAGCCATTTCTTGGAAATCCTGTAGGAGGGTTGGGATAATTCGGAATCAAGTCGATGGCACTTAAAAACAACATACAGATCATAGGAGTCCTGGTATGGTGCTGTAGGGTAATATACTGGTCTGCAAGTCTGGTTTGAACTACGAGGTGAGTGGTTCAAACTCACTAGCTGCTTGTAGTAAACTGTATACAGGGTAGCTGTGAGTCAGAACGGACTTGAGGGCACTTAACATCAATAACATACAGGTTATGGGAGTCATGGTGTGGCATTGTAGAATAAGCACTGGATTGCTTACTTCAAGGTTGGTGGTTCAAACCCACCTGCTGCTCCTTGGCAACCCTATATTCAGGATCACTATGAGTCACAACTGACTTGACGGCACTTAACAACAACAACATACTAGTTATGAGGATCCCTGGTGGTGTTATAGGACAAGCACTGGACTGCTGCAGTAAAAATCTTCAGTTCAAACCATGCCCCCTTCCTCCCTGCCCCACTCCACATCCTGTAGCTTTACACCACGACTTCCCCTTTAATGTTAGGTAAATTCGCCCTCACTTTGAAATGATTGAACCAGCCCCTACTCACAACCCTGTTGTTGTTAAATGCCATGTAGTCTGTTGCTTTGACTCACAGTGAGCCTATACAGGTTTTCCCAGGAGCAGCTTGATGGATTTGAACAGCCAACCTTGTGGTTAGCAGTCCAGCACTTTCCCTACAGCACCACACCAGGATTCTGCTCCCAATACTCATAACAGATTTTTTTTTTCCTTCAAATGAGGCAAAGAGTTCATGCACTTTATGTTATGGAAACAAAACAAAGACATAGTAACTCTGTGGAACAAAGCCCGATACTTTTAGTACATGTGTATAAAGACAAAAATGTAAACTTACAGCTCTCATCGATCCCTTAGGCTTCTTGTCATGGCTTTACATTGGTGAAGATCAGGAAAATATGAGTTATCTAGCAAACTATAGACAATAGATAAAGGGTCGCCTCTGAATTCATAATTCTCTTAGCTTTGATGACATAACTGCAATATTAATATATTTAATTTGTTTACTCCATATTTCTTTGTTTTGTTTTTGCAAAAGAAGCTGTCTCCTTCATAAAGCATTGACTCATCAATAAAATTACCCTTTATTGGGACTGCACAAATTCAGCACAAATGCAGTTAACCCTAAGTTATGTGACAGGAGCTGCTGATTGATAAGTTCACCATGCCTCAGTCTTTGAGATTTCTCACTAGTATTTATTGACTTTGATGAATTTCTCCTACTCAGCAGGTGGTCTGAGGGCAGAAGTGAACAGTGACAAATTTTGGCATACAGTAAAAATGAATTGAAAGAGTAACACGTAATTGAAATTTTGTAGTTTTTATATCAACTTACATCTTGCATTTTCAGTAATAAATATGAACATTTGTGCATTATTTAAGCAGGGTCAATATGAGTCAAAACCTATTCAATGGCACTTAACAACAACAGCTTACGTGTAATTGGCTATTTTAAAGTGAGATTTTTTGTTGTTTAAGACACAAACCACATATTTCCCCTTAAATAGATCTTAATTTTAAGATCCCTGTATGCTTACAAAGGGATCTTAAAATTATAATCACAGTCTAATGGACTAGTGGCTTGCTTGCCTTCCTGGCACCACTCTAGGCTTAGTTATGGAGAACATTTTATGCTGTGGGAAAGCCCTAGGTTTTCCCACAATCCCAAAGGAATGATGTTTGTTGATTCACCTCATTCACAGAAGCAAATACTAGTTTAGTTTCTTTGGGATATAGAATTTTTGTGTTGTTTTTTTTTTCTCCCAGAAAAGACCTAGAGAACAGTATAATGAACTTCACTATTTCTTTACTATATTGAAAATTTCTCACAATGACATATTATTGCATAGTATAAGATAAAGTCTTCACTAGTCACGAAAGGGTCTCCTTTCTTTAAAAAAAACATATAGAGATTCGCTTTACAAAAATATTCACTTAACAAGACCCCACTTGTATATGTACTTTTATTTGAACTTTTAATTCAGGGATCAACATTCATAATCTGGTCACTGTCTACTTTTCTATCCACATTTCCTACCACAGACTGTATTGTTTCTCATCCCCATCATGCATGCTTATACCAGCCTCTCTTCTAGCAAAATTCTATGCATCTTTTCAGAAATGAATGAGTTTCAAATGTTGCCTCTGATACAAATATTTTCCCTATTGTGCTTCACACCAATGAAGTCTATACTCAACTTTTTGGTTAAGACGGTTTTATTTTACCTTGGCATGTAAAGAACTCATAATGAACAAAGTAAATTCTTCTTTTACATTGCTGTCTACCACATGCCTATAAGCTTCACAAGAGTTATGATTATGGCTTGATATTGTTGGGTATCAGTGAGTCGGTTATCATAACAAATTCTTTATCACATTACCTTCATTTGCTGCGCATGCAGTTTTTAACTTATCAAAAAAGCTTCAAGCCTTTTATTGCGCTTAAACCCCAAACCCACTGCTATCAAGTTGATTCAGATAGCAGAATATGGAACAAAGAACATAGGGACTTTGAGAAATGGTGAACTTCCCATCATTAATAGACATAAAAAAAAAAACAGGAACCTCTGTCCTACAATCACAAGGAATTGAATTCTACCAATAACCTGAATGAGCAGGGAATCGATTCTTTCTGTTGTTGTTAGGTGCCATTAAGTCAGTACTGACTCATAGCAACCCCATGCATAACAGAACGAAACACTGCCCAGTCCTGTGCCAACCTCACAATCATTGCTATGCCTGCGCCCATTGCTGCTGCCACTGTGACAGTCCTTCTCATTGGAGGGCTTCTTTTTATCAATCCTCTGCTTTACCTTCTCCAGGGACTGGTGCCTCCTGATAATATGTCTGAAGTATGAGAGACAAAGTCCAGCCAACGCATCCAAGGAACATTCTAGCTGTACTTCTTCCAACACAGATTTGTTTGTTCTTTGGCAGTCGATGGTACTTTGAATATTCTCCTCCAATGTCATAATGCAAATGTATCAATTCTTCTGTGGTCTTCCTTATTCACTGTCCAAATTTAACATTAATATGAGATTATTGAAAATACCATGGCTTGGATCAAGTTCATCTTAGTCCTCAAACTGACATCTTTGCTCTTGAACACTTTGAAGAGGTATCTTGTGTAGCAGATTTGCCCAATGCAATACATGATTTTTTGACTGCTGCTTCTATCAATGTTGATTGTTGATCTGAGCAAAATGAAGTATTTTACAACTTAAATCTTTTCTCCATTTATATGGATGGTGTTTATTGGTCCAATGGTGAGCATTTTTGTTTTCTTTACATTGAGGTACAAATGATACCAAAGGTTGTAGTCTTTGACCTTCAGCAGTAAGTATCTTAGGTCCTCTTTGCTTTCAGCAAGTAAGGTTGTATCATCTGCATATAGCAGGTTGTTAACGAGCCTTCCTCCAACCCTGATACCACGTTTTCTTCATAGAACCCAGCTTCTCGGATTATTTGCTCAGCATACAGATTGAATAATTATGGTGAAAGAATACAACCCTACTACACACCTTTCCTAACTTAAAGCATTCAGTGTTTCCTTGATGTACAGACTCCATATGACCACAGTTAAGTGCTCCAGAATGTTCATCTACACAATGTTCATAGTTTGTCATGATCCACAAATCAAAAGGCTTTGCATAGTCAATAAACCACAAGTACACGTTTTTGTTTGTTTGTTT
>NW_006408519.1:3682832-3700296 GCF_000296735.1 Chrysochloris asiatica
TGTTGGGTCACTTCTCTTTGTAATGGGCACAAAGATGGATCTCTTTCAGTCAATTGGCCAGGTAGTTGTCTTCCAAATTTCTTGGTATAGATTAGCGAGTGCCTCCAGTGCTGCATCACTTTGTTGAAAGGTTTAAATTTGTAGTTCATCAGTTCCCCATGCCTTGTTCCGTGTCAATGCCTTCAATGCACCATAGATGTCTTTCTTCAGTATCATTGGCTTTTGATCTTATGCTACCTGTTGAAATGGTTGAACATCGACCATTTCTCTATGTATTCCTTACATTTTCTTTTGATGTTTTCTGCATCATTCAATATTTTGACCATCGAATCCTTCATTATTGCAAGTCAAGTCTTGAATTTCCTCATATTCAAAATATCCATGGTATAGTTTCTAGAATCACAGAAACACCAAGACACCATAGTATGACAAACTAATAGATGAGTGGTGGGGATTCTCCCTGGAGCCTTCCAAAATGAGCTGAGTCAATACTTTGATGTTAGTATGATGAGATTTGGACCAGACTTCTGACCTACAGAACTGTAAAATAATATACTGCTGTTAAGTGTCGTCTAGTCAGTTCCAACCCATAGCGACCCTGTGTAGGCTTCTGAGGAGAGGTTGGTGAGCTTGAGCCGCCGACCTTGCAGTTTAAACTGACTTTGCAGTCCAGTACAATAACCTACAGCACCTGTTTTAAACCACTAAGTTGGTGATAATTTGTTCGGATAACAGCAGAAAACTAATACATACTCTCTAATGTATATCTGGAGTCCTGGTGTGGCACTGTGGGTTAATGCCCTGGACTGCAAAGTCTGTTTGAACAGCAAGGTCATTGCTTCAAGCTCACCAGCTGCTCCTCGGAAACCTTACATGGTTCGCTATGGGTCAGAACTGACTCGACAGCACTTAACAACAACAACAACCAATGTATATCTACCACATTTTATTTGACATTCCACTAGCATCCAAACTCCTTATTACTACAAACAGTAAGGTAATAGCTGTCCTTGTACATATCTCTTTATGGACCTACTGAGTACTTCCTCTTTAGTCTGAACATCTAGGTGTGGAATTATGTGGCATAGGATATGTCTTCTTCTTCTTCTTCTTCTTCTTCCTCCTCCTCCTCACTGTAAAAAGTTCCTGTGCAGCAGATTTGTCCAATGCAATACGTCATCTGATCTCTTGACTGCTGCTTCCACAAGTGTTGATAGTTGATCCAAGAAGAATGAAGTCCTTGACAACTTCAATCTTTTCTCCGTTGATAAGAATGTTGTTTATTGGTCCAGTGGTGAGGATTTTTGTTTTCCTGACATTGAGATGCAACCCATATCGAAGGCTGTGCTCTTTGATCTTCATCAGTAAATGATTTCTTCATAGAACCCAGCTTCTCATATTATTTGCTCAGCATACAGGTTGAATAAGTATGGTGAAAGAACACAACCCTGTCGCACACCTTTCCCAATTTTAAAACAGTCAGTGTTCCCATGCTCTGTTTGAACAACTGCTTCTTGGTCCTGGTACAGATTCCTCAGAAGTACAATGAAGTGTTCTGGAATACTCATACTTCTCAATGTTGTCCATAGCTTGTCATGATCCACACAAGCCATGGTATTTTCAATAACCTCATATGGATGCGAAAGCTGGACAGTGAATAAGGAAGATCGTAGAAGAATTGATGCCTTTGAGTTGTGGTGTTGGAGGAGAATACTATAAGTGCCATGGACTGCCAAAAGAACCAATAGATCTGTTTTGGAAGAAGTGCAGTCAGAGTGCTCCTTGGAGGCCAGGGTGGCTAAGCTTTGTCTCTTATACTTTGGACATATTGTCAGGAGGGAACAGTCGCTGGAGAAGGATGTCATGCTGGGTAAGGTGGAGGGTCAGAGAAAAAGAGGAAGAACCCCAATGAGATGGATTGGCCAGGTGGCATCATTGATGTCGTCAAGTGTGGCAGCGGTAGTGAGGTTGGCCCAGGATCAGACATGGTTTCATTCTGCTGTGCATGGGGTCACTATGAGTCAGTTCCAACTCAATGGCACCTGACAACAACAACAACATATATGTAGTGTCATTACTTAATAATGCAAGTAGTGCATAGTTCTCTTAAATGTTTTAGAATCCTTAGGAATCCTGAAGAATGAATTATTATCATTTATTTCAAGATCGCTTAATCTATAGTAAATTGCTGTGGTTTTAATATTTGGGCTGCAGTTTGTTGTTAAGAGCATTAATCTATATTGTGGATATCCATGACAATTGTAGTTTTTAATTTTTTTTCCAAATAAGTAAGACAACAAGCTACATTGTTTACCAAATCAAAATTGTTACTTATAATCAATGATTTTTATTTGTGTATTGATATATCCTTGAGAATTGTTTGTGAGTATTATTTGATATAATTGGAAGTTTTGAGGAATGATTTAAAATTCTTTGAATGGAAAGCAAGTCTTTCAAGGTTGGTCTGAAGAATTGTTTGTGTGTGTTATTTGATGTAATTGGAAGTTTTGAGGAATGATTTGAAATTCTTTGAATGGAAAGCAGGTCTTTCAAGGTTGGTTTGAAGAATCCGTTTTCTCAGGACTTACCTCATTACGCAGTGCTTGAGCTGGAAAATGAAGCTTTTGATCGATCTCTCCCTCCCATACTGATGTAAATTCCCTCCCAGTTTTTCTTTTTATTTCTTCTTTATTTTATTTTTGGTTTGTCTGTTTTCCAGGTGTTAGTTTTCAGCTTATTTTTCTTCAGTAATATTTAATTTTTTTTTTTTTTAATTGAGCTTTGCCCTTATCCAGTTGCTGTAATCACTGTAGTGGTCTTACCTTTCAATGTGGAAGACTTAATTAGTAAAGCTGAGTTGGCAAAACTTGAAGGTTACATTTCTCAAAAAAAGTTTAAAATATCATTCACACAGCCAAAACTAAGAATGTAAGGAATCGAAATTGTTGTAAAGTAAAATAACTGTTTTTCATTTAGTTTTGTAACTCCCTTGAAATAATTGAGCATTTGAGGTATTATTTAAAATCACTGTTTGAGACGTGGTAAGACTCCTATATCTCCTAGCCACCTTTGCCTAGTAGGAATCAGAGCCAGTGTGTCAATGCATCTTCCTGTATTATTTTCTGAATAAATGAAAGATTTGAAGAGATCTCTTTATGTCCAAGTCTTAAGCTGTTTTTATTTGTAATTTTACATCATTCTTTCTTTTAAAAATGCTGGTGGTGCTTATAAATTAAAAAGTTATTTTGCATTTAAAATCAGAGCCAGCCTAGGAAGTTCCTGCATGACTGAGGCATAGTGGCTGTGGTTGTGTGCTTTCCAGTCAGCCCTGACTTACAGAGACCCTGAATTATCCTGGTGTTCCACTGTTGGATAAGCACTAGATTGCTAACCGCAAGGTTGGCGGCTCAAACCCACAGTCACTTCTCAAAACCCACAGCAGTTAACAACAACAACAACATAGGATTTCCAAGCTATAAATTTTTTACGGAAGCAGAAATTTTGATAAATTCACTGCTTACATTGGGGTAACCCACTAATCTACCATGATTCCTTTGAGACATAGTGTTATTGTTGTCAAGTGCCATTGAGTCATTTCTGACTCAGCAACCCTGTGTAGGGTTTCTAAGGAGCAGCTGGTAGGTTTGAACCTCTGACTTTGCAGTTCAAACCAACCTTTCAGTCCAGTGTTCTACAGTGCCATACCAGGATTCCTTGAGATATAATAGTGGTGGTGGTTATGTGCTGCGAAGTCAGTTCCAACTCATGGAGACCTGTATAGGGTTTCTGAGATTATAAATCTTTCAGGAGCAGAAAGCCTCATCTTTCTTCTACTGAACATCTGGTAGTTTTGAACTGCTGACCTTGAGGTTAGCAGCCCGATTCATGACATAGTAGTATTATGTAAGGAACACTGAACTATGACTCAGGAGATATAGATGCTAGCTCAACCTTTGTTGCCAGCCATATGGTTCAAAACAAAACAAAACAAAACAAAAAAAGCTTTAGAGAAAACAATGCATTTCATTCATTTCTGTAAATTGAGAGAGTTTGTATTCTATTTCAAATGTGATAGGATGCCATTAGATGATTTAGCATGAAAGGAACATGACATGATTTATATATATTGTAAGGAGTTCTGGTAGCGTAGTGGTTATGAATCAGGCTGTGAACTGCAAGATCAGCAGTTCGAAACTACCAGCTGTTCTGCGGGAAAAAGATGAGGCTTTCTGCTCCCATAAAGATTTATAGCCTCGGAAACCCTGTACAGGGCTGCTATGAGTCAGAACCGACTCCACGGCACTTAACAACAACATATATATATATAGTAGCTGTAGGATAAGCACTGAATTGTTAACTACAAGGTTGGCAGTTCAAACCCATCAGCTGCTCCTTAGGAACCTTATACAGTGTCACTATGAGTTGGAATTGACTCAGTGGTTCATAATTTAACGGTCATTTTGCTGTGTGAAGACTAGGTTGTAGGAGACATGAATTGATGCAATGAGCAGTTAGGAGACTGTTGAAGTGTGTGTGGTTCAGGAGAGAGATGTTGGCAGTGTGAATCAGAATTGTAGTACTGAAAAGGAAAATGCTGATGGAATTTAGTTCCATTTTGAATTTTGCTCCATGGCATTGGCAGAACCTATTGATAGATTGGATGTATGTGGCAGAGTCTGAAAGAAAGTGAAATCAAGGTTAACTTCTGGATAAATCATGGTATTGTTCTAAGATGGGAAAAGGGGGAGGAACAGATATGGGTAAAAAATCAAGAATTCTACTTGGCTATATTATGTTTGATATACCTCTGATTTTTATTTGGGATGCCAGGTTGACAGACATTATTTAAGACTGGATCCTAGAGGAAGAGTAGGGTAAAGGTGTAACTTATAGAAGATATTTAAAGCCATGTGACCTCAGTCACTGAGGGACAGTATATAGATTAAAGAACAGAAGAAGTCCATAGCATACGCTTGGCAATTCTCACCGTCTAGTGATCTAAGCGGTTCAAGCAGAACAAGGAAACCTTGAATGGTTTAAAATCAGGACAGATGTGTGTCAGAGTTGTATTCTTTCTTCATACTTATTCAATCTGTATGCTGAGCAAGTAATCTGAGAAACTGGATTATGTGAAGAAAAATGTGGTATCAGGATTGGAGGGAGACTCCTTAATTGCCCGTAATATGCAGATGATACAACCTTGCTTGCCAAAAGTGAAGGTGACTTAAAATGCTTATTAATGAAGATCAAAGACCTCTGGTATGGGTTGCACCATAATGTAAAGAAAATAAAAATTCTCACAACTGGACCAATAAATAACATTAGGCTAAATGGAGAAAAGATTAAAGTTGTTAAAGACTTCATTTTGCATAGACTAACCATCAACACTCAAAGAAGCACAGTCAAGAAATCAGATGACATTGCATTAGGCAAATCTGCTGCACAAGACCTCTTTAAAGTGTTCAAGGTCAAAGGTGTCAGTTTGAGAACTGACCCAAACCATGGCATTTTCACTAGCTTCATACACATGTGAAAGTTGCACAGTGAATAACGAAGACAGTATAAAAGTTGATGTATTTGGGTTTTGGTGTTCAAGGAGAATATTAAAAGTACCCTGGGCAGCCAAAATAACAAACAAATCTATGCTGGAAGAAGTACAACCAGAATGCTCATTGGAAACCAGGATGGCCAGACTTGGTGTCTCATGCTTCGAACATATTATCAGGAGAGACTAGTCCCTGGAGTAGGACATTATGCTTGGTAAAGTAGAGGGTCAGTGAAAAAGAGGGAGACCCCCAATGAGATGGACTGGCACAATGGTAGCAGCAATGAGCTCAAGCATAGCAATGATTGTGAGATTGGTGCAGGACTGGGCACTGTTTTTTCCTATTGTGCATAAGGTCGCTACAAGTTGGTCCCAACTCAACAACACCTAACACAACAAGTGATCAAGAGCCAGCCAAGAACACTGTGATAGAATTTCTACTAAGCAAAAGGAATATTAAGAGAATGTGTCTTTGAAAGAAAGAGAAAAAACCATTTAAGAAGTTATATTAAAATAAGAATAGAGAATTGTCTATTGAATCTGTTGAATTTGGCAGCATGGAAGTCATTGGAAACACTGACAAGAGTGATTTCCAGGGAGTATTAGGGATAGAAACTGTGTGGTACATACGGAGAAGAGAATGTGAAGTGAGGAGTGGGCTTAACAACTATTAATCAACACCTTCTTCAAGAAATTTGGCTGCCAAGAGTAGCATTAAAAATGGAGTAATATTTGGAAGAAATCCTGGTGTGCCCTGTACTGCAATGTCAGTCTGACCTGCAAGGTTGGCCATTCAAGCTCACCAGCTGTTCCTTGGAAACCTTATACAGAATCACTATGAGTTGGAACTGATTTGAAGGCACTTAACAACAACATTTGGAAGGGGTTGTCAGGTCAAGAGAGGTGTTTTTAAGATAGGAGATAATGCAGTAATAAAATCACTGGTGACTTGATTCAGACATAAAATAAATGTTATTCATGTATCATTGCAACCATCATTAGAGCCAAATAACTTCTGTAATAAGCTTAATCATATATAAGCTAGGTAATTTAGGAAATGGATAAAATTGATGCAAAACTGATAAAATCAGACTTATTTACATTATACTTTCCTTTTCTTTATTTTCTACTTTCAAGTTTGGTGCTTAAGTACTTTCAGACATAGGTAGCTGGGATCTCTGATTAATCCTGAGCTTGCTCTGTTTCTTAAGTACTGGCAATGTCTAATTATATTTATAAGATTCTAATAAGATTAGTTTACAATATGTATAGATTTATATAAGTTTATTTGCACAAGGTCTTCTATTTTGACTGAAAAAAACCTAAAGATTTTGTTTGTTTACCACCAAGAGAAGAAGGGAACATGAGGAAGGAAGCTCAGAAGATGGCTCTCCCACGATATGGATCATAAGGAATGAGTGTTTTCAGGCCAAAAGAACTATTTTCAGAATTGTTTTGAAGTACAGGTCACAAGCAGTTCTTCAGAGTCCACATGACAGTCGATAACACAAACTTAATCTCTTATTGGCTTTTTAGTCCACCACACTTTCCTGATTTTGCTCCTGCTACGGTGGCTGCTCCTCCTGTCTCCACTTAATATGGAACTTAGTTGCTTGATGTTCTGATTTAGACTTTTAAACACACACCCCCACACACACTCATTTTGAAGTTTTTCTCTTGATGTCTCATTGATTCGCTTGTTAAAATCATTTCTAGCATGCCAATGTTCCTAAATGCATGTCTTCCGCTGAGAAAACTCTTCTGAACTATAGTGACGTATCCAGTTACTTTCTTGATCTTTCTTTTTAGTTTTTTTGCGTACACTCAAATTCAGCATCTCATCATCTTCCCCTTTCTCCTCGTTCATCTTGCTCTACCTTTAGCATTCTCGATCTCAGACAATTTTTAGGCTATCTGTTTGGTTACTTAAGAGAGAGACCTGAGAGTCACTGTTAACACCTCTCTTGACCTTCATATACCACCTCCCACCCACATGGCCAATCAGTCACTAAGTTGTCCTGTTGATTCAACATTTTTATTCTGTTCCTTTTTCTCAATTTATTGCCATCTCTCTATTCTAAGCCAACTAATATGTTGCTCATACTACTATACTATATTATTAACTTTATAATTGATCTCCCTGCATCCATATTCAGTGAGCTATTTTGATGTATTTCTTGTTAATTCCTGAACCTTCTACATTCTGACAGGTAGGACTTGATATAACTAATGACTCAAAGAAAAACAGAGTTATTCATGGATTTTGTGGAAGAGAAATCAAAATACTAACAGTTTTCAGTGTCCTATAGGGTATAGCTCCTTTTTGCTTTCTAGTTACTTAATTTCTGTCTAAATTGTCCTTCTGGTTCTTTGATTGTGTCATTTAGGTGTCACCTCTTGCCTTTTGTGTATGCATTCCCCCATATCTAGAATACTCTTTTGTCTCACCCTTTGCTCTTGCTTCTCACATGGTTCATACATGATTCTCATTTTGAATGGTACTTTCTCTAGGAGACTTCCCTGAACTTTTGAATGTAGCCTTTGTCTAAGACTAGTTCAGCATTGCCTGCTAAATGTTTCCCTCACATCAGTATTAACCTTCCCACTGGACAGCAGACAAAAACTCATATGAAGTCTGGGATGATGTATTTCTTCCCTCTCTCCTTCCTTTCCTTCATTCCTTCTTTCCTTTTTCTTTTCCTACTCACCTCCTTGGTATATGACTGCTCAGCGGAGTCAGTGTTGAACTATTATAATTGCCTCAGCTAACAGACAATATAAATAAATGATGATTTCAATGTTTTTTTGTTTTGTTTGTTTTCAGTATATGCAGAAGTCTTTGGAGAGCTACTGAATAGTGAATTCCTTAGGCTTAGACCTGCAAAGAAGGCTCAAGCAAATGTTGTAGTCATAGCTTGCTGTCCTTAAAAGTATTCAAGCAGAGAACATTAAGGATTTATTTAAGGAATACCCAATTAAGTGAAAGATAAGATTAGTTGGCTTTTATAGTTCCGTCAAAATTTAGGCTGAATCTCAAATGTCTTCAGCTCCATTGGGCTATGGTTAGAAAAGGGATTGCATCAAGAATAACTCAGATTTCCCTAGATCTCTTTTCCCACTTACATTATTAAGACTTCAGCTTTCTCCCAAGAAACCTTCTATATTTTTGGACATACCCAGACAGTCATTCATGCTTCTACAGTCTTCTAAGTCTTTGATTTCCATAGTTTCTTTAGTGGTATCTACTGATTACAAAGTCACTGGAGGATGAAATCTCACCATTGCTTGTGTCTTTAGTCTGAATTTTAGTTTCTAGTCAAAGGTGGCTAATCTCAAGTCCATAACAATTCAAAGTGCTATGCTTTATGAAGGTATGGGGAACATGACTCTTTTCAAAATGCATTAATTCATTCATTCAGAAAATATTTACTAAGCTTTGGCTGCAATTTTGTAAGTTCTACATTTCTAAGTACTAAAGAGACCTGGTGTGGCACTTGGGAGTCATACACTGGACTGCAACATAGATATGAACCACCAGGTTGGCGGTTCAAGCTCACCAGCTGTTCCCTGGAGACCCTGTACAGGGTTACTATGTGTTACAACCTACTTGACAGCACTTAACAACAACACTAAAGAGCCCACATTGCAAAGCCTGGAAATTCTAGAACACTTAATTTTGCTCATGCAGAGTCTGTACATAGACCAAGAGGCAGCTGTTTGAACAGAACCTGAGGATACTGTGTGGTTTAAAATCAAGAAAGGTGTGCATTAGACTGTATTCTTTCATAAAGACTGTATAATGAACAAATGATCTAAGAAGCTGGGCTATATGAAGAAGCATGTGACATCAAGATTGTAGGAAGATTCATGGGCAATCTGCAGTATGTAGATGATACAACCTTGCTTGTTGAAAGTGAAGAGGACTCGAAACAGTCACGTATTGATCAAACAGCATGGGTTACACCACAGCATAAAGAAAATAAAACTCCTCATTAGTGCACCAATAAACAATATCATGATTAACAGAGAGAAGACTGAAGTTGTTAAGGATGTCATTTTACTTGGATCTACATCAACACCCACAGAAACAGCAGTCAAGAAAGCAAGTGATGTATTGCCTTGGACAAATCTGTTACAAAAGACCTCTCAAGTGTTCCAAGGTAATGATGCCATTTTGAGAACTAAGATATGACTGACTTTAGCCACAGTGTTTTCAGTTGCTTTGTCTGCATGTGAAAGCTGGACAGTGAATAAGAAGACGGGAGAAGAATTAATGCCACTGCGTTATGGTGTTGGTGAAGAACAGTAAATATTACCATGGACTACCATCTGCTCCTTGGAAATCCTATACAGGGTTGCTATGGGTCAGAACTGACTTGATGGCACTTATCAACAACAAGAAGCCAGAAAAACGAACACATCTATCTTAAAAGAAATACAGGCAGAATGGTGAGGCTTTATCCCATGTACTTTGGTTATGGTATCATGAAGGACCATCGTGGTCAGTGTAAATGAGGAGGCCCCCAACGAGGTGAATTGATACAGTGGCTGCAACAATGGGCTCAGATAGAACAGCAGCTGTGAGGATGGCTCAGGATCAGAAGTGTTTTGTTCTGTTGTGCTTGGGGTTGCTATGAATTGGAGTTGACTCAATGACAACAACAACAAAGAAGGAATGAAAGAAAGAAAAGAGAGTCAGAGAGAAAGAAAAACAAAAGAAAAGAGAAGACAGAGGGAGGGAAGAAGGAATGACAGAAAGAAAGAAGTAAAGAAGAAAGGGAAAAAAGGGAGAAGGTAAGCAATGAAAATAGTCAAATACTTAAGTTCTGGATCACTGTTTATACTCTTTACATCCAGTGAATACCAAACAGCTGGTTACTCTTGCTGCGTATTTAATTGAACCTAGTATTTAAGGAGCTCTGGTAGCGTAGTGGTTACGAATCGGGCTGCGAACCTTAAGGTCAGCGATTCGAAACTACCAGCCGCTCCGTGGGAGAAAGATGAGGCTTTCTGTTCCCGTAAAGATTTACAGCCTCGGAAACCCTGTACAGGGTCGCTATGAGTCGGAACCGACTCCATGGCACATAAGAACAACAAGTATTTATTTTGGCAAAGACAGATTATACAGAATATATTCTAGTTTATGGGAATTGTTCAATAATGTGCAAGTTATAGTGAAAAGAAAGTGTTTTAGAACTTTACTCTATTACATTTTTATGTGGATCACTTTATCTTTAGCATGTTCTTAAATCTTCTAAAGAACTTTTGCTGCAGCCAGTGTGACAGTTGAAACAGATAGTTGCGTTTATGGAATAGGCAGCCTTTGGGAGAAAGGAACTCACCCCACCCTTATTTTTCCCAAGGTAGAGAGGAATTACATGAAAAGAAACAAATTATATATGACGAATCTTGGAAGTCAAATTATTATAGTGTTTCATTTGTTTCCATGTTTCACTGAAGCAAATTAAGCATTGGGCCAATGTTTTTTATTTCTAATATTTTTAGGTAATAAGCAATGTAACCCGTACATATTTTCTGAAGAATGCAGGTGCATTTGGAAGTTACTTGGTAGCAGAGGAGCCTTGCAGAGGCAGGTTGCATACTTAAGTGTGAGTCCCTGGAGTCCCAAGGTTATAAACATTTCCTATACTATGGTTTTGAGTGAATGTAAGTAACTATTATTGGTGGAGTTGGATCTCACTGATGTTGATGTAGCTCCCTCAGATTATAGAGCTGTTTCTACTGATTCTCTTGATAGTTATCAAGGAAGTATGCACTCAGAGAACTAGCAGCCCTAATAGTGGAGGGACTCAGTGAATTTTTTTCTTTCTTTTTCTTTATGGAAACTTGGTTCCATTTCCTTTAAAAGGTAGAGTCTCTAGGTGTCATAATACAGTTTCTTTGGACATCCTCACTCAGGAGCTGAAATCCCAGATTGGTACTCTACAGCTTGACTCTTACATCCAATGGGAAAGATATTTCTTCCGCTGCCAGCTCTCAGATGTGGGAATTACTCTGGCAAGAACAGTTCTGGCAGTAGACTACAGAAGCAACCCTGTAATACCACTCAGAATAATGCAGCGGGAGCCAAAGTGCAGTAGAATCCTTCTTCATATTTCTGGTCATTGAGGGAATAATAATGGCCAGACTTTGCACACTTGGGGAGGCTCTTACTATGCTCCCTTTGTTCTTTCTGAATTAGATGGTAGAGACTTTGTGTTTGGGTTATGTTTTGCAGCAGTGGGGAGACTTAGGAGCAAACCCTGGGGGAAATGATACTACAGACATTTTTGTCTGCATGAGAAAGCATTTGGGAATCAGTACATTTTAAAAATCTTACTATGAAAAATGCTGTGGATAATTTACCACTAAACTATGTTCTGAATCTTACCTGAGCTTCTGAAAGTAGAAATGTGTGAGGGGGCTTCACAAAGTTTGTGGAAAATGGAATGTAAAGATAATGGAGTTTTTCCATGAACTTTTTGAAGGCCCCTTCTCGTACTACTCATTTTAAGATTTATAGTGTGCATATTTAAGTCTGGGCTCTTCTTTCTTTCTTCCATCTTTCAATACTATTGTATGAGCCACCCTAAGTTGAAGCTTAGGCTGAGTTACCTTTTACTGAGTGCCTTATCTTTCTTTTTTAAAGAAAATCCATCATCTGCTTTTTGTTTCTTTGTATATATGCTATCTCTTGGTGGGTATTTCTAGGATTCTTGCCTCTGGGAAAGAGTTACTGCCCAAAACATCAGCTGCTGTCAAGTCAATTTCAGCTCATGTTGACCTGTGTACTAGAATAGAGCTGTGCTTCACAGGGTTTCTAATGGCTGCCAAATTTCTGAAAGTAGATCCCTGACCTTTCTGCCAAGGTACTTCTGGGTTGATTCAAAACTTAATTATTTTCTTTACAGCAAGAGGGGTTAAAGAAGAATAAGTAACTGTTAATCACCTCTGCTGGAATGCTGGCTGCAATTTCGGCAGTTCAAACTCAGCAACAACGCCTCTGAAACCCTATGTGGGGTCACTATGAGTTGGAAGTGATTCAGTAGCACTTAACAACAGCAACAATAATGATCAAGAATAAATCTCTTGCTTTATCTTTGGTGACTCAACTTTTGTGAAAAAGCCATAAGCCTGTCCAACTAGCTTGGTTGGATATAGTTACCAATATCACTGTAGGTCTAAAATGGGAAGAAATCAGCTCGTTATAGTCTGAAATGAGTTTCTCATTGTTTGAGATGTATTCTAATGGTGAACTGAAACAATCTCACTCCAAGATAATCAGCTTTAACATTTTGATATATCATCTTCCAGAGTTTTCTCAGATTTAGAGCCTTTTAAAGAACTTTTGCTATATATTGATATATATTTTTTAAGGTTGTAACAATGTAGAACTCCTATCAATACATATGATACAAGAGTTCCCATTTTCTGTTCTTCCCAGCCAATACTTTGCTAATTTAATAGGAAAAACATATAGTATGTCATCGTTCTTTTTTGGATTAATTTAGATTGAACTTTTTCATGTGTTGATTGGGTTAATAGAAATATTTTTAATGAATTTGGCTTTGCTCTTGAAAGTTTTCTTAGTATCTCTTTTGCCATATCTATTGAGGTACTAAAAAATGCTACAATGACAGTTACAGCGAAACCAATTGCTCACACAGGGGAATACCACATCTGTGAGAGTTAATGTCTCTCTGCTGGACTTAACATATTTTTCATACAAATAACATGTGCCTTCTACATTCATTTGCCAACTTTCTCTCCCCTGGGAGGTACTTTTGTAAATGTGCTATTCTAATTAAAAAATAATAATAATAACACAAAAAAGCAGGCATAGCAGTGTATATGGAAATACCTGCCGGGGAGAGGGAGCAATTGGGAAACAAACATGGACGGTGTATATTATTTGTGTAAATATACAGCAATGTAAATGTGGAGCTGTTATTACTGTGAGGATATTCTGAATTAATCTAATTTTCCAGGAACAGGGTAAGAATAAACATTGCTTCCCCTTGATACCTGCATAAAGAACCTCTATAAATATTTGTTATATGAATAAATATGATTAAAAAAAAAGATACCTAAACATAATTTTTGAAGTCCTGGTGTGGCACTGTAGGATAAACACTGGACTGCTAAATGCAAGATTGGCTATTTAAACCAGCGGCTCCTTGGAAACCCAACACAGGGTCGCTATGAGTTGTAAGCAACTTAACAGCACTTAACAACAACAAACATAATTTTTAGAATTCTGTTCCAAGTAATTTGATTCCTTACATAGTTCATAAATAGAATGTACTTTTAAGCTTTACAAAATGCTTCTTTAGACATATATGCTTTAATTTTTATAATAACAACCCTATGAAGTAAGTGATGTAACTTTTTTGCATTTGAAGAAACCGTAGCTCAGATATACAAAGTGAGTATCCTTTCTGTTCTCATCCAAGCCTCTGATATTTATCTTAATTGTGAGCCTGGACTCTACAGAAAATCGAAAACAAGTATTAGTCCTAAATAGTGCTTGTACTATTCAGAATATTCACCAGAAAACCCCAACACAGTCCATCCAAAACACAATGGTTTGGGGTGTAAATATTGGTGGCTTTTGTAATTATGAGCCCCAATTAGTACTGTAGGATAAGTACTGGACTGCTAACCACAAGGTCAGCTGTTCAAACCTACCAGCCACTCCTGGGAAACTCTATGCAGGTTGCTAGGAGTCAGTTGGAAGTCACTCAATGGTGCTTCACAACAACAACATAAAATGATTTGATAGAGTAAAATAAAGCCAAACAAAACAAACCCTACAACAGTAACAGAGAAGCTGAAAATCAAATGACATCCAGAGGTGCTTTCCTATCCTATCTATGGGAAGTGACTAAAAATATTTAACTTTTCAATAAAATTTAGACATGGAATCATTTACCAAATATTTATGGAGCACTTAATTTGTATTAGTCTCTAAATTAGGTAAGCTAGAATATAGGCTTATAAGTGAAAGATATTTAACATTATCTTCTATGTAACATGTATGTTGGTGTCTTCAAGTTGGTTCCAACTCATGGCTTAAAATCTTCACTGAAGCAGAAAGCCTCAACTTTTTCTGGTGGAGTGGTTGGCAGGTTCAAACCATGGACCTTGTGGTTCAAAGTCCAGTGCTTATTGTACAGAGCCACTGCACTTATATAACATTTATAACTTTTCCTGAGTTCTATGAAATTTAAGTACAAGGTAAAATGAGAGTTGATAACTAGGCCAGAGAGAGCCTTCCTAAAAAATGGACCTTTGAGGCATTAAGGATGAGTAGGTGCTGGTGAAATGATGTATAATAAATTACTTCTAGGCGATTGAGGGAGTCCTGGTGTGGAACTCTAGGATAAGCCCTGGACTGCTAACTGCAGAGTTGGCAGTTCAAATCTACCACCCACTCCTTGGAAGCCCTATACAGGGTCAATATGAGTCAGAAGTGACTCAAGGCACTTAACAACAATAACAAGACTATTGAGGGAACTGAGAGAAAACTGGTTAGTAGCATGAGGGTTATATGGTGAGATGTGGAAAAATAAGACTCTAAGGAAGGCAGTTGCTTTATTGCTGATGTGTTCAAAGGAGTCATTTTATGTATCATTCCCAGTACAGTTTCAGTTACATAGATCATTTTTGAAACTATGAAATTGACTTCAGCTCCAATTTTGAAACACCTGGGGGAAAAAAACGTATGTTTAAACAAAACCAAAAAAGAATGATTTGCAGTATTATGATCACCTTCTTATTTAAGAGGCCTGGCTCAAAAAGGCTTTTGATTTCTTATAAGAATTAAATCTATCCACAATGGGGTTTATGTATATATACATTGTTGTTGTTAAGTACCATCAAGTCGGTTCCAACTCATAGCAACCCTGCATAGGGTTTCAGAGGCTGTAAATCTTTATGGGAGCAGAAAGCCTCATCTTTCTCCCACGGAACCACTGGTAGTATCAAACTGCTGACCTTGAGGTTAGCAGCCCGACTTGTAACCATTATACTACCAGAGATCGATCTATCTATCTATCTATCTATCTATCTATCTATCTATCTATCTACCTATCTATATAAAATCACTGACAGTGTAAGCTGTGAAATTTACTTGAAAATAAGAATTTTTTAAAATGTATATGTTTCCACTTGTAGAAATTGATCTTTTCTTAGGCATGGAAAATCAAATTATGATCAGAGACTTCATAATTAAAAACACATATGGTTGATTTTTCTGGAATTAAATGAAAGAATTTGAAATTAGTGAGAGTTAAATTTTTGGAGTTATTTTCTCTAAAATGTCTTCATTAAGTCTCTGTCGGGTAGTCTTCTTGTTCATCTATAGAGACTGGCTTATTTTTAAACATATATGCATATTTTGTGTATGTGGGTGTGGGGAGTACATTGTTAAGTGCCATCAAGTCAGTTGTGACTTATAGCGATCTAGGATCAGGTTTCTGAGGAGTGGCCAGTGAGCTTGAACTACTGACTTCGCGCTTCAAACTGACCTTGCGGTCCAGGTATTAACCTGCTGTGCCACACCAGGTGCACGTGCATGCACAAATAAGCAATGTGGAATGATAGGGAATGACTAGAGGAAATGGAGTCTGAAGTCCTCCATTCAGACATTCTTTCAATCTCTTACAAGTTGTATGATCTTTAAACCCTTTGAAGCCTCAACTTACTTTCATCCCTAAAATGAAATTAGGTAATGGCATTAACACTGCACATAGCATTTTCTGTATAAGAAGATAAAAAGCAGAAGTAATTTGTAAACTAAAAATTATTTTAATATTATTATGTATATATACCTCTATGTTTATCAAATATTTATGTACCTATAAAAATTAAAAATAATAAATAAGAGTCAAAATTAGGGATACTCTTAGTTGAAGACATCTATAATTGAATAGCTTAGTTTAAAAAGAAATAAATCAGTGGTTTAAAAATTAGTATTATTACAGGCTTGTTCATTCTACAAATGACTTAGCCACTTAAAATAATCCATTTCTTGTATTTAACACACACATGCACACCCTAAGAGGATTTAAAAAGTGGCTATGGTTTTTGTATGTAAGGAGTCCTGGTGTGGAGCTGTCGGATCAGCAGCGGGCTGTGAACTACAAGGTTAGCAGTTTAAATCTACCAGATGCTCCTCCGAGACCCTATATAGGGTCACTATGAGTCAGAACCGACTGAACGGCACTTAACAACATAATGACAATAGTACTTTTTGGAAGGAGATAAGGTAGAGTTGAGGTGAGAAAAGGGCTACAAAGATAGACCTATTAAAGAAGGACCCATTAAAGATCAATAAAAAGTATTAAGCATTTCTAAAAATGATTAAAATTTTTTAGTTTGCACAGGACCTTTAGAGTATCTTTTCTAGAAAGATTAATGCAACTGGATATAGAAAATTTGAATTTTACCTAAAAGAGTATTGTACATTGAGAATGGGCACTGATCTTGGGTGCCCAAATACCACTGACACCTTTTATAAATCCTCTGACTTCAATTGTGATTTTTGGGTTGGTGCAAAAGTTCGTATTTAATGTGTGCCATTTAAGTTCATCTTAATTGATGAAGTATTTTTAAACTTACATGAGCTATCATGCAGTCACTATGTTTGGCCTTTAGAAAGGAACCAGATTGAACGCTCTCCACTATTCTTTAAAAAGAAATAAAGACATTTAAAAATTGCATAAGAAATTACGATGACTAATCCCATGTGCTCCAAAAGTCTCTTTAAAGGCAGGACTTTATATGCAGGCCATAAAAAGCCTGTTATGTGTCATATTTGCAATGCTTTAGTATTGCAGGAGAAGGATAGACCACGTACTTTTTTTTTTTTTTTTTTTTTAGTGTCATTTGGATCTTGAAGACTGTTCATTAATTGAC
>NW_006408519.1:3700396-3711479 GCF_000296735.1 Chrysochloris asiatica
TTTTTTTTTTTTTTTTTTTTTACAGTGTCTCTGGTCCTCTGCAGCAGCCTGCCTGCACACTGGAGAGACCTATATGCTCTGTTGCTGGAGTTATTCATTTTCCAGGGAAAGAGAAAAGGGTTGGGGAAATGCATCATTTCTTTTCCTCTTTACCCAATAGTAACATTGAGAAGATACCTTGTCCCCATTTTTATTACTTCTGAGATTTTATTGCTGGCAGCCAGATGTGCTGAAACTCCTGACGGCAGCATCTATTCATTGCGTGTTTTAAATAGGCTTCTAGAAATATGAGTAGAGTACATGAAAGCAGCTCAGCTTCACACTTCAGCTGGGAATGCCCAAAAAGCTTACTGCTGTTTAGAATTCTTGCTACAGTCAGGAGAAAGCCGAAAGCTGCACGGGTACTGAATCTTCTACGACTGAATTAGAAGAATAATGACTGTACAATTAACTATCAACCTCTGCTCATTTAAGCCCAGTTTTTTCAGAGACCAGGAGAAATATGGAACTTGATTGGCATGTTTGTATTCGATGGTGACTGCAAATAGATGACTTTAAAAGACAGGTGGTAAGGAGAAATAAGGGACGGAAAAAAAGAAAGAAAATGCAATTTGAGACATTGCGCCAGGTCTGCAATTCCGTTTTATCTCATTTCCATGGGGTTTTTTCATCCCCACCAAATATTTTACAAAATGAGCTTTTTGGACAAACGCTGAACAATGCAAGGTGAGTAGAGCTAAACTGTATTTGTTTAATATTTGTATTTTCAGTATAATAATCTTCTATGTGTGGAAAAATTGTTCTATATTGAAATGTTAGTAGTATTAGGGTTTTAAAAATCATACATATAACATTTTATATAGCATTTTCTTAATTGGACTTTAAAAAGTAAAAGAAGCTTGCTTCAAAGAATAAAAAGCATCTTAAATTTCACTAGCCTGACCTCTGAAAGATAATACAGGGACCAGTTGGGCTCTTTTCTTTTCCTCATTTTCTAATAATTAAAATGAACTTTAAATGCCTGATTGATGTTTTCTTTAAGGTCATGGTAGTGATGAAATTGCATATGTAGGGATAGGACTATATAACAATATGTGATTTGTTGGACAATGTGAATTAGCAATCAACCATGCTCTTTGTAGAGTGTGCAGAAGATGTTTTTTAGGTCTAAGACATTTCTCTATGCAGAGGAGATCAATAATCACTTTTAAACAGGCTACGTTATGGAACTGATGATAATGCTTTCTATTAAGCTGGCTACTTTGTAAGAAATCTTTGTTGTAAATTCCTATTGCTTGTTCAGTTTGATCTCTCTCTCTCTCTCTGTGTGTGTGTGTGTGTGTGTGTGTGTGCGGTGGGAGGTTTTAAAATTATGGACATATGTTTTAGATGGTTTCCCTGGCTTGCACTACAAAGAGATTTTGTTAAAGGATATATTTTAAATGCAGATTTATCATTTCATTTAAGTTGTTTGCCTTTTGAGAATTTCTAATGTTAGATACCTAGTATAGAAATGTCCCATCTTTACTAAGTATGTGAGCAGCAAGACAGAGGAAGGAATTCAGTGACCACGACCATACACTGAAACCTTCTGGAAATTGAAGGGGAACTAATAGTGCATAGAATATTGAATGGCTTTGCTGATCTTCCTTTTAGGATCTCTGGGCCATCTGTTTTAAAGATTCCTAAAAATAATACCTCTTCTACAGAGTAAATAGCTGTATTTATCAAATGAAAAGGAAGCTTTAAAAATTAATTTATTAGAAGTTAAAATGTTTACTGCTGAAAATATATTTATGACCTTTGTTCTGAATATGGAGTAGCATGTCTATTCTTTTTTTTTTTTTTTTTAAAGTATAGAATTTAGCTTATTTTCCTCTGAAGCTCTGTTCACTTTAACCAATTTGATTTTCTCATATTGTATTTTTAGGCTAATTTAAAATGTATAAAAGTATATGAAATGTTAGGGTTTTTATATAGTAGGCTATCTGTATTTTAAGATACTCTTTTTTTTTTTTTAAATGAATACGTTGTCTGAGCATCTGTATTTTATGATTTAAAAAACAAAAACAAAAAAACCTACCACAACATTCTGTGTTGTAGGCTATACTTCAATAAAAGAGACAGTATCGTCTTAAAAATTTTCCATGACCTGAAGCTACCAGGATTTTAGTATTTGTATTCATTCTTATAAGTCTTTTCCTAATTTTATTCTCATGTCTTTTATTAATGCTAGAATTTATGTGCTTAAAAATATTAATATTAGGACTAGGTATATATTCACTTTATAAATTATGCTATATATAGCAATCAGTTATTTTAAAAATGAAAATATGAATTTTTAAGAATTGTGTGTATTCCTATCTTTGTGATTTTGACTTCAAGTTTTATCATTAGTATGCCTATAATTGTAGTGCTGTGAAGGCTCTGGAATTTGATGCTGTCACAATTAAATATTAAATTGCAAAATTTCCAAGACTTTTAGAAGATATGTCTTGTTTTATTTTGATTATCTCATCTAAAATTATCTAAAACTATTAATTAATCTATAAAGCATTTTAGGGAAAAATCCAAGCAAACCCTGCCTTTAAATGTTCTTAACTAATTAGTCGTTTAAAAGTATATAGTATTATTTCACAAATAGATCAATTACTCGATCCACTTCTAAAATCAGTTAAACCAGTGATCTAGTTGTTCTGCTGGGAGTGTAAAGAGTGAGAGGTAAGTGCAAATGAACTTGCAGTGCTCTGTCATACAGGGTCACTGTGAGTCGGAATCAGTTCAATGGAGTGGACTTGATTTTTTGGTACATGCTAATATTTTGATTATTTCTTGTGTTCGGGTCAAATACAGTGTTCTTTAATTTTTTTTTATTCTGCTCTAATTTTTAAAATAATGAGCTAGGCATTCATGTTTCCCTTAGCATTGAATTAGAAAGTAAAATATAGATTAAAAATTCATTCTTGAAAAAAATACATAGATATGATCTGAATATGTCATTATAAGAGATGCTTGTACAATAATTTATTTTTTAAAATTTTATTATAACGATGGGGCCTCCAACTTTATGGATTGGAGATATATGATCTTGTACATTTTAAGCATCTATTACATAACTATCTCCTCTGGACTAGTTAAAATGTCATATTCTGTGTTTGTAATGTGACATTAACTATGCCTTTAAAAAAATGTTGGAAAAACATCAGCGATATAGACAATAAGATTATTTCTTTTTTGTTCTCAGCTGCTTTTCAGGAGAAATTACTAGAAGAATATCCTATGCTTTGATTGTACGCCATATATTAATAGAAGGGGACCATTCCAGGTAGTTTTTAGACTGAGTTGTTTCCTTAGGTGTAAACTAATCTTATTGCTAATTCTGCAACTCAACTTTCATTAGGATTTTAGATGGTGGGGCAGGCAATTTACTTCTCTGGCATGTTGCCAAAAAAAAAAAAATCAAAAGATAAGAATCTCTCATAGTACTTGCTACAAAAATGCCCAAAGTTTAACATGTAAGGGAACAAAGATCGAAAGGATGACAATAATATTTATGTATCAGAAGTTACTAAACTAGAGATTAACATGGATTGGCAAACTACTTTATTACCTAGCATATACTTGAAATTTATTTATGAGTGACAGTAATTAGAATATTTTATTCTGACTTTTACATTAGAAACCACATAGCACAGCCCTTATGTTTCAGACTAAGTGTTCTTAGCCTTTTTTTTTTTTTCCCAATCATTGTGCTTCCTGAGTACCATTTTAGTGCATAAGAGAAGTAGCAGGGGGTCTTCTGTTGTTTTACAGTTAAAATGAAACAACTGCAGATCCAGCAAGAAAAAAATTATTGGTGTCCGTCCTTCCGCCTGTAAGTCCACTTGATAGATTTTGATGAAATTTCACTTCAATTTAAATTCTTGCTATTTAAACCATCCAGTCTTGTTATCAAGCCCTTTCTACTGTAGACTCATTTTTCTTAAATTATTTAATCAGCACAGAAAGATAATTGCTGCTGTCAAAGTAGAAAGTCCTCAAGTATTGAATTCATTATCAGATGTAACCTTTCTGATCCTCTTTTTGGAAGCAAATGAAAATACTGAAATGCTGAAAGATGTATTTTTTAGTGGGATTCTCTTCACTGCACTGAATAATCAATTGCTTGGTACAAATGAACATTATAATCACTACTATATTTTGTAGGGTTTGTGGGAAATGGATTTTATACCTTTAAGTACTTTCATTTGCTGCTTTAAGCCATCTTTCTTATATAATGAAGAGATCTGAATTTTCCTCTAAATGGATCTCTGTCACTAAATGTGTGGCAGTGAATTTGCTGTGATGGTTGGCCACACAGGGGCATAATAGAACTGGAATTTGGGCAGAAGAAATATAAAGACAGTCTTTCTCTCTATTCCATATATATAATGACATATGCAGACTTTCAAACTAAAACAAAAGTAAACATTTTAAAAACTTAGTAGATCAAAGATTATTTGGATTTGTTGATGTTGCTTTCTTTACAAGTAAGGTATCATATAATCTAGTTTGTTTGAGATATTCCCAGTTCACATCTGTTGTCCTCCATACATTTTTATCAGTACCACTTTTCTCTTCCAAATGTATTTTGTTTTGGTCATTCTAATTTGAAAAATGAAACCTAAAGCTTAAATTCACCTTGTGTCAGTGTTATGGATTCTTTCCCATTGAGATATTCCCAAAGCTCTAAAACATTAATATTTTAAGTGAAAGTTGTTTTTTTCAAAATAAATGCTTAATGATTTAGTCTGGTAGTATTTTTGGTCATTAGTGTTTAGACTTTTGCACAACATTTACTATTGTTTTGGCTTATACCAAAGCTAAAGTTTGTGTTCAGAATGATTGGCACAGACACATGTTATTCATCATGGCACATTAGTGAAGATTTGACATTGCGGGAGCAGCTACTTCTCAGTGTTCAGTCTGCAAAGTATGTATTGTTTGGACTTGATATGATCATAGCACAATTGAATTTTCATTTTAGGAACATAGTTCATTAATTATCTGTTCTGGGGTAGTCTGATACATTCACACACACATATAAATCTTATTAAAAACAGTTATTAAGCAATAATCATATATTACAATATATAACTTAATGATTTTAATATACTTTCATTTATACTTCTAATCAAAAGGACTTTTGATTCAGAAATGTGTATCACTAAGGTTTTTATCCGGTATTTACTGTGGACCTTAGCTCTCTCTCACTATTCTTAGTATAAATGCTTAATCTGATACTAATCTGCATTCTTTAAATATTTTCTATTTGAGAGAACTTTTATTAGGCCACAGATTAAGGCACAAATACATTTTAATGATACCTTTTAATTATCAATTTATATATGATTTTCATAACTCTTCGAAAAATCAAATAATACAATTATCAGTAAACTTCTTTCTATTTAATTTTGACATTTGTCACTAAATATTAGAGTGAACTAATTTCATATGTGCTCTCAGCTATAGTGTGACACTGTTGGATAAACGCTGGACTGCTAACCACAACATTGACAGTTCAAACCCAACCACTGTTCCTTGGAAACCCTATACAGGTCACTATGAGTCAGAACTGACTTGACAGCACTTCACATTAACAGCAGCACAAGCTAGTTTATATCTTTTTATGAATTACTGTAAGCAGGGTGTAGGGGGTGGTGTCTGGCCTCCACTGATATAATAGGGAAAAGAGAATCTGATTCAACATCTGTGCAAGGCTGAGTCCTACAAGGCTGAAGTCAGATAAGTCTCTACCCTCTCAACTCCTTTACTTCACTTAAAATATTAATGTTTTGGAGCTTTGGGAATGTCTCAGTGGGAAAGAATCTATAACACTGACTCTCTGGCACTAACGACAACTTCCGTAATAAACTATATAGTCGTGAGTATGGTTTATGAGTTCTGTGTGGCCATCACAAGGAATTATCAAACCCAGCTAAGAAGTAGAGAAATGCTGAAATGCTAGAGAGTGTAACACCAACAATCCCTCCCAAAGCACTCTCTACTTCTTAGCTGAAATATCCTGAATATTTCTGATTCTGGTATGGGTAAGCACTGGACTGCAGGCAGACCTATCTCTGTTGTCTGCCCTGGCTCTGGCAATAATACATTTGTTGTTGTTGTGCTGCTGAGTCAGCTCTGATCCATAGGGTTTTGAAAGAATGGCTGGTGAGCTTCAACCTCCAGGCTTGTGGTTCAAACTGACTTTGCAATCCAGTTCATTAACCCACAGTGCCACACCAGGACTCCACGTTACATTTAGGGCAGCTGATTAGTGCCCAAAGGATACTCTACTCTGCTATAAGCCTTAGCC
The DNA here is from genome assembly GCF_000296735.1 of Chrysochloris asiatica. Taxonomy (NCBI): domain Eukaryota; kingdom Metazoa; phylum Chordata; class Mammalia; order Afrosoricida; family Chrysochloridae; genus Chrysochloris; species Chrysochloris asiatica. The sequence continues at coordinate 3,706,752 of NW_006408519.1, forward strand.
TAAGGGAGCTGTGCTCTAGCTCTGTAGGCCGGCAAACCTTGCTCCTCCAATTACGTGCCTGAAGATACCCTATTCCACAAATGAGTCTCCTGCCCAAAGGCACTCAACTTTACCAGATCCCTGGGCCAGGAAGCCCACCATTCTGTCTCATGCTGATTCTTGGTTCTGCTGCTGCTGCTGCTGCTCATCAACCGCTTCTCTGATGTCACATTTTCCTGTCTCTGGATCCAGGAGATTTAATGCACAGGGACCTCGGGATCCAAAGGACACATTCCACAACTGACTCTTCTTTCTAGATGGTAGTAACAGCACCTATTCCTGCTTTTGAGATGACTCATTTTATACCCACATTACAGTTCCATGTTTCTACAGTCGCAGTTAACCCTGCTAACAGTCACTAATAACTGTGAGTTGTCTGGTGGAAGTTACAAAGACTGTGGATAGAAGTAATTCACTGTACTGAAATTACTCACAAATGTTCATATCCACAAGAAAAGAATTCCCAAAGCATGATCTTGAACTTGTATTAATTTTTGAATCTGAGAAACGATTAGAATCTCTGAAATGTATGTAAATCTGATAGGGTAAAAGAGAAAAAAGCCATTATACTTTAAAATGGTAATATCTTAAAATGTGAAGGTTCCTTAATGTGCATGGCATTTTCCAAAACTATGCTTTTTGTTTTCAACAGGGAATACTTCCTTCAAAATATAACTCAATATGTAAATTAGATAAAAGTGGAGCACAAAGTAGGATGTGAGACCCAGTTTGGGTTCTAAGAATTTTAATACAGTTTAATACAGTTTAAAGACTATTCTACTACTGTATAAACAAACTAAAGCACAGCTGCTAACTTAAACCCAAAAAGTCTCCTCATTTTTACTTCTTTAAACTTTTATCTCATTGCATGTCTCTTAAAATGGCAGAGGAAAATGGTAATGGAAAATGGTAAGGAGCACTGCTATGCTTAAAGCAAGTATTGATTTGCACCTGACTTTCTATTGTAGTAGCTTTAAGCTCAACCCAGAATTTATTTCATAATTAGGATTTGCTACTTACTGGGTATGTGAGATTGGTCAAGTCACTCTGTTGTGAGCGCTTTGAGTTAGAGACTGTATATTAATTAACCTCTGAATTCCCCACTCTTACCATAGTGTCTAAGGAGCTCTGGTAGCATAGTGGTTATGAATCGGGCTGCGAACCTTAAGGTCAGCGGTTCGAAACTACCAGCCGTTCCGCGGGAGAAAGATGAGGCTTTCTACTCCCGTAAAGATTTACACCCTCGGAAACCCTGTACAGGGTCGCTATGGGTTGGAACCGACTCGATGGCACTTAACAACAACAACCATAGTGTCTGGTATGGTGCTGTAGGATAAGCATCGGACTGTTAACCACAAGATCAATTGTTCAAACCCATCAGTTGCTCCTCGGAAACCCTATACAAGGTCGTTATGAGTTGATACTGACTTGAAGGCACTTAACAACAACATCATAGTGCCGGGTACACAATTTGTACTCAACAATTGTTGATTCAGTGAACATGCTCCTTTTCATCCTAAATTTCTTTACTTATGAAGTGGAAACAACCCTATCACTGTGAAGGATTAAATGAGATAGACTAGAGAAAGTTGCTCAGTATATTCATTTATTTAGGTCTTCAATTTACCTAACAATGTTTTTTAGTCTTCAGAGCAGCAGTCTTGCATGATTTTTATTAATTTTTCCTATGTATTTTGTGTCTTTGATACTACTTTAAATGATTCAGAGTTGATGTTTAAATTTCAGTTTCCAGTTGTTGCTGCTAGTATATAAAAATTTATTTTGCTTTTAATATTAATCTTTTATCTTTTGATTTTGCCAAATTCATTTACTAGTTCTAATAGTAATCTTGTGGAGTCCTGGTGTGGTATTGTGGGTTAATGCACTGGACTGCAAAGTCAGTGTGAACTGCAAGGTTGATGGTTCAAACTCGCCAGCTGTTCCTTGGAAATCCCATAAAGGGTCACTGTGGGTCAGAACTGACTCGATGACACTTAACAACAAAAACAACAAATAGTACTCATAGATTTGTTATAATATTTTATATAATATTGTGATATCTGCAGACATTATTTTATTTATTCTTTTCTTATGCTTTAAAATATTTTTTCTTGTCATTTTGCTAAGACCAACTGTGCAGTGCTAAGCAGAATTTTACTAAGAGTTTTTTAAAATCACAAATGGATTTGCATTTTGTGAACTGCTTCTTCAATTATTGAAATCATCATGATTCTTTATTCTGTTATTATTCTTAATTTAATTGAGTTTTGAATATTAAGTTAATTTTCCACTTATGGTTTAAATCTTGCTTCATCATGAAATGTGATTCATTTTATATATTTCTAGGTTAGGTTTTCTATTACTTTATTAAGATTTTTTGGTATCTGTTATTCACAGGACATGTATAGTTTTCTTGTCTCAAAATGCCAGTGACATATTTTGGAGTTAATGTTATTCTGGCCTCATTCATTGAGTTGGGAATTTTTCACTGGACCAGTGGGCTAGACAAAGTTGGGCTATTAACTGCAGGGTCAGCGGTTCAAACTCACCAGCCATGCCATGAGAGAAAGGTGAGGCTGCCTGCTTCTGTAAACATTTACCCTAATAAGCAGCTCTACAGCATAGTGGCTACGAATCAGGCTGTGAACCGCAAGATCAGCAGTTCGAAACTACCATCTGCTCCGTTGGAGAAAGATAAGGCTTTCTGCTCCCATAAAGATTTACAGCCTCGGAAACCATGTTCAGGGTTGCTATGGGTCGGAACCGACTCCACGGCACTTAACAACAACAACTGTGACCTACAGAGTTACTGTTGAGTTGGAATCCACCCAATGCCAATCTGCTTTCTAAAAACAGGTGGCGTTAAGAATGGTGTTATTGTCCCTGTAACATTTGATCGAATTCACCAACAAAACAATCTGGATGTGGAGTTTTCTTTGTGTGAAAGTTTTTATAAAGAATCAGCTTATTTCAAATAAATTGTAGCTATTTTGCTTTTCAGTTTAATTTTTGTTAGTTGTAGTCAGTTGTGTTTTTCAAGAAATTTCACTTTTTTATAAAACTTAACTGATTTGTTGACATAAAATTGTGTTGTAATCCTTTATTATCCTTTTAATGTATGTAGAACCTATAGTGATAATTTTTCTTTTTTTTTTAATTTCTGATATTGTTGTTACTGTTGTTAAGTGCCTTCCAGTCATCTCTGACTCATAGTGAACCTGTATAGGGTTTCTGAGGATCGTCTGGTGAGTTTGAACTGCCGACCTTTCAGTGCCACACCAATTCATATATTTCTCTTGTTTGAACAGTTTTGTTGTTAAGTGACGTTGAGTCGATTCAGACATATAGCGACCCTGTATAGGGTTTCCAAGGAGCAGCTGGTGAGCTTGAAGCACCAACCTTGCAGTTCAAAGGACTTTGCAGTCTGATGCGCTAGTGCATTAGCCCACAGCGCCACACTGTAAGGGATTATTATTGTTTTATCTTTTGGCTTTGTTAATTTCTCCTATTGTTTGTCTACTATTTTATTGATTGGCTTCTGTAAAGATTCACAGCCTCGGAAACCCTGTACACGGTCACTGAGTCAGAACCGACTTGATGGCACACAGCAGAAAAACACCTCCTATCTTAATTATTCTCTTTCTCTATTCACTGTGAGTTTATGTTTCTCTTTTTAGCTTCTTAGGGTGGAGTCTAATGATTTTTTCTGATTCATAGATTATTTATGCTTTTAAATTTCCAATCATTTGATTAAAAAAAATTCTTGCTATTGCTTTTTCTAATTTAATCCTATTATGGTCAAATAACAAAGCCTACATCTTCTCAGTTCTTTCAAATTACTCACTTATTTTGTTGCCCACTGTAAGGTCTGTCTTAGTTAATATACCTTGTGTACTCAAGATGAATGTGTATTCTGTACATACTAGACTTTGTAGTCTATAGGTATCAATTAGGTCCTGGTGTTTAATAATGTTATTCAGATCTTCGTTGTTGTTGAATCTTTTTTTCTCTCAACTGCTGAGACGGATATTTAAAATTTTAACTGTGTTTATAGAGTTTATAATCTTCGTTAAGTGTTAAATTTTTGCCCTGTGTGTCTTGAAGCTCTTGTTACTAGGCACATACACATTTGACTTATGCTTTTCTGATGAATTGATGTTTTGATCTTTGTGATATTTCCTGGTGTGGTGCTGCAGAATAATGCACTGGACCACAAGTCGGTTTGAACTGCAAGGTCAGTGGTTCAAACCCAATCCTTGGAAATCCTATACAGGGTCGCTATGAGTTGGAACAGACTCAAAAGCACTTAACAACATTTGTTCTTTCTTTATATAGTCACTTCATGTTTGTTCTCTGTTTAGGGCATTAGTTATCTAGTGCTGCTATCACAAGAAAGACCACACAGAGGTGTCTTTAATGAACAGAAATATGTTTTCTCATAGTTTAGATGTTGAGAAGTCTGAATTCAGGGCAATGGTTCTACTGAAGAGTCTCTCTCTGTTGTCTCGGGGGAAGTTCCTTGTTTCTTTTCATTTTATATTCCTATTATCATGTGATGTATATCTTCCCTTCCTTTTGAACTTCTTTTCTTACTTGCTAAATCTGTGCTTTTATATGTCAAAGGATATAGATTTAAGATAAAATCCTACACTAATGCTGATTCCAAATATTACAACAAAATGTGCAAAG
>NW_006408519.1:3713238-3736693 GCF_000296735.1 Chrysochloris asiatica
TTGTACATAAGGTCACTATGAGTTGGCATAGACTTGATGGCATTTAACAACAACAAAAACAATGCTGATTCATTACCATCACAAAGAAAACCCATCCTCCAAATGGGATTATAAACACAGCTATTGGGATTAGGGTTGACAACACATATTTTTGGGGGGTCGCGAGGTGGGGGACGAAGGACACAATTCAATCTATAACACCTTCTATACTCCCAAAAAGTAGTAGTCAATAATGTATGTATAAAAGAATACAAGTTATTGTCAAATTAAAAAGAAAGAATATGAGTAGCATCTTCTTTGCCCTGAAAGAGGGCTTTTCTTTTTCTTCAGCATGGCTGACAGTGCATGGCATTGGGAAGGAACTCTCATTGGAGAAAAGTCAGAGCCTCACAATGAGTTAGTAGGCCAGCCCTCCTTTGCTGTTGTTGTTGTTAAAGTACCTTGGAGTCACTTCTGACTCATAGTGACCCTGTATAGGTATTCTGAGGAGTGGCTGGAGACTTTGAACCACTGACCTTGGGTTAACTCCGGACAGTTTAAGACAGGTACCAGTCTACACTGAACATTGTAAGAAATTCTCAAGATGGTCCCTCTTCAGTAATAAAGGACACATGAGGTTGCTAGACCAGACATAGGTTGTTGATTCACACCCAGGGATATGTAAACAGGATGAACTGAGTGGAGTGAGGAAAGAAATCCTTCTAGGAATAGGGACTTTAATAAGAATACAGTCATTAAGACCATGGGTGTCATTTAGGCTAGACTGCAGGGACTCTGAGGGAGGAAACATGGCATGTTGGGGGATGGGTAGAGTGTAAAACTTCATAGTACCCAGTAGAAGGGGCTTTTTGTGGGCCAGCTGTGTGGTGTATCCACCCATGTCTACTGGGTTGGGTACCGGATTTTGCAGAATTGAAGAAAGAAAACCTCCATTCTTGTTAAAATGAGTACAGATTGGATTTCTTGAGTGTTTGACAGTATCCATGATGTTTCTCACAGTGTTAAGCAGCATAGTGACTGACCTTGGATGCAGAGGAACCTCCAGAGGAGTCCCCTTTCCTAATATGTACTGCCTCTTATTGGACATGTACTCAGTGCCTTGTCATTTATATTAATTATCATCGTTTCTCTTTAAACTCTGCAAGGAGTACCATGAGCTCCATTTTACAGTTAAAGAAAGTGTGGCTCAGGAAACATATTAACAAGGAATTTTTTTTCTGCTGAAACAGAAAATCCTATGCAAAAGAACTTGAACAAAAAAAAGGTCTTTTCAGGGGCACATACAGTCAAAGGAAACTAATAATAGAGTCCGAGATTCAATCATAGCTACAGCTACATGCTCACAAGAGCAACATGGGCATTGTTCTGCTGGCTCTACACTCCCTGCGGAGCTGTTGGGGAAGACTGCTAGGGAAACACAATACTCTAGGTCTGCTGCGTTTCTTTTCTCTTCTCATCACTTCTGTTTTGGGGGTTTCCTGACATCACTGATTACAAGTCTGATTCATTTTTTAACATAGTCATTTATGGAATTCTGGTGTGATGCTGTAGGTATAAGCACTGGACCTCAAGGTCTGTTTGAGCTGCAAAGACGGCAGTTCAAACTCACCAGCTCTTCAACGGAAACCCTATACAGGGTCTTTGTGAGTCAGAAGCAACTAAACAGCAGTTAACAACAACATAAGTCAGTATGGACCCAATGACAGTGGGTTTACTTTGGGGGGTAGGTTTGTAGTCTATTAAGTGTGCAACATAGCTTTATGAAAAAGTTTGAAATAATGTGAGAATTACCAAAATGTGACACAGAGACATAAAGTAAGCACATGCTGTTGAAAAATGATTGATTGACTTATACAGAACAGGATTGCCACAAACCTCTAATTTGTAAACACAGAATATCTATCTATAAAATGCAATAAAGCGAAGCACAAAACAAGGTATGCCTGTATATATTGTTGTTGTTGTTAAGTGCCCTAGAGTCGGGTCCGACCCATAGCGACCCAGTATAGGGTTTCCGAGGGTGTAAATCTTTAGGGAGTAGAAAGCCTCATCTTTCTTCCACGGAGCAACTGGTAGTTTCGAACCACTGACCTTAATGTTTGCAGTCCCTATTCATAACCACTACGCTACCAGACCTAGCTCTCATCTAATTTGTTGCTTGTTGTTGTTGTTATGTGCCGTGGAGTCGGTTCCGACTCATAGAGACCCTGCACAGGGTTTCCGAGGCTGTTAATCGTTACCGGAGCAGAACGCCTCATCTTTCTCCTGTGGAGCAGCTGGTAGTTTCGAACTGCTGACCTTGCGGTTCACAGCCCGATTTGTAACCACTATGCTACCAGAGCTCCTTTGTTGCTTGGGCTTGCTGAATTTCTTCTCTGTAAACTTTTATTTTACCTAGTTTGATCTATATTGGCCACTCTTCTAAGATTTTTTGTTATGTCTCTCTGTTTTCTTTTCGCTGAATTTTCCAATTATTTGTATTTTAGAGCTTGCATAGTTATTCATACAGTACAAGGGGATTCTTCATGATGTAAGACGAGGAAAGATGTCAGTCAGGGTTATAGCTTCACCATTCTTGTTCTATTTGTATGCTGAGCAAATTTTATGAGAAGCTGGACTTATTTGAAGAAGAATATAGCATCAGGTTTGAAGGAAGACTCATTAACAGCCTGTGATATGCAGATGATACAATCTTGCTTGCTGATATTAAAGAGGACTTGACACTTATTGATGAAGATCAAAGACTACAGTCTTCAGTGTGTATTGTTGTTGTTGTTATGTGCGGTGAAGGCAGTTCTGACTCATAGCGACCCTGTACAGGGTTTCCGAGGTTGTAAATCGTTACAGGAGCAGAAAGCCTCATCTTTCTCCCACAGAACAACTGGTAGTTTCGAACTGCTGACCTTGCGGTTCACAGTTCAATTCGTAACCACTACACTACCAGAGCTCAGTGTGTATTACCACTCAACATAAAAAAAACAGAAATGCTCACAACAGGACCAATAAGCAGCATCATGTTAAATGAACAAAAGATTGTTGTTGTGAAGGACTTAATTCTACTTGAATCCACAATAAATGCCCATGGAAGAAGAAGTCAAGAAATCAAATGATATGTATTCGGCAAATCTGCTGCAAGTTGTTGTTAGGTGTCATCAAGTCGGCACTGACTCATAGCGATCCTATGCACAACAGAACAAAACACTGCCTGGTCCTGGGCCAACCTCACAATTGTTGTCACACTTGAGCCCATTGATGCTGCCACTTTGCCAATCCATCTCTCTGGGGGGGTCTTCTTTTTCTCTGACCCTCCACCTTACCAAACATGATATCCCTCTCCCGTGACTGGTCCCTCCTGACAATATGTCGAAAGTACGAGAGTCAAAGCCTGGCCATCTGGCCTCCAAGGAGCTCTGTGGCTGTATTTCTTTCAACACGGATATGTTTGTTCTTTTGGCAGCCCATGATACTTTCAATATTGTCTTCCAACACCATAACTCAGATGCATCAATTCTCCTATGATTGTCCTTATTCACTATCCAACTTTCACATGCATATGAGGTTATTGAAAATGCTGTGGCTTGGGTTAGGCATGCCTTAGTCCTCAAGCTGACATGTTTGCTCTTCTAACACTTTACAAAAGTCTTGTGCAGCAGATTTGCATAATGCAATGTATCATTTGATTTCTTGACTGCTGCTTCCATGGGCATTGATGTTGATCCAAATTACCATTGAATATGCTGGAGGAGAACATTGAAAGTGCCATGGACTGCCAAAAGAACCAATAGATCTGTGTTGGAAGAAGTGCAGCCAAAGTGCTCCTTAGAGGCCAAGATGGCCAAACTTTGTCTCTCATACTTGGGACATATTGTCAGGAGGCACCAGTTGCTGGAGAAGGATATCATGTTTGGTAAGATGGAGGGTCAGAGAAAAAGAGGAAGACCCCCAACAAGATGGACTGGCCAAGTGGCAGCATCGATGGACTCTAGCGTGGCAACAGTAGTGAGGTTGGCCCAGATCGGGCAGTGTTTCATTCTGCTGTGCATAGGGTCACTATGCATAGGGTCAGTACTGACTCAATGGCACCTAACAACAACAACAACAATGTAAGAATATATTAGATAAAATATAATTTTTAAATGTTCATCATCACTCTCCTTCATTTATATCCTAATGCCAATGAAGAGACAAAACCCATCATATTTCTTCTTCACTTTCTAATTGTGTCAGGATCCTTTTCACAGATGATTTCCATAGGAAATTTCAAAGGGAACTTAACAGTGTGATGGCATTGATTAGGCTAAAGACGAAATTCCATTTTGTTGGAGTGGTCACCAACTGATTCTTGAACTGATATCAGGCACAGTATAAAAAATGAAAATTAGGTGCTCAAAATTTTATGGTGATTATTTATAATAATTACCGACCTTTAATTAACTATTCTCCCCTACCCCCAGGCCAAAATGTATTTTGCTGTAAATTTCTGAACATTAATTATTTAGGTCCTGCTGAGTTAGATAATAATTTTGGAACAAACACAGTGATCACAAAAATATAGGTCTTATTGCATCTTCTAGAGAAGTTGAGCAACTTGTTTAAACAATGATTTGTACAAAATGTAAATCTGATGGAAAAAATACACTTTTACCAAGTAAAATGAAATTCTTATGACAACTTCTATCTTTTCTCTATCTTTCATAATATTAAGGAATCCTGGTGGTGTTAAGAACTACTCATTGGGCTGCTAACCCACTAGTTCAGCAGGTCAAATCCACCAGCTGTTCAGTGGGAGAAAGAGGAGACTTTTTCTGCCCCTGTAAAGATTTACAGCTCTGAAACATAGGGTTGCTATGGGTCAGAAATGACTCCACGGTAGTAGCTTTTTGTTTGTTAATCATGATATTATTTGAAGATAGTAGTGATGTTGGACTGGAAACTGGAAGTATGTATCTACTCTCTTCTTAATGGGCTTTGGATTATTTCTGAGTTTTTGATATTTTCAGTGTGCTCCTATGTATGTGTCTACTATTGTGTACATGTAGGAGGTTTTCCATTTATATTTCCAACTTTATGGAATAATGCCAAAATACTTTCCATGAAGATTTTTAGACAATAACAGTTCATTTCTTCATTGAATACCTGGAGTGTTAAAACACTCTTTGTTTCAAGAGCAAGACCTTAATAAGAAATAAATGAACGATTTTAACCATACCTTCTGCTTGGAGATATACTTGTTTATTTAACAAAAACATAATCATAGGATAGATGCATTTTAAGTGAGTGAATATCATACCATCTACCAGAAGTTTCCCTACTTTCCTCCTTCCCTCCTTTCTTCTTTCCCTTCCTTTCCTCCCTTCTTTCTTAGTATCAATGCAAGTAAAGGAAGAAGATTTTGAAATATACATGAGTAGAAGATGTAGTGTTTAGAGAAGGACTTGAAGAGCACCAGGGTTAAGCATTTCCATGGATTCTGTCTCTGGATTACTGAGAATTTCCATAGAAAATTTATGTAGTCTGTTGTGATAACACACTAGACTGGATACATCTCTGTTTTTAATGCTGCTTGGGGATTCTTGTATTTATTGATTCCCAATTCATTAGTTATCAAAATCCTCTGCTTTTCCTATGTCACTCTTACCTCTACCAGGAAATGAGTCCTTCTCTGTCCAGAAACAATTAGTAAATTTTTAAAATTTGTTTCCAGATCTCAATTTGTGACTTTTTTGTCTTACTAGTACAGAAGATTAAGTAGTCCCCTTTATTCTCTCTTATGCACAATGTTACTACCTATACCATCTCTTCTCTTTAGATCTTTATTATTAAATACTTAAAAAAAAAACACCCAAAACTAGATTTAACAATCTCATGGTGTCAATCTCCATTTATCAGCAACATGATGCAAACAAATGAATCATAGTCAGATTTTCAATCTTCACAGTTTGATAGTCCGTGGTCTAATCTGCCTCGATGTGCAGAAATGCATGTGAGCCGTGGTAACCCAGTCAGAAGACATCTTTCTCCATAACATCTTACAGATGTTTCTGATGTTTCAGGCATCTCCTGGCATCTGTTCAACATTCTCAAGCTGCTTCCACCAAATTTGTTTGAATCCTATTTGTGGTAACACTTGATTACACATCTGTAGAAGTTTGAGAGTTGGGCTTTAAGAAATAACTTTGTGTCGGTTCGAACATTACCGTCTAGGCAATGTAATTGAAGTGAAAAATAAACCAAAACAAAGCTATAAGATTTATGAGATTAGGATATTCAAAGAAGTAGAATTTGGCCTCACTTTGTATAGATTCATAAAAACTTGCCATGTAAAGCAAAATCCTAATTTTCTTTTGATTTTCATTATATTTTCAGTGATTAAATAGAGATGCTTTTTGACTTCTAACCATGTCAAGCCAGAAAAGAACATAGAGATATGTTTGTTTTGCCAAATTGCTTTCCTAAAAATGTAAAATCTCATCAGGAAAACATAACGTTGTTTTTCATCATTGGCATTGGCTGCTCTTCTCTTTATCTGACTCTTTTTTTTCTAATCTCTCATGAAATGGTTTGCTCCCCCACCACCTGTTCTTAATTCAGATATTTTTACGGAATAAGACTAGCTAGAAGGAACCATTATTGTTGTATTATGCTATGGGGTCAGTTCTGACTCATAGTGACCCTGTATGAGCTTTTCAAGGAGTGTCTGGTGGGTGTGAACCTCTGACCTTGTGGTGAACAGTCCAGTGCTTATCCTACAGTGCTATACCAGGTCTCCATGGTGTCTTATATACTGTGTGAACTCTTACTTGGTCCTTTCCTTCTGTAGATTCTCTTTTCATGCAGATTTTCTTTTGTCTGTTCCCTTCCTCCCCCCATCTTTGTTGAAACTTGCGTAACCCTAGACAAAAATTTATCTACGTCTTCTAATCTTCATCTGAAACTTTGAGCCTGGTTTAGCTATTGAATTTTATTAAATTCTTCCCTGAACACTAAGTGTACATTATTTATGCCTGGGGCAAAAATTTGAAAACAAGTTTTTTAAACAAAGGCAATTTTGTTTATTGATACCACAACTAAGTTTTGTTAAGACCTACACTACAATACACCAAGTTCTTTGTAGGCACTGAGGGAGAAGTGAGCCCGATGGCTTGGGTTCCTATCCTTGAAGAGCTTGTACATATCGCTGGCATTTCTACTCACTACATGGTCAATTTGTGTTCAAAAATACTATTCTTAATTCAGTCTTTAGGGTGACTTTAATGTATCTTTACTTGATAAGGCTTTGCAGATGTCTGACTCTCTCACTTTCTTTTTATAAAATTTATGTAGAATTTGGAGCCTGAGGACCGGAAGTCAAGGTAGCTTGAAAATTCTAGTTCATTAGAATTTATTTAAAAAGTTAGCAAAAGAAAACGAGAGGGGTATCATAGTGTAATTTCTCTAGAAGTAAAGCCTGAAATAGAAATTCAGCTGCATATACTTTACAAGTGTGGTGCTGGAGGATGAGCAGTGGACTGTGAACCATGAGGCAGGCAGTTCAAACCCACCAGCTGATCCTTGGAAACCGTATACAGAGTCACTATAAGTCAGAACTGACTCGCTGGCACTTAACAACAACAACATGCTTTATTGAGGGATTACTCTTTAGGAAAAAGTAGTCAGAGAATGAATGAAACAGGATTCAATGGACTCCATGCTGGAAAGATAATATTTTAACATTGGGACATTTTCCGATAAGGTTTTTAACATATTTTTCCTTTTACTCTCTTTGCCAGAAATAATTCTTTATGCTTGGAGGTAATTTTACTGATGGGGTGTTTGTTGTTTAAATATTTATTCAACCATTATATTTGTATGAGAATAGTAAAATGCACAAATAGAAACATTTCCAAGATTTGCATCCGTACTTCTGTTTGTAGAACAAAAAAGAAAACAGTATTTTTATGAAATGTAATCTATACTTAATATTGACAGTTGTTTGTAAGACAAAATTCTCACCACATCGCATTCAGGGTCCCTAGGTCTTTGACAAGTCAGTAGATTTCCTCTCCTGTGTGTGCCATTTGGAGTCCTGTTACAGAGGCTGCTATGTACACGATCTTGGAGGGAGGATCATCTTCCAATGTAACTCCCTGGTGCCTGTTTAGTTTTCCAATGAATGTCAAAGACCAAGTGCTCTCTGGGTTTTGGTTGATGGTGAAGAAACTGGAGACATCCTAGTTCTGTTCTCTTTATGGCCACCTATTTCCACATGGCTGTGACTTTCTCCTTTTACCTTGAATTTTTATTTCCTGTTATCAACTGTAAGAAAGCAGAGTTAAGAAAGTAGACTTGGGGTTTAGTAGGTAAGTCATTTATTTTTAATGTGAGTGATTGAAATGTACTAGATCTACATTATTACATATGATCTTCTTTATCTGAGAGTATATTTAGAATCCTATAATTTTTCTTATCCAGTATCAACTACTGAATAAGAAAACTCGTTCTTGATAGATGCATTATATATATATATATTTTCTTTATTAAATCTTCTATGTATTTGAATAAGGCAAACTGTTAGTAACTTTTAAATACAAAGTTTTAAAGAACTTCCTAGATATTTAATATATTTTGTCAGAGGAAAATTAATTTGAAAACTCTCATTTTTGTGTTTAGAGTTTTATGTTATAAATTATTAATGATCACACCTGAATGTGAATATTTTCATTCATACCTGAAAGGAATAACTTTCAGGTTACTTAGAGAATAACTTTCAATAATCATTGAAGCTTTTATTCTTCATAAAGTTTTAAAGAAGTTTAAAAGTTAAATGAAAGTGAATAGTCACAATTGAATAGTAGCAATAGAAAATTCACATCTATGATAAAACCTGGCTCTAAAAAAATTTTTTTAATGATATGTATTTTGGAAGTTTAGTTTGAATCAGAAAAGTTTGTTTTATCATGGATGTGAATTTATTATGATGCATGTAATATATTTGTAATAAAGATTATAGGCTACTTTTTATGTTTTATTAGTTATTTGGAGTCCTGGTATGGCACTGTGGGTTAATGCACCAGACTGCAAAGTCGTTTGAACTGCAAGGTCAGCGGTTCAAGCTCACCAGCTGCTCCTTGGAAACCCCATACAGGTCGCTATGGGTCGGAATCGACTCCATGGCACTTAACAACAACAATAACAACACTTAGTTATTTATAAATTGACTCTACCACTTCAATAACTAAAAAAATTTGTACTTTCATAAAAAATAAAACTAATCTGACAGTGTTGTGAGGATGATTCCTTGAGGTGAGTGGAATAAATCACTTAAGAAAATATGCAGTTGAAAGTTGTGTTCTACATCTTAGACCAATGAATTTTCAAATATGTGCTAAAGAATAGAGTATGCTTTCTTATATTTATTTATGTTCAGAAAAGTGTTTGATTTCAGTATACTTACAGTTGAGGGTTGTAGACCAATCATATATTATTATATGTGCATGCTTATATATGTATTCAGAGGAAGGTTGATAAGTTTGCATCACTAAATTAATTTTCAATTATAGCTGATCAATTTGCTAGGAAGAAGTTAACATGGTGATTTGAAAGGAAGGGATAAATGCTGCAACAAAGAGAAATTCAGGAGTCCTTATATAGCTTACTAGGTTATATTTGGAATCATTCATTTTAAAAAGATAAACAAAGCACCAACTCTACTTATGATCAATAGAGTTTATGTCTAGTACAGGAGAAAGATGTGGCAATTATTCAGGGACATTCATGAGTATTGATTTTGGTGCTAAAGTGATGGATCAGAGATCAGGTAAGGAGTTGTTTGTTAGTCTAAGCTTCCAAATAGTGTTTGTTGCATTTATGAAGACTCGTGGCTAATGTCTGAAAATCTTTCTTTGTGCTATCTTCTTATTTCAAAATGGATAGCATAGTGTACTTGTGATTTGTTGAGGTGTTTTTCCAGATCAGTTGTATACAACCATCCTCATTTGTTTTCATTTTTGTCATTAAACTTAAGCAACTTTTTGTTCTTACACATCATGATAAAGTTGTTTCTCAATATTTAACTATATTTAACATTATACTTATCTTTAAGATCTCAGTCTTCAATTTATAAAGTTTAGATTTTGCTTGGATATTTTAGCTATTTTAAAGATGTGTATTTATATGGGATTGTATATTCTGTTCCTTTTGTTTCATCTCATACTATTTGATGCTTGTCAGTTTTCCATTTAGATTCCATAATATTAAGTATTTTTAATTTTACTATAAATATTATTACTGCCATCTATTAAATTGGTTATTTTTAGAATTACACTTAATTGGACGAACAAAATAATACTATTGGATCACAACATGTGTAAGATACTCTATTGGTCCCCTCTGTGGAGTCCTGGTGTGGCTTTGTAGGAAAATACACTGGACCGCAAGGTTGGTTTGAGCTGCAAGATTCAAATTCACCAGCGGCTCCTTGGATACCCCATCCAGAGTCACTATGAGTTGGAACGGACTCGGTGGCACTTAGCAACAACAACAGTATTCACTCTGTCTTCTCATTTATTCTCATATAAAACTAAAATCTCATCTTTCTAATGTAGTTCTAATGGTGGTTGTGTGATTCGATTCTGACAAAGAGAACATGTTCTCTTAGTGGTACCTCTCTGGCTTCTCCCTTCCCCCTTCCTGATGTGTGTAGTGTGGCACTATGAATTAATGCATCAGACTGCAATGTCATTTGAACTGCAAAGTCAGCAGTTCAAGCTTACCAGCTGCTCCTTGGAAGTAGTGTTTGTTGCACTAACTATACAGGGTCTCTATGGGTCAGAATTGACTTGACCTTACTTAACAAAAACAACAACAAGAAGTTATAAAACCCAAAGTCCAAGACTATTGAACAGTAAAAGTTGAAGAGGGTCTGGTGTGATGTGTACTTTTTCTGATGAGCCAGCCCTGGATTGAATTCTTGATGTACATGTAAGTAAACTCCACTCTTGCATAAAAATAGTCATTTGATGGATTTTCTGTATCTTGCTGTCTTAAGTGATACATTAGATTTACTTTTAAAGGGAAAACTCAAAAATTTGTACATTATTGCTAAAACAGGCATGAGACTTTGTCCTGTTTCGGCTTATATAACTTTCTCATGTATATACTCAGAAAAGATTAAAAGACAAAGTGAAAACCATGTGAACATTAAAAAAAAATCTGTCATGTCTAGCACAATGATTTATAACTAGTTAGGTTATGAATTAAGATATGTGTAAAGGAATAAAAAATTAAGTGAAACAGATTGCATGCAATATTGGATACTACTTAATTTTATTATTTTTTTTTCAATTAAAATGTCTCCCTGTGAAATTATCACCACTCCCTTTCTTTTAGACTTTTTGTTGTGATCTGAGTAAAAGTTTACGGAACAAATGGATTTTCCATTGAGCCTTGTGTACATATTTGTTTTGTGACAATAACTGCATCCCCACCATGTAGCTGCACTCTTCCCATTTCTGTGTATTTAGTGTTTCCACTTGTCCTTCTGGCTTATTCCTTCCTACCTTCTGGGCTGTGTTGTTGTCAAGTGCTGCTGAGTTAGTTCCAACATATAGAGACCCTGTACAGGGTTTCCAAGACTTCTTCTGAGCTTTATTCCTGGACAAACTAAGCCGTTTTGGCCTCATGATCACTTGTTCTAAGGAACTTAATACATTTTATTAATGTATACTTCCTGATGTTAATTTTTAACACTAAGAATATATTTTGCCTATGCAATAGTTTACTCTGATTAGATTCTACACTAGCTTTTAAAATAGAATTATTTTATACTTTAAAAAGCATTTTAAAATAACATTATAAACTTGTTCATTAAGTTACTAAAATATTCCTACTTTAAACTTTTTGTTGTTGGTGTTAAGTCCCGTCAAATTGGTTCATATAGACCTTGTATAGTGTTTCCAAAGAATGACTGGTGGGGTTGATCTGTCAATCTTGCAGTTTAAATTGGCTTTGTAGTCTGGTGCTTATCTTACAGCACCACACAAGGATAAGGTGGTGGTGGTGTGCTGTGGAGTCTGTTCCGACTCATAGTGACCCTGTATAGAGTTTCTGAGGCTATAAATCTTTATGGGAGCAGAAAGCCTCATCTTTCTCCTACAGAACAGCTGGTCCTTTCTAACTAGCTAATCTTGAGGTTAGCAGCGCGACTCATAACCACTACGCTACCAGAGCTCCTTGAAGATAAGGTAGTAAGTGCATTTTATCTCACTGGTATTTTATCATAAAAAATCATAAATGAAAATTTAAATACATGTTTATGATTTGTTTTAAGCAAAAGAGGCCTTGTTTTGTCAACAGTCGGCTATCACAAAAATCTACCAATATCTAATATTTCAGCCAGGTTTCAAGAGATCTAGCCAAAACATAAAACATAGAAAAGGGAAGTTATGGAGATTAACCCAAACCCACTACTATTGATTTGATTCTGACTTCCTAGGACGTAGTAGAACTGTTCCATAGGGCTCATCTTTATCCCTTGAAATAGCTGGTGGGGTCGAACCATCATCCTTCTGTTAGCAACCCAACAATTACCCTCCTATGCCACTAGAGCTCCTTTTACTATGAAGATTGTTAAGTCCCCAAGAGTTGGTTCTGATTTTTAGGGACCCTGTATAGGCTTTCCAAAGCTGTAACTACTTACAGGAGCAGAAAGTCTCAACCTTTTCCCACGGAGTGACTAGTAAGTGTGAACTGCTTGTCTTGTGGTTAGCAATCCAGTGTTAATCCTTCAGCAACACCTGGACTTCTTTATTTAGTCATTGTTGTTGTTAGTGCCATCGAGTCATTTTGGACTTATAGCCACCCTATGTAGAGTTTCCAAGGAGTGGCTGGTGAGTAATTTCTATTAAAATAGATTTATATAAGGAAAATAGGTAAAATTTGTACTTTGTATATCTTGTGGTGGTAGTTATGTGCCTCTGAGTCAGTTCCGACTCATAGCGATCCTGTATAGGATTTCCAAACCTCATCTTTCTCCCGCGGAACGACTGCTAGATACGAAATACTGACCTGGTGGTTAGCAACCATGCTTATAATACACTATACTATTAGGCTCCTTCTGTATCTCTTGTATTCTCTTATAAAATATTATAATTAAACAATTCAAAATTCTGCAAGAGTAGTTTAGAAAAATACCAGTAATGTGAATATTCTTTTTATTGACTAAGTACATTTTATGCTCAGAAGACCAGAAAATCCAAGACCTATTTCACCACAGCTGGAGAATATTAGTTTACAAAATTGCTAACTCTTTACTTGATAGTGGGAAGTTAAAAAAACATCTTAACAAATAAAAAGTGATGCTGATATTATTGTAATTATTAGTTAATGTTAATTAACTGTTAAGCTTTCCTTAGCTTATATATTATATTTATAAAATTTGATGTTCAATTTAATAGTAATAATGTATCTTTTATTCAATCATAAAGGAAAATGCTCCTTGAAATTTAAATATCAAAGTGAAAAGAACTCTCCCAGTTCGTTTTAATAGCAGTATACAGAAAAATGTGGTGGGGTAGTGGTTAAAAGCACTCTACTGGTTAATCGAAAAGTTAATGATTCGAAACCACTAGAGGCTTCATGGGAATAAGAGGTATCAGTCTGCTTTTATAAAGATTTATAACCTTGGAAACCTATGGGCCAGTTCTATGCTGTCCTAAGGGTCATCATGAGTTAGAATCAACATGTGGACAGTGTGTATACAGAAAAACATTGGATTATCATGGAAAGTTAGCAAAGTTAAGTAGCACCAGAGCACAAAGTTAGTTGGGCTAATCTTAACTCAGAGTCTAGTTACCTAAAGTTATATGTACCCCAGCCTTTCACTGCCCCCACCCCCAACCCCTGCTCCCTACATAGCACAATACAATAGAAACCAGTCTACAACAATGTATAAAGTACTATTATTGTTAAGTGCTATCCAATCAGTTCTGATTCATACTGACCCTGTACAGGGTTTCCAAGGCTTTATATCTAAATTTCTGGTGTGGTGCTGTGGGTTCATGCACCAGACTGCAAAGCCGTTTGAACTGCAAGGTCGGCGGTTCAAGCTCACCAGCTGCTCCTCGGAAACCCTATACAATGTCACTATTGGTCGGAATCGACTTGACCAGCAATAACAACTTATCTTTGTCAGAGTAGAAAGCCTCACATTTCCCCTCTAAAGCAGTTGGTGAGCTCAAACAGCAGACCTTGTTGTTCACAGTCCAGTGTTTATCATATGGTGCCACCACAGTTCCACATATAGTATTATGGGATCAAAACATACAGAATGGTATTTAGAAAGTTATTTTTTGTCATCCATACATACATTTGCATGAATTGGTTTGATCTGTGTGTTTATAACATTCAGCTTAAATAGATCATTGTGATTTGAAGAAATGTTTAGGGTTGGTTAGGCTTAAATAGAAGCCCTGTGTGGCACTGTGGGTTAATGCACTGGACTACAAGGTCGGTTTGGAACACAAGATCAGTGGTTCAAGCTCACCAGCCACTCCTCAGAAACCCTATACACATTTGCTATGAGTTGGAACTGGCTCAACAGCACTTAACAACAACAACAAAATTAAATAGGAGCCCTGGTATGGTGCTATGGGATGATGCACTGCACTACAAGTTGGTTTAAATTGCAAGTTCGGTGGTTCAAATTCACAAGCTGCTCCTTGGAAACCCTATACAGCTTCGTTATGAATCAGAACTGACTGGATGGCACTTAACAACAACAACAACAACAACAAAAAGAGAAGTGCAGTCTTGGTTAAGGGATTCTTCATTGTCCTCTGATTCTGAAATAACGGGAAAAGACCCACTAGATAACTTATTACAATGGTTTAGCATCTACTGTTATCTCAGACTATCATTTGAAGCACTTGTTTAAGCCTGTTGTTGTTAAGTGCCATCGAGTCAGTTCTGATCCAGAGGACAATGGAGCATCCTTAACCAAGACTGCCAATGGGATGCAGCACTTCTCTTTTTGTTGTTGCTGTTATTATATGCCTTTGAGTCAGCTCCGACTCATAGCAACCTTAGATAGGGTTTCCAAGGAGCAGCTGGTGAGCAGCTGACAGTGAGGGTCAAACTGACCTTGCAGTCTAGTGCTTATCCTACAGCACCATACCAGGACTCTTAGGATTTTGTAAAAGGAGATAAACTAGCTGGTTTATCTCTGCCCTCACTTCAGTACAAGCCTCACTTTATATAGTATAAAGGAGGACCCAGGAGAGGGAAGAGAAAAGACAAGTTGAATAATGAATCTTAGTCCTAGTGTATGTGTGTGTGTGTTGGGGGGTGCAATGACTTTATCCCCCTTTTCTACACTACTACTTTGCATAGGGATGATAAGCCAAGTGAAGGGACGCTCCAAGAAAATGATTTGTAGTGACTAGAGGTACTAACAAGAAGGGGATAATAGCATTCTATGACCTGCTTAGCCATCTACTTAAGCAGCAGACTTATTGATCTATCCCTGTGCATATTTCAGCAGAGCACATGATAACTGGGAAGAGAGATTGGAGGTAGGAAAAGAGCACCTGTCTTTCCACAGGTGATACTGAAGGTGTATTCAGAATTGGAAAGGTTTTGTAGCAGTAACAAACAACTCTTAAAATTGCAAGCTTACACAAAAGGTTAATTATTGTTTTTGAATAGTTCACAGTGGGCAGGGATGACTCTTTATGACAGATGCTTCCCACGTGGGTCAGCAAGCAAGCTTCATCATCTGGATAATAGAAGTCTTATTATTTTCCAACTCAGTTCTTCAGATCTTACTCTAGTCTCTCAAGGGGGTGGGGAGTCATAGTCAGCATTTGTTTCTTTCTTTCCCTTTGCCTCCAACATCTAATTTGTCACAAAACATAACCTCTTTTTGTTTCATTCTCTTTGCCAACCTTAGTTCAGGACATCATCGTTTCTTTCCTGGATCATTGGAATCATCCAATTGGACTTGGTCATCTTGCTACTAGAGCTGCTCCTGTCACTTGCTGTAGCCAGACTCTTGCATGATTGAATCTGCTAACACAAAACATCTGGTAGTTCTTCTTTGTCTATAAGATGATGATTTTAAATCTTTAACTTGGTATATAAGTTTTTTTCAGTCTTCACCCTACTTCCATTTCTAGCCTCTTCTACCACTTCTAGTTTTTATTCCAGTTTTACTTGTTATATATATTATATATAATTTTTTTATGCCATTTCAAACTTTGTGCAGAGGAGTTGTTGTTGTTAAGTGCCTTCATGTCGATTCTGACCCATAGCGACCCTGTATAGCATTTCCGAGGAGCAACTGGTAAGCTTGAACTTCCGACCTTGCAGTTCAAATGGCTTTGCAGTCTGACGCATTAGCCCACAGCGCCACACCAAGCTAGGCATAATTAATTCCAACTAATGTAAAAGGGATTTCATATAGCATAAAAATCCCAAATAATGAAAAAGTGAGTATAATTCTTTATTGTGGGTACATCAAGGTATAAATTCTGTAATATAATCTAGCAGCAACAACTTTTAGTTTGCTTTGTATTTACTCACTTCTTGTTTTGTTGTTGTTAACTGCCATCGAGCAGGTTCCAACCCACAGTGACCCTGTGTAGGGTTTCCAAGGAGCTGCTGGTGACCTTGAACCACTGACCTTGTGGTTCAAACTGACTTCACAGTCCAGTGCATGAACATGCAGTGCCACACCAGGACTCCTTGGTGGTGGTGGTAGTATGCCGTGGAGTAGATTCTGACTCATAGAGATCCTGCCTAGGCTTTCCGAGGCTATAAATCTTTAAAGGAGCAGGAAGCCTCATCTTTCTCCCATGGAACGGCTGGTAGTTTCGAACTGCTGATCTTGCAGCCCGACTGGTAACCACTACACTACCAGAGTGTCTTAAATGCTGTCAATTCAGTTCTAATTCAAAGCAATCCTGTAGAGGGTTTCCAAGGAGTGGTTGGTGAACTTCCACAGCCAACCCTGCAGTTATACTGCAGCGAACAGGCCATTTCTTACCCTGCAGCTCCACATCAGGACTCCGTGTGACTTACTAGAGCACTTTCAGTGCAGCTTGGCACCTTCTTTCCTTGCCCACTGTCCTTACACAGGCCTTTGTATCTTTGGAAATCATTTCCACGAAGGTTGTTTAAGCTCTAAATAATATTCTTATTTCATAATTACACTTAAAGTCTGTCACAATGTACAACTCAAAGAGAAGAGAGTATAGGACAGGAGATGGAATGCCTTATTTAAAGAGTTGTAGAGATTTTTCAGATGTCATTAAATAACAACCTAAATTTCTGTATTTAATTCTTTTGAAAAGTAAAATTTATTTCATAGTTATTAGTGAGTGAGACATCATTTATTCCTTTTTCACTCCCTTCCTTTCTCTAATAGTGACTGACCTTCTGCTAGATGCCAAGCTTTTTGTTAGCCATTCTTTGTGTTATGGCACGGAAGATCTCTAAATGAATAATGGTAGCAGGTTTGCTGTTTTTACTTTTCTCTAGGCTTTTGTTTGGCTAAGAAGTGGGCTCTAATCATTAGAATGATGGTATATATTTAGATAACCACCTCTCCAAAGAACAAAGACCTAATTTGTAGCATTTGCTAATTTTTGTGGTGTAAATATCCCAATATGGCTGATTTTAAGCTTCCAATGTGTCATTACTGAACTTGGAATTGGGAGGATATGCTCCCAGTGGAGTCTCAGCTTCGGCACACGGCTGGATTAGAAGCTGTAGTTCGTGCTATCTGCTGTTGCTGTTGTTTGTTGTTAAGTGCCATTGAGTCTGTTCCAACTCAGAGCGATCCTGCATAAAGGTTTCCAAGGAGTGACTTGTGGGTTTAAACTGCTGACCTTGTGTTTAGCAGTCCAGTGCTTATTCTACAGTATAGCCTGCCTCTTTTTATTTAAGATCAACTTTCATCTTGACTTCATTAGACACCATGCACAATTTGTCTGTTCCTTGGACCCCTTTCATCTATGGTAACCTCTTATTTACTTGTTGTTTATCTTCTACTGTAATATACAACCAGGTTACCAATAGGCCAGATTGCCCCGTAGAGACAAGTCTCCTGGCCTCAGTTAGTATTGTGCGTTATCTATGTATACCATTTAAGTCATAACTATAATGTTGAAATCAAGAAGGCATTTTTGTCTCACATAAACAGAAGTTTGGCAGTAGACAGCTCACCTGCTCAGTGAAGTCAATAGAACTCTAGGTTCCTTCTCACTGACTGCTCTGCTATTCACAATGTGTGGCTCTTAAACTCAGGGTTAAAATAGGTTGTTTCATTATAGGGAGCAGGGCCACATGCCAGTCAAGATAGGGGAGCAGCAAAGTATGTACTATATATGTCAGGTGGGTCTATCTCTCTCCATTAGGAATAAATACCTTTTGTAGACACTGCACTTAATAAACATCTATTTAATCTTATTGACTGAACTATGTCACATGACCAATCCTAGCTGCACAAGAGCCAGGAAAAGAATTTTTTAGACTAGGCAGATACACTTGTTGTCCTGAATAAAAGTAGGATTCTATTAGAAAGAAAGAAGAGAAAACAGATGTTTGGCACCTAGTTCACTCTATGCAGGCTGTAAAGCTAGAATTCCAAGGAGCTCTGGTAGCTTAGTGGTTACGAATCGGGCTGCGAACCTTAAGACCAGCAGTTCAAAACTACCAGCCGCTCCGCGGGAGAAAGATGAGGCGTTCTGCTCCCGTAAAGATTTACAGCCTCGGAAACCCTGTACAGGGTCGCTATGGGTCGGAACCGACTCGACGGCACTTAGCAACAAGTTAATTAACTTTCAGTCCAAGCAAAGTTTTGTTTCAAAACCTAAATTATGAAGTCTTGTGTATGCTAGAGTTGCTGTAACTTAATTGATTCAATTCAAGACTGCAATATTCTAGGGTTTAGGCTATTGGGATACCCAGCTTTCTCTTGCATTTACTCCCATTTGGAGAGAGCTGTGCTGGAGTAAATCTTGGCCCTCTCTTCCCTCTCCTCCTCCTCTCTGTGGACGAAGAAAGCTAGCATAAGTAGCACTTTCTCTTGCTCTCCTCTTTCTGCTGGGAGTCAGCAGCTCAGAGAGAGCATGCATTCTCTCCAGGAGCAGACTGTAAAATCTAGTTATGGGCTAATGGGCTGGTCTTCTCTGCTTGGCTGTGTATGTCTGTATGACTCTGACATTTCAAAGTCCACTTTTACGTAGCTATACAACATACTCTTCAGTTTCCACTTAATCGAGGCAACATTTCATGTGCCATTTACTTTTTTTTTTCTATTTATGCATTAGCCTAGAAATTTAGTGGAGGATGGCTTAATGGGAATTATTTTTTAAAAGTGACTTGTTGCTATTGCCTGACACATTGTTGTTGTTGTGAAGTGCCGTCAAGTCAGTTCTAACCCATAGCGACCCTGTATAGGGTTTCCAAGGAGCAGCTGGTGAGCTTGAACTGCCAACCTTGCAGTTCAAACGGTTTTGCAGTTTGGTACATTAACCCACAGCACCACACCGGGGTGTGGTTTGTTTTCAGGAGCCCTGGTGGCGCAGTGGGGTAAGCCTTGGGCTGCTAACCACTAGGTAGGTGCTTCAAACCCACCAATCCTCTGCGGGAGAAAGATGAGGCTGTCTGTTCTTGTAAAGATTTACAGTCTCGGAAACCGTGAGAGCAGCTCTGTCCTGAAGCAACTTGATGGCCGTGGGTTTATTGTTTTGACTAGAACACACTTAATGTGATTTTCGTATACAATTTTACACTAAAAATGCAATCTTCTGATTTTTTTACCTCAGAAAATACACCAGAGAAAACTTTCAAATCATCCCCTAAGTATATCTTTGGTTGTTTTATGAATCATACTGGACAGTTATTCTTCCTTTTGCTGTTCATGTCTAACTGAATAATCGATTTAATTTCTATATTATTATTAGTATTAAGTAACTATATTAGTATTAAGTAACTAATATTTTTTCCTATAAATGTGAAAACATTTTAGTGAAACTGTATGACCAGAGCAAACATATAAGGGACCCACAATGTTCACTTTCCACAAAGGTGAAATCAGTTTCCATAGAAGCAGCTCATGAAATCATGAGAGCTGATGAGAAAGTGTAGTATGCAGAGTTTAGGGTCTGTAGCACAGATTCTTTGTCAGCCAAGAAGATTCCAGTTACAAGTAATAGGAAACCAAAGTAAGACTAGCTTTAAAAATAAAAGGGTTCATCTACAAATAAAAAGGTTCCTCTAACCAAAAAGTCTAGCGGTTGCTTCAGGTGAGGATTAATAGTGAATATTTTATCTGTGACTGAAAAACTACTTTCTTTCTTATTTGTTCATTGTCATTTACTGATTATTTATTTCATTCTGGGAAAAAAAAGCCCCTAACTTGTGATCCAAAATTGACTTCTAGTAGTCCTGAGAGTTACATGAATTCTCCTCATTCATGAAGCAGGAAACTGTGTTTTGATTCTCTCAGACAAATGTTCGTAAGAGTAACTGGGTTTGGACATCACTTTGCCACTTCCAAACCAGTCACTGTCAACAGGATGGCACCTACAGATCGGTTTTGCTGGTGAGAGAGCCCACTTCGGAGGCTGATGTGGGCAATCCTATTTAAATCACAAGCTGATGGTGGTTGAGGCATTCCTTCTCAATCAAGAAGGAAGACAAATGGATGGTGGAGACCATCTAAAAAACTACCAACAGGTGTTTACTGCCGTTGCTTTCACAGAACATTTCCTGTTTTCTTCTTTCATAAGACTTTATGTAATGACCCTAAGATCCACAAAGAAACATCAATTTTTTACTTTTTACCTACCATTTTTTGAGAATTGTGTTATTGTTGGTATTAAGTGCAGTCCAGTCGGTTCTGACTCATAGTGACCCTGTATAGGGTTTCTGAGGCTGTAAATCTTCATGGGAGCAGAGAGCCTCATCTTTCTCCCACACAGATGCTAGCGGGTTTGAACTGACCACCTTGTGACTTATAGTCCAGAGATTATCCTCTAGAGCCACTGTGTTCTCTTTTTGAAAATAGACATAAATTAAAAGTTAATTTCACAATGTTATATCAAAATGTGTTATTATTTCTATCAGTTGCATTTTAAATTGTTAAAGAAACATTTCTATAAAAGTGGAAAAAGCATATAACTTATCCAGAGAAATCGATAATAAAAATTATGTCTACATTCAAAAGAAAATTGTTAATGCAGTTTCTGATCTGGTGATCTGACTCATCATCCTCAGGGCCTCAAATGCACTTCTTAATTGATATCCCTCTTTTAATATGATCTTTAAAAAAAGAACACTGTGTTTTAAATATTATCAGAACACAGAAAAATACGTCTTGAAATTTCATATTCTTTTGTGAAGCCAGCCTCCATCCGTGTCTGATCACCTTCTGCCCATTTTATTTGGATCGTAACTCCTGCTACTGCTGCTGCCAGATGGCAAGTCCGTTCCAATCCTGGTGATCCCATGCATGTCAGAATAGCACCATTTTCAATGACTGTTATTTTTGTTTGTGTGTGTGTTTGTTTTGGAAGGATATTTCGAGGCCTTTTTCTGATCGCCTTCTGTGTAGACTCAAATCTCCAACCTTTTAGTTAGCATCTGAAGTTGTTAACTGTTTGCACTACGCAGAAACTCCTAGCTCCAGAAAACATCCTCTTTTTCTTTTTTGCCAGCTCCTGTATAGCTCACTGGTAGAGGAAATGTGTATGGTGTGGCAGAAGAAACTGCTAAGAGACTGAGAGGTTTTATTGAAGGGAGAATTACTTCAGGGAAAGAAGAGCATTTTTAAAAGAGAATGGTTTATGGAAATTTTGTTTTATGGGGTGCTTTACTGTCTTCTTCACCTCCTGTGAAAATTTTACTTTAAATCCTCATCATCTTTCAGTGTTTTTGTTTCTTTTCTCTCTCTCTCTCTCTTGCATTTTCATGCTATAGATTATGTAGGTTTTTGAGGGACTTTCTAAGACTAGAATGGAGTAGAAACGATTGCAGTCCAAGATATAATTGCTAATTAATTACTTTTCTCCACTTTTGAGGGCAACCTAAGATTTTATAGTATTTGGTATTCTTATAGAATTAAGGCGTTAGAAGAATGTCTTTCATCCAGAGGGAACATTACATTTGTAGCAGGACTGATTGAAGCATAATTTGGAGCGATGCAATATTGATGTTGATCGCTAAGGAGCAAACCCACAAATCATGCAGGTATGCAGATGTCAAATGCTGGTTTCTGCTTCAGAAAGAACATTCTGTTAACTGAAAGATAAATTGTATTTTTTAAAAATTGTTCTACAGATAGTTGAGTCAGTTCTGAATGTGCATCTCATGCAGAAATAATTTGTGTCAGTTCCTTCAGCTTTGTATCAAGATATATAACATGCTATGATGTGCTTATTTTTAGTCACACGTAATCGCCACAAGTACTAAACTCCACAAGTACTTGTGTGAATATATATATACAGCTCAAAACAATACTCTTGATTTAGTTGTTATTCATTCTCTTAAAAGAAAAATCTTGTTGAGCAAGTACTTTCTTTGTACTTGACAGTCTCTAAAATAATATGATTGAGTTGTATTCTCATGCAAATTAGAGGTGGGCTAATTGACAGAGTGTATTTTCAGTCTTTCTGTTCTGCTGTCAAAAAAGAGCTTTTCTTTAACTCCTTGTAGCTCCTTAACTCAAACAACACAGTTTTCTCTGCTTTCTGGAAAAAGTTACTTAAATTCTCAGGTTACTCTTTTTTTTTCCTTAAGGTTTTTATTGTGGAATGAGTGAAAGTTTACAGGGCAGATCATCAGTTTTACATTCAATAAATCATACACCTTGTTTCATTACAATGATTATAATCCCCTCTATGCACCATCAGTTTAACAGTATTTCTCTCTATTCACTTTAGCTCTTTTCTTAAAAAAAAAAAAAAATACTCAGGCATATATAATAATTTACATGACTAAAAGGCACATTCTGCAAGCCTGCCTCCTGGCCACCAGCTCTCAGTCCCTCTCTTCCCATGAATCTAGAGTCCTCAGCTGCTCCGTTTCTCCATGTCCCCATCTCTGTCTCCCTTCATAGGTTTTTTTGTTTTGTTTTTTTTAAATGTTTTATTGTGAATTATATGGTAATTTACATGAGAGAACTTTAGTTTTACATTTCAGGTTACTCTTAAACAAGACAAAATAGAACAAAGGAATTCAGTACTTGGGAGAATTGTTGTTGTTAAGTGCCCTCAAGTTGGTTCTGACTCATAGGGACTCTGTATGAGGAGTGACTAGTGGGTTTGAACAGCCGTCCTTGTGGTTAGCAGTCCAGTGCTTATCCTGCAGCACCATAGCAGTCCTCCAACTGGGAGAACTAAGAAGGTGATATTCATGACACTGAAGGTACATCCTTTAGGTTCACTTTAAGATGACTAATTTTTTTTTTTTTTTT
>NW_006408519.1:3739623-3769448 GCF_000296735.1 Chrysochloris asiatica
CCTGCTTGGTCGGGTATTCTGTGTTGTTGTTGGCGGAGCTCTCTGCTATACGTCCACCAGATCCGCCATCTTGTTTGTTCCTAAGATGACTAATTTTTGAGTTGATTTTTTTCAGTTAAAATACAAATAAGGACAATAAGTAGTATGAATTTTGGGCAATACTACAAGTTTTACATTATAGATAAGCTGTCTAACTGGGGCAAATGAACTTTACTGTTAAAGTTGTATAAACATGCTATACTTCTGTGTTTTATTGTTGTTAGATACGGTTGAGTTTTTCTGACTTGTAGCAACCTCATAGTGGGTTTCTGTGGCTGCACATCTTTCAAGGAGCAGAAAGCCTCATCTTTCTCCCAAAGGGTAGCTGGTGGGTTCAAACTAGCAGCCTTGGGGCTCCAGTCCAGTGCTTATTGTACAGAATCAGTGCTCTCCCTTTACTTATATAGCTTTACTTATTTATATATTGTTGTCATTGCTAAGTGTTGTTGAGTTGGTTCCTCAGAATCATAGCAACCCTGTATAGGGTTTCTGAGGAGTGACTGGTGAGTTTGAACCAATGACCTTATGCTTCAAACCAGCCATGCAGTCTAGTGTTTATCCTACAGCACCTTTTGAGTGTCTTTTGTATGCCCTGCGTTTGGAATTAAGAGACCAAAACAGTTAATGTTTGTCTGGTGTGCTGCTGTAGGACAATCACTGGACTGCAAGACTGATATGAACTGCAAGGCAGGAGGTTCAAACTCACCAGCAGCTCCTTGGAAACCCTATACAGGGTCGCTGTGAGTTAGACCCTATATGATGGCATTTAACAACAACAACATAAAACTCAATTTTAGCATAAGAAAACAGCAAACGTGATAAAGAAAAATACAGATCACAATTATAATGTGACAAGTGCGAAGAAACAGTAAAGTAGGTTAAGGGGGCTGTGATAGGAAGTGTAGGGAGTCGAGGAGGAGACTGAAGTCTTAAATATTTGCAGAGTAGTCTTGGTAGGTTTCCTGAAGAAAATGAGGTTTCAGTGAAGACCTGAAGAAGATGAGTAGTTATCATTCTTGATGTCTGGAGGGACAGAATTCCAGGCCGAGACACTGCTAGAGAATGATTCTAAGAGGATTCTAAGGTGCAGGAAAGCCAGTGTGGTTGAGTCTGAGTGAGCAAGAAGTGAGCCATAGGGGAGGAGACCAGACAAGTAATGGGTGTCAGATCCCTTAGATGTGGAAGGAGTTTGATTCTAAGTAAAATGGTAACTCACTGCAGGCTTTGGAACACATTAGTGATGTGGTCTAACTTACATTCCAGTGGTTGTGTAAAGAGTAGACAGTAGTGAGATAGAGTAGAAGTAGGAGAATAGTTAAGAAACTTTTGCAGTGATTTGCAGGAGAAATAATGGTGGCTTGGAAGTGGTAAGAAGTCTTTGGATTCTGCATCTAACCTTAAGGTAGGCCTGATCCATTGGATAAAAACCTGGAAGGAAAAATTTGCTATTGAGCTGAGGAATGCTGCTTCTATTTAAGCCCACTTATTGGCATGCCCATATTTTAAAATACTATATAACTCTTTTTCCAAATAAGGGAATAAATACTTAAGATAAAAATTAATTATATACTTTTTTGACTTATAGATAATAACATATTTCTAAATGAGTTTTGCTTTATAGAAGACGTTTCTCTTCTCTGAACAAACAAATCTCTAAGTTCTCTCTTTGGAGCAAATTTTTTTAAATGAGGAAAGAGTAGACTAGGTGAACTATACCAATACTGAAGTTCAATAAAGGGACCGAGATACTAGTGGATATAGAAGTGATCAGGGAGACTAGAATAAAGTAACTCTCTGGGAGTCCTTTCTCTGATGATCACGGGAGGGGATTATGGGTTAAACTTATCTGTATTTCCATTTCCCTTTTCTAGTTCTCCTATTTTATTAATTTTACTTGATATTATTTTCAGTAAATCTTTATTATAGGATTTTTTTCTAAGACTGTCCCAGATTGTGGTCGATACCATAAAACAAAGGGAAAGAAAATAGCTAAGGTTTAAATTATCTTCTACTATGGTCTGGTTCCCAGTATTTGTATTTCTTACTGGGGTGGCAATCTGGGGAGAGATGCTGAGAAGCCTGGAGTCCTGGTGTGGCACTATAGGATAAGCACTGGACTGCTAACCTAAAGGTCAGTGGTTCCAACCCACCAGCCGCTTCCTGGAAACCCTGTACAGAGTCGCAATAAGTCGGAACTGACTTGACAGCATTTAAAAACAGCAGCTAATGAGAGCGGCATAATGTATTACTTGTTTTTGTGGTTGTTAAGTACCATTGAGTCAGTTCTGACTCATAACAACCCTGTCTAGGGTTACCAAGAATCGGCTTGTGAGCTTAAACTGCCAACCTTACAGTTCAAACCAACCTTGTAGTCCAGTACCTTAACCAGCAGTGCCACACCAGGACTCCCAGTATATTACTTTTGTTGTTGTTGTTGAGTGCTGTTGAGTCGGTTCTGACCCAAAGTGACCCTGTACAGGGTTTCTGAGGCTGTAAATCTTTATGGGAGCAGAACGCCTCATTTTTCTCCCATGGATTGGCTGGTAGTTTCGAACTGCTGACCTTGCGGTTTGCAGCCGAATTTGGGATCAATTCATTTTCTAGAAATTTCAGTCAGCAATGTCTTTATCTTTCAAATATGACTTGATAATGTTGTCATAAAATAAAAATTAAACTGATTTTGATTCACAGAATCTTTTCATTAGTTTGTATTTTCATATTCAAGAAACTAAAATTACAGTTATTTTCATGAAAAACGTTTTAAAATCAAAATCAGATCTCATAAATGTGAATGCATAGGAACTGTGTGTTCAGAGAATGAAAAACATATAAAAGTAGAGAGCTAAAAATGGGGAGAAATCATCCTGAATGGAAATTAATATGTTGGAGGGTGAGGAAGGAGGAAAATGGAGACCTAGAAAGTTCCACAGAGAGACAAGAGAAAGCAGTAGTGGTTTTAGAAATGATATAAATGTACCTCTAGGGTAGACCAAATAAGAGAGGCTAGACACAATAGTAATGGTAGAGAAGAGGACTGGCAGGCAGCAGAGTGTGCATCACAGATGAAGGAAAGCTGCCAAGAGAACTCACTTAGGTGGTGAAAGGGAAGGGAAGGAAAAGTAAATGGGAGGAAGTTTTGGTCTTATAATATCAACTGTGTTGTTTCTAAAATTTTCTGGAATTATCAGCTTGATATAAATAATCAAAATATACCATGGAATTTTTTTCCATTTGATATAAACTATCTAAATGAATGGATCTTATTATTGGGTAACATTCTTACAGAAGTATGGTACAGCAAACAATCCTTCCACAACCCTCTTACTCATTGCTGTGGACACAGAGAACTCAACAACCATACTAAGAGCTTTGGGATTTATTAGGGAAGTTAACAGAAATGTTCTGGACACAGTTGTGCCAGTCAGCTGTAGACAAATGCCTTTAGGACACACCACTCCACCATAAGCCTCAGCCTGAAGAAGCTCGGCCCTTGTTCCTGGGTCAGCAAGCACAGCTCCCCCATTTAAGTGCCTGGAGGTACCCCACTCTACAAACAAACTTCCGCCTAAAGTCACTGAGCTTTACTTGCTCTGTGGCCTGGGAAGTCCACTGTTCTGTCTCACGCTTTGGTTCTTGGTTCTGCTGCTGCTGCTCCTCTCCCTTTCCACCAGTGTCCCAGCTTTCTGCCCCTGGGTTGAAGTTCAGTGAGCAGAGATGTCACATTCAAAGAACACACTCCACTCCTGGCTCTTCTTCTTTGATGGTAGAGAGATTCCCCCAACCGCTGACCATCTTCTGAGATGGTTCATTTTATACCCATGCTAATGGTTCAAGTTTTTAAAAGTTGCAGTGAACTCTATTAACACCTACAGCTGAATCATGTCATACTATCAGTTACCCAAATCCAGCAGGACAGACATATTGTTTGATGGGAGTTACAGACTATGGCTAGACGAGACATCGATGATTCACTACACCACAATTCTTATGAAAATAGATTTTCTTGAATTTGTATTGCATCTCTCTTTGAAGAATCTACAAGTCTTTATTGGGAATCTCAGAAGGTAGAAGCCACTTTTCCAGCCTTCTCTACCCCCTACAATTTATATAAGACCTACACTTAATTCTAGGAGAACATTTTTTAGATGAAGGCTACAGAAATGATTAAAAGATGCTATCACGTGTGGTGCTGCGGGTTAACATGCTGCACTGCAAAGTTGGTTCAGGCTCACCACTGCTCCTTGGAAACCTTATACAGGGTCACTATGGATCAGAACCGACTCGACAGCACATAACAACAGCACCACATATTTGTGGAGTCCTGATGTGACACTGGAGGGTAAGTATTGTTTGCTGACCGCAAGATCAGCAGTCCAAACTCACCAGCCACTCCACAGAAACCTGTATAGAGTTGTGATTTGGAACTGGCTCGACATCACTTAACAGCAACAGTAACACATATTTTAACTGCTCATTTAAACATTAAATTTGGGAGGCAGAAACATAGCATGGTACTTTTGCATCTCTACCACTCTTCCACACTTGGCTTTTTTCAGTTATATATAAATTTATCTGGAATCACTTAAATATAATTGTCACGTATAATATTAATATCTATATAATTGGCTGTTGGTAGAATGGACTCTCGTAGTATTTTGTTGTGGGACTAAATGGAGACATTTTGAGATAAAATGATAGATTAAAGTGAACTAAGCTTTACAAAAATTACTGTTCACAGAGCACATTATTTTTTTATTAAGCTTCTATAGACATTATTGCTCT
Source organism: Chrysochloris asiatica (assembly GCF_000296735.1). NCBI lineage: Eukaryota > Metazoa > Chordata > Mammalia > Afrosoricida > Chrysochloridae > Chrysochloris > Chrysochloris asiatica. Next base: position 3,744,445 of record NW_006408519.1, read on the forward strand.
CTGTCTCATTGTACTTTTGAGGAAACATCCTTTTTATGTAAACATTAAGACAGTTATATTGAATAATTGAAAGGAAGTTATAGAATTTTGTTGTTGTTAAGTGCTGTTGAGTCAGTTCTAACTCATAACGACTCTGTATAGCATTTCCAAGAATGGCTGGTAGGTTTGAACCACCAGTCTTATGGTTAGCAGCCCAGTGCTGAACCTGTAGGGTGCATCAGAACTCCAGTTATGGAATGTTTCTGTTACTGTTAAGTGCTGTTGAGTTGGTTCCGACCAATAGTGACCTTGTATATATAGGGCTTCTGAGGAGCATCTGGTGGGTTTGAACTGCCGACATAGTTTGCAGTTCAGTCAGTGCTGATCCTACAGTGCCACACCAGGAGTCCAGTAATAGAACATTGTTGTTAAGTGCCGTCGAGTCGGTTCCGACCCATAGCAACCCTCTATAGGGTTTCCAAGGATCAGCTGGTGAGCTTGAACCACCAACCTTGCAGTTCAAACCAATTTTGCAGTCCAACACATTAACCCACGGCATCATATCAGGATTCCAGTTACAGAATTGTTGTTGTTAAGTGCTGTCAAGTGGGTTCCGATCCATAGCATCCCTGTATAAGGTTTCCAAGGATCAGCTAGTGAGCTTGAACCACCAACCTTGCAGTTCAAACAACTTTGCAGTCTGGCGCATTAACCTACAGTGCCACACCAGGACTCCAGTTACAGAATAGGCCTGTTAAAATAGTAACCATATTTTTTACCATATCTTTTATGGTAAAAGCCCTATAATGAATATAATGAATTGTGGTGTTTTAGAAAGACTATAATTCATAGGAGAACATGATTTAAGAATTTCTAATCTGTCAGTTGATATCCAGTCCCCAGTAGTGCCTTGGATGTAGGTAGCATTTGGCATTTGCTATTGAGGCACTAATCAGCTAAGCAACATAATCCTCCTTACAGGGTAAGTTCTCACTTGACCGCAAGCTATATACAGTCACATAGTAACTGCATTAAAGAGTATCTTTCTCGTCACAGGCCCAGGACTAGAAGATTTTATGACTTTAATCTTGAATGTTGTTTTTGGGGTAACTTTTTAGAAATGGAGTTTTGAAATAAAATTATTCAATGCAAACAGAGACTTTTCAAATCACCTGATTAAGGATGGCTTCTATGATATTACTAGAGCCAGAAAGATTAAATGAAAGCACCGCGTGGCATAATGTTGATGTATTTTCGTCAACATGAAGCTTTATGCTCGACAGAGGTGCATTGATTGAACAAAAGGTACAACAGTAAAAGCGTGTTAAATGTGAATTGTGATATGTAAACTAAGATTGATGTATTTTATTGTTTATGATGAATATATGTTGTTTGGTTTTGAAGTATTTTGTGGGAATTGTAGGAATGATACCTTTTAATATTTTATAGAACATATAATTCTTTTAAATCCTTGGTTTAATATATTAGAAATCCTTCAATTTTTAAAATTTGATTGCTTTATTGCATTTAAATTACGCTTGGCATTGTGTAATTGCGTTGATGAAATGTTTTAGTGTTTAACAGCATCCATAATTTATGAAACTTACAATATTTATGCTCTTTTATTTATAAAAAGACAGCTTCTTAATGAAATGTATTTTTTAAAATTATGACTATAAGCTTTTCACATAGGTAGTGCTTAATAATGTTGTTGTTGTAAAGTGCTGTTGAGTTGATTCCGACCCGTAGCGACCCTGTATAGGGTTTCCAAGGAGCAGCTGGTGAGCTTGAACCATCGATCTTGAGTTCAAACGACTTTGCAGTCTGATGCATTAGCCCACAGCACCACACCAGGACTCTAGTGGTTAATAGTACTAATATAAAATTTTAATTTGAAGAAACTAATAGCCCTTAAATTCTTCACCTTATGATAAACTTCATGATAATCTTAAAAATTACATAGATCTTCAGTTAAGAATTTAAAAATGAATATTAAAACTTCAATTTTCATTTAATCTTTCACTCTACCAATCTTTTCAAATGTTTACTGGATTATATTTTCAGAGATTTGATGATTATTTTATAGTATTTATGGTCAGTATTGTAAGTGGTATAATTGTACAAACCACATAAGCTGGCAAAAATTGCAAATAGTAAAATGGAAACTATGATGAAATCATGATGAATTGCTATGTTGTTGTTAAGTGCCGTTGAGTCCATTCTGACTCATAGTGACCCTGTGTAGGGTTTTCGAGAAGTGGCTGGTGAGTTTGACCTGCTGACCTTGAGGTTCAAACTGACTTGGAAATTGAGTGCTTATGAGAAAAATGGCTTTAATTGGGAAAGAAGCTTTGTATTTTCTACCAGTTAATATGATTTTTTGACACGGAGTTTCAAAGAGATTAATTGGTAGTGTTTCTTGTTTAAACGTTGGTGCCTAGTCAGCATAACATTTATAATACAATGCTAGGTGTGACTAGTACAGCTGGAATATTTTAAAATATGTTGAATAGTTAGTCTGTGGGACAAAAACTTAAAAGCCATGAATAGAAACAGTGATTTTAGGTAGATTTAGGATGTTTAAATTATGATTTTCAATAACGCAGTTTCACATAAGACCGCCATAATGTGATGAAAGATAAAATAATTGTGACAATTTAAAGAAAAGTAAGATAAATAGATATCAGGTAATGTAAAGTGACTGTTATATAAAAAATGGAGATGGGTAAGGTATCTAAGAGTGAAAAGCAAGGCACTTTAAAGGTCACACATGCATTCTGTTGTAAAGAAAGGAATCATTTTGGATCCTGTTCTTTAGTTTCTTGGGGTTTTTGAAGGATTAGATATAATATAACATCCTAGGTGAATTATTCATTCTTCCAAATTATGAATTGTGGATTATGTATTGGTAAATACTTTATGATGCTTTAAAGAAGTGTACAAATAAATTATCATTATGTGCTTTTTCCTACTAACTGTTTTCCCACTTGATAATAATAAATGCCAAGATTTGTTTAGAATGGCCGGTGATGAAATAGTGATTAGAGATGTTGTTCGGTGTTCTCATCTCGGTTCCAACTCATAGTGACTCTACAATAGATTTACCTGGTGGTTCTGCATGCTTCTCACAGTCTTGGACTCTGTTTGTGCCCATTGTGGTAGCCACAGTGTCATTCTGTCTCCTTGAGGATCTTCCTCTTTTTTGCTGATTCTTTACCAAGCATGATGTCCTTCTCCAGGTACTGGTCCCTCTGATGACATGACCAAAGTCTATCAGTCCTCACTTGTTTTTTTAATGTTTTATTGTGAATTATGTTATAGTTTACATGGGAGAACATCAGTTTTACATTCATCCTATCGTATATCATTTCATTGCCATGGTTACAATCCCCTCCATGTATCAACCAACCAAAGGGTATATACCCTGCAAGCCTGCCCCCTGGTTGTCAGCACACAGCCCCTCTCCCTCTCTGGGTCTAAAGTCCCCAGCTGCTCCATTTCTACACATCATATCTGGTTCAGTGCTCACTTTTAAGCAGCAATCTGACTGTTGTTTTTCTAAGACAGTAATTAAAATAATTTAGAGATACAGTAATTTAATTTGCATGGATTATCTTCCGTTCTTGAAAAGAAAATAGTGCCTAAAAACTATAGTAGTTCTCATTTGAAGGAAAGGATATATGAGATCAAGAACCCTGGTGGCCCTGTAGTTAAAGCTGTTCATTGAAAAGTCTGTGGTTCAAACCCACCATGGACAAAGATGCAGCAGACTGCTTCCGTACAGATTTACAACCTTGAAAACCCCGTAGGGCAGTTCTCTTCCAACCTACAAGGTCGCTATGAGTCAGAATTCACTTGACCACAACCGATTTTTTAATTTATACATGAGATAATTCATGCATGATATTTGGCAAGAATTTTTTTTTAACAAAATATTTTAACTTTTTAGAATAATTGACAGCAAATTCTTCATTGTTTAATAAGAGCACATTATTATTCTTAGAATATTATCTTGCCTTTTTCTAACAATATCTTAAAGTACATTAAAGGAAAAAAAATCCATAAAACCAAGGTCCGTGTTAGAGCAACAGTGACAATAGTCACTTCAACTTCAGAAATCATGGTTATTATTCTATTTTACTTAAATCCTGTACAAATCAGCATCTACATTATGATTCTCCTGCTTCAGGCACATTTTATAATCTCTAGGACAAATTCATTGCTGGATTTCATATTAACTGCAATTTACCTAAGGTTTGATTTAAAAAGATATTGAAATAGCTTACTAAAAACTATTTCTTAATAGTTGTAAAGATTTTTCACAGACCAAAGATAGCCAGTGTTATCGCCTTTATGGCTATATTATACTCTTTACTTTGGAAATGAAGGATCCCTAGTAGTATAGTGGGTTGTAATTTGGGCTGCTAAGCACAAGGTTTGTTGTTCAATTCTACCAGCCACTCTGCTGGAGAAAGATGAGGTATTCTGCAACTTTTAGGTTTACCACCTGGATTGCTATGAGTCTGAACCAACTTGATGACATACAACCTCCATGACTCTGGAACTGAATTTTAGAACCTTATTGTCTTCCAGTGGATTCTAACTCACAACTACTGCATAAAACCCAGTAGAACTATCCTAAAGTGTTTTCAAGGTTGTAATCTTTAAGGAAGCAGATGACCACATCTTTCCCCCATGGAGTGACTTGTGGGTTCCCAACTACAGACCCTTCAGTTAGTAGCTTTGTGCTTAAGCACTATGCCATCAGAGCTCCTTGAATTCTATAATAATAATTTTTAAAGATCCAAACCAACACCATAGACTGGTATAGCCTTTGCTTTGGAATTGAGTTCTATAATTCTGTTGTCTTCCAGTTGATTCCTACTCATAGTAAGACCCTACAGAACTGGTGTGGCGCTGTGGGATAAAGCACTGGACTGACACGTCAGTTTGAATCACAAGATCGGTGGTTCAAACTCACCATCTACTCCTTGAAAACCATATACAGAGTCACTATGAGTCAGAACCAACTCTACGGCATTTAGCAACAAAAACAACAACACAGGACAGAATAGAACTGCTCCTTAGGGTTTCTGGGACTGTAAACCTTTACAGGAGTTACCGGAGTAGAGAGACTCATTTTTCTTCAGTGAGCAGCTGGTGCGTTTGAATTGCTGACCTTGCGGTTAGCAGCCCAATACTTAATTCATTTTGCTACCAATGTGCCTGAATTCTATAATAGTTAGGTGCCGTCTAGCTGGTTTCAACTCTTGTTATAAATACTCATTACATTCTTGTGATTTAAACCATGCTTACATTCAAAAAATCATATTATAGCTCAGAGTGTAAATGAAGTTTTCCTTTTTTGTTGTTTTGCTTTTTAACATAAGACCTACCCAACATGATATTAAATATATTATTGGAAATTCGTAATTAACAGTGAGGTTCTGTTCAAAAAGCTAAGTTGTCAAGTGACGCTCAAAATACATTTTCCCAAAGAAATCATTTTATGAAGAGTAGATTCTGAAATCCAACTACAAAAGCCAAATTAACCTATAAATAACACTAGTAATAAAAGTTTGTTGTTAAGTACCGTTGAGTTGGTTCTGACTCATAATGACCCTGTGTAGGGTTTCCACGGACCAGCTGGTGAATTTGAACCACCGACCTTGCAGTCCAGTGCATTATCCCACAGTACCACACCAGGACTCCAATAATAAAAATAGAGCCATCCAGTTAATGGAAATAATACGTTTTACCATGGGAGTAGGTATGTGTGGGTAGAAATGGACTATTTAATAAGCTAATGTATTTGAAAATAGAAATAATCTAAGGAAAATAATCAGTTCACTTATTCAAACAGATGTTTACCGAGTACTTACTGAATACTATACTGTTTAGATCCAAGTTCCCTCTCCTCATTTTACAGGCTAATAAGACATTCCTACTTAGAAATAGAGTAAGATTACCTGGGAAGGAACTGCAGTGGGTAAAAGGGCATTTGTGGAATGAATGGCCTCCAGAACACCCTATTCCTCCCTCAGTTTGCTTTCTTATATGTACTTAAATTCCACATTTTAGAGATTAATTTCTATCACCAAACATCCACTTGCGATTTCTAAGTACGTTTGAGTGTTAGTGAACCAGTGCCCATTCAGTTCAACCCGACCTTGTGGTCCAGTGAATTATCCTGTAGTGGCACTTAACAAGAAGTCGGTATTACAGAACGCTGGTGTGGCCTTTACAATAAGTATTGGACTGTTAAAACTACAAGGTTTGTTGTTCAAACCCACCAGCTGGTCCTTGGAAACCCTATACAGGGTTGCTATGAGTTGGAATCAACTTGAGGGCACTTAACAACAATAACAATGGTTTGTGTTATAGCGGTGGCATGTAGTTCTTACCTAAAAATGTTTGTTAAAATAATATAACTTAATGTAGGTAATCTATACCTCTTACTTGAAAGTATAGACTCTCAAAGAGTAAATGACCTTGTATTGTTGTTAGTATTGACTCATAGTGACCCTATTTAGGGTTTCCAAGGAGTGGCTGGTGGATCTGAACCACCGACCTTGTGTTCACACTCACCGTGTGGTCCAGTGCATTTTCCTGTAGTGCCACACTAGGGCTCCTCAGTAGTTTCAAATAACTGATTATAGCAAAACTTGAACTAAAACAGCAGATAGCTTAATTGTAGTGTTCTTTACATGATACTCCACTATCATGCTCTAGTATTTGTTTTCTGTCATATTCAAAAAATAATGACAAAAATAAAATAAGTGATGTATAACATGCATATGTGTATACATATGAGGGAGTTTCAAAAGTTCATGGAAAAATGGAATGAAAAGATAAAATTTTTCCCATGAGCTTTTTGAAGCCTGCCCCTATAACCTATATATTTAAAATGTTGTGTAGGTTGGTAGTGTTATGTTGCTTTTGAGTGCCCTCCTTTAATTGTACATTTTCAACAGTAGGAGTCAGTGGTTTTATGTAACACTTATAACCAAAAAATATTTGTGTTAAGCAGCACATTTTTATATAGCTTTAAATGTTAAAAAGAGAAAATAAATTACATCCACTATATAATCCTAAAATATTCAGGGAGCCAGTCCCGTTTATTTATTTATTGCAATATTCTTTTCCCTTTATGGTTCCAGCTTAGAGGCTACTAAATGCTCTTATGTAAGATTTGGAAGATGGAAGAGAAAGAGAAGCCATATTGTGGAGCAGCAGTTGTATACAGATGTGAAAGTTCTAGTGTCTCCGGGGAAAGCTTCTGTTGATTGATCTCCCTGACGCTATAGGCAGCTGAGATACTTGAGGCTCAAGCACCTTTCAATTGACCATTTTGAGTATCCTTGCCTTTGCTTCTGCAGGCTGAGATCAGCTGCATTAACTTTGCTGGCCTTCATTCTCCTACCCATTTCTAACAGTTGTGTAGCTGATATTGCCTGTATTGCAACCCTCCCTACTTGAGAAACTTAGAGTGTATTGTGTTTTCAGTATTGAATCCTGATTGATACATTGACAGACTGTTTCCCAGGTATGGGGTTAACAGAAACTTTGGAAGAAAGTGTTGATGTTTTATGTTGTGTAATTTCATCATGTTCTTTCTCTATTCCTGCTTTGGGGCAAAAATATATTGTCTACGAAATTCACAACTGGGCTGTCTAATATTGGTCATCTTTAAAACTTTATCTGATCCCATTCTCTTATTGTCTCCTGGCAAAATCTGGATAGCAGTGATTCTGTTCCCTTTCTGTCATCTTCAGAGGTCCATTCCTATTGTTTCCTATGGCTAGGAGTTGGTTGTAAGGTCCAGTTACAAGTTACCCCTGTGTTACTGAGATATGTTGAAAGTTTAAGAAGTTACCTCTTCTTCTGAAACTGGAAGGAAATATGAGGAGTCAGATGTTGAGAATGAGTAGAGAAATGTCACGGAGCTGGTCTTAACCTTAATGAAGATGGAATAAAAATAGTAGTCGTTTCTGACTTCTAATGTAGTGGTGATGAGAAAAATCACTTTGTCATCCCCCAAATGAAAATGATATTCCCTGAAATTGCTTATCTCAACTTAGAACAGTAAAGAAGGATTAGGGACATAGTGATAAAATGAACTTGTTGTTATTGTTGTTAGGTACCCTTGAGCTGGTTCTGATTCATAGCGACCAGATATAAGGCTTACGAGGAGTGGCTGGTGGGTGTGAACTCCAGACCTTTTGGCTAGCAATTCAATGATTATCTTACAGCTAGCTCTGTACCAGGACTCAAAAATGAGATGAACCAAAGTTGAGAATAAGCTATGCAGATTCTAAGTGAAAATGATTAATTTTAGGAGCTAGTACTTAGTTTTAATAAGAAAGCATTAAATTCTTGAGACAAATCCGTTTGGATCCACTACATTTTCAAGTAACTTTCGTAGTCAGATGTCAGGAAAAGAGAGACTGCAAGGAGGAATATTCCAAACTACTGAATATCAGTCGGGATAGCTGATATGTAGCAAGCCACACAAGGAAGTTAGAATGAGGGTTATTTTTCAGCAGCTGAATATGATATTGATTATTTCATTTCAGAGCAGTATGTTTCATATATAGTGTGTCAAATATGTACTAACCTCTGACTATTTGAACGGAATAAAATGAATACTAATAAGACTTTTGTTATGACATGTCTTTGTAATGAAATCAGAAAAAAAGAAAGGACTTAAATTTGAACTTATCCAACAGCCTACTTGCGATTCAATAAAACGTGAACTTGTTGAGAGATTGTTCTTCTCATCTCTCTTTTCCTTTGGTTACCTAGGAAAAGAAGTCCATCAGTGTCCAGAGATCAGAACAGAAGATACGACCAAAGGGAAGAAAGAGAGGAGTACTCACAGTATGCTACTTCAGATAGCGCAATGCCTAGATCTCCATCAGATTATGCTGATAGGCGATCTCAACATGAATCTCAATTTTATGAAGAATCTGATCATGTAAGTTATAGGGACTCCAACAGGAGAAGTCACCGGCATTCCCAAGAATATATTGAAGATGAGGAGGAGGATGTGGAAAGCAGAGATGAATATGAAAGACAAATGAGAGAGGAGGAGTACCAGGCACGCTACCGAAGTGATCCAAATTTGGCCCGTTATCCTGTAAAGCCCCAACCCTACGAAGAACAAATGCGTATCCATGCTGAAGTGTCCCGAGCACGGCATGAGAGAAGACATAGTGATGTTTCTCTGGCAAATGCTGAATTGGAAGATTCTAGGATTTCTATGCTAAGGATGGAGCGACCATCAAGGCAAAGATCTATATCCGAACGGAGAGCTGCCATGGAAAATCAGCGATCTTATTCAGTGGAAAGAACACGAGAGGCTCAGGGACCAGGTTCTTATCAACAAAGGACCACAAACCATAGTCCTCCTACCCCCCGGAGGAGTCCTATACCTATCGATAGACCAGACATGAGGCGCACTGACTCATTAAGGAAACAACACCACTTAGACCCTAGCTCGGCTGTAAGGAAAACGAAACGGGAAAAAATGGAAACCATGTTAAGGAACGATTCTCTCAGTTCAGACCAGTCAGAGTCAGTAAGACCTCCACCACCAAAGCCTCATAAATCAAAGAAAGGAGGTAAAATGCGCCAGGTTTCATTGAGCAGTTCAGAGGAGGAATTAGCTTCCACGCCAGAATATACAAGCTGTGATGATGTTGAGATTGAAAGTGAGAGTGTAAGTGAAAAAGGTAAGCACATGAGTCAAACATTTTATTTCTGAGTAAACATTTAATAGTTAACTCTTACTACCTTAATTTTACAAGTCTCTTAATGGTCTTGTTCATGTTAAGAATTTTCAAGTTATTAAAAAGTGATTATCCTCTATTGTTCATATGCAAGAAAATTCTACTGATTTTTTAAACTGTGAGGTTTTTTGCATAGTATTTCTGATTTTTTATTGCATCACTTGATGACATTTAAAAAATACCTATTAACTATAGTTTATAAAGTATCATTTGTTTTTGTGACTTACATAGAACATCTGAAAAATTCCTCCAACTATGAAAAATGAAGTGCAATTTATCCATAATTCCCAGTAACCGTTGTCAATATTTTGTTAAATTTTCTTCCCATTTTCTCTATGCATGTATATTTTACATATTCATAAAATTGGTATCAATTATATATATGTATGTATAATTTTGTATCCTTGTTTTTAATTAATTCCATACCATTTGATGTGCTATAGAAATATGTTTTAAATAACTACACTAATATTCTATTATAAGGATGTACCATGAACTAAGTATCCTGTGATTTGGAGACATCACGGTTGCTTCTAACTGCTAGTATCAATAATATTATAATGGTTATCTGTCTACATAGTTTTTTTTGCCCATACCTCTGATTATTTCACAAATATATACCCATACTTGGGACTCTTTCAGGCTTTGAATGCAGATTATGAAATTGCTTTCAAGAAAGGTTCTGACACTTTCTATTCCTGTCAAATATGCTTGAGTTTTTAATTTCAGTGCACCAAATCTTTGCTATTTGACTAGGTCACAAACAACTACTTTCTCTTTGTCAGTTTAGCTTGAATTTGATTGTCAACCTGAATGTTTTATATGTTTTTGGCTGTTTAATATCTTTTTCTATAAATTATATGTTCAACTATTTTATTCCCTCTGTCCATGTTCCTATTGGGTATTAGTGTTTCTTGTATTGATTTATAAGAGCTTTTCTATTATAGTCAGGATTTTACTCTATTCAACTGTCGTTTGTTCCAAATATATTTCATGTTTGATATCTATTGACTACTTTTCTTTGGTTTAGAATCTATCGAGGAGGTAGTTGTTATACTTTGCGAAATACCTTCGTTTTTACCACATAAATATGTTAAATAAAGCAAAACACAAAACAAATGCATCAATGCAATGTTTGAAAACTTTTTATATTTTAGTATCCTTCTAAGGACCTATCCTTTGTTTCAGGATTATAAAGTATTCTTAAAGCTCTGAAACAAATAAAAAGATATGAATACATTCAAATATTAAATCTGAAATGAAAGTATGTGAATAAATTAAAGTATAATCACATTTTCTTATCTATATAATACTACGCAGAAATTGAAAGTATTTATTGAATATAGAAAGGAATTGCGTGTCATTCATTCATATATATACTCTTCTAGCTTGAAATCATAGTAGAGACTCTTTATTATCTATCTAATAATATTTTTCATAGATTATAATTTCTACCAACGTGTGATGCCTGTGGACACTCACAGTTTCATTCAGTTTGGACAAACAAATCTAAATAGAATATTCTTTTGCTGTCTGATAATACTCATGAAAGTGGAATTCATTGAGAAAAATTTATATCTGTTGAGAGACTTCAGTAGGATAAGAAGGAGATTGGGTTGTTCCATATCTTCACATTTCATTATTATAATATCATTTTTGATTACTTTGTGGGAAAATATCAGTCTAATTTGAAAATAAGCACCTTTAAGTGTATCCAATATTATGATTCACTGGTATCCGTAGTAGTTCATGTTTGAAAATTTTTCCTAATAATGATGAAAATGTGATTAGTGATAGTTAACACATTTTCCCCTGTGCATTCACTGTGGCTGCATCATTTTGTTGTGCACCAGCCAACTTTGAAAACATAGTATTGCCCTTGCTTTAATTTCTGTAGGCTAAGGAACCTCAAAAGATGTAGTTTAAAACTCAGAATTCTTTTAATCTCTACTTTTCTGGTTCTATTCATTCTTATATAAAATCTTTCAAAAATGTGCAAAGCACATTTAGGTTAAGTTACAAATGTGAAGTTGTAACCAACATTATATAAGTAAATAGTATCAGACAGCATTATCATTGCAGAAAGATTCTTTCCAGGTCCTTGTAAGCAATATTATGACTTCTACATGTTAGGGTCTTTTTTGCTCTTTAAATAATAGAATTCCATTAGTCATTTGCTTAGTTCATGCTACTTCTTATTCTTTTTTTTTTTTTTTGCTGATTTGTTTCTCTGATGTCTTTTTGACTAGTCAGTTTTTTCAGTGTTTTGGAGACTTTTTCTCTTATTTGTCATTTTAGATCTATTTCATAATTTAAACATACAAATTTTATCCAAACTTATGATAGATGCCATTTCATCTATGTTCTGATGAAATGATGCTAATAATTACAATCCATGCGTAGCTAGCCATTATTTGTGTAATGCTAACAGGGAGATTTGGTGAGGAAGATGAGGCTTTCTGCTTCCAAAAAGATAAACATAGCCTTGAAAATCCTATACAGGGTTGCACTGAGTTGGAACCAGTCGAAAGGCACTTAACAACACAGCAGCAATAGGGAGATTGAATTGCAAAGCATGAGTTTTGGAGTCAAAGAGGCATAAACCCTGGCTGTATCACTCACCACTTGCATGACCTTGTCCTTTCTATTTAACGACTTTATATCTGTTTACTTGTCTATAAATCTGTAAATCAGAAAATAGTGTTTCCAATGCTTGTTTCTTAAATTCAGCATGATTGACATCTTGGCCAGATAATTGGATAATTATCTGGTGTATACTGTCGCTGTAGGATAAGCACTGAATTGCTAACCTGAAAGTTTGGCCATTCAAACCCACCTTCCACTCCTTGAAACCCCAGAGTACCTACGTGTCAGAACCTGCTCAGTGGCATTGAACAATAACAATAACAATGGCAACAGTGCATTATAGGAGTCCAAGTGTGGTGCTGTTTTATAAGCAGTGGATTGATAGTTACAAGTCTGTGGTTCAAACCTATCTGCCTTTCCTTACAAATTCTAAACAGGATCATTATGAGTCGGAACTGACTTAACACGACACTTAACAACAACAGCAGTGTATTGTAGAATGTTTAGCAGAATCCCTGGCTTTTACCCATTGGATGTCAGTAGCACCTGTCTACTGCCCACTTTGTGAAAACCAGGTATCTTCAGACATGGCCTTGTGGAGCAAGATTTCCCTTACCCACTCTCTTATCTGCTACTCACTCCCGCTCTCTCCTTTCATCTTTCAGAAACAATTGAGAGAGAAAGTGTTGTTGATTCTGACACCTAGAGACACCTAGGTGATACCTAGGACAGAGTAGTACCATCACAGGGGAGCAGATCACCTGGTCTTCTTGGAGGTGGAGGCACTGGTGGGTTGGAACTGTTGACTTTTCAATTAGTAGCTAAGTGCTTTAAACATTGTGCCATTAGATGGTAACAGTCAGCATTAATAAAAAGAATCATAATAGAATAGAGTAGAAAATACCAGAGCAAAACATAGAATATTGGTTTTACTTATGTGTGTATGTACACATGCATGTATGCAGGTGTACTCCATGCTCACGATGTGAAATACATTTTTTACTGTAGATCATGGCCAAAATGTTTTAAAGCTGCTGTTCTACATTAGAATGGTGGGGTTCATTCAATGCTCGTGTTTCTGCTTCCCCACCTCCAGACTCGGAGACAGTTCTAGAGATAATGTTTAGAGGTTAACTGATGCATTGCAGACTTTTAAAATTAGATCTATATTTAATCTTGATATTATAATACAACATATGTTTGTTTTATCACTTCATTTAAAAAGCCATGTTATCAACTTTTTGACCAACTGTATAAAGGATATTATGGTTGTCCTTTTTAAAGCAGTAAGATCAGTTAGGGTGAGCTGTAGATTCCAAGACATAACCTGTTATGTACAGGCTAATATTACTTGGTATTATAGGTTTCTTGTTTCTCTGTAAGCTCTTCAATAGAAATTGGGCTAGCAAAATTCAAGAACATAACCGTATGCAAGTCTCCAGAGCTGTAAATTGTGAGATATTTTATTCAATGATTAAACTTTTGAAAATAGTATAAGACACTACTTCTTTTTACTTGTATTTAGAGGGATGGTGAGTAGTTGGGAAGAGTGAGACAGTTTGGAAATTAGACCCAACACAGGAAGAAGGAAGATAGACTGCAAACCTTCAAGATAGTAGCATAGGGTTTCAGTTGTTAACAACAAACACTAAAGAGATCAGTGTTATATACTTTTAGATATCAGAGTCAATAGTTATAGTTATCCCTTTGCATAATCTCTAATTTTTTGTAAACTTTAAGTAATGAATTTACTGTATTTGTTTGTGAAGAACATAGTCTATTGGAATGATAGGTAAGGCACATTACTGATGAGAGGAAAATGTTAATTCATGGTATTCAAGATCAATTTGTTAGGAATTGTGAAACCAAGTAGACAACATTTTAAGGTAAATTCTATTAATGAGAAATTAAAAATTTGTTAGCTGTATTATTATACAAGTAATTTTTTTTTAAAAATCAAAGACTAAATGATCTCATATTTGCTTCATTATTGGTATTTTATGACATATTATCCTTCCAATTATAACATGAATTTTTGTGTTTCACTTTTGAATAATACAAAGAACTCATACAGAATTTCCATGGAAATACTTAATATCTTACGGTAATAGGCAACATTTTAAAACTATTTCATCATGCTTTCTGAAAATAGGATGCTTTTCTTTGAATGGCAAGTCAAGTTCAGAATACCTGTTACATAGCTGAGTTGGGATATGAAATTGTATAACATAACGTAAGCAGATTCAGAAGCTAAACGAGCTCAAAGTTAATTTGTGAAGTGATTAGACAGAAGGTAGATTTGCAAGTAGGGATGAAGGAGAATATTTTGTTTCCTGATAAATTGCATCATTTAAAAAATTTTAAATGGGTAATTCTATTAGCAAAAACATTTCCTTCAAATTAATTATGGATTAAATACCATGTTAAGCATTTGCCTATAGAAAAATAATTGTTTTTAATGTAAAACAGGTACACAAGCATGTAAATGGTATCAAGAAAATATATTTTACAGATTACAGTTTGGGGATATTTAAGATAGTGCTTAGTTATTTGAATAAAAAAATTCAAAGCAAAATTAAATTATGGACTTCTTGAAGTTTGTTTGGAGCATGCCAAAATGTTAACATTGCCGTTTAAGTGAAGTTTTCATTGAATTATAATTCAATAGGTAATATCTATGTTTTAATATTTTAAAAATGTAATCACCAAATTTTTAAAGGTTAGTAAAAGATATAACTTAGTGAAGAACAGCTACCACTTGTCTGTCAGTTTCTTGCACTATGGTGGCTTGTATGTTGCTGTGATGCTGGAAACTATGCCACTGGTATTTTGAATTTTGAATGTCAGCAGGGTCACTCATGGTGGACAGGTTTCAGCTGAGCTTCCAGACTAAGATAGTCTTGGAAGAAGAAGAGGTGGATTACTTATGAATGTGTAGGCACTGAAAACCTTATGAATATGAGTGAAACAGTGCCAGGAACAGTATACTGAATACTGAAATATGATGACAAGCACCAGAATGTTGTCGGATATAGTGCCAGAAGATAAGCAACTCATACTGAAAGGCACTCAACATATACGACTGGGGAAGAGCTGCCTCTTCAGAGTAGAGTTGACCATAATGACCTGAATGGAATAAAGCTTTCAGGACCTTCATTTGCTGATGGGGCATAACTCAAAATGAGGAGAAATAGCAGAAATCATCCATTAATAATTGGAATGTGTAATGTATGAGGCATGAATCTAGGAAAACTGGAAGTTGTCAAAAATGAAATGGAACCCATAAACAACAATATCCTAGGCATTAGTGAGCTGAAATAGACTGGTACTAGTCATTTTGAATCTGGCAATTATATTGTTTACTATGCCGGGGAATGACAAATTGAGGAATAATGTTGCATCAACCATCAAAAAGAACATTTCAAGCTCTATCTTGAAGTATAATGCTACCTGTGATAGAATAATATGCATATGCCAACAAGGAAGAGCAGCCAATACCACTATTATTCAAATTTACACACCAACAACTAAAGTTAGTGATAATGAAATTTAAGAATTGTACCAACTTCTTCTGTCTTAAATTGATCAAGAATGGGATCAAGATGTATTGATAATTACTGGTGATTGGGATGCAAAGGTTGGAAACAAAGAGGAAGGATCAGTAGTTGGAAAATATGGCCTTGGTAATAGAAATGATGCTGGAGATCACATGATATAATTTTGCAACACCAATGACTTCTTCATTGCAAATTCCTTTTTTAAACAACATAAAAGGGAATTATACATATAGACTTCATCAGATGGAATACACAGAAATCAAATTGAGTACATCTGTGGAAAGAAATGGTGGAAAAGCTCCATATTATTCAGTCAAAACAAAGTCAGGGGAGACTGTGGAACAGACCATCAATTGCTCATATGCAAGTTCAGGCTGAGGCTGAAGAAAATTAAACAAGTCCAAAAGAGCCAAAATCTTGAACATATCCCACTTGAATTTACGTATCATCTCAAGAACAGATTAGATGCATTAAACACAAGTGCCTAAAAACCAGAAGAGTTGTGGGATGACACCAAGAACATCATACAGAGAGATAGAGTAGCTGAGAACACATGGAAAGAGAAAGGCTGTGTGCTGGCGGCCAGGAGACAGGCTTGCAGAATGTGCCCTTTGGTTTGTGATTGTTTAAATGATTATATATTCCTAAATGTTTTTGTGTATACCCCCCAAACACACACACACACACACACACACACACACACAAAGCAGAGGGAATAGAAGCAAATACTGTTGAATGATGATGCATGGAGGAGACAGTAATCATTGCAATGAAACAATGAGTATAAAACCAATGTTCTCCCATGTAAACTATCACCACTCAAGTCACAATAAGAAAACTTAAAAAAAAAAAAAAGAAGAAGAAGAAGAACATCATACAGGAAGAACGCAAAAGGTCATTAAGAAGATAGGAAGAAAGAAAAGATCAAAATGGATGTCAGAAGAGACTATGAAACTTGCTGTCCAGCTTAGAGATGCTGAAGCAAATGGAAGAAATGAGGAAGTAGAAAAACTGAACATAAAATTTCAAAGGGTAGCTCGAGAAGACAAAGTCAGATGTTATAATCAAATATGCAAAGACCTGAGTTAGAAAAGTAAAAATAAAGAACACATTCAACATTTCTGAAGTTGAAAGAACTGAAGAAAAATTTCAAGCTTTGACTTGCAATATTGAAGAATTCTGTGGGCAAAATATTGAATGATGCAGAAAGCATCAAAAGAAGATGGAAGGAATACACAGTCTCTGTACCAAAAGAAATGGTCGTTTCAAGAGGTAGTAGTAGTGAAGGAAGAAGTACAATATACACTGAAGGCATAGGTAAAAAGCAAGGCTCTGGGAATTGATGTATACAAACTCAAATCTTTCAACAAACGGATGCCTCATCTATGTCAAGAAATTTGGAAGGCAGCTACCTGACCAACTGATTGGAAGAGATCCTTATTTGTGCCCATCCGAAAGAGAGGTTACTCTGTGAATGTGGAAATCAATGGACAACATCATTAATATCACATGCAAGTAAAATTTGGTAAGGATTTTGTTTGGATCCACAATCAAAACTCCTGGAAGCAGTAGTCAAGAAATCAAATTAATATTGCGTCAGGTAATTTGGTGCAAAAGACCTCTTTAAATTGTTCAAGAGCAAAGATATCAATTTTAGGACCAAGGCGCTCCTGATGCAAGCCATGGTATTTTCAATTACCTCATATGCATGTGAAAGTTGGATATCAAATAAAGAAAACCATAGAAGAATTGATGCATTTGAGTTATGGTGTTGAAGAATATTAAAAGTACATGTGGAAGAAGTACCACCAGTATGCTGTTTGGAAGCCAGGAGAAGTAAGACTTTGTCTCTCATACTTTGGACATATTATCGGGAAGGACCAGTCCCTGGAGAAGGACATCATGCTAGGTAGTGTGTTATTGTGGTTGTTAAGTGCCATTGAGTCTGTTCCAACCCATAGTGACCCTGTTTAGGGTTTCCAAGGAGACGCTGGTGAGCTGGAACTGTCAATCTTGCAGTTCAAACAGGTTTGCAGTCTGGCGCATTAACCCACAGCGCCACACCAGGTAGTGTGTAGGGTCAGTGAAAAAGAGAAAGATCCCTAGTGAGGTGCACTGGAACAGTGGCAAAGCAGTGGGTTCAAACTTAACAATGATTGTGAGGATGGTGTAGGACAGGGCAGTGTTTCGTTCTGTTGTGCATAAGTTTGCTATGAGTTGGAATCAACTGGACAGTACCTAACCACAACACCAAAGTGAAGGACATTATAGTGTTATGCCAGTCAATTATATTTGAGTTGAAAAAGCATGGAAATAGTAAACAAGTGTGGTCTAAATCAATGAATTATTTCAGAAAGTATATTCATCTAAAGATTTATGCATCATCTATTCATTCATTCTTTGTCTCTTTCAATTAAAATGCATTAAATATCAATCTATAGTAGTTGAATCTGAAGCATGAAGTACAAAAGCATTTTTATCACTCTAGAACTGCAGTTTTGATAAACCAGAGGAAGAAATTGGGTCATAAATTTGGCTGCATTTATGGTGGCTGATTCATCCAAGAAAATTGCATAAGGAAAAGATTTTGGTTTATGATGGCTTGAGCTGGAAGTGTTAAGTACTTATGGTGTAGGGTTTCTAGAACTGATTTCCTAACATCAGGGCCTGACTTCTTACCTAAGCCTCATATTTGGAATATATAATACAATTTTGCTGCTTGTGGAAAAGTGTCCATTTCATAGGAAGTTTCATTTGCAAGGATGATACACAGTATAAAGAAAAATATGGCTTGCAAGTCAAATCTAGTCTGCCACCGTCTTGTGTGTACTTGAATTATGTTTTGAGTTAAGAATGGTTTTTATATTTTCTAAATGGTTGGAAAAAAATAAAAAGAATAATTTTTAGTGACATGTAAAAATTATGTAAACTTTAAATTTTCATGCCTGCAAACACAGGTTAATTTGAACAGTGTCACGCTCATTTTCTTTGGCTGCTTTTGCAGTACAAGAACAGAGATGAGCAGTTTGACAGGTCATGTGTACTCTCATCAGTTTGCTCTGCTGTTCATTAGCTCACAAGTCACAGAGATACATTTATAAATCAACAGCAATTGTAGTGCCAAGTTTATTGCTGTACTGTGGCATTTCATTTGATTTTTCGTTTATCTGTGCATATCCATCAAACAAGGAAGAGAAAGGGATTTTGAATGCCACACTTATAAGGCACAGGGGAGAATAGTACATTTTGTTAGGTGGCCAAGTATTGTATTTATTATACAGCGACACTATGTTGCAGTTGTTAAGTGCCATCCAGTCAGTTCTGACTCATAGCCACCCTGTGTAGGGTTTCAGAGGAGCAGCCGTTGAACCTGAACAACTGATTTTGTGGTTCAAATCAACTATTCAGTCCAGTGCATTAACCCACAGTGTCATATAGCTGCGCTGAAAGAATACAACATACATTAATGTTGTTTTACATGCCTTGGAGTCAGTTTTGACTCATAGCAACTATAAACCTATAAAGATAGGGTTGCTAAGGAGAGGCTGGTAGGTTTGAACTACCAACTTTGCAGCTTGCAGTCCAGTGCTTATCTTACAGCACCACCCCAGGACTCCTCACATACATTGATATCACCAGATTAATCACTCATCACAATGTTGTGACTGATAATAAAGCAAAAGTCAGAAAAATTTGAAATTTAAAAACAAATCGTCATTACATTCTTCACACAAAGAAAAAATGACATTTACCAGAGTGAATTTCCAAGTAGTTCATTTTTTTAACAAGTCTAAGAAAGTTGTTTATCAATGGTGGGCTAATTAAATTGTGTTTGAAGTGATGTGTCCAGTGAAAATATACTTGTCTAAGGTTATTAGCCTTTTGCCAAGATCACTTCCTTGAAGAACTGAGGACTTTGATAAAGTGAGAAACAAGGCAAATGATTTTAGTTGGTTTTTCTTGGCTAGTGATGAGTTGACAGGTGTTATCAATTTTGTTCTGTTATTATTCACTTGGGGAGTCAGTGTTGAGTTTAAAGTGGCTGAGGAACTAGCCTGTGTGAATAGTCAGAAGCCACCTACAGGTGAGAATATTCTCATAGAAACTGAAAAAATGCCAATCCATTGTGGAACCTGCTGAACAAAATATGTATGGAGGAGAAAAATGCTTAATTGGTCAAATATATAAACCTTGTGAGAATGTAGGATATTCAAAGCTTATGGTTACTCATTGTATTATTCACCAGCAGGAAAATATTTTGAACCATAAATGTTAATTATGAACTTCATTTGATCTTGTCATTGTCAGTTCCATGAATTTTTGTTATAAATAGAAGCTGAATACCCTAACCATATAGCAGGCTGACGGCTTAGAATTAGTACAGATTTTTTATTTTTTTCTTGTAAATCTGTGTCAGTACTGAAAATTTTCTAAATGATAAGAACTGCCCTCAACCACTATTATTGAACAATGAATGGCTTTTAAAATTAGATTTTGTTGCAGAGTTGATATTTCTTAATGAGTGAATTTTTTCATAATGAATTATTTACCCTAAAACTATGAGGCAAAGCAATAATTGTAAGAGAAAGTTATTTGCATCACAAATGTTTTATACATGTTTTGTGATGTCAGAAAACAATACAAGCACCACCTTCATTCTCACATGAGTTTGCACTAGAAATACTTTCTGAGCTCCAATTACAGTTGCATTGGTGTTTATTTATCCTCAATGCAAATAAGAGCTCCTGATGTGGCACTATAGGATCAGCAGTTCAAATCCACCAGCTGCTCCCCAGAAACCCTATATATACAGGGACGCTATGAATTGGAACCAACTCGAATGACATTAGCAACAACAGTACAAATGCAATGAAAATGTTCATGTATCAAAATGCACTTAATTGTGCAGTTGAGTCACTTCTACCTAACTTTCAATTAGAAGTGATTAATCTGCCATGTAATGATATGCTAAAAGGTAAGTGTCAAGAGAATAATTTAATAAAAGTCTGTATCATACAAGTGATGAATTTGCTCAATTAGATTCATGTAATCATGAATTGATATCAGTGTTTTATAGTACCTATCTATATGAAAAAACAGTTTTGGAAGATGAAATGCGTCTTATTACAGATCAGCAATAACAGATAAACATTTGCAGTCAATTTTGAAGAGAGGACACATTAATTTTTAACTGTCACTGACATAAATGTCTAAAAATTATAGTAAGCTCTTGGAGCAACTGGTGGGCTCTAACCACTGACCTTTAGGTTAGCAGCCCAGTGCTTACCCTTTTACACCACCAGGTTCCTTTCTTAATGACTAAGCACTAAGGAACTAATTTGTGATCTTCTGAAATGCCAAGAAGGTGAAAATGAGTTTGTTGTCTGATCCCTTGACATCAAAGTCTGCAAGTTCCCCTGAGAATAATCAAGTGGATGTTTCATGACGAAAGTAAGAGAAAACAATTATTTTGACTCATTCTGAAAGAACCCTGAACTGATGTTCTCACGCCCTGACTTGGACCCAACGTTGGTTGAGTTTGCCGCCACCTTTGGTATCGCTGAGTTAATACACAGGACTGCAAGTCTGTCTTTGTCTGGAAGCGCAACTGAAACCTGTCCACCATGAGTGACCCTGTTGCTATTTCAAATACCAGTGCGAAGCTTCCAACATCACAGCAACGGGTCAAGTCTTGGTGTGGGGCTGTGAGTTAATATGATGGACTACAAGGTCCCTTTGAACGGCAAGGTCAGCGGCTCCAGCCACTCCTCAGACCCCTATAGAGGGTCGCTATGGGTCTGAACTGGAAGCTCTGCTGAAACCTGTTGGGCACCATTGTGGCATGCAATCTTCCAATGACAGAGGCATAGTTGTACATGAGTTGCATAGATTTGGGTCTCTTGCACGGAAGAGAAGAAAATCAAGATGACAAGTGATTCATCCAAAGTCATATTGCAACTGTGGGGTATAACTGAGACAAGAATCCAGCTCTTCAGATATCCAGACCAATGTTGCTGGTCACAAAGCAAAGATGAGAAAACTGATGCTCACAGACACAGGCCACACTGATGGGCGAGGCAGCGCCTGGACTGATGGGCAAGCCTGTGATTTTCCCTCACCATGTGGCATTCAGCAGCACGCAGGACAGAGAAAGCGCTCCATCACTCAACACTTGTTTGAATGGATGAATGTCTCATGCCACGCTGTTCTGAAGACAGGAGATCAGGTCTCTGCTACTGACTGTCAGAGTCTCCAGGGCTGCCAGAAAAGACAACTGCATTGGCAGGCAGACCCCGTTTTATGGTGCTTCACTTTATTGTACTAGGCAGATACCACATTTTTACACACAAGATTTGTGGTCACCCTGCATCGAGCAAGTCTACTGGTCCAATTTTTCAAACAGCAGGCAGCAACTGTGTCACATTTTGGCCATTCTCATAATGTTTCAAACTTCTTCATCTTGGTATTGCACACTTAACATCCAACAATATAGTGTAAACATAACTTTTCTATGCACTGGGAAATAAATTACTGAGGTGGTCTAGAACCACACCTGCAAAAAAAATATATATATATACTAAATTGCTATTATTACTGCATTTTTAATTTCATCAAAAACAAAATTGTGGAAATTTGTATTTTCTCTTGTCATATCAGTACCTACATAATAGCTTTACTTATATAACAAGAACAAAGACAAAGTTAGACTCCTGGTGTGGCGCGGTAGGATCAGCACTGGACTGTGAAACATATGGGCAGTGGTTCAAACCTACCTGCTACTCCTTGGAAACCTTACACAGGCTTGCTATGAGTCAGAACCAACTCAATGACACTACAACAACAACAACAATAAAACAGCATAAATTATTCTTTTTGCCCACAAAGCTGAAAATATTTACTTTATGTCCTTTTATATAAAATGTTTATTGACCCTTGATTTACAGTACTCTTATTTTAGGTACATTTATCTTAGAAAAATTAATATTTTATAAAAACTGCTAAATAATCATTACTATTTTGTTAAATACTTAATATATTTTGTAGATACTTAAATATTTTTATAATTCATATTTTTATTGCTGGACATTTTTCTTTAAAATTTAAGTCACATTCACTTTTAAAAATAAATTTTATTGTTTAAACATATATAACATTCACTTTTTAAAACAAATTTTATTGTTAAAACATATAACAAAAGTTTCCATTCTAAGTGTATATGTCAGTGATACTAAATTGTCTCATTTTTATGTAATATAAATTTAGTTAATCAAAATTACCTGTAAATTCAATATATGCATTCTTTTCTGTCAGTGATGAAACAGTTTCAGAGTAAAGAGGTCTGCTTTTCAATGTCAGATTCAGATATTTATTAGCTATGTGACCTTTGCCACATTCTTTATCTCTAATATTTCATTTTCTCATCTATAAAATGGAAATTACAGTACTTTCATGATAAGGTTTACAATGAGGATTGAGTAACATGAATACCAAAACATCTATAATGGTGCCTGGTATCTATGATACATGTTGTTGAAATAAATCAATGTTTTATGTGAGTAGGTACTTTGTTTTTTGTTATTTGTTTTAAATATCGTGTTTCTAGCACATAGAACAGTTTCAGGCATATGGTAAATATCTTGGTTATCTCATCCTGCTATAACAGAAATAAGCAGAAATTGATTCTCTTAACAGTTTAGGAGGATAGAAGTCTGAATTTAGAGTGCTGCCTTTGGAGGAAGGCCATTGTCTTCTTTCAGCATCAATAGACCCCGTATTGCTTGGAGAACTCTATGTCTTGGCATCAATCATCCCCAAGATCTAGGTGCTTAATAGTATAGAGATCCCAGGTCCAAAGGACACACTCCACTCCCGGCTCTCTTTCTTGGTGTTCATAGGTCCTTCTTTCTCTGCTCAGTCTTTCTTCTCTTATCACTTTTAAGAGAAAAGATGCTGCAGGCAACACCCCTGTAAAACTCCCTTATATCTAGTCAGGGTTGTAATGGAATTAAGGGTATTGTTGTTGTTGTTATTATTAGGTGTCATTGAATTGGTACCGACCATTAGCGACCTTATGCACAGCAGAACGAACACTGCCCGATCCTGGGCCAACCTCACTATTGTTGCCACGCTTGAATCCATCGATGCTGCTTCTTGGCCAGTCCATCTTGTTGGGGGTCTTCCTCTTTTTCTCTGACCCTCCACCTTACCGAACATGACATCCTTCTCCAGCAAATGGTCCCACCTGACAATATGTCCGAAGTATGAGAGACAAAGTTTGGCCATCTTGGCCTCCAAGGAGCACTCTGGCTGCACTTCTTCCAAAACGGATCTATTGGTTCTTTTGACAGCCCATGGCACTTTCAATATTCTCCTCCAACAACATAACTCAAATGCATCAATTCTTTTGCAGTCTTCCTTATTCACTGTCCAGCTTTCACATGCATATGACGTTACTGAAAATACCATGGCTTGGTCAGGTGCACCTTAGTCCTCAAGCTGACATCTTTGCTCTTCAACAGTTTAAAAAGATCTTGTGTAGCAGATTTGCCTAATGCAATACGTCATTTGATTTCTTGACTGCTGCTTCCATGAGTGTCGATAGTTGATCCAAGATGAATGAAGTCCTTGGCAACTTCAATCTTTTCTCCATTAATAAGAATGTTGTGTATTAGCTCAATGCTAAGGATTTTCGTTTTCTTTACATTGACATGTAAAACATACTGAAGGCTGTGCTCTTTGATCTTCATCAGTAAATATTTTAAATTCTCTTCACTTTCAGCAAGCAAGGTTGCATCATCTGCATATCACAAGTTGTTAATGAGTCTACCTCCAACCTGATGCCACGTTTCTCTTCATATAACCCAGCTTCTCGGATTAT
The DNA here is from genome assembly GCF_000296735.1 of Chrysochloris asiatica. Classification (NCBI taxonomy): domain Eukaryota; kingdom Metazoa; phylum Chordata; class Mammalia; order Afrosoricida; family Chrysochloridae; genus Chrysochloris; species Chrysochloris asiatica. The sequence continues at coordinate 3,769,236 of NW_006408519.1, forward strand.
TTGCTCAGCATACAGGTTGAATAAGTTTGGTGAAGAATACAATCTTGTTGCACACCTTTCTTAATTTTAAACCATTCAGTGTTCTATTCAAGCAACTGCCTCTTGGTCCAGGTACAGATTCCTTATGAGCACAATTAAGTGTTCTGGAATACTCCTACTTCACAATGTTGTCCATAGCTTGTCATGATCCACACAATCAAAAGCCTTTGCATA
>NW_006408519.1:3770408-3773019 GCF_000296735.1 Chrysochloris asiatica
CATATTTTGGCTCTTGTGGACTTGTTTTCATTTTCTTCAGCTTCAGCTTGAATTTGCATATGAGTAATTGATGATCTGTTCCACAGTCTGCCCGTGGCCTTGTTTTCACTGATGATATGGAGCTTTTCCATCACTTCTTTCCGCAGATGTAGTCAATTTGATTTCTGTGTATTCCATCTGATGAGGTCCATGTGCATAGTCGTCTCTTATGCTGTCTAAAGAAGGTATTTGAAATAAAGAAATCATTGGTTTTGCAGAATTCTATCATGCGTTCTCCAGCATCATTTCTATCACCAAGGCCATATTGTCCGACTATTGAACCTTCCTCTTTGCTCCCAACCTTTGCATTCCAATCACTAGTAATGATCAACACATCTTGATTATATGTTTGATCGATTTTAGGTTGAATAAATAGAATTCTTCTGTTTCATCCTTACTGGCTTTAGTGTTTGGTGTGTAAATTTGAATAATAGTGGTATTAACTGGGCTTCCCTCTAGGCGCATGGATATTATCCTATTACAGACAGCATTGTACCTCATGACTGATCTGGATATGTTCTTTTTGACAATGAATGCAACACCATTCTTCTTCAATTTGTCATTTCTGGCATAGTAAACCATGTGGTCATCAGATTCAAAATGGCCAATACCAGTCCATTTCTGCTCACTAATGCCTAAGATATTGATGTTTATGCGTTCCATTTCATTTTTGACAACTTCCAATTTTCCCAGATTCATACTTCATACATTCCATGTTCCAATTTTCAGTGGATGTTTACAGCTGTTTCTCTTCATATTTAATTGTGCCCCATCAGCAAATGAAGGTCCCACGGTCTTTTCTCCCACTGGCTTTACTCCATTCACATCATCATGGTCAACTGTACTTTGAGGAGACAGCTCTTCCCCAGTTGCATTTTGAGTGCCTTCCAACCTGAGGGTCTCATTTTCCGGCTTTGTATCTGACAGTGTTTCTCTGCTATTCATAAGGTTTTCAGTGACTAAAAACTCGTAAGTAGTTCATCCCTCTTTTTCTTCATAGTCTGTCTTTGTCTGGAAGCTCATCTGAAACCTGCCCACCATGGGTGACCCTGCTGGTATTTAAAATACTGGTGGCATTGCTTTCAGAATCACAGCAACTCACAGTCCACCACAGTATGACAAACTGACAGACGAGTGGTGGAAGGGTTTGCAGCCATTCCTTAATCCTTTTATTAGGTTTTTCACATGAGATCACATCATGGTAGATCATTATATAACTGCCATATTAGATTATTCCATTACTGCTAAACCTTTGGGAATCATGGCTCAGCTAAATTGACACATATTTGAGGGGTGGGGTGAAAAGGGGTGGGGGAGGCACAATTTATTCCATTACAGTAGCTTAGTAAATATTTGTAAAATGAAACAATCATTCAAAGAAGTATTTTGTTTGAGTCTTCCCTCAAATCTAAGGCATTAAGATTTTCTTACTATTGACGTTGACAGATGAGATAGATTATCATCTACTGAATTAACAGGTAAGCCTACAATTTTACAACGTATGATTGCCATTATTTCTTTGTGCCATTAGTAATTTGTCTTTTTCATCCTGTACACACACATGCACACAATGACCATTAATTATTTTAGAACTGGATACAAAACTTGTCATTTTTATGTCCCATGTTTGGCTACTGTTAGTCATTTAGGTTAGGAATTTATAGTTCCTAATGGTGGGAGCAGACTTTCTTTATTACATTTTTATTTGAAAAAAAGGAATTATTAGTAGCCCACTATTTGGGAGCATTTAATATAGTCAACTGGTATTCTGTTCTTTGAGAGTGTGTCATTTTTCATTGCTCATTAGTGCTCAGCTTATCCTTGAGAGTATGTCAAATTGTGCTTCAGAGATGACAGCTTTATGGTTGGGATTGATATCGGTAGTTGTTCTAATTATTAAGATATTATTTTTCAACTCCAAACTTGCCTTTCTCTACTCCGCTTTGTGATGCTTGACCTGGAACTCTACAGACCACATTTTTGCTTTCCCTGCTTCTCCTTGCTAGAATACGCCAGTGGGAGGTGCAGGAGGAAGAAAAGGGGGCTTAGTTCTTCTTGTATGTTTTACCAGATCTTCCTGTTCAAAGTCCATCTAGCTCTTGTTACTGTAGCAGTTGTTCCTGTCAGCATGAACACGTGAATTCAGTTAGCACTTTTCCCAACATTTCAGAAGCAGCCTCAATGCACCCTTCCTCAGAGACACCAGTATTAGTTGAGTGGTACTGCATTTCAGACAGAGCCTCTTAGGGGCCCTCCCATGAATACAGGGTCACCAATGCCAGCCAAGTGTGGCCACTGCTTCTTAGTTCCTTTTGTTCTTCCAGCCTTATGGTAGGTAGCTACTGTCTACAACTGCTATGTTTGTGATAGCTTGATACTCTCTTTTCATCCTTCCATTTATCTTGTTAACATAACTTTATGCTATATTTTCACCATTCAATAACTATTGCCATATCGGTCTCCTGATTTGGCCTCAAATGATATAAAAATCACTACCAGAAATTGTTTTCTGACATTGGAGATTGGTTTAGTCTTATTTTCATGCTTTTTAACTTAGTTTTGGAAAAAAAAA
>NW_006408519.1:3775944-3786834 GCF_000296735.1 Chrysochloris asiatica
AGCAATAGATTTCTTGCTTCTGCCAGAAATTCCCCCAGCTGTGAGTCTTCCAACCTTCTAAGTATTCCTTTATATGTGGTTCAGAGTTCTGGGACCATTCCCTGAGCCTGCTTGGTCGGGTATTCTGTGTTGTTGTTGGCGGAGCTCTCTGTTATACGTCCACCCGATACGCCATCTTGCTTGTTCTCTTTGGAAAATATTTTAACCCCTGACTCATTTCTCTTATTTGGTTTTCCCTGGATCTCAGTAGCTAAATATACTAGAATTGGTTCAAGTACAGAATTTTAAAAACCTTTATAGGATGAGAGTATGTTTATCCCCACTATCTGACATGATTGAAAATTAAATCAAGTTATGCTTATCTTAATTTGAGAGTGGTTGATGTTAAGGATTTAATTTTTAGCTATTACCTTACCGTAAGTGATAGAGTGATATAGGCCTTGCTGAGAAAGGTGTCAAATATGACTCCTAGATTTCTGGAGTAATAGAGTGGGTGGTGTTATTAACTCAGATGAGGGAGGGTGTAAGATATGAATGGAAAATCAATAGTCACAGTTTGGACATGGTACTAATGGAGATAACAGTTAAAAGATCTTTCTGGTATTCTCTGCTTCCAGCCAATAAAGATTACAGTCCTGGAAATCCTGTGGGTTGGTTCTGGTCTATTCTATAGAGTCACTATGAGGAGGAATCTACTTGATGGCGTATAATCACAGCAACAACTACAACTTGCCTAGTAGATTTGGTAGACCAACAGTAGTGGTTTCAATTTTGCGATAAGCATGCCTGATAGATTGGTTGGAATTGAAAAGTGAATGAGATGTAAGGATGTGAAGAGAATACATTTACACTGCACAGGAGTAACTCCAAAGGGCATCATAGTATAGGGAGACGTAGGATTAATGCAAGTGGGGATCTCAGAGCCTCTACTCACTATACAGGAGCAGTTCTTTCTGTATCCCTGTCTTCCTAGGGCTTTTTGAGAAAATAATCCTGGGGAGTAAGAGGAGGCATGTTTCAGAACAGAAAGTTAATGTATGGCAGTAAGTTCAGAGCTCAATATATTGCCATACGTCATAACCCCATTCTCCCGAAGATGCTTATGTGCCTCTTCTTATAGGATATAACAGGGTTAGGAAAGCTCTCAGAGCAGGTCAAGTAAGCCTAGTATATTACAGTTCAAACATTGACTTGATGGTACAAAGAACTTAATCAAATATAAGATTGTTGTTGTTGTTAGGTGCCATCGAGTTGGTATCGACTCATAGTGACCTTATGCACAGCAGAAGGAAACAGTGCCCAATCCTGGGACAACCGTACTACTGTGTCATGCTTGAGTCCATTGATGCTGCCACTTGCCCAATCCGTGTCATTGGGCGTTTTCCTCTTTTTCTCGGATCCTCCACCTTACCAAACATGATACACTTCTCCAGCGACTGGAGACAAAGCTTGGCCATCCTGGCCTCCAAGAAGAACTCTGGCTGCACTTCTTCCAAAACAGATCTATTGGTTCTTCTGGCAGCCCATGGAACTTTCAGTAGATAAAATGTAATTTTGTTGGAATTTAAGATGCTCCTGATATGTATCTCTTGAATCTTGAGGTGAATGATTATGGCCATTTTTTCCATGAGCTTTTCAAGCCCCTTGTGTTAGTTAAATATTGAAATGGACTATTGAATAAAATAGCAGGATTTATGGAAATTGTTAACATTAATAGTTTACCAAAATGTTAATAACAAGTTAGGCTTTGTGTAAATTGAAGACATCCAGAAAGAAATAAGACTAAAAGAAGAATGTTAAAATTCTGAGTAAGAATTTCATAAAACAAATGTTAAGAATAGAATGCTTTGCAGTCTCTTCAAGCCAAATGAATTATAGACATAATTATCTTTTTACAAAATAGCATCTACCTAAATGCACGCATGCTTGCGTGTGCATGTGTTGTATGTGTATATGCGAGTAATGTTAAGAGTGAGAATGTGAAAAAGAAAAAGATGAGAATGTGAAGAGCCAGATGATTTGATAAGCAACTTTATTTCAGCATATATTATTTAAAATAAAATCCATGGAATCTCTTATTCCCCATGTGACTACTGACATTTTGTAATTAAGGATACTTACTGTTGTTAACTGTTATCTAGTCAGTTCCGACTCATAGAAACTCTGTATAGGGTTTCCAAGGAGCAACTAGTGGGTTTGAACTACTAACCTTGTGATTACTCTTGAGGATACTCTTGAGGATGCTCAAGAGTTTTATTCATTTTGAATTTGGGTTTCATATCCTATTCTTGAGCTAGAATTATGGGCAACTCTCCAAATATTACTGTGGAAACAGGGAATTTGAGTTTCTAATTTCAATTTTTAGAAGCATTTACCCAAAGAAATGGAGTCCTGGTGTAGCGCCATTAGAGATGCACTCGACCTCAAGGTCAGTTTGAACTGCAAGGTCGATGGTTCAAATTCACCTGTCACTCCTTGGAAACCCTATGCACGGTTGTTCTGAGTTCAAACCAACTACATCCAGTGCACACAACAACCCAAAAAAACAATATTATAGTTACAAACTGTACTTTTTATTCATTCTCATCTTCAAATTTAAGAAGCACTTGAAATTCTGTGGTGTAAAAGACAGATGTCAATTTTGTTTTAATCTGAGGAATTAAAAACATTTCACCTCCATTTTTGAAGGATAAATTTTCTAGATTTAAAATTCTTGATTCACATCTCCTGCCCCCTTTTTTTTTCTGATGACAAGGCAGTTTTAATAGCAACGCCAAAGTACACTCTAAGAGGGTCAAGTGGGCCTTCCTGTCTTGGCGAAGGGAGGAAGAGCAGATCCTTTACAATAGTTGTTGTTGTTAAGTGCCATCGAGTCGGTTCCGACCCACAGCGACCCTGTATAGGGTTTACAAGGAGCAGTTGGTGAGCTTGAACCACCGACCTTGCAGTTCAATCGGCATTGAAGTCTGGCGCATTAACCCACAGCTCCACACCAGGACTCCTTACAATAGTCTAGGGGTATTTATGCAGTATTCGGGCCATTCCCTAATTGGTGGTTGCCGAGGATGAGGCGTTGCTTTAGAGGCGGGCTATTGGATAGAGGGCCAGAGTGGAGACAGAGGGTTGGCTGCTTCCCCCTTTCAAAATAGGAATCGTCCTCATTCCTGGAACCTAACAAATGTACTAGTGTTGAATAAAGTTAATAGTTATTTATTATAGTTTTCGTATGCTTTTGCTTTTCAGAGAAAATATGTATGTATTTGAGGTTTGCTGAACTTATGTGCTCATTATTTTTTCATTTAAAGAAGTATAAGATAACACAAAATAATGTTTTAAAAATTCAGTAAAAAATTGTATAATCAAAGTAGTATCCTTCTGACTTAAGTTTTAAATATTCTAAGCTTTACTGTTAATACATGAAACAAAGAATTGAATTTCTTGTCATTAAAATAGCAAGGTTTTTTCAAATTATTAATTTAAAGATTTAACTCATTCTTTAAGTGGTCTGACATCCAGGATTAGATTTGGTCAAGTTATGTTCTTTTTTCCTTATTCTTTTTTTTTTTGATTGTGAATTGAGTGAGGGTTTATAGATCAGATTATCAGTTTTACATTCAGCAAATCATATACTTTGCATCATTACATGGTTGCAATCCCCTCCATGTACCAACAGTTAACAGAATTTATCTCTATTTTCCCCACCCCTTTTAATGCAGTTGCATTTCCTCTGGCCTCCATTTTTCTGCTGAGAAGTCAGCTGTTATAAATATATTCTGTTCCCCTTTATATGATAACTCTTATTTCTCTCTGTTTTCAGTATTTTCTCTTTGGAGTCCTACAGGTTGACCATACTGCATCTAAGTGTAGGTTGATCACTGAGCTTCTTGGATTTGTAGGGTAATATTTTTTCCTTAAGTTTTAGGAAGTTTTCAGCTCTTGTTTCTCCACGCCTTTTTTTTTTTTCTGTTACTTTCTCTGTCCAACAGAGTCTCATTGCGTGTCTGTTAATGTATTTGATATTTTCCTGAAGATCTCTAAAGTTCTTTTGACTTTTCTTCAATATATTTGTCTCTCTGTTCATCAAAGTCAGAAAATTTTATTCATCTTTGTTAAAATCTACTTTGTTCAAGTCTAAAGCTGCTGTTGAGCCCTTAAAATGAATATTTCATTTCAGCTATTGTATTTTTAAATTCTATGATTTTCATTTGTTTGTTTTTTTATAGTCTCTTTTTCTTATTGGCAGTCTCTTCTTATTGAGTTATCATCAGTATTTTCTCTAATTCTTTGATATGATTAAATACATTTTAAATCGTTGCTTTTTAATCTTTCTCAGATCCTATATCAGAGGTCAATCAGTTAGTTTCATTGACTGCTTTTTTCATTTTATCTCTACGTCAAATTTCCTATCTTTTTGCATGCCACAGAAATTTTGGTTGAGAACTGGATATTTTAGATAAGTATATTGTAGTAGCTCTGGATTCCTATTTGTTTTCCTGAGGATTGTTTTGTCTTTTCTTTCTTTCTTTTTTCCTTTTTAGTAACTTTCCTGGACTTAAAGTGTGGAATCTGCCCCCGCTGTGGTATGTGTCCACTGATATCTCAGCCCAATTAAAAAAAAATTCTTATGTATATTTTGGTCTAGTTTCCTCGGGGTCATTCCTGTGTCTGTATAGCTCCGCTGTTAGAAATTTGGGCAGAGACTGTGTTCAACTCTTTCTGGAGTATATAAGGTTCCACCATCTGCCAATCTATCTGTCTATGGTGTGGGGACACATTATGAATTCAGCTGATTCTGAAGTAACCCTTGGGTTTTACTTTCTACTGGGCTCTCCTGAGTTTCCCCTGCACATGGTATAATTCTCCAATCATCCTGAAATGTTTGGAGAGCTTATCTAGCTTTTCTGGGGTCTTTCATTTCCAAGGTCTCCCTGTTGAATTTCTAAATGGGTGACATTCATCCTATGTGGGACTATGAATTTAAGGATTCAAAATGGCAGATTTTCTTTATTTACTACCTAATGAGCTTGCCTGTTTTAGCTTTTCACCACACCCTAAATCACTTTGTCACAAACCTGTTGGTTTCCCCAGGCAGCCCACACTTATAGAGTTACTGAACTTGCCTATAGACTCCAGGTAAAACTATAACAAATTTCTGTTGTTACCAGAAGTTACAGCAGATTTTTGAGAATAAACACTTTTCAAGTTACTGTCTGCCTTTGCTTGATTTCCAGAGGCTTGCAATTAATGTTTTTGTCAATTTTGTCCAGGTTTATGCTTTTTTTTTTTTTAATGCATGGAGAGAATGAGTTGACACTTAATGCCACTATAATCTGACAGATTTAGGAAGGGTTCAGTGGAGTCATTTTAATTTTTCATATGATGTTGACTGAAGTTAGTTGGTCAATTTTAGCTAATGGGATGGATGATTTGGAGGGTTCAAGATGCTGTTTTTTGCATACTTCTTACCTTGGCAGGAATGACTTGAAGACTGCTCAAATTGTCAATCAGTGTTGGCCTCTAACATCATAGCATTTTATAGTAAGTAGGACATTTATATGGTCACCTGGGGCTCACAGACATAGAGCTTGAAGAGAATTCGTATTCTAATGTAGTTTTGAAGTCACAGAGAACTATTTCTACCATATCCTATTTGTTACAAGCAATCATAGCACATAAAAGGGGAGGTTCCTACACAAGCGTATGGATACTAGAAGGCATGGTTCATTGAGAACCATCCTTGGACTCCAGGTACCACAGGGACTTTAATGTGTTACAAAAAGTCTCTTATTTGTTTGCTTATTCCTGCGTGTTCATTCACATACCTCTTCTCCAGACATCCTTTCACCAATCTTTCCATTTTTGTTTCTTTCTAGGCCCCTGACCAACTAGCTGAGCCATTGGTCCTTGCCTTTGTATCTTTATATGTTCTTAAGATATAGCATTTCCTTTGGACACAAAGTAGATGATGAAGTATACCATCTAAATCTTTGCTCACTGAAAAGATTTTCCTCACTGCTGTCTGTTAGGGTAATCCTTGAATGGAACTGTGGTTTTTCAGCAGTCCACTTTTGGCTTATACACACATACTTAGCTGGTCCATCTGTGAACTAGGCATGACTCTGTCTGGGCAGTCATAAAGGAACCTTTGTATGGCTGTAGATATGAGCTAAGATATAATATATTGGTGTAAAGCCAGTGAATGATGAAGTCTGGGGCTACACATATATGTACACTCACCCTACATATACTCAAACATGAATGTACCGCTCTTATCTAGTGGTGGATTTTCTTTTTGGCTTGCCTAACCTTTCAAGTTGCTGAAGCAAGCAAATACCAGCTTATGGTGAGCTCTTCTGGGTTATAGATCACTTGATGACACTTTGTCACTTCTCTACCAAAGCTAGGAACACACCAAAACAGCTTTTCAGATAGTATATAATTATCTACTTCACATTGTGGTTTTGATTCAGAAACTTCAGAATGTATGTTGTGATTGCCCTATTGGGGCTTTCGTTACTACTGTAGAAGCTTCTAATACCATATAGTTTTTTGTATCATATAGCCCAGTGGCAAGACTGCTATATAGTATAGCCTAGACTTGATCTTTAACTTCTTGCTCTGGGAACCATATTCTATAATTCTTGGTAAATGAGTCAAAGCCGTATTCCTACATTTGGTATATATTACTTTAGAACTACAAAATGCTTATCAGGTATGAAGCTTCCTTCTTATTGGTAGTAGTTGTAAGATGTAATCGTTTGTTTTTGCCTTTGAGGGATTAATCTGGAACATTCATGACCAGCGGATCCCTAAAAACTTCTTTGCTCTCATAGGCCCTGAATGTGTATAGGATTTTATCTTCTATCAACTGAAGGACATGTGCTTAAACAAAGCTTTCAATGTAATTGTCACTTCTTTTTCACTGATACAGTATACATGTTCTGTGGATTCCTTATGGATTCCTTAGTGCCTTTTGAATCAAGGGAAGGAGAGTTAGCATAGCCTTGGGGCATGTCTATCTTGTCTATCCCAGGTAACTGTGTACTCTTATCTATCCCAGGTAACTGTGAATGATTTTGGTTGTTCTTGATAAGGATAGAAAACAATACAATTGTCAGTTCAACTATTGTATATCATGTACTTGAGGCCATCTGAATTGTCTTTTTGAAGTTTTGTATGACATAGCAGTTTCAAGTGGGGCTACTATTTGGTCGTGGGTAGTGTAGCCCTCTGCCATTTTCCATGCACATACTTTTGTAGGGGCTAGACTGATGAATTAGATGGCATATGATATGGGCCATCCCCCTTGAATTTTTAGGGGTTTTTTTTTTTTTTTTTTTCATCTTTGACAGTTGAAGGAGGACATTTTCAGACTTTTCCCGCTATGATAACTCTTAATTCCATGGACCAAGGAACCAATTTAGGAGTTCTTCCAAATACCAGCTGTTTCCATTTGGGGACCATGGCAGTGACCTCTGGATGGAATCAGTAGAATTAGTTGAGTCCACTGTAATCCAGATCTGGATCTGCACAGAGTCTATTACCTGGCCTTTATACACCGCAGTCTAAAATGGTGGCCATGCTGATATGGAGTTCTTGGATACCAGAATCAATCAACTAGGATCACTATGTCCAACAGTCCTTGAATTGTCTGGATATCCTCTTTTTTCACACTTATTGTTACCTGAGAAAATAGCTGTATTCACTTGTGGTGTTGCAGAATTTTTCCTTGTGGCAAGCAGTCCTCTGAAAAGTGGTTTAGGTCTAGAAAATGGGCGCAGAATCTTGTGTTTTTATTGAGATGGCCTCCCTTAGGATCCTGATCATTTTTTATTTGTTTTGATTGTATAGATGGAGCATACCTCATTGGCTCGCCATCTGTCTTGCCCCTAGGGAATGCTAGGTACTATGCTCTATGGATGGTTTCCTGTGGCTGCACTCCAGACTTAACGTCCAGTATGACAATGGGATGCACCATGCTTCTGATTATTAATAGCTTTTACCTAACTTCTACTTTGGAATACTGTTCATCCCATTGGAGTCCTGGTGTGGAACTGTAGGTTAAGCACTAGATTGCTAATTGTAAGATTGGAAGTTTGAACCCACCAGCCACTATACAGTGTTGCTATAAGTTGGAAGCAACTTGACGGAACTTAACATCATTTATTCCATTACTGTTTGGGAGCCCAGCTACATAACAGCATATCCTACTGTCAGCCCTATCCTTCAGAGGTTATTCACAACTGATATTGTTCATGGAACTGATGTTCCTTTCTGCAGTGTATTTCTTATTGCTTTAGTAAATGCAGGGTCCTATGGGTACTCTCAGCATTTTCTGACTGACTAGCAGTGACAATTCTGGCATTTCTGTTTCACTTGGTTTGAGTCATCACTTTACCAAACTTTCAAGTATTGTTGTTTTTGTTAAGTGCCATCGAATTCGTTTCAACTCGTAGTGACCTAGTATAGGATTTTCAAGAAGCAGCTGGTGAGTTTAAACTCTTACCTGTAGTTCAAACTGACCTTGCACTCTAATTTCCCAGAACTTTTGACATCACCCTGTCATGAGAGAGTGCTCCTGTGTACTTTGTTGTTGTTCAGTGTCATCGAGTCATGTCCGACTCATGGCAACCCTGGGTAGGATTTCCAAGGAGCAACTGGTGAGTTTGAACTGCTTACCTTGAGGTTTAAACTGACCTTGTGGTGGAGTGCTTATCCTATAGCACCACACCAGGACTCCCTAATATCTATAAACCATCCCATATTTAACTTTATGTTTCACCTTTCTTCACAATCTAGCAGATCTGTCAGGATCCATTTGCATGCATTATCTCTTTGGTTTTTCTGGTACTATTTGGCTAGAACCTGTGTTATTTGTGGGTGTGCATTTTAAAGTATAGTCCTTTTCTTTCCAGTATATCTTGGTTAGATTATAATATACCTCCACCGTAGTTATTGTGCTCTGGTGGCCAGGAAGGGAGGTGGGAATAGATACTATGAAGAGCATCTGTTGCTTCCAAGACAAGTAACCTTTCTATCATTGTCAAACAAAGTGGGGCACTAGCCTGTAACAGGAAGGAATAGCCCCTTCAATGTCTCTGAGGTCCTTGCAGCTGCTTCTTTGAAAGTCAGAAGTCTAGAGGATCTGGTTTTAGGAATGTTGAGTACATTAAATCCAGATGTCCCCATCCTGCACCTTAGGTTCCAAGTCCTTCCCAATCAGGACCTTCCCTTGCTGAGATTGAGCATTTAACTTTCTCAAGAACATTGCTACCCTTGTAATTAATACTTGGGATTGATCCGCAGCATTTTCTACACACTATCAATAGAAGATAATAATAACTGGTGGTACAGTGCTTAAGTGCTCAACTGCTAACCAAAAGGTAGCACTTTGAACCCACCAGCCACTCTGGATGATGAGGCAGTCTGTTTCTGTAAAAAGTTACAGCCTTAGAAACCCTATAGAGCAATTTTGCTGTGTCCTCCAGGGTCATTATGAGTTGGAATTGACTCAACAACAATGAACCAGTATGTTTTGGGGTTTGGACCTTGAAAAGATGAGATACTTTATATGCTTCCAAGGAAGTGTTTTGACTTTGACTCTTTACCTTACATTCATGATTATCACATTCATGTTTTCATCATCTTTTACACACGTGTAGCTAACCCCTAGTAACAACTGTAATATTTATAGTAATTATAGTTACTAAATGAAGCCCAGGACTGCTTCCTACAAGGTCAGCAGTCAAACCAATCCAATGATCATTGGAAACCCTATATGGGCTGCTATCGGTTGGAACCAACAACAACATAATTGCTACTTCTCCAGAACCTCTCAAAAGCCATAGGTTTTGGCCCAGTAGTATCCCATCCCTTCTGCTAGTATCCCATTCTAATTAACCTTTACAGTTGTGCCACGATCGCATGACAGGATCTGGTCTACTTAACACGAGTTATCCATAGAGTCCTCATTGCCAGCTAGCCAGTCGATGTTTCAACCCCCAAATCTCATCTTATTATCTTCTTCCTAGGACCATTCCTGGCTCAACTGACTTAAGTTGTGTTCTCCCAGCAACAGACACTAAGACAGAGGTTTGTATTGTGTTTAGGTAGTTTACCTTGGTAATGATACCTGTAAGATAATAAAAGAAGGAGTATTTGGAAGAGAGAGAAGTTAAATTACTATTTTGTTGCAATGAAACACTCAACTAAACACAGGAGCTTGAGGCTAGGTCAGATCTTCAGAGATGACCCAGTTTAGGCAAGGGAGCCAGGTAGACTGGATGTTGGCTGTCCCCTGGGTGGACAAGGCACAGCCCTCTTTGCCAGAGGGTAGTTCTTGGAAAAGTCTTTAGCTATGAGGACTCAGTGAGAGATGCTTGAGGAGTGACTGCTGTAAAGAATGTAAAGAATAAAATCCACTATAGCTTTATTCTCAGAATCGTTTCCCTGTGTTTACATGATGGTTGTAACGATTTGAAATCTCCTTTACTCGTATCCTCTGTTGAAACTGAGTGGACATTTTCTAGGAGCATCTCCAGTGGACTTTTTCCTATTTCTTGGCCATTATTATTACTCATGGAGTCCTGATATGGTACTATAGGATCAGCACTGGGCTGCTAACCACAGGGTTGGTGGTTCAAACAGCTTCTTAATAGGGTCGCTGAGTCAGAACTGACTCAATAGAACTTAACAGCAACAATTATTTCTCATGCCAATTCCTAACTAGTTGCTATAAAGGGAGTTGGAGTTATCAAGATTAATTTAGAGTTCATAATTCTAAGAAAATACCATGGCTTGGGTCAGGCGCACCTTAGTCCTCAAGCTGACAGCTCTGTTCTTCAACACTTTAAAAAGTTCCTGTGCAGCAGATTTGCCCAATGCTATACG
>NW_006408519.1:3787914-3792340 GCF_000296735.1 Chrysochloris asiatica
TGTTCTGCGGGAGAAAAATGAGGCTTTCTGCTCCCGTAAAGATTTACAGCCTCAGAAACCCTGTGCAGGGTCACTATGAGTCAGAACCGACTCCATGGTACTTAACAACAACAATTCTAAGATAGAAAATGATTAGAAAGGCAATCAACTCTATCTGCCAAAGATATTGTAATGATTATGCTTCCTTTTATTTATATTGAAAGGCAGATAAAATTAAATTAGTAGTTTATTTTTTTGTTTTGATATGCTTGACTTATCCAGATCCATATACCTTTCCAGAGTATTTTACAAGCTGGCAATGACCATTTACCACATGGAAAGATCTTTTCTCTGATTCAGAACCAGTTCAGTGGCACACAACCACAGAGGTCTCTTCAGGAAATTCTAAGATTAATAATGATATGGAACCTAACAGGATGATATTTCATTCCTTGAGAAAGCTACAGGTTGCTTAAGTGATTATCCAATAGATACATAGTATGTTAAAAAAAAAGGTTGATGTCAAAGTTTAGCAAGTGCCTTCGTAGTTGATTTTCTCCCATTTGCAAAGTCATTCTATACAAAATAGAGATTTTATACATTATGGAATGGCCATGAACACAAAATTAAATCTTCAAAGTAAAACTTCCCGTCTTCAGAAGGTAAACCACACAAACGGATTAACAATGTTGACCTCACTATTGGTTAGTAAATATTAAATAAAATAGCAAATGCTTTTTTTTTGTATGCTGAATAAACGTTTTTTCTTTCTGTATTCAATAAATCTCAAATTAATTAATTTTTTAAATTATGGTATTACAAGCTATGGTAATGGGAAGCTTTTATTTGTTGTGTAAAAGTATAGTATCTTTAACTAAGATCACCTGACTTCTTAATTACAGACCAAGCAGATATGTTCAAAAGTAAATAGAAGGCTCTTCTATTTAATTTTCATGTCATGATTGAGAATCCTGTCATTCTCTCTGACATAATAGTCTAATTATAATGTTGTTAGGTGCCATTGAGTCGGTACTGACTCATAGAGGTCTTATGTACAACAGAACGAAACACTGCCCAGTCCTGTGCCAACCTCATAATCCTTGGTACACTTGAGCCCATTGCAATTGCCACTGTCCCAATCTCGTTGGGGGTCTTCCTCTTTTTCTCTGACCTTCAACTTTGCAAACATATGTCCTTCTCCAGTGACTGGCTCCTCTTGTTAATATGCACCATGTATGAGAGACCAGGTGTGACCATCCCATCTTCTAAGGAGCATTCTGGCTGTACTTCTTCCAACACAGATTTATTTGTTCTTTTAGAGGTCCACGGAATTTTGACTATTCTCCTCCAACACCATAACTCAAATGCATCAGTTCTTCTAAGGTCTTTATTCATTGTTCAACTTTCATATTGTCCAAGTGTAATAATGGTGGTGGTGGTTATGTGCCGTGGAGTTGGTTCCGACTCATAGTGACCCTGTATAGGGTTTCTGAGGCTGTAGACCTTTACAAGAGCAGAAAACTTCATCTTTCTCCCATGGAACTTCTGGTACTTTCGAACTGCTGACCTTGAGATTAGAAACCTGACTCGTAACCACTATGGTATCAGAGCTCCTTTCCAAGTGTAAACAAAAATAACTTAAGTACAAACTAAAGAGTCGGTTCCGACTCGATGGCACCTGACAACACAACAACAGCCAAGGGTTTTTTTTACATCTTCTTTTGAGGCAACTGGAATTCTTTCTGTGCTTATACATGCATCTTTAGTGCGTGTTAGTAAAAATGATCTAATTAAACTGATCTGTCAAATTATGAAAAATATTTTATCATTGAACTTTGCTTCTTTCAGCACCTCATTTCTGAATTGGTTCAGCAGTTGAAGTTTTCAAATATCCTACATTACTCTCTATTTCTGTCTGTTTCCTTTTCTGTCTGTCTTTTTATCTCCTATCCTCTATTTCCCCTTCTCGTTTTCTCTTTTCTGCCCTACTGCCTACCTCCACTTAATTCCCTTGACTTTTTATAGGGTACTTCTGTCAAGATTTATGTTATTTCAACTATGCTGGTAAACTGTGTATTTTTAAATTTAATTCCAGCCTCTCGTTTGAAAGCTAAACCCTCATTTGAAATCAAAATCTAAATTTAGATGAAACCACATATTAATGGACAGGTGCTATTAGCAATAAAGTGCTAAATAATTAGAAGAGCTAGTGTAAATATGGAGTTGTGGTATGGCACTGTAAGATAAGCACTAGACTGCTAACCACAAAGTTGGTGATTCAAACCCACCAACCACTCCTCAGAAACCCTTTACAGGGTCATTGTGAGTCAGACCTGACTTGATGACACTTAACAACTACAGTGTGAATACCTTTATTTAATACTAGACTACATCAAAAGCTGTAGAGATGCAATAATATGTTAAGCAGCCAGATGTCTATCCCACCCCACCCTGAAAATTCATTTTTTGGCATACACTACATGAAATTTGAAGAGCAAAGATGTCAGCTTGAGGACTAAAGTGCGCCTGACCCAAGCCATAGTATTTTCAATAACGTCATATGGACGTGAAAGCTGGACAGTGAATAAGGAAGATTGTAGAAGAATTGATGCCTTTCAATTGTGGTGTTGGAGGAGAATACTAAAAGTGCCATGGGCTGCCAAAAGAACCAATAGATCTGTTTTGGGAGAAGTGCAGCCAGAGTGCTCTTTTGAGGCCAGGATGGCTAAACTTCATCTCTCACACTTTGGACATATTGTCAGGAGGGAACAGTCGCTGGAGAAGGATATCATGCTGGGTAAGATGGAGGGTCAGAGAAAAAGAGGAAGACCCCCAACGAGTGGATTGACCAGGTGGCAGCATTGATGGACTCAAGTGTGGCAGCGGTAGTGAGGTTGGCCCAGGATCGGACATTGTTTTGTGCTGCTGTGCATGGGGTTGCTATGAGTCGGTTCTGACTGGTTGGCATCTGACAACAACAACATGAAATAATTATATTTAATATTTAAATTGAAATTGAAATGTGAATTCTGCATGATGCAGAGCACTGACATATCAGCTTCATTTTTTTCACATCATTTTAACTATCTGAGTAACTAATTGTTGTTAAGTACTGTCAAGTCAGTTTTGACTCATAGTGACCATGTTGTCAAGGAATGGCTGGTGGATTTGAAAGATGACTTTGTGGTTTACAATCGAGTGCTTATCCTACAGTGATACAGTAGGACTGTAAGTAACTGACTGGAAATATATAATGCCACCTTTCTAAATCTGAATTTACAGAAGCAAGTTTTTAATGAGAGTCTTGGGTGTTTTAACTATTGAAGAACTTTAAACTTTGATCTGAAACAAAGTATAGTAAACCTATCTGGTTCTAGAATCCCATGGAAATTCATTATTACCTTTTTCTGAGAATGAATTGATTAAAGAAATCCTACTTAGTATTTCATTAATTTTTATGCAAGGTTATTGACTTTTGTTCTAATGATTTTCAGAGATTAAAATTATATAAATAGGATTTTAAAATATTTTTTAAAATGTTTTATTGTGAGTTATGTGATAGTTTACATGGGAGAACATTAGCTTTACATCTATCTTATCATATATCATTTCACTGCCATGGTTAGAATCCCCTCCAGGCATCATCAACCAACCAAAGGGTATATCCTGCAAGTCTGCCACCCCAGTTGTCAGCACATAGCCCCTCTCCCTCTCTGGGTCTAGAGTCCCTGGCCACTCCATCTCTCCACATCATTGTCTCTGCCTCCATCACTGGCATCACTGTTTCTCTGGGTAGGGTCCCACACTCCACTCTTCTCCCTTGATGGTCCCAGGGACCTCCCTCCTAGACTGCAAATTCAATCACTCTCCTCCTTTTGCTACAAAACGTCTGTGTTTACGTTTCCAACCCTCACAGTCAGTCCTGATAACGGTTATTCACTATTGTACTATAAGAGTCCTATCCTCACCTCCTTTCATCAGCCCCGCCCAGACAGATTGGATACTACTCAGTGGAGATTCTACCTTCCTTCCCGCCTTCTGGATCTAGGTTCCCTCTTGAAAGCTTGTAAGCCAGTCACTTCTTGCCTTTGTAGCCCTCCCCCGATCCTGTAGTTGCCCATCCCTGTCTACTCTGTGTATGGAGGGGTGGGAACGATCATTGTTGTAAAGATTTGTTCCCTCTTTTGAGGAACCAACATGGTCACCAATCAAAGCACATGTCTGCTCATGTATTCCCATTGAGTTTTAGTCTTGGAAGGGGTTTGCCCTGAGAGGACCTGACCACTTGCCTTGATGTCGCCTCGTCGACCAACTTGCTTGTGCTAGTAGTAGTCAGTCAGACTGCCGTTAGAGTTTTGTATTTTTCCTGTTGGTCTTTCTTTCAAGAAGTATCTTCTGTTCTTCTAGCTGCTCCAGGCTGGTCTGCTTGTCCTTTCAAGTGGAAATT
>NW_006408519.1:3793675-3796610 GCF_000296735.1 Chrysochloris asiatica
AGTCCCTTGTCTGATGTGTCGTTGCAAAACATTTTTTCCCATTTTGTGGGTTCCCTTTTGACTCTTCTGGTGAAGTCTTATGATGCACGTAAGTTTTTAATTTTTAGCATGTCTCAATCATCTATTTTATCTACTTTTGTTTGTGTAGTTTTCAAAATGTAAAATATTTTTAAAGTGAGTCTTCAAACCAGTTATTAATGTTAGAGTTGTTAATGCCAGGTAAAGATTGGCTTGCAAAAGAGAAAAGAACATTAGAGTTAATCAATAATGTAGGAAGTCACTAAAGAGAAATAACTATTAGGTTTTGGATATGATAAGATTTGGATAAGATAGAACATACAGTATTGTTGAAAGGAAATGAGTTCCTGCTAACATCCAGGGACCTGGAGCATTGCAGTATCATTTCTCTTTTAAACCTGACTTTTAAACTCTGCTTCATGAAACTTGATTCAGTTCAGGAAAGCAAAAATTTATTTCTTACATATTTTGTCCGTAATGATGTATAAGTCCTGTGTCTGAGAGAATACGGCATACTCATAGCTTGAGAAATAAACATGTAAGCAAATAAGATCAATGTAATGTGATATTAATATAGTTAAGTGTAGAAATAGAAGGAAGATGGCAAAGGGCTGGCAACATTAAATTCTCTTATGCATAAGGTCTCCTTTACTTGGAACCAACTTGATAGCAATTAACAAGAAAGACACAATTCTACCTTGATTTCTCAAGAAGGATTATACAGAAGAGTTAGTATATACATTGGGGTTTGAAGGTAGGATAAAATTTTCCAGGAGAAAAAGGATTTTTTGGTGTGATGCTGTAGGATCATCACTGAATTTCAAGCTACAACATTGGCAGTTCAAACCCACCAGTTGTTCCTCAGAAGCCCCATACAGGGTCACCAAAAGTTGGAACTGATTCAACGGCACTTAACAACAACAACTACATGAGATGTGAATACTTCATCCTACACAAAGAGACAAAAACCTGTGTCAGTTGTTATGTACTATCAGGCTGATTTTAACTCCTAGTGACCTATAGGACACAGTCCAGCTGTCCCATAGAATTCGTTAGGCTATAATCTATTGGCGCAGATCTCCAGGTCTCTCTCCTGTGCAGCCATGGCTGAATTCGAACCACTTACCTTTTGGTTAGTAGCTGAACAGTTTAACCACAAGTAAACCACTTATATGGTAGCACGATGGCTCCCTACAATAAGCACTAGACTGAGAACCACTAGATCTGCAGTCTGAGCCTGCCACCTGTTCCTGCGAAGATTTAAAACCTCGGAAACTCTATGCACAGTGTTGCTATGAGTCAGAACCTATTGTAAGGTACTTAATAACAAAGCACTTTTATAGTGTACTTATATGTCACATTGTCATTGAGCAGAGGATGGGGAGTGTATGCAAAGATGAAAAAGATATATTTCCTTTTATTAAGGAATTTTTCAAGCTATTAAAGAGCTAGGGTGATTGAAAAGATTATCTTTTTTTTTTTTTTTTTTTTTAAGTACAGAGGCAGTGTATTCAGAAGAGCACCAGATTTCTCTGGTACTGTTTTAGAAACCTCTAGGAGAGGCTACTAACGTATTTCATGGTATCTAAATGGTGGGCGTCCTGCTGTGGTGCTGTGGGCTAACGTGTCAGACTGCAGTCATTTGAACTGCAAGGTCAGTGGCTCAAGCTCACCAGCTACTCCTTGGAAACCCTATACAGGGCCGCTATGGGTCAGAATAGACTCAACAGCACTTAGCAACAACAACAACAAATGGTGGGTATCTGGATCTTCCACTTTGTTTTAACAAGACTTTTCTCTTTGAGGACTTTATTAGAAAGAGGCTTCCAGTGCATTAAAAAAAAGTGTTAAAATGACTAGACTTGTATTTTAATTCATTCATTTAATATTTGTTATGTTCTAGGCTACAATAGTAAGAAACAAGTAAGCAAACAGAAACAGAACAAACAAAACATTCAACAACATTCACAATAGCAACAACAAAAAAAAACCCAGAAAAATTTCCTGAGTTCACAGAGGAAATATCAGGAGGCCAGATTATGTAAATCATTGTAAGAATTCTAATTTTCACTTTAAATGAGATGAAAAGCCATTGTAAGGTTTTGAATAAAAACTTATTTTGATCTAATTTACTGTTTGAAGATGACTCTGAGTTTATGTTGAAATTAGAACCGAGAGAGGATGCAAGGAGACCTGTTAGAATGTTACCCTAATACCTAATGAGAAATGATGGTGGTTTGTACCAATTTGGTAGTAGTGAAGAGAGGTAGTCAGATTTTGGATATATTTTGAAGGTACAATCAACAGGATTTTCTGATGGTTTTGAGGAGGCGTGTGAGACTAGTAGAGGAGTCAAGGATGACTCCAAAGATTTTGGCTTGAAGAAGTGCAAGGAGGGAGTTGCCACTAATTAATGTGAGGAAATTATTATAGAATTTCCACTGGTTTTGTATGTGATTTGTGTGTTTGTGGTGGAGATCATGGGTTCATCTTTCCACAGAATAAGAAAAGAAGTGGAGCCATTTTATAGATGAGTGAGCGATATAATGAACTAATAAAATAAGGATTACCTGGAAGCACTAAGGTCTAACTTGTTATTGTTGTTATGTGCCGTGGAGTCGGTTCCGACTCATAGGGACCCTGTATAGGGTTTCCAAAGCAGAAAGCCTCATCTTTCTCCCTTGGAGAAGCACTATTTATAATAGCAAAAAAATGGAGACAGCTAAAATGCCCATCAATTGAAGAATGGATAAGCAAACTGTGGTACATACACACAATAGAATATTATGCTACCTTGAAGAACAACAAGGAAGCTGCAAGTCACTGCATAACATGGATGAACCTTGAGGACATTATGCTGAGTGAAATTAGTCAGTCACAAACAGAGAAATACTGCATAAGACCATTATTATAAAAG
>NW_006408519.1:3796840-3798197 GCF_000296735.1 Chrysochloris asiatica
GTGACTGGGGACACAGGACTCAGGGAGGGAGAGGAGCTGTTTCCTGACAGCCAGGGGTGTGGACCTGTGGGGTGTATCCTTTGGTTATTTAATAATGCATGGAGGGGATTGTAATCATTGCAATGAAATGAAATACAATAGGATGAATGTGAAGCTGAAGTGGGACAGAGATAAATAATGATGTATGCACAACCTTGGAACAACAGGACTCTGGGATACAGAAATTGTGACATGGTTGGAATGGGGAAGAGGGTTGAAATAATGTTAAGGTGCTTGGCTGTCTTTTGAATCTTATTTTCCCTGGCATACCACTTTAAAATAGACACTGGAGGGGAAGAGAAAGGAATAAGCAGAAGTATCACCATAGAAAGCTTGTAAGTCCATCTTCTGCCTATAACTGATTGGAATACCTAATGTGGGACTACAACGTGCCCAGTGAAGGAGGCTTACTGTGGAGCCTCTGCATTTCACAAGACCACAGGTGGAATCCTGAACAGCATCCATAATCTTCTGAGGGGAAATTTCCACTTAAAAGGACTAGCAGACCAGCCTGCAGCAGCCAGAACAGAAGATACTTCTTGAAAGAAAGACTGACAGGAAAAATAGAAAACAATATAGGCAGACTGACTTACTACTACAAGAACAAACAAGTGGCTCGCCCAGGAGACATAAAGGCAAGTGGTCGGGTCCCCTCAGAGCAAACTCCCTTCTAAGAGTAAGACTCAATGGGAATACACACTCTGATTGGTGACCATGTTCATCATCGATTAAGGGGAAGTGAGGGAAAAGCAGCAATGAAATCGTGAGCTAAGCCCTACAAAGTTCAATAGTCTCCTGTGAACCCGGCTGGAGACCTGGTTGACCAGCAGTGTGGCAAGTCCAGGGGACTATTGGACCCAAAGTCAGTGACATAGCCACAGAGGACTAGAGTGGAGAGTGAAGTGTCCAGATGATAATAGAGGGCACATGCATAAGTACACCCACACTTACAGATAATACCCACTTGACCTGGCTTCAATGACTGGATGATCAGATCTCAACTAGAAGAAGAAAAAAGAGGAATAAAAGAATAATCTGATACAATTTGATGAACTTGACCTACACCTATGGAAGCAGTAGCTCAAAAGAGGGAACAAATCTTCACAGCTAGGATCATTCCCACCCCCTCCACACATGGAGAGGATAGGGATGGGCAACTTTGACACTGACTACCCCAGAAGAGGAGCTCTGGTAGCGTAGTGGTTACGAATCGGGCTGCGAACCTAAAGGTCAGCGGTTCGAAACTACCAGCTGCTCCGCGGGAGAAAGATGAGGCTTTCTGCTCCCGTAAGGATTTACACCCTCGGAAACCCTGTAC
>NW_006408519.1:3798412-3817395 GCF_000296735.1 Chrysochloris asiatica
GCTGGAAATGTAAAGGTAGATGATTTGTGGCAAAGGGAGGGGAGAGGGAGCTTCAGAAAGTTCGTGGAAAATTCCATTATCTTTTCATTCTATTTTTCCATGAAGTTTTAAATGCCCTCTCATATATACTGGGAGTGTGATGGCTCCATACAATAAGCACTGGACTGTGCTTCTCAGTTTGAGCCTGCCAGTTGCTCTGCAGGACAAAGATGAGGCTTCCTGCTCCCACAAGATTTCAAAAGCCTTGGAAACCCTATACAAGGCTGCTGTGAGTTGGAACTGACTCCAAGGCACTTAACAACAACAACATGTATGCTGCTCTATGACAGTGGTTCTCCAATGTTTTAATCACAGGACCTCTTTATATGTTTAACAGTGATTAAGGATGGCAAAGTTCTTTTTGTCATGTGGAATATATTCAGCAGTACTTATCATATTACATCTAGAATTCAGAAGTTTAAAGAATATCTAATAATTCATTTAAGGTAACAATAAAAGCCACTGTATGTTTACATGAATGACTTTTTAAGTGAAAATTAGCTATAGTAGATCCTCATTATTTGTGGAGTCTATATTTGTGAATCTGAATACTTCCTAAAATGTATTTGTAACCCTTCAAAATTTTGATCATTCACACGCAGACAGCTGCAAAAAATTTGAGATCCAGGATAAATATGTTCCCACCTGAGGTCAATCAAGGGAACTCCTGCCTGGTTTAACTGGCAATTGAACCCTTAACACATAATCCAATGTTTGTTTTGAGGTGATGGTCAGACTTGTATGTAGCAGAAATGCTTTATATGCACCTCCCATATTGTTACATACCAAATATTAAAAGATACGTACTTGAGGGCTGTTGTTATTAAGTACCACAGAGTTGGCTCTGACTCATAGCCACCCTATAATAGGGTTTCCGAGGAGCAGCTAGTGGGTTTGAACCACTGATCTTGTAGTTCAAATTGACCTTGCGGTCCCCTGCATATTTTGAAGCACCACACCAGAACTTGAGAGCTAAAGGTTAATAAAATTATAACAGGCGTCATCAAGGACTTTCTTAAGTGAACATTTGTTTTAGTTTTTGAAGGAAAATGACTGCCTAGTACTGTTTCATGTCAGTAATTTACTCATTATTGTTTTTGTATAACCAGTACAAAATTCATAACAATGAAAAGGCAAATCATGTACCAGGATTCTGACTCATAGCGAGCTTACATACAACAGAATTTACGTTGCTATGTCCTTCCTGATTCTCAATCATTATCGTTGTGGATAATGGGATAGTGTCAATCTTGCTCATGAGGTCTCCTACATCCTAACTGACCCTCGACCCTCGACTTTACCAAACTTGCTGTCTTCTTCGAGTGATTGATGATGACTCTGAATGATGTATCTGAAGGATTTATGTGGATATATTCTTATTCATAATTGCTATTGATTTATAGCTTGTTATTATTGTTTCCTCCCCCCCCCCTTTTTTTTCGCACTGTCTTTGTTGTTTTCCTGCCATATTGACTTGTAAATTGAGTTGGAAATCATTATTTCTTATTTCTGAAATATTTTTTTAATTGCTTTTAATTTTATTTAAATATTTGGATAGTTTGCAGTGAAAATAACTGAATATCTGAGTCTGGAGATTTCTTTTAAGAGTTTTTAAATTACTAGTTCAGTTTCTTAATAGTTATAAGGTTATTTTGATGAGTTTTGTCAGATTGGGTGACTTGTAGTAGTTTTTTTTTTTTTTAAGAAATTGGTCCACTTTGTCTAAATTGAAAATTCGTGGACTGTGAGTTGTTCATAGTGTTCCCTTAGTATCCTTTTGATAGATATCTGAAGGGCCTGTATCCTCTGTTTAATTCCTTGTTTTTAATCTATATCTTTTCTCTTTTTTGTTTGTCCATTTTATTTATGAGCTTTGTTCATCTTTTTTAAGAACCATCTTTTTGTTGCCATGATTTTTCTTTTTTGCTCTTGATTTCTGCTTATGTATTTATTAATCCCTCCGTTTCACTTGCTTTAAGTATATTTTGCTCTTTTTTTTCTAGATCCTTAAGGCAAGAAATTAGATAATTGATTTGAGACTTTCCCTTGTTTCTAATGTAAATCTTTAGTACATGGAGGGCTTCAAAAAGTTCATGGAAAAATGGAATTAAATGATAATGGAATTTTTCCATGAACTTTTTCAAGCTCCCTTGTATTAAATATCATCCTTTCAGCATTTCTTAGCTGTGTCTCACACGTTGCAGAATGTTGTCTGTTCATTCCCATTCAGTTTGAAGTTTTGCTTTGTTTGTTTGTTTGTTTTTTCTCCCTTCAGACTGCTTTGCCAGGACATGATTTAGAACTATATTGTTTCTGTTTTTGATGGTTGGAGATTTTCCTGTTATTAAGTTCTAGTTTGATCCCATTGCGGTCAGAGAACATAGTCTGTGTTATTTCATTTCTTTTAAGTTGTTGTTTCTGTTTCTGATAATTATTTTATTTTATATTAATATAGCCACTCCTGCTTTTATAATTAATGTTTGCATCTTTTCCCATCCTCTTATTTTCATCCTGCTTCTATAATTATATTTGAAGTAGGTTTCTTATAGACAGCATATTTTTTTATCCATTCCGTTCATCTTTTTTATCCATTCCGTTTATTAGTTGGTGTACTTGGACTATTTACATTTCATAAAATTATACAGTAGGTATTCAGTCTGCCTGTTGTGTTCTTTTTTGTTTTCTGTTGGCGCCTTCTGTCTTTTTTTCTCTTTTTCCATTTCTCTGGTTTCTTTTTCTTGCTCTCCTATCTTTGAGAATGAATATTGATTCATAGTGTTTTCCACTGAATCACTTTGCATAAATGTTTTAAATGATTACTTTGTGTGTTGACATTTGACTAGTTCCAGTAAAAGTAGAAACCTTACTTCCTTTTAGTTCCTTTACCTTCCTATTTATAATTTTTATTCAGTCTGTGTGCTGAACAAATAATCTGAGAAGCTGGATTATATGAAGAAGAATGTGGGATCCGGATTGGAGGAAGACTCATTAATAACCTGCAATACGCATATGACACAACCTTGCTTCCCGAAAGCAAAGAGAACATAAAATACTCACTGATGAAGATCAAATATTACAGTATGGGTTGCAACTCAGTGTAAAAACAAAAATCCTCACCACTGGACCAAATAGCATCAAGATAAATGAAGAAAATATTGAAGTTGTCAAAGACTTCATTTTGCTCAGATCAACCATCAACACTCATGGAAGCAGCAATTCAGAAATCAAACGATGTATTGCATTAGGCGAATCTGTTGTACCATACTTTTTTAAAGTGTTGAAGAGCAAAGATGTCAGTTTGAGGACTAAAGTGTGCCTGATACAAGTCATGGTATTTTCAATAATCTCATATGCATGTGAAAGTTAGACAGTGAGTACCATAGAAGAATTGATGCATTTGAGTTATGGTGTAAGAGAAGAGTAAAAGTTCCACCGCTACCAAAAGAACAAATGAATCTGTGTTAGAAGAAGTACAGCCAGAATGTTCCTTAGAAGACAGGATGGACAGACTTCATCTTTCATACTGGGGACATATTATTAGGAGGGACTAGTTCCTGGAGAAGGATATCATGCTTGATAAAGTTGAGGGTCAGACAAAAAGAGGAAGACCCCAATGAGATGGACTGGCACAGTGACAAAAATAATGGATTCAAGTGTAGCAACGATTGTGTTGTTGGTGCCAGGTCAGGCAGTGTTTAGTTCTGTTGTGCATAAGGTCACTATGATTCAGTATCCACTCGGTGGCCCCTAACAACAACATTTATAAAGTTATTATCTTAAATATTTCTTTCAAATCTATTGAAAACCATGCCAGACAATGGTATGCTCATTACTTCAAGCCTCAAGTAAAAATCAGAAAATTCAAGATTTATCAAGTATTTACCAATATTTTCACTTTGCATGCTCTTTGCACTTATTCTTTGTAATAATATTATGTTCCTTCTCTTTTGTTTCTCTTCTATTTCAAAGAATTTCTTTAGTTTTTAGATTTTTATTTATTATTTATTTTTTAGAGTAGGTCTGCCAGTGACAGATTCTCTTAGTAGTTTTCTCTTATATGAAAATATCTTTTTCATTCATCCCTGAAAGATAAATTTACCATATTTAGAATTCAGAGTTAACATTTCTTTTATCTTGATCTTTGAAAAACATTGTGCTATTTTCTTCAGGCTTCCAAGATTTCTGATGAAAACTGTTATTCAAATTATTTCCTCCCATAAGTAAAGTATTATTTTACTTAAACTCAGATTTTAATTTGATTATGATGTATCTTGATACAGATTTCTTTGAGTTCATCTGTTTGAGGCTTACTTAACTTTTTGAAATTGAGAAAAATTCAGCCATCATTTCTAATTACTGTATCAGCCCCGTCTTTTTTTTACTTCTCCCTTTGAGACTCCAGTGACATGAACATCCGATCTTTTGTTCTTGTCCCTCAACTCCCTGAGGCGCTCTTCATTTTTGACATTTTAAGACTATTTTCTCTCTGTTTTTCAGATTGAATACTTGTTGTTGTTTTGTATCTTCAGGTTCATGGAGTTGTTCTCTGTCTTCTCCAGTCAGTGACTGAGTACATCTGTTCAGTTTCTTATTTCAATTATGGCAATCCAGTGCAAACGGCTCTGCAAAGCCATTTGAACTGCAAAGTTGGTGGTTCAAGCTCACCAGCTTCTCCTCAGAAACTCTATACAGGGTTGCTATGGGTTAGAACCGACTGGATGGCACTTCACAACAACAAGTATGGAACTGTAGCAATCACTGAACTCCTAACTGCTAGGTCAGTGGTTCAAACCCACCAGTCCTCTTCGGAAACCCTATATAGGGTCACTATGAGTCAGAACTTACTCGATGACACGTTATACAACACCAACCAAAACCATTGCATTTTATAGTTCTAAATTTTCCACTTAGTTCTTCTTTGTGTCTTTTGTATCTTTGCATGGAATTGGAAGGCCCAGCAACATGTTTTTGTGTTGCAACTAAAGGATTGATGTATCTTATTATTTTATTTCTGCTCTATGGAGCTATACTGAATAATAATATTAAATCATTGTTGTTGTTGTTAAGTGCTGTCGAGTTGGTTCTGACCCATAGGGACCCTGTATAGGGTTTCTGAGGAGACGCTGGTGAACTTGAACCACTGACCTTGAAGTACAAATGGCTTTGCAGTCTGGCGCATTAACCCACGGCACCACACCAGAACTCCATTAAATGATTACTATTGTCTAAATACTAGTAGTACTTAAAAGCTTAAGATTGTTTTTATTTGATATATATGATTTATTTCTTACAGTCACATTAATTTTTAATTATGCAACAAATCTGGAAGAAAGATGTGGTAGTTTCCTTCTGTAAAGATTTATAGCCTCACAAACCCTAAGGAGCAGTTTACTCTTTCCTATGTTGTTGGTGTTGTTAAGTGCCATCAAGTTGGTTTTGATTCATAGCAACTCTGTATAGGGTTTCCAAGGAGCAGCTGTTGTGCTGTACGTCCAGTTCTTATCCTATGGCACCACACAGGACATGACTTTGTCCTATAGGGTCACTATGAATTAGAATAAACTCCATGGCAGTGAAGGAGTCTTGGTAGTGTACTGTTAGAAGCTGGGCTGCTAACAACCAAATCAGTAGTTCAAATACACTGTTGTGCTTCTGTAAAGATTTACAGCCTTGGAAGCCCTATATAGGGTCTGTGTGAGTTGGCGCTGACTCGGTGGCACACAATCACCACTACTACCCTGGCAGTGGTTTCTCTTTCTTTCTTTCTTGTTTGTGTTTTGCCATGTATCGTGTACCTTCATCAATCAAACATTTTCATTTTAGCTTTAAATGGGCAAAATGTTATTTTCTTTATAGAGGACAGAATTAAATTTCTGCCTTTTGTAGGTATAAACATAGAAGAGGAAGAGAAATTATGAGCTTTATTTTCATGTCTTCACACACACCAACCAAGGATTTCAGTTTACAAGCTCAACTTGTGGCTTCTCAAATTCAGATTTATCAATGTTGTGCTGTGGAACACTAGTGTGTTTTGAATGGGTTGCAGGTTTCCTGAGATACAAATACCATTGACCCTATGCATTACCAGCTAGGCATGAACGTAAATAAGATTCCATGGGCTGGTCATCTCCATTTGCCCCACTGTATGGTACTAATCATTGTCTATTGGTGACAGCGTAGTGGTTAGGAATCGGGCTGCGAACCGCAAGGTCAGCAGTTAGAAACTACCAGCTGCTCCGCGGGAGAAAGATGAGGCGTTCTGCTCCCATAAAGATTTACAGCCTCGGAAACCCTGTGCAGGTCGCTATGAGTTGGAACCGACTCCACGGCACATCACAACAACAAAAAAATTGGTGACGTTGTCTATTGGTGACATAAAGAAGACATGAAGAAGCACTGTTCTAGTCCACAGGTTAAAGAATGGCCTTCCTTCTACAGATGGTAGTTTGCATGTGTTATAGCTCTATTCTCTTTCACCAATCAGCTTCTTAGAGAAACTGTCTCCAGAGCTTCTCATATGTTGTTGTTGTGAAGTGCTGTTAAGTCAGTTCTGACTCATAGTAACCTTGTATAAGGTTTCTAAGGATCGGCTGGCGAGTTAGTAGTCCACTATTTATCCTGCTGTGATCATAATCACCTGGAGGACTTATTTGAAACCCTGTTTGCTAGGCCTCAACAGCAGACTTTCTCATAAAGTAGGTTTAAGGTGGGACATGAGAATTTGTATTTTTAACAAATTTTTATGATGTGGGAATTTCACTTTCAGAACAATTGGTCTGTATATACGTACAGTACAGCTTCCTGCCTCCTCATCTCCCTTTAAGAGTCCTGGGAACGTAATAGTTTTCTTAGTTAGGCTGCTAACTGCAAGGTCAGCAGTTTGAATAGACCAACCACTTCTCAGGAGAAACATAAAGCTTTCTGCTCCCTCCCCATAAAGATTTATAGACTTGGAAACTCTATACAGGGTCACTATTAGTTGGAACTGACTCAATGGCACACAACCATCACCACAACCATCTTTCTTTGGACTCTTTAATTACTTTAATCTGATTCTAATTCTTATCAGTTGATCCAAACTGATCTTTTAACATCCTTCCATTCTGCCAAATTAAAAGCACACTTTTGAGTTTCCCCATCCTATTTGATGTGTAGATACCATCCAATATAATTGACTTCTCTTCTTTATAGGAAACTCTTCTATTTGGTTTAGAGACCTTAGTCTCTATCCTTTTTCCTTTTCTCTGTTCCTTTTTTCCCTCAACTCCAACTCAGAATCTTGGAATTCATTTGAATTCTTTTCATATCTTATTTTAGCCTGTCTTCTTAAACCGTATGGCTTACTGCTATCTGTCTGCTGATAATTTCCAAATTAAATGCTCCCTGTTCAGACCTTTTTCTTCTAAACTTTACTAGTTTGATCAACTGATTTCTTACATGCCACTTAAAAAGCTTGTGTTGTCATTGTTAAGTTGCATAGGATGAATTCTAACTCATAGTGACCCTTTAGAAGGTTTCCAAGGAGCAGCTGATGGATTTAAACCACTGAGTTTTCAGTTAGTAATCCAGTGCTTATCCAACAGCACCACACCAGGACTCTGAATAGGATTTTCAAATAGTATATATATTGGAAACTAATAATTCTAAGATACTCTTAGATATTTTAGAATCTCTGAAACTTAACACATATGAGGTTACAAAACTCTATGAGAGAGATAGTAATTCCCTTCTATTTCTTCCTTAATAACGGCTGCTCATCCTTTAGTCTTTTCACCTCATAAAGGGATTTGTCTGTCATTCAGCGATTGCAAGACACCAGGGACTTATCCTTGAATTCTCAGTCATACTGCTGTTCTTTCTACTTTCAAAACATCTCTCAATTCTTTTTTTCTGATGTGTCAACTGCTGTCACCTTTGTTCATTCCATATTCACCTCTTCAAACCCAGTTTCTATGGTTCTTAGAATCTGCTTTTAAGAATCTAAATCAAATCATGCCACCATCTTGCTGAAAATCATTCAAGGAATAAAATTCATCAGCTTTACTAGGACTTTAAAAAGCCTTTCTAAAAGTTTAGGAGCCCTGGTAGTGCTGTAGGAAAAGCACTGGACTACTAATCACAAGGTTGGCAGTTTAAATCCACCAGCCACTCCTCGGGAGAAACATGAGACTTTCTGCTCCCACAATGATAGACAGCCTTGGAAATGTCATATGGACTTGCTATGAATCAGAATCAATTTGATAGCAGTGGGTTTTTGTTTTGTTTTGTTTTTTAAAATGTTTTGGGCTACCAGTCTTACTTAACACTCGAGTTTAGTTCATTCATTCAAGTTTCCTTCATTCTTTTTGATTCATATACTTTACTCTTTTTTTCAGTTAAATCTTTTACAGTATTATGTTGGAACAAGAGCTCTTGGACTGTTTGTTCTTCCACTTTTCATTTGCCTACCTTCCTATTTGTTCTTTCGTTCTCATCCTCAACACCACATATTTAGAGGTGTTTGTCAACCACCAAATCGAAATGAGATCTTACTGTATCCTCTCTAGAAGTGTTCTATACTCTCCTATGTGACACTTTTTAAGCACAGGTGCAGTTTTGTGTTTTTTTGCGATTGTTTACTGTCCTTTCCGTTGTAAGCATGTCTCATTGTTTTACCCTTTACACTAGGGCTTAGCACAGTGCATAGCAAATGGAAAATGTTTAGCAAAATATTTAAAAATAAATGGAAGTGTGAACAGATACATGGGCATATATAAATTAAAAATGACTTTTCCCCAAAAGTAGAGGGAAAGGAGGAACATGTAAGTTTGGGAATTGGATATTATTCTTGGTTGTCAGTTATAGAAATTGGCTTAAAATTATTTTAAAAGAAAAAAATGACTGTTTACAAGAATGCAATTTCTAAAAAAGTTAAAAATTGTTTCAAAGAGATATAAAGGAATTCATGTTATTTAAGTAAGTTTTATTTTATTTTCACTGGTACAGATTGAATGAGTATGGTTTGTCATTTTCATACAAAATAAACCTTTTGTGTAACCAATTTCTTTTTATTTATCCTTAATCACTCAGATCTTCTAGAGATTTCCGCATTATAGAGACTACCATACTACATTCCAAGAACAAAACTTAATGACTTGATTTTTTTTTTTATAGTGGTTATTGACAAACCACTGTTTGTTTTATGAAATGTTCATAATCTTTGGAACAGAACAAAGTTATCTCTGTAGGCCAAATGAAACACATAAATACCATGACTGACATAGGAGATACTTTCTTCCTCCCCTCCTCCCCCTGCCCCCGAATATGTAATTTCTTTGGTTCCTACTCTGTTGAATATAAAGGTTTTTTTGTTGCAAGACTTTCACAGGATTTGTCTAGAATACATAAACTTTATATTCTGCATTCTATAAGGTTTACTCATTTGGAATCTTCGTTTTCTCTTACTTAGTATGTATAGTGAGTGCTACAGACAGAGTTCTTAAAACTACACAGTATCACACAATTTGAAATGTTTATAATGTCTTTTTGTCTGTCCTTTCTTTCAACAACATCTCCTTTACTGCACTTTTGTCTGTCCAACTCTCACAGGAGACATGGATTACAACTGGTTGGACCATACGTCTTGGCCTAGCAGTGAGGCTTCCCCAATGTCTTTGGTGAGACATGTGGAGCCTTACAATTTAATTTTTGTTATCATTTCACGTTTCCTTTTTAATTTATACCTTTGCATGTTTTCTTTTTTTTATATCTTTATTTTATTATTTTTATTTTTATCCCACACCTGTAGGGGACAGTCAAAAGGGAAAAAGAAAAACTAGTGAGCAGGCAGTTCTGTCGGACTCTTACACCAGGTCTGAGAGACAAAAGAAAATGATGTACTTTGGTGGCCACTCTTTGGAAGAGGATTTGGAATGGTCTGAGCCTCAGATTAAGGACTCTGGGGTAGATACGTGTAGTAGCACAACCCTTAACGAGGAACCTAGCCATAGTGAGAAGGTACTGAGATTGTGGAGCCTGCCTTTTAACTTGCTCATTTGGTCTTCGTTTGCTCTCTGTCATTCATTAAAACCGAACATAATCAAAAGACAGGGCATTTCAAAGGTCAATGTAGCATTTCTTAAGGTGCAGAAAAGAAAAACAAAACAAAACAAAAAACCCTCTTGCTTGCTTTGCTGTTTTTATTGTTTGACAAAATACCAAAAACTAAAGAAGTAAATAAAAATAAAATTTAGGAACAAAGGAATGTTTTGTCTTATGGTCGCATGAAAGAACATTGTGATGTTATTATAAACCACAAATAACAAAGAATTTTTTGGATTGGCTTTTTTGATTGCTTGCATATATTTTCCTTGGGATGAAAATTAAATGATTAATAGTTTAAATCCCAGGCAAAAGGGAGATAATTGGGTTTGTTTGCACAGAAAAAGTTGTTTTTCTTTTTTCCCTTTCACTGTCATTTTGCTTATTTTCTTTTATTGTCATAGCATTTGAATGTAGTGTTAATTAGTATTAGAACCATTGTCATCTGCTTTGGTATTTATTATTTTTGCTTTTAGCATAGTGGGAATTTTGAAAATCTTTTTACCATATCAGTGTGATTGAGTGGCATTTTTGCCTACTAAATTCTGCATGAAGATGTGCATGCTGCTTTTAGATAACTCTGAAACTACTGTGATTACACAAATCATTAACTTTGTTTTTTAGCATATAATTTACATTAGGATGGTGTCTTTATTTATAAAGGACTTGGTTCTGCTCTGAGAAGGATATACACTAATATTTTCAAAGTTATTTAACAAATGGATACCATTGAATTATCTAGTAGAGGTAATTTACTAAATACATCAAACATATGAAAGAACCAATCAACCTCTAAAAAGTAAAAACTGTAATCCATCCACACCTTTGAATCAGGCTTTATTTTTCCCTCATGCACATTCAGTTGGAACTCATTAAAACTTGTGTAGTTTAAAATTTTTTAATTCAGAAACCTACTTTAAGAAAGTCCACATCATAGGTTCAGATTTTATGTTTTAATATAATTTGACCTTTCCATTTTCACTCTAATAAAATCTTTCCATATATTTCAAGTGTTTGAAGATTAAATTCTCATTTTTAAAAGAGTTCAACTGCACAGAATTTAATCCTATTTTTAATCTTCAATGCATATTATACTAGAATATGCATATATTGCTAAGATGTTTTCTTTTTTATAGAACTCTATAATTTCTGTGTTGTGTGAGAACACTAAGAATTTGAAGTAATTGTATTTTGGAAAAATAAAATTATACAATTGAGGTTATATATTTAATGTACTAAGTCCTTTTGATTAATGTTTTTGAATTCAAACTGATTTGTGTAATCATAACACTTTGGAATTACGAAGTTTGGGAGGATTGTACAACCAGAAGTGATTTGTCATAAAAAAACATTATTTTTGGTTTGTTTGTTGATGCAATATTATCAGCATCCTGTGACCTGGCAACCTTCTAAAGATGGAGATCGTTTAATTGGTCGCATTTTATTAAATAAACGCCTAAAAGATGGAAGTGTACCTCGAGATTCAGGAGCAATGCTTGGCTTAAAGGTATGTAAATCTATGACATTTTTACTTTCTATTGCTTCACAGATTTATCAGTAAAGTAAAGGCTGTAATAACTGTTTCTATGTATGCTAATTTAGTGAATTTTTTTCATTTCAAGAGTCCCCAAATATCTGTACTCATTGTCTTAAGTTTTTTCATTCTCCAAATATTAATTGGGTGCCATTATGCTTAAGTAATACTATTAGCTGTACGTCTTTAAATCAGTGAGAATAACCTGAGTTATGATAAATTTGAATTCTGAATATAATGCTCTAAATTTGTCTAAACAATTTGCCCTTTGTCTGTATCTATATTTATACTCCATTAAAATGATGGTGTTGTTGTTATGTGCTATTGAGTCAATTCTGACTCATAGTGACCCTATATAGGATTTCCAAGGTGCAGTGGGTACATTTGAACTGCTGACCTTGTGGTTAGTAGTCCAGTGCTGATCTTACAGTGCCACACTAGGAGTCCTTTATTAAAATAATTGTTTTATTTAATTATTAAATTTGCAAACTTGGATGATGAGTGGTATATGTATAACATGAATATAATGTTTGTGTTAATATAGAAAATATGAATATAAGAAAGAAAATACAGTTTAAAATCTGGAAATGCAGGAATAATTATGGCATGAGATTCACTATAAATACTGATTTTGGTTTTATTGTAGAATATTAGGCTATTACTTGGTAAATGCACAAAACAGTGTTCTGTTGCTTTTTTTTTTTTTTAATCTTCTATTGCCAATCAAAAACTAAAATGAAAGGAAAAGTAAGTATTTTAAAGTTAAGCCATTACTACAGAAGTTGTCCTATAGAATATATTAAGTGGAAGATATTATAAAACTTTGAATGTCAGTGGGATTGAGCATTTTTTATAGAATTGGTACTTGTCTCAGCAGTTCATGTGTATTACCTTCTTTAACACAGTACATGAGAAATGGGCTTTAAAAACTGGTATGGTCATACCAGTTGTAGCTAAGGTGAGATATAAATCCAGATTGGTCCAGTATACTGTATAGACAGTTTGGAATAGAGTTTAGAAGGTATGGATTTGAATTCTAATTACTACAGTTACTAACTGTATGACACTGAACAACAACACTTCTCTTAGTTTCAGTTTCTTCATCTGTACATTTTAATAATACTTAGTTCTTACAAAAAATTTAAACATTATATAAACATTCAGTACATTGACCTCAAAGCTTTCAATAATAACTATTATAGTATTTATCAAGAGGAGGAAGTTTATTTAATATTTACATAAAGGCATTTGCCTGTAAGATATATGCATTTTCAAAATCAAACATAGGAAGAATTAGTTCATATTACCTATTTTGCAAATGAGTGCAATTTATTACAATTAGGGAATATATGTATGGAGTAAGATATGTCAGTGATTTTTGAATTCAGATGTCTTTCACTCAACAGAGAAAAGAAAAGCAATGTAGTGAATTAACTTAGTTATTATTGATCATTTAACTTGCTATGAAGTTGATGCATTAATTTAGTGACATGTGAAATCAAACCATGGATTTCATTAAGGGTTCATGCAGCTACAAATATGACTCAACAGCACTATTGCTGATATGTGTTTT
The DNA here is from genome assembly GCF_000296735.1 of Chrysochloris asiatica. Taxonomy (NCBI): domain Eukaryota; kingdom Metazoa; phylum Chordata; class Mammalia; order Afrosoricida; family Chrysochloridae; genus Chrysochloris; species Chrysochloris asiatica. The sequence goes on from NW_006408519.1 coordinate 3,811,639, forward strand.
TGCTATTCTAAAATAAATTCCAGATGTTTTAATGCTGTTGTGACTCATGTTTGCAGAATAGGACTACTCATATGAATCTAGGAAAATTAGAAATTGTCAAAAATGAAATGGAACACATCAACATCAATATCTTAGTCATTAGTGAGCTGAAATGGACTGGCATTGGCCATTTTGAATCTGACAACTACATGGTTTACTTTGCTGGGAATGACAAAATGAAGAGGAATGGTGTTGCATTCACTGGGAAAAAGAACATATCCAGATCAGTCATGAAGTACAATGCTGTCTGTGATAGGATAATATTCATGCACCTACAGAGAAGACCAGTTAATACCACTATTATTCAAACTTACGCACCAACCACTAAAGCCAGTGAGGATGAAATAGAAGAATTCTACCAACTTCTTCAATCTGAAATTGGTCAAACATGCAATCAAGATGTAATGATCATTAGTGGTGATTGGAATGCAAAGGTTGGGAACAAAGAGGAAGGATCAGTAGTTGGAAAATATGGTCTTGGTGATAGAAATGATGCTGGAGATTACATGATAGAATTCTGAAAAATCAATGATTTGTTAATTTCAAATACCTTCTTTAGATAGCATAATAGACGACTACATACATGGACCTCACCAAATGGAATACATAGAAATCAAATTGACTACATCTGCGGAAAGAGACAATGGAAAAGCTCCATATCATCTGTCAAAACAAGGCCAGGGGCAGATTGTGAGACAGCCCAACAATTGCTTATAAGCAAATTCAAACTGAAGCTGAGGAAAATGAAAAGAAGTCCACGAGAGCCAAAACATGACCTTGAATATATCCCCCCTGAATTTAGAGATCATCTGAAGAACAGAGTTGACACATTAAACACTAAAAACAGAAGAGTTGTGGGATGATATCAAAAACATCATACGTGAAGAGAGCAAAAAGTCATTAAGAAGAAAAGAAAGCAAGAAAAGGTCAAAATGGATGTCAGAAGAAACACTGAAACTTGTTCTTCAGAGTAGAGATGCTAAAGCAAATGGAAGAAATGAGGAGGTCCAAGAGCTGAACAAAAAATTTCAAAGGTCAGCTTTAGAAGATAAAGTCAAATATTACAACAAAATATGCAAAGATCTGGAGTCAGAAAACCCAAAAGGAAGAACACACTCAGCATTTCTCAAGCTGGGGGAACTGAAAAAAAATTCAAGCCTCGACTTTTGTTGCTGAAGGATTCTCTGGGCAAATTATTGAATGATGCAGAAGGCATCAAAATAAGATGGAAGGAATACACAGAGTCACTGTACCAAAAGGAAATGGTTGATGTTCAACTGTTTCAAGAGGTAGCATATGATCAAGAGCCAATGATAGTGAAGGAGGAAGTCCAAGGTATATTGAAGTCATTGGCAGAGAACAAGGCACAAGGAATTGATGGAATACAAATTGAAATCTGTCAAGTAAGTGAGGTGGCACTGAAGGCACTCACTCATCTATGCCAAGAAATTTGGAAGACAACTATCTAGCCAACTGATTGGAAGAATCTGTATATGTGCCTATTCCAAAGAGAGGCGACCCAGGGGGATCTGGAAATCATTGAACAATATCTTTGATATCCCATACAAATAAAGTTTTGCTAAAGGTAATACAGAAACAGCTGCAACCATACATTGACAGAGAACTTCCAGAGGTTAAAGCCGCATTCAGAAGAGGCCATGGAATGAGGGATATCGTTGTTGATGTCCGATGGATCTTGGCTGAAAGCAGAGAACGATGTTTACTTGTGCTTTATTGACTACTCAAAGGCTTTTGATTGTGTGGATCATGACAAACTATGGACAACATTACAAAGTATGAGAATTCCGGGTCACTTAATTGTGCTCATGAGGAATCTGTACATGGACCAAGTGGCAGTTGTTGGAACAGAACATAGGAATACAGAAGGATTTAAAATTAAGAAAGATGTGTGGCAGGGTTTTATTCTTTCACCATACTTAATCAACCTGTATGCTGAGCAAATAATCCGAGAAGCTGGGTTATGTGAAGAAAATCATGGCATCAGGATTGGAGGAAGACTTATTAACAACCTGCAACATGCAGATGATTCAACCTTGCTTGCTGAAAGTGAAGAGAACTTATCTACTGAGTGAAGATCAAAGAGCACAACCTTTGATATGGATTACATCTCAATGTGAAGAAAACAAAAAATCCTCACCACTGGACCAATAAAAAACGTTCTTATCAATGAAGAAAAGATTGAAGCTGTCAAGGACTTCATTCTTCTTGGATCAACTATCAACACTCATGGAAACAGCAATCAAGAGATAGACGACATCTTACATTAGGCAAATCTGCTGCATAAGACATTTTAAAAGCATTGAAGAGCAAAGGTGTCAGCTTGAGGACTAAGGTGCACCTGGCCCAAGCCATGGTATTTTCAATAACCTCATATGCACGTGAAAGCTGGACAGTGAATAAGGAAGACCATAGAAGAATTGATGCTTCTGAGTTACGGTGTTGGAGGAGAATATTGAAAGTGCCATGGGCTACCAAAAGAACATACAGATTTGTGTTGGAAGAAGTGCAGCCAGAGTGCCCCTTGGAGGCTAAGATGGCCAAACTTCGTCTCTCATACTTTGGACATATTGTCAGGAGGGACCAGTCACTGGAGAAGGACATCATGTTTGGTAAGGTGGAGTGTCAGAGAAAAAGAGGAAGATCACCAGCGAGATGGGTTGACAAAGTGGCAGCATCAATGGGCTCAAGCGTGGCAACGATATTGAGGTTGGCCCAGGATTGGGCAGTGTTTAATTCTGTTGTACGTAGGGTCACTGTAAATCAGTACTGACTCAATAGCACTTAACAAAAACAACAACATAAGAGTTTTCAAGGCTGTGGTATTTTGGAAGTAGATTGCTAGATCTATCTGCCAATGTATCTCAGAGTTTTAGTTCCAACCCTTTTAATTATTAATCATACCATGTCGCTTAACCATTTGTGACACCCAGGATTGTGATATAAATGGTCTAAACTTTATAGTAGTTCTGACAATATTAAATAAATTTTACAATTTTCTCAGGAATCATCTCCCATAGTGCACATTAATTGATGTGCTTACAAGATTACTAATTAGTGAAATTTTGGTAGTTTATCATAATTAGGACTTCCATTGTGGTGTTCTACGATCAGCATTGGACTTCTAACTTCAAGGTCGGCAGTTCAAACCCACCAGCTACTCCTCAGAAACTGTATACAGGGTTACTGTGAGTCCGAGTGGACCTGACGGCACTTAATGACATCATAGTTATAATCAGAGTAACTAAGAATTATATTGTTACAATGTTTAACATATCTTCAAATGTATTATTTTTGTTTTTTAGATTTGACAATAACAAGAATTCTATAGTAAGGACAGAAATGATAAATTGGTTAGTTTTTTGTTCCTAAGTTTTCCAACATTTTAAAAAAGTAATAGAATAAACTGAAAATATTTGGAGTATATAAAAAGAGTCCACACTTAGAACATATTTTTTTATTCCTAATAATAACAATATATATATATTTTTAAATGATTGTCAGTGCATGTGCTTAAATAAAAGATGTGAAAGCTGTTAATTTCTTAGGTAATTTTTCCTTGAATCTTTAACTATGATCATTTGGCAAAAATAATCCTGTTTTAATACCTCCCTCTTTTAATCAGGTTGTAGGAGGAAAGATGACAGAATCAGGTCGGCTTTGTGCATTTATTACCAAAGTAAAAAAAGGAAGTTTAGCTGATACTGTAGGTCATCTTAGACCAGGTACGTCTACTTTGAAATTCTTTTATATTTTAAACTGTAAAGCAAGGTTAGTTCAGACCAAGTAATTCTCTTTTAGTAATGACTTACCCAATGTCCAGAGAGTTCATTGAAGTTAAACATCAGTCCTTTTCTTTAATGGAAAGTTGTAACTATTATTTGCAACTTTCTTGAGTCATATTTTATATTTTTACCAATAATATTTTTGTTATTGTTAATAGATATTCCTAATGTGTAACTAGTAGTAACCTATTTTGTTTCTCATACATCTTCATTTTTCTTTTGAGAAATGTCAAATATTGTTTAGGAAACAAACTTAATGCATAAATGCCTATTTCCTAAAAAGAGTCAGCCTTGTTTCTTTGGTAATTGTTTTATTGAAGAAACACTTGAGTATCTTGGAGAAGATTCTATTTGATACTAAATATTAAGCTTTTTACAAGAAAAGTTAGACCACAGATGATTAAAAAAAAGAAAAGAAAGTGCTTAGCTGCATACAAACTGAACAATCTCAAGTACAGAATCTTGAAATCTTTAAAGACAATACTGAGAGTGGCCATTTTATATAAATAAAATTCCTATTAAGTCACACGAAGATGACTTTTTTTTTTCCCTCTGACCCCTAGACCTTATTAGAATTTGGCCTTTGGGTAGAATATAATTATCATCCATGTTATCAAATTTTACACCACTCAAGCTGTTCTCAAGATTTTTCTTATTCCATAATGTGGATTTTATTCTACAGAGTTCATTGAAGCTTAATATTGATGTCGTTTTAAGTGTATTTTGGGTGGCTAGCGCTTCTTTCTAAGATTATCATTATTCACACACACTATAGGTGATGAAGTATTGGAATGGAATGGAAGACTATTACAAGGAGCTACCTTTGAAGAAGTGTATAACATTATTCTGGAATCCAAACCTGAACCACAAGTGGAGCTTGTTGTTTCAAGGCCTATTGGGTAAATTGGTTTTGGTACTTTATCCATTTATAAATTTGAGTACTAGTAAATAATTTGTTATGTGTAGTATAAAAATATTTTGTTGCTCTATGAAAATAATTTTTGGTAGGCAACTCTGTTTGCTCCTACTTTACCAAAAACCATATAGTAAATAACTATAGTTAATAACAAAAGAAGAAATGTTTTTATTATCTGTGAGCAGTTTAGTAGATGGGTGAAGCCATAGTATAATAAAATTACTTTAAAAATAAGTTTAGTGGACTATGACTCTGTATTTTGTGAAATAAAATTTTAAAACTCCACTGCCATCAAATCGATTCTGATTTAGCAACTCCATAGGACAGAACTCCTTCACAGGGTTTTCAAGGTATAAATCTTTGTGGAAGCAGACTGCCTCGTCTTTCTCCACAGAGTGAATGGTAGGTTTAGACCACCACCTTTCAATGCTGAAGCCACTGCTCTCCCAGGGCTCCTTTTGTAAAATTACTGTTGTTGTTTTGTATTATGGAGTTGGTTCCAACTCACAGGGACCCTGTACAGGGTTTCTGAAGCTGTAAATCTTTACGGGAGCAGAAAGCCTCATCTTTCACCTATGGAACAGCTGGCATTTTCGAAGTGCTGAACATGAGATTAGCAGTCTGATTTGTAACCACTATGCTAAATTAGGACTAACTATATTTAGACCTTTACACTCCACCACCACCACCACCACCAAAATGAAGATTTCAACATCCCTGGTGTAAAGTACCAGCTTATGAAACACACACATATATATAGCTTATATATAACCTCTTTTAAGATGATGAATTAGTAGGAAATACTTTGAACACCAATGTACTCTTAGCTTTGTAATTTGTTGCCTATAGAGTGAGTAAGTTTAAAACACAAGTTTTAAACTTGTGTTGTTGTTGTTGTTAGGTGCCATCGAGTCGGCACTGACTCATAGCGACCTTATGCATAGCAGAACGAAACAATGTCCGATCCTGGGCCAACCTCACTACTGTTGCCACACTTGA
>NW_006408519.1:3819230-3828590 GCF_000296735.1 Chrysochloris asiatica
GCTGGAAAGCAAGTTTCAGAGTCTCTTCTGATATCCATTTTGATCTTTTCCTTCTTTCTTATCTTAATGACTTTTTAAAAACTTTGTACATGTAAAATCCTTTGTGAATCTATGAGAATTACTCAATAAATAGCACAGCAGCACTTCCTTTATGGAAGCTTATATTCTAAGCCAAAGTAATAAATATACTGCTAACTTAGTAGCACTGTGGGATAAGCACTGGACTGCAATGTCAGTTTGAACTGCAAAGACAGTGTTTCAAATCCACCAGTCACTCTTCAGAAACTCCATGGTCACTATGAGTTGAATCTACTTGAAGTCACTAAACAACAACAAAAACTAAATAAAGGGAGCATGGTGGCTCTGTATGATAAGAATTGGACCGCGAACTACAAGGTCAGTGGTTGGAGCCCACCAACCTCAACGCAAGAGAAATATGAGGCTTTCTGCTCTCATATTGATTGACAGTCTCGGAAACTCTGTAAGGGTAATTATGAGTCAGAAACAACTCCTTGGCACTTAACCTCAGCAACAAGTAAGTTAAAACTATAGAAAAAGTCCCACCAGTGAATTATTACATTTATCTTTTGGGTAAAAGTGTTCTAAAGTAGTGGCAACAGAAATTGTTCTCGCTTGTAAAATACTGATGCCCAGTTCCCACTCATTTAGGAAATGATTACTCTGATTTCTTTTTTTTCTTCATTAAATGACTTAAGTTGGCAGCTTAGTTTCATTGTATTGTTCCTTTCAAAGTACTGAATCTGGAACATTAGATTATATCCATTTTTTATTTTGTCTTACTCCAAAGTTCTGTAAGGTGGTAAACTGCAGTTTATCTGTTTAGTATAGTCAATAGTGTCTGATTTTACAATAAGCAAGGTAAGCACATGCTTACTTGTTTTACTTAGTAATATATGATAAGCATTTTCAGATTTTTTTCACCACATCAAAGGTTCTGCTTTTAGTTATGCTGGGTCTGTTTCTTACCCAACCATCAGCACCTTCCCACAGAATCAAAGCTACTTTTAAAATTTACAATCCTTTCTAGGGACAGAGTACCCCCAGTAAGCAAGGTAGGCACAGACTTACTTGTGCTTATATACTAATTTGTAGTGATTAATTGCATGTGCTTTTTACCATATGGAAAATGTGTAAGTTCAAATTTATAAACACGCACAAGTAAAGTCCAAGCTTACCATGGTATTGGATAATCTGCCTCTGATAGTTATATAGTTCCTGGTATCAAAGGATCTTCAAATCATATTTGTTTGATATTTAAAATAACTTTTAGACTTTTATATAATTTTCGATTATTATCATTTATTTATTATTGTTGTTGTTGTCAGGTTATTATTAATAGACTATTATTAACTATTAATAGTCTCTTGACAAAAACCAAACAAAAATGTATATATCTTTTGAGTGTAAACACAGGTAAAATGCTAGTCCCAAGAAAAAACATGTTTACATCTTTTTGTTCTAGTTGTATTTCAGTGTTACTGATTTAGGACTAGAGCAAGTAAAAAAGTAGAATATAATTAAAATCTATCTGTAAAACTTATTTAGTTGTATACAAGCAGTTTTGAGAATGGATCATTTTGTAGTAAGGCACGATAGAGTATATTTCTAAATGTGCTGCAAATGCTTGAGTTTTAATTTTTAAATAATTGAGGTTAGCACAAATTCTTTGATTAGCTCTAACTTAAGACTTGTTTCTTATTTATAATACTCTGGTAGCGTAGTAGTTACGAATCGGGCTGCGAACCTCAGGGTCAGCAGTTTGAAACTACCAGTTGTCCCACAGGAGAAACATGAGGCTTTCTGCTCCTGTAAAGACTTACAGCCTCGGAAACCCTGTACAGGGTCGCTATGAGTCGGAACCTACTCCACGGTACATTACAACAACAACAACTATATATAGTTTTTTTTAAATTTTATTTTCAGACTGTTCTATTATAATATAGGTTGAAAACTACCCAATGAAAGTTGTATTGATTGTTGAAACAGTTTCTTGTTTCCTTTTTTTATTGTTTCAGAGATATACCTAGAATACCTGATAGCACCCATGCACAACTGGAATCCAGTAAGTTTCTTTTACACTGCTGGCAAAGTAAATTGTGAATAATTTTATTCATCAGACATCAAATGAAGTTTTTAATGCATTAGTAAAGAGTAAGAGATATAATAATCTTGTTATTATGTATATAATCTCGTAAAGATGACAACTTTCATTTTAGTTCAGCTATGTGAGATGGTTTTGAGGACTATGTAGTGGACTGCAGGGTCGGTTTGAATTGCAAGGTCAGTGGTTCAAACTCACCAGCCGCTCCTCAGAAACCCTACCCAGGGTTATTATGAGTTGAAACCCACTTGACGGCACTTAACAAGAACAACATACCTAGAATAGTAGTCCTCAAAACCATCTCATATAGCTCCCAATTTCTCTTACAGTAAAAGCCAAAGTCCTTACAGTAGCTTCTAAAGCCTTTACAATTTGGCTACCCATTAGTCCTCAGTCCTCCTTTGCTATCTCTCTCTTGTTCACACCTTTGCAATGGAGTCCTGGTGTAGCACTGTACGTTAAAACACTGGACCACAAGGTCAGTTTGAACCAGAAGGTCAGTGATTCAAACGCACCAGCTGCTCCTCAGAAACCTTATACAGGGTCGCTATGCTTCAGAGCAGAGTTAACAGTGCTTAACAATAACAGCTACCTGCAATAGACTGAATAGGGTTGAAGGTGAAAGCAGGGAGATCAGTGCCTTAATAATGTAGTGAGGAGAAGATGGTGACTTGGACCCAGGAAGGAGCAATGGCTGCAGTGAGAAGTGGTTGAATTCTCTATATACACAGTCCTTGAAAATGTACTATGAATATAGATGTTTTTAACTTTTATGTTTACAATTACAAGCATATATTTCTTTAAAATCTATACCCAAAAGGTGGAAGAAGTTCTTTTGTCATGGCATAGCTTTGTACTTAAAAGGATGGTTACATATTTGAAACATTGTAGTTAAGACATGGTCTATAAAATGCATTTTCTCAATTTGTAAAAAAGTTTTTAATAGGCAGATTACTAAATACTAATAAAGAGCCACTGTTGTTATTCTTTATGCACAATTATCATTTCAGGTTCTAGCTCATTTGAATCTCAAAAAATGGATCGTCCTTCAATTTCCGTTACATCTCCCATGAGTCCTGGCATGTTGAGGGATGTTCCACAGTTCTTATCTGGACAACTTTCAGTATGTAATCCCTAAATTAATTTACCATTTTTAAATATCAAATAGTGTTTGAACATAGGATGCTAGCCTTTCATTTTTTAGTAAACCACCTTCTTCCTAGAACATAATTGTGCTTGTAACCACCACCTTTCTCTTTTTTAGTAATTTTAATTATATGAAATTTTATTGTGATTATTCAGCATGATACATTCTGTACTAGCGTTAGGTTTTCTGGGATTTAGTGAGTAAGATTTTTGAAGACACCTAAGCTAATTTTTAAAATATCATTGATATTACTCCAAAATTCAAGGTCATGGTTTCAGTTCAGTATTGAAAAGAAATAAAAATAGTGTACTATAAAAAGATGGAATTTAAGATAGAAGCACACAGTTTATATTCATCCATGCTTTTCCACTCAAGGGAATATGGAGTAAGAATGATACTCTGAAATATAGTAATACTAGAGATTGTTGTATCAATAGACAAAATGAAATACATGGAGAAATATTTCATAGATGTTGAGTACATCAGTGAATTGCACATTACAGGATGCTTAATTTTAGCAGGATTTAATGACAGTTACAAATCGATGTCTAAATTAGAAAAGCTTTGCCAATTTCAGCCTTCACATTTAAGGAAAACACATTTAACAAAAACTGATTATGGTATTCAGTTCTCATCCCTGTCTCTGTTCATTTAAAAGTAGTCATATATTTAAATTGATTGTTTTTCTTTACACACATATATATAGCTTAATATTGCCAGTATTACTGATGAATTATTTTACTTGAAACCTATCAATATTAAGAAAATATTCAGGTTCTCAAAATCCTAACACTGAATTTCAGATGAGAAAAATGTTATACTAAAAACCAAAGTATTCTTGTTCTGATAATTTAAAAGCATTGGAGGAGAAAAAAGCACTTTAACTTGAAGACACTATGGAATATCTCATTTTATTATTTTAAAAGTTATGAGATATCTCTGTACTGGTAATTTTTTTAATCACAAAGATGACACTAAATTTATAGGAACTTTACTTTCTCTTTCATAAACACAATGGACTTTTAAATTTGAGGACAGTGATCTTTTTGCTAGTATCTACAGCAAGTAGTATCTTTCTACTTATTCTTTTACATCATTTATGATGTCATTTACAGAGTTACAAATGTGGAATGTATTTGCTTCTGCCAACTTAGAAAGTGTTAATATATGGTAGTTTGAGTTTTTTTAAATTTATGACCTCTTTAAGTAATGCTTCAGGTGACTGGATCATGCCAGTAAAAAAGAAATACATCTGTATGTGTGCTTATGTATGTATTTAGTTGGATTGAGTTGATGGAGGAGGGAGAGGAAATTAGATTTCCGTAATAAGTAAGTACCACTTTATTTCATTTGATATCCCAAGGCTTTATGAGAAACTGGTATAGGAGGAGAGATTGAGGGGGAGAATGCAGGGCTTTTGACATTTGAAATTCAGCTGTTTTCCCTCAAATCAAAACTGTTATAGTAGAAAGGTACTAAAAACTATGTGATACCAAATTGACAACAATAACTCAAAATGTGAGATAGGAACCTCAATAGACAGTTTATGTTACTGAGTGAGGAACAACTCAGAAGAGAAAGGTGACAATGGTCACACACTGGAAGAATGGAATCAGGGTCACTAAACTTTACATGTAGAAAGTGTTGGCATATGTTTTATATATTCTCAACAAAATGAATAGAATTTAGAAGAAAAAAAGACAAAAAAACTTCTTTACTGTATAAAGTTATAGCCTTTAGATTTACAAATAACGTTGATTTCAAATCCATAATTTAAAGTGATTTTTATTTTCATATGATTTGGAAAGAATATATTCTAGTATGCTGTTGATAGTAAAATTTAAGCTTTTATGTTATTGGTAGTAAAAGTTTTAGTTTCATGTAATTATGAAATTTTATATATATATGCATATATATGTACACTGCCAATAGTGTATCACAATCCAATATATCTATCTATACATAATTCTACTTTCTGATTAAAAATATAATAATATATATTGCGGGAAACTTAGAAAGTACAAAAAAACAAATAAAAATAAAACTTACACACAATCCTGTCATTAAGATAAAAATTTTCACATACATAGACTTTGTTAAACAAAATTGGAATCATTCTGTGCTTAATGTTTTTGGACATGCCTTTTCATTTAATAATATAATATAAACTTTTTTTTTTTTTTACTTTAAAATTCCTCTTAAAATAATTTTACTCTATATGTATATGAATTTTTCTACTATAGAATATCTTGCTTGTTTCAAATTTTATATTATATATGATGATGCTATAGAAATCCTTGAATATAAATCTTGCATACTTTTATTAGGACAAAAATCTTTTATTGGGATAACTTTCTAAAAATAAATTTTTGATGTAGAAGGAAAAAGAAAAAAGCTAACAGTATTTGAAATCTGTTGGCAAATTTTCCTCTAAAAAATGTTTTTTGTTAATGAAACGCCTATCATTAAGAAATATGTGTTAGAAGGCTGCAAGATGGTGAACTAGGTAGTAGTGCTCTACTGAACCGTACGGTGAAAATAAAGAAAACCAAACAAACAGATGCAGATGATATCCTGGAAACCTGAGTTTCAGATGACAGGATACCGAAGTGAATTGACTACTTACCAGGAGAGAAAGCTGAACAGACATGATAAAAACAGAGACAGAATTCTTATCTGTACCAGCTGACCAGACTTAGCACAGCCATCTTAAACTTTTGTGAGTGACTTCCGAGGCACAACAGCATATTGGTATTGTTGAAGCATGAAGCACAACAGCATGAAGGTATTGGTGACTTGCAGATGTACAGGTGTAATTTATGTCTTGTTTCCCATACTCCTTTGCTTACCAGAGGCAATGGCCAACCCCCATCCACACAAACCCTAGTAAAACTCTCCAGCTCCTGGTGGTCAGAGCCTCATGGAGGTGAGTGCTGCAGTGTGAGCCCCAGTAAAGGGAGTGGGTAGCTGTCCACACCAAACGTGGCATCTGGCTTCAGGTGCACCCTGCTCCAAATCTGCAGAGTTCGTGTTTGCTAGTCTGGACTAGCCTTAACTAGGAAAAGCAGCTGAACAGAATCATGGGGGATAGTTTAAAAAAAAAAAAAAAAAAGGAGGCAGCCGATGTGTGCCAGCTGGAGTTTTGTGAGGAGAGGGTGCAGAGGAATACCACTTATTGGCAGAGAGAAAGGTGTGACATTTTTTGTTGTTCCCTACATTACCCTGGTTACTAGAAGTGTAACCAGCTTCCACTCCCAGCAAAGGTCCTGCTCTCTGTGCAGTCAAAACTGCATCAAAGTAGGTTGGGAGCTAGCTAGCACTATCAACCCCGGCACCTGGGATCAGGTGTGGCCTGCTCTAGACCTGCAGAACTGGTTCTGGCAGCCCAGGACTAGCAGGGTCTTTTACCCTTGGCTGCCCTCTGAGAGAGAATACCATGTTCCCCCAGCTGCTTTGGGGACTGCACAAACTGCTACCTGATTGGGTACCCAGAACAGACAACACCTAGCCCTAAAGGGACTGCATCTTGGTCTCAGAGTGTTACTGTTTCATCCACTGCCCACACATAACATGACATTCTCTCTGAGTCTGGCACCTGCCTTGGATTTTTCCTTTCATTGTTTTTATTTGTTTATGCTTTCTTCCCCTTTTTCCACTCTTTGCCCTCTCTAGCTTTCTATCCTTTTAATCTTTGCTTTCATTTTTTTTTTACCTGCTTATCTTTCTCAACTATTGCTGCTTCTTTTTTCCTTCCTTTCTTTTTGTTCTTTTTATCTCTTGGTTTTCCTTTATAATTGTTTGGTCTCTTTCCCTTTTACTCATTTTCCTAATTGTGCTTAATTCTTTTTCTCTCTTTTAATTTTCGTTCTTATTTTTCTCTTCTGTGGCTTAAATTTTTTTGGTCTTCCTCTCTCTTTTGGGTTTTGTATTCTTTTTCTAGCTGTTGCCTGCCTTTTTTCTCTTTCTTTCTTTACTACTTTCTTTTTTGATTTTTTTTTTTTTTTTGCTTGTTTGTTATGTTTACTTTTGTGTATGTGTTTTCTCTTCTTGCCTCACCCAACAAGGAACAGAAACCATGCCCATATAACCCTGCCACAAGTCATACCTTCTAGATCCCCACCTACCAGGCAAGAGCCAATACCAGCTGCTATTCAACTGATCATTGACAACAACCTGCATCAGTCAAACCCATCCTAAACTGAGCTGGCTTCCATCCCCTAACCACACCCACAAGGAGGCAGTTCATGAGTACCTAACAACAGAGCAATATACAATCATCAATTAAATACAGCAACACCACAATGTCTCAGAAGCAACACACAAAGTGACAACACAGAGTGACCAAGATGCAGAGCTCTAGAACATGTTTTTGAGGAAAACGTGCATTGGAACTACCTGAAAAATAATTCAAGAGAATGATATTTAGGTACCTTCAAATGATTGACAGAAAAGTCAAGGAAATAAGAAAAAATTCAGGAAAACACTATAGAAACAAACAAAGTAAAGGATTGGGGACAATACAAACCCTGTAATTAGAAATCTAGATGATTAATACTAAGGTTTAAGAAATGGACAATACATTGAAAGGGCAGAGTTGTAGATTTGAAGCAATGAAAGCCTAAATTAGTCTCCTTGAAGATAAATCTCTTAATACTAGTAAGCTAGAAGAGCAATCAGAAAAAAGATTAAAAAAAAAAATTCAAAGAAACTCTTCAGATTTATGTGGAACACTATGAAGAGAAATAACACAGATGATAGGTGTTCCAGAACAGGAAGAGATACAGAAAAGCACAGTTAGAGATAGTCAAAGAAAAGATAGTCAAAAGCTGGAAGAAGTCTTCCCTAACATCATGAAAAATGAAGAGGTAAGCTCATGAATGAATCCCAAACAGGCTAGACCCTAAAAGAAAATCACCAAGACATATAATCAAATTCTCCAAAATTAAACAAAAGGGAAAATTCCTGAGAGCGGCTCAGGAAAAATGAAATTACCTACAAAGGAGAATCCATAAGAGTAAGCTCTGATTTCTGAGCAGAAACCATTCAGGCAAGAAGGCAATGGAAAGACATATACAAAACTCTGAAAGGAAAACATTGTCAACTAAGGATCATATACCCAGTAAAACTGCCTTTCAAATATGATGACAAAATTAGAAAATATCCAGATAAACAGAAATTAAAGGAATTTGTAATAACTAGAGCAGATTTACAAAAATATTAAAGGGAATCCTTTGGACTGAGAAGCAACAACAGCAGACAACAACCTGAAATTGATATACATGGCAGCATCCTTCAGAATTTAATCCAGATATAAAAGTATTCAAAGTAAAACAACCCTGCAAGACTGAAAATAGGGAAACAGAGATATCAATTTATGCTGAAGACAACTACAAATCAAAAGAGGGAAAAGTGTAGTTATAGAACATCCAAATGTCAAGGAAAAAGATTTCAAGATAAAATACACTGCTTTAAAGTGGGAAAGAAATTAATAAATTACAGGATAACCTGAAAGACAATTAAGACACCTTCACATCAAATCCAAAGGAAAACCATAAAGAGTTGGTGGTGTTCCTTTCAGGTGCCATTGAGGTTGTACCGACTCATAACGACCCTATGCACAGCAGATCAAAAACTGCCTGATCCTGGGCCAACCTCACAGTTGCTGCTAGTTTGGAGGCCATTGCTGCTGCCACTGTGCCAATCCATCTCATTGAGGATCTTCCTCTTTTTCTCTGACCCTCCACTTTACCAAACATGATATCCTTCTCCAGGGACTGGTCCCTCCTGATAATATGTACAAAGTATGAGAGATGAAGTCTGGCCGTCCTGGCTTCCAAGGAGCATTCTGATTGTACTTCTTCCAACACAGATTGTTTTGTTCTTTGGGCAGTTCATGGTACTTTTTTTAAAAAAAGTTTTTATTGTGAATTGAGTGAAGGTTTACAGGACAGATCATCAATTTTACATTTGAAAAATCATCCGAATGATTACAATCCTCTCCAGGTACCATCCATTAACAGTATTTACCTCTATTACTTTTTTTAGAGGGGAGGGTTGTACAAATCCCACACTAAAAATATGTTTTATATAT
>NW_006408519.1:3828690-3855954 GCF_000296735.1 Chrysochloris asiatica
ATATATTCAGCATATAGACTGAATAAGTATGGTGACACATTCCAGCCCTGCACACATATTTCCTAATGTGAAATCATTCAGTGTTCCCTTGATCTGTTTGAATTACTGCTGCTTGGTCTATGTACAGGTTCTTCATGAGCACAACAAAGACACAGAAACATTAAACAACATAATCAACCAACTTGACCTCATAGACTTATACAAGCAACAACAGCATAACAGCACAATATTTTCCAGTGAACATGGAATAGTCCCCAGAATAGACCATATGTTAGGCCACAAAACAAGCATTAATACATTTAAAAACATCAAATACTGCAAAGCATCTTTTCAGATCACAATACTATGAAATTGTTGTTGTTGTTGTTAGGTGCCATCGAGTGGGTACTGACTCCTAGTGACCCTAAGCACAACAGAACAAACACTGCCCGGTCCTGTGCAGACCTCACAGTTGTTGCTACACTTGAGCCCATTGCTGCTGCTACTGTGCCAATCCATCCAGTGTGGGAGGGGCTTCCTCTTTTTCTTTTATCCTCCACTTTGTATAATATGTCCAATGTATGAAAGACGAATTGTAGCCATCCTGGCTTCCAAGGAACACTCTGGTTGTACCTCTTCCAACACAGATCAGTTTGTACTTTTGCAAGTCCATGGTACTTGTAATATTCTCTTTCAACACCATAACTCAAATGCATCAATTTGTCTATGGTCTTCCTTATTAACTGTCCAACATGGAAAATACCATGGCTTGGGTCAGGCACTCCTTAGTCCTTTAAACTGCTGTCTTTGCTCTTGCACACTTTAAAGAGGTCTTGTGCAGCAAATTTACCTAATGCAACACTCAACAAAATAGGAATAGAGGGTGAATTCCTCAACATAATTAAGGCCATATGTACAAATCCAATAGCCAACATTACTGTTAATAAAGAGAAACTGAAAGTATTTCCTTTGCAAACAGACAAGGATGTCTTTTATAATCACTCTCATCCAATATTGTGTTGGAAGTCTTAACCAGAGCTATAAGGCAAGAAAGGAATATTAAAGTCATCCAAAATTGTAAAAATGAAGTAAAATTCTATTTGCAGATGATATGATCTTTTACATAGAAAATCCCAAAGGCTAAGTAAGAAAATTACTAGATAATAGTTTTGAAAGATTCAGCAAAGTACAGGTTACAAGATCAATGTACAAAAACCAGTTGGATTTCTTTATACTAATAAAGCCAACTGTGAATAGAAAATCAGGTAAACAATACCATGTACAATAGCCACACAAAAGATGAAATACTGAGGCATAAATCTAACCAGAACAAATGGCCTATATAAAGAAAGCTACCAGACATTACTATAAGAAACAAAAAAAAAAAAAGACTAAAAAAATGGAAGGATATAGCATGTTTATGGATAGGAAGACTAAACATTGTGAAAAAGTCAACACTACCCCAACAATCTACAGATATAATACAGTCCTAATCCAGATTCCTACATTATTCTTGAAAGACATAAAAAAAACTAATCATTTACTTCATATTTAAAGGAATGAGACCTTGGATAAACAAATGATTGCTTTAGAAAAAAGCAAAATTGCAATTAACTCCCTGACTGCAAAAACTACTGCTTAGCTTCAGTGGTCAAGCAGCTTGGAACTAGTGCATTGATATTTAGATAGATCAGTGGAACAGAGTTGAGAACCCAGGAGTAAATCCATCCACATACAATCAACTGATCTTTAACAAAGGACCAAAACACACTGAATGTGGGAGATACATTCTCTTCAACAACTGGTGCTACAAGAACTGGAAATCCATTTGCAGAAAAATGAAATAAGACCCATAGCTCATGCCATATATAAAAACAAACTCAACATGGATTGAGGACCTAAATGTACAACAATGTATAAAGATCATCAGTGAAAAAAGTAGGGACAAACATAACTAAAACCACATAAACAATAGAAGATAAAATAATCACTGGGAGGTCTTAAAAACTTAGATACTTACGTGAATCAAAAGATTTTGTCAAAAGAGTAAACAGAGATACTATAGACTTGAAAAAAGGTTTTTGCAATGGCATATTAGACAAGAGAATAATATCTAAAATTTATAGAAAACTACAGCTCCACTATAAGAAAACAACAAACAACCCAATTTAAAAATGGGCAGAGGACATGAATTGACAAGTCACCAAAGAAGTAATTCAGGTGGCCAGCAAGCATATGAAGAAATGTTTATAATCATTAGCCATTGTTGTTGTTAAACCACAGCATTAATAACAAAGTTCAAGAAAACAGAAAACATTTAAATACTCGTGAGGGTGTGGAGAGACTGGGACCTTCTTGTATTGGTTATGGAACTGAAAATGGTACAACCACGGTGAAAAATCGTGTTGTGCATCCTCAAAACATTGAAAATAGAAATACAGTGTGACTTAGCAGTCCTACTTGCGATATATCCTCAAGAATTAAGAGCTGCTGCAGGTATGTATATATATATATATATACATACACATACATACATCCTTGTTCATTGCTGTACTATTCACAATAGCAGAAAGATGGAGACAGCCTCAATAAAAAAAAACCTGTAAACAAACTTTGGTACATTCACACAGTGGAACACTATGTAACCTTGAAGGATAGTGAATTTATGAAACACCTCAAAATATTGATGAACCTGGAGGACAATATGCTGAGTGAAATTAGTCAATCAAAAAAATGGAAGCATTGTATGAGACCACTCTTGTGAAAACTCAATAAATGGTTTTCATGCTAAAAGAAACACTTTTTGGTGGTTACAAGGCATGGGACAGAAAGGAGAGTGATTACCTAGATGACTGTTGTTAAGTACTGTCCAGTAGGGTTTCCAGGGAGCAGCTGGTGGATTTGAACTGCCAACCTTGTGGTTAACAGTGCTTATCTATGTTAATTTTGGTAGCAGCACAGACAATATAAATGAAGAGGGAGCTTGTCAGAATAATGCTGAAGACAGGTGAGGAAACAGGAACGCATGCAAGAGTTATAGAGGTTAGAAGTAAATACTTTTTATGTACACAACCCTGGAGTATGTATATATGAGTAGATACATGAACAGACACACAGGCTGAACAGGTATGGGAGGGAGATTGGAAGTATACCTACAGATACATAAGGGTTTGAAAGAGGTTATTTGTACATGGGTATTTACCTTTGCTGTGAATAAACCTGTGAATGTGCTAGACAATACAGCAAGCAAAATGATGGAAATTTCCTATATATTATTAAACACCTTAAAACAATGAGTTGCTGAGCCTGGGGGCTCAGGACCATAGTCTCAGGGGACACTGCTCAGCTGGCATAGCATAGTCCACAAAGACAATGTTCTACATCTTTCTTTGGTAAGTTAAGGACTGGGATCTTAAAAGCTCATGATTGGCCATCTAAGGTGCAACTATTTGTCTCTCCATGTGCAGAAGAAAGAAGAGTGATGAAAATTTGAAAATGCTGAATCAGGATGCTAACCTCACAGTCAGCAGTTCGAAACTACCAGCTGTTCCATGGGAGAATGAGGTTTTCTGCTCCCATAAAGATTTATAGCCTCGGAAACCCTGTACAGGGTCACTATGAGTTGGAATTGACTCCACAGCACATAACAACAACAACATAATCAAATAGTCCAGTGGACCAGTGGAACATGTGAACATCAGTTTCTATGACTCTCAGGCCAGAAAAACTAGTTGCTTCCCAGCTACCATTACTAACTACTCTGAAAGGGATTGCATTAGAAGGTCCTAGATAGAGTGAGACCAATGTGGTTCAAAGCTCAAGAAAAAGAAAAGAACCTGACTTTCTGGTCAGAAATGACTGGAACAGCTTGAGACTATAGTTTTCCACCATCCTTCATGGCTGAGATGAAACTCACCCTTTTGGCCCAATTTTCATCCAAGCAGTAGAAATGTATATATAGATAACAACACCAGTAAGTTGGGCTTACCAAGGAGTAGGCAATCATTCAAGATGAAAAGGGCAACATTTACTTATGGACAGAGTTCAGGAGGGATGAGAAGAAGAAAGGCATAATGGAAATAAGACCCAGAGGGAGAAAGTGGGGAAACTGCTGTTGGTGGAGGGGATTGCAATCACTGAGATGAATCAAAGTATATGATTTGTTGAAGGTAAAATCGATGATCTTCTCCATAAACCGTCACTCAATTCACAATAAAAAGTTAAAGAAACAAAAAAGAAATATATTTTAAATTCTTATTCCAAGTCAGGCAGAGTTCTGGTCACTGAGAATACAACAGTGAACAAGATATGTATGGTCTTTACTTTAATAAAACATTCTTTTTATCTTATCCTTCAAATCCAGAAAACATAACCCAGCACCTCCCTGATGTAATATTTCTCTTCTTATTCAGTCTTATTTCTGCTGGACTGGAGATGGTTTTGTTTTGCTCTAGTAATTTAGACATTGGGAAAATGTATTTATATGTGCCACTCCTGGGAGTGAGATTAAACAAACAAACAAACACTGGAAAGCCACAAGGTATCATCTCAGTCTGTATTTTCTTCTTTGTGACCTTCAGTTATTTTTGTTATTGGTGAGACTTTACTTGGGCTGACAGTGCTGGCCTGGACCCTGACATTGCTAATGGTGATTCCTGAGATCATTTGGATAGTGTGTGAGCTGATCTTCCTAGTATATTTATATCAATTCATTGATTGATATTTTCTTGAGTAAAAAAATGCACGTAAAACAAATTTTCTGATTAAAACAAGACTTTTGAATAATAACTTTTTAAAACTATAATTTAGTCCTTTTCTTTTCATGCTTGAATTGCGCCGCTGCTTGCTTTTACGCTAGGCATAACTGTGAAAGGACCACTAATACATTTGATGAAAAAATCAGCTTGAGTTTAGGTGTATGGCACCTGAGTTATAAGAACCCTAACAGTATCAGCACTCTCTTACTTGGATTCTTTACTATTTGTGTCCTTTCATTATTTAATGATTTTATTCTTTATAGGATTGCTTTCATAATACTCTCAATATTATTTATTTAATTTGCAGTCTTTGCTTGTTTTTTTTTTGTTTTTTTTTTTTTTTGGATAGGGTATTAAGATAAGACATATTATTAGCTTTCAATTCTTTTTATGGCAGGAAAGTCTCTCAGTATTCATTCTTGATGTGGGAATCTATTATACAATTGAGTCTCATTGACCTTTATATTTTATTTCACCTCAGGGTCTGTGTCAGTTTATGGTTGTAATGTTTTCCCATGTTACTTTTTTTTCTACCTTTTCTGACTATATTTTTAGTGACTAAGTTTATAAATATTATAAATAATCCATTTTATATTAAAGGGACTAAATAAAGAATTGTTGTATATACGCTACAAAGCCTTTGAAAGTTTTAAGCTTTTTGTAGATGACAGGGGTTTTTGGTTGTTGTATTAGTTTTTTAATCTTTTGTACCTCATTACTACAACTTGTTATTCCAGTAGCATTGCATGAAAGGGATGTTCTAATGATAATAGTGCCATAATTAGTAGAAAGTAACATTAAAAATGCAAAATAAATCCGAGTTTATAATTAAAATTCTTCCTTTTTATGAAGTTTGTGTTTTTACAGATATTATCAGATTGTACATGTATAAAACAAGTGGATTAACGTAAATTATGATCTGGCATATAATACTTTACTATTCCTAACAGTTTCATTTACTAACACTGCCCAAAACAAAATCTGTTTATATAGACGAATATAGCAGAAGTTTGATTTCCAAAATATGTGAGTTGCTTGTTTGAGACAATTTTGTAAGGTAGAAGTATGTTTGTCTGAAAGGATTTATCTATTTTACATAGTATTTTTTGAAGCAGTTCCTTTGTTTTATGAATGTGTAATACTTGATTGCAAAATCTTGACTTATTCTTAATATTTTTGGTTTGAAACAGGCGAAGTTGGTAAGTGGTCAGTAGAAATAAAATCTATTTTAAAATAAGGAACCTTTGCAGTTCTTTCTTTCAACATGCCTAGTTAATTTCTGATTTTCATACGTGCCCTCTCCCATTTGCTAAGGAACTATACAACCTTTAGTAACCATTTTTTCTGGTGACGTCTCTACATAAAAAGAAAGCTTATATTTGAGATAGTCTTGATTTGGGGGAAAAGTGAAAAAGATGATTTGTATGATTGAATGATCATGTCTATATTTAAGGTCTACTTTTCTTTGGGTTTAGTACACTGGTAGTATAGTGAGTTACGGTGTTAACCATAAAGTCAGCAGTTCAAACTCACCAGCTGCTCTGCATCCTTAAAGATTTACAGCTTCGGAACCCCTAGGGAGCAGTACTAGTCTGTCCTTTAGTGTCGCTGAGTTCATTTTAAATGTATGTTTTAAATGGTGTCTATCTCATGGTAGCTGGATTGGGAAGCAGCCTTCTCAGTGTCTTTCTGTTTTCATATAGCAGTGGAAAAGTAGGAAATCTTTATTTATTTATCCTTCTTTCAATTAGACAAGAGAGCTATCTAAGAGAAATGTAAAGAATGAGATCATGGAATCTAAGTGAGAGGACAGAGTAAATGTCTTGAAATCCATTCTCAAATGCAGAGATATACAAAAGTTTTTATTTTTGATGTAACTCTTGACATGCAGTAACACAGTATATTTCAGTTCGAGTGCTTTCTTTTAGAAATTGTTTAAACATGAACTACAACAACAACAAAACCCAAGAAGTCAGCAGAGGCATTTTAAAAATTTTATTCTGAGAATTTGAAATGGAAGTAATTTTCTCCAAACAGGTCTGTTACCTGCCCTTATATTGTCTTGCTTTTTGTATGGTACGCTACCAGTGTACCAAAACCCAAAGAAAAAGTTTATCTAATTTTTTTTTATTTTTATAATGTCTCTGTGTCCTTATTTACAAATTGGAGATAATAACAACTACCTCCTATGTTTGTTAGAAGTACCATGAGACAATAAGCTTGAAAGATATGGAAAGCTATAAAGAATTATATAAGAAATGAGATATTATTTGTCACTAATATATGATGGAGGCCTGGTGTGGCGCTGTATGTTAATATGCTGGACTGCAAAGTCAGTTTGAATCACAAGGTCAGCGGTTCAAGCTCACCAGCTGCTCCTCGGAAACCGTAAACAGGTTCGCTATGGGTTGGAATGCACTCAACGGCACTTAACAACACCAATAATGTATGCGATTAGTAGTAAACAGTGTGTTTTTGAATGTTGTTAAGTGCTGTTGAATATCTTCTGACTAATAACAACCCTGTGTAGGGTTTCCAAGAGTCCTGGTGTGGTGCTGTGGGCGAATGCACTGGACTGCAGTCCAGAGTCGGTGGTTCAGGTTCACCAGCCGCTCCTTGGAAACCCTATGTACGGTCGTTATGGGTCAGAAACGACTCTTAACAGCAACAACATAGGGTTTCCAAGAATGTAAATCTTGTGGGAAGCAGAAAGCGTCATGTTTCTCCTGCAGAGTGGCTGATGTGGTCGGACTCTTGTGATCCACAGTCATCTACTTATCATGTGGACCACTGGGCTCCAGTTTTCTTGGCTGGGACATACTAAACGTCTGAAGATGGTATTAAATACTAGAACCGGGTACACATTCCTAACATATGAATCAACTAATTAACTGAGTACATTACAACATACTTTTCTCTTACTGTGGTTTTTCTTTTAAGAAACCCTAAAGTTAACCTGGTAATTTTTTATTATTTTTATTTTTGTTATGTTTAATTATTTTGGAAAAGCCACACAATTACTCTCACAGGATTTTTTTTTTTTTTTTACTAGTACCAATATAAAATGCATAGTCAAAGTTTTGAACTATCTTTGTTTCTGTGTGGTGTGTTTCAGGATAAAACCTATCATTTCTAGACCCTCTGGTATGTCTACGATATTTTTTTTTCAGAGTATATGAATCCACATATTTTTTTAATATTTAGTCTTAATTCCTTTATGTTGATTATGTTGTTTAAATCGGATTAAACTTTATCATATTTTTATACTTTTAAAGTATTTTAGCATTTTGACAAATTTAATGCATTAATTACATTGAAGAACTTACTTTAGGTAACTATTGTCCTGGAAAATGTGGACATAAGGGATAGTTGTATGTGTTTGTTTCACTTTTGGACGTTTAGTTGCAGTGTGTTGTCCTTTTGGTTTTGTTTTATTGCTTTTTTCTTTAATTTTGCTTACCAGAGCCAAAGCCTTAGTAGAAGAACAACGCCTTTTGTTCCTAGGGTTCAGGTAAAGGCCTTGTCTGCCTGACAGAAACTAAAGCTGTGTCTTAACCTTATCTGTTTGTTTTTGGAAAATGCGTAGTAGGAAAACATATTTTTGGTATATGCTCCAAACCACAATATTGACTTCTAAATCATTTTATGAACCAGCTTATACAATTATGCATGGGGATTTATAAACTGAATAAAAATTTAAAGAGACAAACTTTTTATTAATTTTATACACTGAACTGAATACTCAACCTCATAGGTTTCAGAGTGGCATTTAATGTAGATATTATGTAGATTCCACTTATATGAGGTTTACAGAAATAGCTAATTCTGTGCTACTAATAATTTCCTTTATTATTTGAAGTTTGGTGTCTCTTTAAATCATTCATTATATCACTTGTCATGTACATTCTCTTGCATTTTCCAAGCAATAACTCCTTGAGGAGATTGGCAAATATATTTGTACCTGATTTAAAATATGGATCTTATTCATATTATATATAAAGTTAAACCTTTGTAAAATACGTTACTTTGAAAGAACAAAGTAAAAATCTAAATAAGTTTTATTGGACTTATTTTATTTACATTTTGTCGTAATTTCATTTCACTTTATTGTAACGTTTGGGTACAAGTTGTTTGCCTCTTTTCATTTGGATATCCTTATATAGTAAAGTAATGTAAATATAGATTTTAAAAAGATAGTTGTAGTATGCTTCCCTGGCTTTGCTGCATGTTTTAAAAAAGTTATTTTGTTTTTAAAAATACTAATTTGTTTATATTTTTAAAAAAATAAACTTCTTCTAGTTAATACTATGCAGTGAAAATATTTGCATCTGCTGCTTGTATTCTACTTAGGAAAACGAAAAAGTTGAAATGATAATTATGTTGATATAGTTAAATGATCATGTTGATATAGTTAAATGATATCAAGATGCTTATTAGTGAAATTTAGGTGTAACGAAAGTATGGCAGGCCTAGAATTGTAGAGCTGCATTTATTAAAATTTGGGGTATCAACAGATATTGTTTAACAATTCATTTTGAAAGCACAGACAAGATATTTAGGAATGTGATAAAATGAATCTATCAATAACAGAGTCCAGTTTTGATGATGTGAAATGGATATCTACTAAAAACTTCAATGTAAGTCCTTTATTATGGAATAAAAATTAGAGCAATTGATCAAATGCCCAGTGTAAGAGTACTTATTTTTTAAAGTATGATTTTAGCCACAAAATCAATAAATTAAAATGTTCCTATTTCCTATCAAACCAATTTTGTTTCTGAATATTTGTAAAGTATAATTTAATGTAATAACATATTGTCTATTTTACAAGAAATAGATAATAGTACATGATTTTTTTGTTGTTGTTGTTCCCATGGCATAAAAAAATCTGAAAAGGATACTTGAAAAATATATCTCAATCTTAATGATTTTAAGGAAGCAAAATGTATTGCTTGAGAAGATAATAAGATCCTAGTCTCAACCCATTAAATTAACAGCAATAGTTAGCTAATACTAATTATGAGCTTTAGTCTGACAATAAAAATAATCATTATTTATGTTTCCTAAGTGGAAAAATTATTTTTAGCCTTTTAAAATATTTTTCTATTTCAGATACTTAATGTTCATGTCTTGAATCTTGGAGAAGGATTTTTAATATCATGGAAAAATTAAAGTCCTGAACTCTTTATTGCCATAAGAATCGAAGATATCATAAGAATCTCATTTTAGTCACAAAGATTAGAGGAACCGTAGAGCTCTCTAACAATGTCATGGTTTCATCTTCTATACTATGAGACACTCCTGCATTTCTTGCTTTCTTTGTTCTTCCCTCAGACTTTTTGCCAGAAAAATAGTATTTTTCCCCCTCTTATAGTAATCTGTAACTATCCTCTAGTACTTTAGGCAAGCAAATATTTAAATGGTAGTAATGTTTTTTTTTCCTGGTTACTTAGCCCTTTGTGTGCAATCCTGGTGTGGCGCTGTAGGATAAGCAAGCACTGGACTGTTTACTGCAAGGTTAATGGTTCAGACCCACTAGTTGTGCCTGGCAAACCCTATACACAGTTACTAGGAGCCTGAACTGACTCCAAGACACTTAACACCTAGGATCTTGATCTCTATGTATAAGGAAGTGATTCTCAAATGTTAATGTACATGAGAGTCTCCTGGAGGATTTGTTAAAATGCAAATGTCTATACTGCCTTCTGATTCAGTAGATAACAGGGGAACCCTCCAATTTTGTAATTTTTTATTAAATAAGCCAGGTGATACTGATATAGGGTTTTGTGAAAAACATTTTGAGAAACATCTGTCTAGGGCTTCTTTGCATTATTTTGTCTGTTTATTGCACAACAATATGTTGAGCATAAAAACTTAAAGCAACACAAAGACTAGTAATTAGAACTTTAAAAATGGGTTTTTTTTTACTATTATTTCTATAAAAGGGCTAATTTTTTGATAAAAAATATAGAAAGAAATATATAAAAATGTTTTTATATACTCTTCTGGGCCATTTTTTTTTTTGACACAGAAATATTGCTCAACTTATCACTTTATAGGATATGAAGTAAAGGACTCAAGAAAGTCATGTTGGAATTGGAACTCAAGTATTAGTATTTAATATATAACCAAGCTTGTTTCTCAAATCCCAAATTTCCAATTCTATTTCAGTTTCAGGATAGTGGTGACAAGTATACTGATTTCTGAACCAAGATAGGGAGCACAACCAGGTTGTCATGTTGTTGTTGTTGTGAAGTGCTGTTGAGTCGGGTCTGACCCATAGTGACCCTGTATAGATAGGGTTTCCGAGGAGCAGCTCCTGAGCTTGAGCTGCTGACCTTACAGTTCAGGCGGCTTTGCAGTCTGACTCATTAATCCACAGCGCCATACCAGGGTATCATAGATTCTTCAATAGTAGAATTACCTGGCTACTTATGATGGTGTGAAATCTGAGTGCCTGAGGGGAGGGAACCTGTTCTGTCAAATGAATTTAGGAGCTGAAATGTGAAGTTCCAATCCTTAACTATGGCATAGAGAAGTTATTTACATTTTCTCAGATCAAATTATATGAGAGTGCTGTGGTTCTGTAGGATAAGCACTGGACTGTTAACCACAAGGTTGGGAGTTCAAACCCACCAGCCATTCTGCAGGCGAACATGAACCTCAGAAACTCCATTCAGACTCGCTGTGAGTCGGAACCGACTCAATGTCACTTAACAAAAATACCATTGTTCTAAGGATTTGATATGTTTGCTTCACAAAAGAAAAAGAAACTGTGTCATTGTAAGAAAATCGTGTGCAAAATTAATTTATTGTAGTTTAAATACAGAGTGAAGGAGTCAGTTGACTAAAGCTACTAGTAATTACTCCTTGCCTATAATCCTTGAATGGCATTTGCTATGAAACAACATAAAACCGTTGCTTAAAAAATTCCCTGTGGATGTTATATAAATTTTCATCTTCTAAATAATTTTTGAGAATTTATTCTTAAATCAGTAATCATAGGGAACTAAGATTAACAATAGCAACTCTTGCACAAAGAAAGATGTAGAGCAATAATTGCATATAATGTCATTAGTTATGGTATTTTATGTGCATTTATTATTATATGCATGCTAGCAAGCAGTAAAATTAGGATAATCCAAAAGCCTAAAGGAGTGATCAGTCAAATTAAACTATCTGAATTAATTTTTCTATTCATTGAAGTTATTATAGTATATCCTTTTATTTTAACTAACCACAATTTACTAAGTGAAATTTATATTCTGTGCTAATATTAGTGTAAGAGACTGGGGTGGAGATTGGGATTACAAACATTATTTTATGATAGTAAATATTTGAGTTGATAAATTAATATTTTTGCTTTTCAGATAAAACTGTGGTTTGACAAGGTTGGTCACCAATTAATAGTTACAATTTTGGGAGCAAAGGATCTCCCTTCCAGGGAAGATGGGAGGCCAAGGAATCCTTATGTTAAAATTTACTTTCTACCAGATAGAAGGTAGGGATAAGAAACAAAAATAAATGTTCTTATAAAGATGTGGAAAAATGTTAATCACAGTGGATATTTCAATTCTGTACTTATTATATTTCTACAGCATGACAGATATTTTTAAAGTTTCAAATAATCATAATGCCTTCTAAGAATCAAAATAATTTGAGAGGATATATTACAGTGAAATTGTTTTAAAACATATCAAATGTTTATTAAATATATTTATTTATATTTCTTTTAGTCATGTGTGGATTCTTACTTAAAATAATCTATGTGTTTTTTTAATCAAAATAATTTAAAATTGTGTCCCTTTGAACCAAATGCTCTTTTAACAAAAACTATCAAAGTGAAAAGCTGGAAATAGCACTAAAACTCATAATTGTAATTTTTATCTCCTCTTACAAAGTGTTATTTCATTATATTCTGTAAAACTAACACATATGCTTTGTTTTTTATCAGTGCATGTCACTAAGGAAACTTTTATCACTGGGCTCAGAATCAACTTCTTCAAGCATCATTTGTTTGTGTCCACTCTAGTTGATGTATATGGCATTATTCTGCTGTGATTTAAATAGAGAAGTTAGGATTGAGAATAGTATAATAAAAATTCTCTAATAAGGAGCTCTGGTAGCGTACTGGTTACGAATCGGGCTGCGAACTGCAAGGTCAGCTGTTCGAAACTACCTGTACCGTGGGAGAAAGATGAGGCATTCTGCTCCCGTAAAGATTTACAGCCTCGGAAATCCTGTACAGGGTCGCTATGAGTCAGTACCGACTCCACAGCACATAACAACAACAATAACTCTTGACATCAAGCATGTAAAAACTCAGGAACAATTCATTAGATACCTTGGAGAGGAAGGAGGTAATAAAGGTACCCATTACCCTTTCCCTGGTTTTTCTCTATCCCTGGTTTCTAGGGCAGGGTGTTACTTAAAGTTTGGTCATTTTTTTCCTTAAATTCTAAGTGGCTGACCACAGATGTGATCTTAAATCATGTTTTGACTCCTTTTGGAACTTTGTTTTTAGTTGCTTATTCCAAGTAAATGTTCTATTATAATTTAGAACATTATATGGTGTTCAGATGTGGCACTGTAGAATAACACTGCCATAAGTTTGGCAGTTCAAACCCACTAGGGTTTGAAACCCGACATGGGGTCATTCAGAACCGACTCAATGGCACTTAACAACAACAGCAGTTCAAGTAAAATGTCATCAGGTTTGAGTTAGACGCCACAGTATTATCTGAACAACTTTCTCAGTAAAGAAAAGGACAAAAGTAAAGAAAATAGACGACTAATAAAGACCTTAACATTTCGTTTAATATGTGTTTTGGGTGAAAAGTTATAAAACAAATTCCATAGAATCTGTCAAGGTATCACAATATCAAATCATTAGAAATGGTTTACTATAAAACTTTTCTTTTAAACTTTGCTTGAAGAAAGTTGATCTCTAACAACTTAAGTGACTTTTGTAGGGCAACACGTTTTGAGAGGAAGAAGATGTTGCAAAACTCTTGCTGGTTGCCAAGAGTTGATTCTGTTAAGTCTAGCGTAAACTTTAGTTGGTTAGACTTAACAGATGTGTGGCTCTGTAGGATAAGCACTAAATTGCTAACTGCAAGATTGGTGGTTCAAGCCTACCAGTTGCTCCTTGGGTCACTGTGAGTCAGAACTGATCCCAAAGCAACAACAACAAAACTTTAGTTGAATGACAGATGTTACAGAGAAATTACTCTGCCATCTAAGTCAACCAAGCACATATGGTTTACTACTCTTACCATCCTTGGAAAGTCATAGTGAAAACCTGCAGGAAATGCTGTGTTTTCATGTAAGCGATTATGTACGCATATAACTTGTCTTTATACTCACTCAAACCTTTGAAGAGAAATACTTTGTGTGTGTGTGTTTAGAATATTAAAAGTTTTCCAAATTACTAACGTTTTATCTGGCCTAATGATCACTGTGTAGTTTTATCTTATTTTACATAATCCCGACCTTATTTCCTGAGCACATTGTATAGAACGAAAATGGGAAGGAAGCTCTTACTAACCATTCCTTTACATTTTAAATGTAGAGTCTTCATCTTTTTCAAAACAAAGAATGTGAGCATTATTTATTTTTTTGGTTTTTTTTTTCCCTCTTAGCTGATTTCCCAGATGAATTTCCTTGTTAATTATCAGGAACTTAAAAATATTTAGATGCATTAGATAGCTTAATTTGTCCATTGGGTTGTGTCAGGGTTTTGTCTTTAACAGAGTAAAGTATTCTATGGTTAATTCAGAAACTGTCATCTCAAAATATTGCCCTTTGTACACTTGAATGCAAATTTATTTATATTTTCAGTATGAATTATTCCATTTAATTTCATTTTCATTGACAGTTTTTTTTTTTTCTGGAAGAAAAAGTACTTGGCAGGGTAAACACAAGAAAACAAGGAGTAACTTTTGATTGATAAGAATTCCTAGAGAGGAAAGTGAGGCTATATTAAAGAAAGATAGCTTAGAAAGTTAAGTCATTTGAAAAATTACTTATTGTGTAATATGGAGTCCTACTTGGTGCTGCAGTATCATACACTGGACCACAAGGTCAGTTTAAACTACAAGGTCAGCAGTTCAAACACACCATCTGCTTCTCAGAAACCCTAAACAGAGCTGATTAGGCACTTAACAACAACAACAACATAATGTGCTCTTAAGGAGCCCTGGTAGCACTATAGGATAAGAACTTGACTGATAACCAACCACAAGGTCAGCAGTTCAAACCCTCCAGCCATTCCATGGGAGAAAGATGAAGCGTTCTGCTCCTGTAAAGATTTGCAGCCCAGAAACCCTGTACATGGTCACTATAAGTCGGAACTGACTTGGTGGCACATAGCCACCAAAGGAACCCTGGTTAGCACTATAGGATAAACACTGGACTGCCAACCAGAAGTCAGCAGTTTTTTACCAGCTGCTCCATGGGAGAAAGATGTGGCTTTCTGCTCTTGTAGATCAAAGCCTCAGACACCCTGTACAAGGCCACTATCAAGGTCACTATGAGTGAAAACCGATTCAGTGTCAATGGGATAATATATTCTAATGTGCTCTATATTCTAAAAAATAACTGGGCTTTCTGTGTATTTTTTTTTTTTATATCTGGAGATAGATTTGATTGCTAGTCTAAGAAGAACAACAACATTTAAAATATATTTCTTTATTTGCTAATTTGACTGAAAACATTCTCCTTGCTATTACTAAATTAAATTAAATGGAGACCTAGATTTTGAGTCAACAGAAAGTATCAATAATATATAAAATTTAATATATATGCTCTGGAAATGTAACTCTTGATTACTCTAGTCAAATCTATGTTAAGCATTAAACCCTAGCTCTAGTAGAAGAAGCAGTGTTAAAGTTGCCACAAATGAGATACTCTACCTCTTCCTTACTTTTTTCTTCCCTTCTTAGAGTTGTGCTGTGCTGAGAGAATTTTGGGCAGTTAATACTGGTCCAATTAGAGTTCCTTGTCTGTACACTTCTTACTTTAAATAAGGCAAAATAAGAGGGAACCCTGGTCATGTAGTGACTTGTGAGTTGAGCTGCTAACCGCAAGGTCAGCAGTTCGAATCTGACAGTATCTCGGCAAGAGAGAGATGAGGCTTTCTGCTCCCAGAAAGACTTTTAGCTTCAGAAACCCTAAACAGGATCACTATGTGTAGAACTGACTCAACAGCGTACAACCATGTATCACCACCTGCTAAATAAGAGTGTCCAGTGATATCCAGTAGGCTTTATCAAACTGGTTAAGGGGAAGATAGCTTAAATTTCCCTTCCCTAGATGATTGCATTTATTCTGTTTAGCCATTGATCCTTTCAAATAAGTTAGGGAAGTGATCTCCAAAACACAATAGGTAGAACCTAGAGGATGTTTGGAGCAATACACAGGGTTTCATGAAGAAATATTAAAATTTATTATTTATCTTTAATGTCCATATAGTCCTGGTGTGGTGCTGTGGGTTAATGTGCCAGACTGCAAAGCTGTTTGAACTACAGGGTCAGTGGTTCAAGCTCACCAGTCGTTCCTTGAAAACCCTATACAGGGTCGCTATGGATTGGAACCAATTTGACAGCGGCACTTAACAACAACAACATATATATATATATTATATATATATATATATATATATCCCCCCAAAATAACAATTGGCCCTTTAACAATGTGGGGGCTAGGGCCACATTTGAAAATCTGCATATG
This sequence comes from Chrysochloris asiatica, assembly GCF_000296735.1. Lineage (NCBI taxonomy): Eukaryota > Metazoa > Chordata > Mammalia > Afrosoricida > Chrysochloridae > Chrysochloris > Chrysochloris asiatica. The sequence continues at coordinate 3,845,157 of NW_006408519.1, forward strand.
ACTTTCAACTCCCAAAAAACTTAACTATTGACTACCAAAAACCAGCCTATTGTTGACTGGAAGCCTTAGCCATTACTTAAACAGTCAACATATATTTTGTATGATATATGTATTACATACTGCACTCACATAAAAGCTGCATTTTTTGTACAAGATAAAAGGGTATTTTGCAAAGAGTGCACGATTTTTGCACCTGTTGGTGTAGTTGCAGTCACAGCTTCATTAATTTCCTTTTCAATCTTTCTTTCTTTCTTTTTTTTACAGTGGACTTTATACTAGGTTCATTTATCTTGAAACAGTGGGCAACTGCAGCTGCAAGCCTCAATCTCAAGTATATATCAACTTATTCATGTTGTGTCTTGACTTTGCTTCTTGAGAGCACTTCCAGAATCAGTAGTGGCACTTCATAAGAGTCCTGTGGTGTTTTTCATGGTTATGACATTACACCAAACACAATGAAAAGCACTCAAGAAACACGAGCGATCACTTTTGACTGCAATATGCAATTTTCTGAAGATCAGATGATGATCGTTTCACATGACGTTTTTGTTTGGTTTTTGAAAGTCCATATATAAGTGAATCCATGCAGTTCAAACCCATGTTGTTCCAGGGTCAACTGTACATAATATATTAGTATGCAGTGTATTAATAAATACATATACATCATTAATAAATGTGCACGTAGTACATAGTCCAGAACACTTACTGATAAAAATGTGCAGTTTTAAAAAAGGACAGAAATCTGGGAGTCTGAAGTCTCATCTGTTAGTATGGCTAGTTTGCATTTCCAACCCATATTATAGTAACTATTTCACATAGAAGTAATTTTATAATGATTTTAAGGATATGATAAATATTAAATGAACAAATACCTATTTCTTTTGTGTAATAAAGTAATTTGATAAAATGTGAATTATAGTTGCTCATTAGCTATTATATAGATATGAAGTTGTGAACTGCACAATTTACTAGACATTTTGTAGAAGAAGTCTTCTGTAAGTTAAGTAAATAGTATAAAAACCCACTGCCTTATAGTTGATTCCAGATGGAGCTGCTCCTTTGGGTTTCTGAGACTATAAATCTTTATAAAAGCAAAGACCCTCATCTTTCTCCCTCGGGACAGATGGTGGGTTTGACTGCTGACATTATGGTTAGCCCCTCAACTTGTAAACTTGTAACCTACTGCACCACCAGGGGTCCTAGTGAACAGTGTATATATAAATAATATTATTCATCAGTTGCCATTTTAAAGGTTTCCGATGTTGACTTAATATTTTCAAGTCATGTTTTATTTAGATGTTGAGAAAGACTGACGTTTTCAATTGGAATAATTAGACTTGCTTCTGTACTGCTATTATGAAGACACTTATAAATTATGATATAATTATATATCCATTTCAATACTGATTTTAAAGATTATAATACTTCTAATGTTATCGTAAATTTCTAAAATGTCATTTGACTTCTTTCTTGAGATATCTACAATGAATAAAACTTAGTGTTAAACTCATTTATATAACTTCATACACTTCTTTAAAATTTTTTTCATAGTGATAAGAACAAGAGAAGAACTAAGACAGTAAAGAAGGCATTGGAACCCAAATGGAATCAAACATTCATTTATTCTCCAGTCCACCGAAGAGAATTTCGAGAACGAATGCTAGAGATTACTCTTTGGGATCAAGCTCGAGTTCGAGAGGAGGAAAGTGAATTCTTAGGAGAGGTATCTGGAATTGTTTTATAGCTTATCTGATTTATGCTGTCCTAGATACTTTCATTTATTATTAGCCTTAACATTTCATATTTTCAGTACCTAAAAAGAGTAAGCATATTTAGGATTTTAACTACCACTTTAAAGTAGACCTTGTTGATGCCATACAAAAGAGTGGTTCTAAATACTCTCAAAAATTTTACATGTTTATTCTTATTGCAGAAATCCCGGCATTGACTCATGAAAGATTAGTTTGTGTTTCGCAAATAGATGGTTTTGTTGATTTTATTGTGTAAATCATGTTAGTTTACTGAACCAAGAAAATCAAATCAAAGCAGTGCCTTGGAGCAGATTCCAATTTATAGCAGCACTATAGATTAGAGTAGAACTGCCTCGTAGGGATTTCAATGCTGTACATTTTCACAGAAGTAGATTACCACATCTGTCTCTTGCTGAGGTGACCAATAAACAATATCATGATAAACAAAGAAAAGATTGAAATCATCAAGAATTTCATTGTACTTGGATCCACAAACAGTGGTTATAAAAGCAGCAGTCAAGAAATCAAATACATACTGCATTTGGCAAATCTGCTGCAAAAGAAATCTCTTTAAATTTTCAAAGAACAAAGATGCAGTTTAAAGACTAATAATTAGTATGCCTGACCCAAACCATGATATTTTTCAATCACCTGATATGCATATGAAACTTAGACAGTGAATAAGGAAGACAGTAGAATAGCTGAAGCATTTGAATTATAGTTTTGGAGAAGAATATTAAAAGTACCATGGACTGCCAGAAGAACAAACAAATCTGTGTTGAAAGAAGTACAATCAGAATGCTCTTTAGAAGCAAGAATGATGTCATCTCACATAAAGTACAAATAATATCAGAAGGGACCAGTCCCTTGAAAAGGTTATCATGCTTGGTAGTAGAAGATCAGAAAAAAAGAGGAGACCCTCAACGAGATAGAGTGACACAGTTGCAGCGCAATGGGCTCAAATACACCAATTGTGAAGATGGCACCAAACCAAGCAGTGCTTTGTTATGTTGTACATAGGGTTGTATGACTTGGAACCATCTGGATGGCACCTAACAACAATGAGATTTCCTCCAATTCTGATGCCACATTTTTCTTCAAATAGTCCAACTTCTAGGATTATTTCCTCAGTGTACAGATCTACTAAATGTGGTGAAAGGTTGCTACCCTGACACACTCCTTCTGTGGTTTCAATCCATGCAGCATCCATTTGTTCTGTTTGAATAACTGCTTTTTGGTTTATGTACAAGTTCCACATGAGTACAATTAAGTATTCTGGGATTTTCGTTCTTCATAATATTATCCATAATTTGTTATGATCCACATTGTTGAATGCCTTTGCATATTGAATGCAAAGATAAGCATTTTTCTGGTATTCTCTGATTTCAGCCAAGATTTATCTGACATCAGTCATGATATCCCTTATTCCACATCCACTTCTGAATCTGGCTTGCATTGCTGACAGTTCCCATTTGCTGTACAGCTACAACTGTTTTTGAATGATCTTCAGCAAAATTTTACTTGCGTGTGGTATTAATGATGTTATTTGGTAACAGTCTCATTCTATTGGTTCATCTTTCTTTAGAATGGCACACACATTGCCATTTTCTAGCTGGCTGGCCAAATTACTGTCTTCAAGATTTCTTGGTGTAGATGAATGAACACATCCAGAATTGCATATGCTTGTTATTATATCTCAGTTGGTGTTCTGTCAATTCCTGGAGCCTTATTTTTGGCCAGTGCTTTCAGTTTTGCTTCAATGTCTTTCTTCAATACCATTGGTTCTTTTTCATATGTTATCTCCTGAAAGGTCTAAACAGCAGCCAATTAATTTTGATGCAGTCACACCATGTATTCGTTCCATCTGATTTTGAGAATTGCTGCATCATTCAATATTTTGCTCATAGAATCCTTCACTATTGCAAACGGAGGCCTGAGTTTTTTCAAAATGTTCATTTTGCTCTTCCTATTTGGTTTTCTTACTCCACATCTTTGCATTTTCATTATAATACTTTGTTGTCTTGAACCGGCCTCTGAAATCTTCTGTTCAGCTCTTTTATTTCATCATTTCTTCTATTTGCTTTAGCTACTCCACATTCAAGAGCAAGTTTCAAACTCTCCTTTGACATCGTTTTGATCTTTGATTTCTTTCCTGCTTTTTAATGACCTTTTGCTATTTTCATGTATGATGTCCTTGATGTCATCTCAAAATTCATCTGCTCTTTGAGCATTAGTGTTCAATATGCTAAACAGTCTCTAAATTCAGATGGCTTTTGCTCAAGGTCCTTTTGGCTGTTTTAAATTAATTAATGTAATTTAATATGGTTTATCATAGGACCTAGTAATTCCACTCCTAAGCATGTACTTTAGAGAACTGATAGCAAGGATGCAAAGATACTTGAATGTCAGTTTGCACTGTAAAACTATTCACAAAAGCCAAAGGGTGGGAAACAGTCTTTTATGTCTGACTTAGAAAATAATTTTTAAATGATCAATTCATATACACATAGTTATTATTGTAGACTTTTTAAATTATTGTTGTATCTGTAGTGGTAAATTTAACAGCCTGTAGAAGTCAAGGATTTCCAAAATTAATGTCTCTGATATTTAAAACAATGTAATTAGTAAAATCTTAACAAGCATTTCTGTTTTATCTAAATACTGACATTTTTGCAATATATAATATTATATAACATCACTACTGTCATATTATGATTATTTTTAAGAGTTATAACACCATTTAAGAGAATTTTCTTATATTGCTGATATAACAGTGCTTTGTCTTTTGGGTTTATAGATTTTAATTGAATTAGAGACAGCATTATTAGATGATGAGCCACATTGGTACAAACTTCAGACCCATGATGTCTCTTCATTGCCACTCCCCCACCCTTCTCCGTATTTGCCTCGGCGACAGCTGCATGGAGAGAGCCCAACACGAAGGTTACAAAGTAAGTTTTCCATAATATTTAATCACATCCATAATGAACTTTTCTAATTCTGAATGATAAATGTGACACAGAATTTCAAGAAGCCCTACTGAATATTGACGATCATCGATTAGTGTTTTTGTAGCTATTATGGATACTTTTGAATTGTTTAGTAACTAAAATGAAGTTATATCAGTATCGTTCATTCTTCATAAAATAATAAAGTGCTTTACGATTACATTTTGGGTGGTATGACTTCAAATGAAGCCCTTATGTTTTAATTTTACCTTAAAATCTGATGCTTAGAAATGAGAAAGCTAATAGAGTCTTATCATAGATACTTAAGATGATGATTTACATCTTTATTATCCCCAGTATTTTATGAGTATGTTGTTGTTGTTGTTAAGTGCCATTGAGTCGATCCTGACCCATAGCGACCCTGTACAGGGTTTCTGAGGAACGGCTGGTGAGCCTGAACCGCCGAACCTGCAGTTCAAACGGCTTGCAGAATATATAGGATGGCAAATACAGCAAATCAGTTGAAACCATGAGCTTCAATCTTAGACTGACCTGAATTTAAAATTTGCTTTTCTCTCCTAAGACATGTATGACTTAAGGCACATCATCTCTTTATGCCTCAGTTTCCTTATTTATAAAATAGAAATAGTAATGCCTATATAACAGGGTGGTTGTAAAGTATTTAAAGAATATTAATATGTTGTTGTTATTTTCAGCTTTTATATTTACTCTGAATTGTATGCAATCCAAAGTATAAAGTAGAATTAAGTCAATCCAGAGACTCTTTAAAGAAACTCTGAAATACTATCTATTTTAAACTTGGAAAGTTGGCTCTTTGTCCTCACAACTCAGATTTTATTTTTTTCCAGATAAATTTATTATTAAAAGGAGAGAGGTAGGTAGAGTCTTACTGCTTTCAGATGGTATTCATGGCATAGTTTTATTTTCATATTCTATGTATATTCTAGATTCAGCAACATTTTTGTTAAGTTTTAGTGGACTTGAGGAATAAGTGACTTTGGCTAAATTTCAGCAGTAGAATTTTCTAAGCATGGATTCGCCAGCTTATTTATTAGCTACGGGAATTGTGCATGGCATGACAAAAAGTAGCTATTTTTTATATGAATTATACCCTTTCTGCTGAATAGGGGTCAAAGTTATTTACCAGCTTGCTTAAAAAACATGATGTTAGAGTCAAGGATTGGTCATACAGGATTTTTAGTTATTCAAAGGAAAGTTTAGAAAATATCTTTATTCACTTATAAAATAATCTCTTGAAAGACAAGTTTTTCCCCACTAGATACTCTCTTGCACTTTTTAAATTGAACACTTATTCTACAGCACTCTTCTCAGAGTAAACACTCACCCACTCCTATCTGCAAATACCAAGTGGAAATGATAGAAATTGCAAAGTGTCTGTCTACTACTTCTGGCTACACTATATTACCTCAATCATAATTTAGAACAATAGCTATATGAAGGCTGCTAATACAATCTTTTATGTACTAATTCTCACAACTTCAGGTGTGTATGCTACTAATGGTAACCACTTTTTATTAACTATGGGAATTGTACTTGGCATGTTGTTAAGTGGCGTTGAGCCAGTTTTGACTCATAGTGATCTTACATAGGGTTTCTGAGGAACAATTGGTGACTTTGAACCATCAACCTTGCAGTTCAAACTGACATTTCAGTCCAGTGCATTATCCTGCAGTGCCACACCAGGAGTCCATGTTAACTACTGTTGTTAAGTGCCATCAAGTCACTTCTGACCTATAGTGACCCTGTAGAATGTTTCCAAGGAGTGGCTGGTGAGCTTGAACCGCCAACTTTTCAGTTCAAATCGACTTTGCAGTCCAGTGCATTAACCCACAGCACCACATCAGGGCTCCACTGGTGGTGGTGGTTATGTGCCATGGAGTTGGTTCCGACTCATAGCAACCCTGTACAGGGTTTCCGAGGCTGGAAATCTTTTCGGGAGCAGAACATCTCATCTTTCTCCTGCGGAGCAGCTGGTAGTTTCGAACTGCTGACCGTGCGGTTCGCAGCCCAATTCGTAACCAGTATGCTACCAGAGCTCCTTCAGGGCTCCACTAGTGGCTGCTAATTGAAAAGCTGGTGGCTCAAATCAATCAGCTGTACCACAGGTGAAAAATAGGCTTCTTTAAAGATTTACAGCTATGGAAACATTATGGGGCTGTTCTATTCTGTTCTCTAGGGTTGCTATGATTTGAAATTTTACTCAAAGGCAAGGACTGCTGGTAGCGTAGTGGTTACGAATCGGGCTGCTAACCTCAAGGTCAGCAGTTCAAAACTACCAGCTGTTCTGTGGGAGAAAGAAGAGGCTTTCTGCTCCTATAAAGATTTACAGCCTCAGAAACCCTGTACAGGGTCACTATGAGTTGGAACCGACTCCACAGCACATAAACACCACCATTCAAAGGTAGTGAGTTACAGCTAACTAGCATTGCCTTTTCTTATAGAATTGGACTTTTCTCCACTTATCCTACTAGTTATTGCAGTTGTTGTTGTTGTTGTTAAGTGCCTTCGAGTCGGTTCCGACCCATAGCGACCCTGTACAGGGTTTCCGAGGGTGTAAATCTTTACAGGAGTAGAAAGCCTCATCTTTCTCCCGCGGAGCGGCTGGTAGTTTCGAACCGCTGACCTTAAGGTTCGCAGCCCGATTCGTAACCACTACGCTACCAGAGCTCCTTATTAGGAGTATATATAAAGATCCTGGTGTGGCACTGTGGGTTAATGCACCAGGCTGCAAAGCTGTTTGAACTGCAAGGTCGGCGGTTCAAGCTCACCAGCTGCTCCTCAGAAACCCTATACAGCGTCGCTGTGGGTTGGAACCGACTCGACGACACTTAACAACAACAATAAAGATCCTCAATCCCTAAAACTCTTAAATCTGCCTACAGTTCCCTTTTTTTTTCCCCTCTTCTTAACTACTTCTCATTGTTAAGTGCCATTGGATCAGTTCTAACTCACAGTGACCTCTTACAGGGTTTCCAAGGAGTGGCTGATGAGTTTGAGCTGCCAACCTGGTGGTTAGTATGTCAGTGCTTATCCTACAGCACTGCACCAGGAACAAAATGAGGAGCTATAAGGATAGAGTAGTTCCTAGTTAGCTGTATATGTCATGGATTTTCAGGCAATTAATTTAATCAGTTTTGTAGCTGTTAGTATATTTTTCATCCCAAAGTTGGCTCCTTTGTTACTTGATCATTAATAGTACTAAATTTTCTCATGGGTAATATAATGATTTCATGCTGCACCCTGTCAATCTTGTCACCGTGCTGTGGAATTGGTTCTGCATAGGGTTTCCAAGGCTGTAAATCTTTACGGGAGCAGAATGCCTCATCTTTCTCCCGTGGAAATGACTGGTAGTTTCAAACTGGTGACTTTAAGGTTAGCAGCCTGACTCGTAGCTACTAAGCTACCAGAGCATTAAAGAAAGAAATAAAGACTGGGAAAATACTTCAGAATAGAGAGAATATCAAAAATCTTTGGCTAAGGGTATATTGCTTATTGTTGTTGTTGTTAAGTGCTGTCAAATCAATTTTGACTCATAGTGACCCTGTATAATCCTGTGTACAGGTTTTTGAGGAGCAGCTGGTGGATCTAAGCCGTCAACCTTGTGCTTCAAACTTACCTTTCCGTCCAGCACATTATCCTGCAGCACCACACCAGGACTCCATATTCTTTATTAATGACAGATATAAGTCAAGACATGAAGAAATAGATTTGTTATTATTAAAGATTATCAATGACAAGATCTTCCCTTAAGATTTTTCTCTATGAAAAGGATGGATATTATGTTAATTTATTAGTATATTTCATATTGTCAGGACTCCTGGTGTGGCGCCAGGATTAGCACTGGGCTGAGAACCACAGGGTCAACAGTTCAAACGTACCAGCTGCTCCATACAGAGTCGCTATGACTTAAAACCTTCTCCAGGGCACTTAAAAACAGCACAATGTCAAGCTTGGAAATTCATTTCCTCAGGCTATGAGCCTCACACAGACTCTGAGCTCATGGAATGTAAATTGATAAAGATATATCAAATATGTTATAGTTCTTATCTTTCCACTCCTAATTTCCAATTTTAAATTTGTAGATTCAGATGATTCAAAGAAGTACTTTGTGGACATAAGTAATCTAAGATTCATAATAAAATTTAAAGAAATATTTTTAAATCATTCTAAAATAGTGTTTCATATATTATATAGTTAACATAAATACTTTACAAAATTGTCTTGAGATCCAAGTCTAGGCAACTTTGATGATAACTTTATTGAATAGTTTTTGTAATAAAGGGTTTACCAACAGTATTTTTTCATGTGACTAAATGAGACTGTTCTATGTTTTACAACATCTGTAGAAATGGCAGCGGTGTAGGATAAGAATTGGATTGTTACCAAGTTGATGGCTCGAAACCACCACTTGTGGTTTTGAAACCATATACAGGATCACCACGAGTCAGAACTAACTCAATGGCGCTAAACAACTACAGCCTAGAAATGGCCACAGGCTCATTACTTCAAAGCCTGAGAGAAAGCAGACTATGAGAAATTCAAAGTTTAATGGAAAGTAACATTTCCTAAAACTATTGTATTTCTTCTTGTTGCTCATATCCACTTCCATTCAAATGTTTTTATTTCGACCTTATCAAACCAGGAGAGGAGCAGATAATATTTCAATTGAGCATTTAAAACAGTATAAGGAAGACAAGCTATGTGTTCAGATAACTGAAGTATCTTCTTTTTAAAATGCCAAACATTTCACATGTTCACACAAATTTTAATTTGATAGTGAGAAATTTTATTTGTTATTTTAGTGGAACATAAAGCACTTGCTTTGGAAAATGCGTTGTGATGTTTAAGATTTTATTGTTATGTATTCTTTATTGTTTCATAGTTAAAATTATAAAATATCTTAAGGAAAAGTCTCCCATTAGCATGGTAGAAGTTAATTAAACATTTGTTTACTACTTAAATTCTTATTAACCACTGCCATCACAATTTAAATTATATTTATTATTTCCTTTACTGTGTTTCCTTAGGTTTAATTTGTTCTTTTTTTCCACTTCTTCAGAAGGATACTTAGATAATTTTAATGTGGTGCCTTCAGTCACATGGGATTATTTAGGAGTGTATTTAGTTTCTAAAATCTTGGAATTTTTTAGATTTTTTTAATTGGTATTTATTTGTTAGTCTAATCCCCATCTTGTCAGAAAATGTACTCTGATTAGCTTAGAATGTTTAAAATTGTTTAATGTTTGCTTCATGGATTTACATGATAGATTTTGGTAAAAGCTCTTGATAAAAATGCTGTTCTATTTCTACATATGTGAAATTCATTAATTTTGTTTTTCAAATGGTGTGTCTTTGCTGACTTTTGGTCTGATTAGCCTGTCAGTTATTGAGAGAAGTTGTTGAAGTCTCTATTTCTGATTGTGGACCTCTTTTTTCCTTTAAGTTTTGCCAATGTTTGCCTTACATGTTTTGAAACCAAGTTGATAGGTGCATACAAATTGAGATTTTTGTTTTCCAGTAGATTGAATAAATTAGTATTGCATAATGCCCTCGTTATCTTTAGAAATATATTCTTTCTCATGGCCTGCTTTGTCTGATGCTTCTATGGCTTTCTGCTCCCACAAAGAGTACAGCCTCAGAAACCCTGTTATGGGGTCACTATGAGTCAGAACTGACTGGGCAGTACTTAACAACTATTGCTTTAACTGCTTTATTTTGGTTTATATTTGCATGGTATATATTCCTTAATCCTTATACGTTTCATCTTTGACTTCTTATATTTATGGTTTGTCTCTCTCTTTTTTTTTTTTTTAAGTTTTTATTGTGAATTGAATGAACGTTTACAGAGCAGATCATCAGTTTTATGTTCAACAGATCATATACTTTACTTCATTACAATGATTATAATCCCCTCCATGTACCATCAGTTAACAGTATTTCACTCTATTCATTTCAGCTCTTTTTTATTTTTTATTTTTAAAGCACTTCAGCATATATAATAATTTACCCCACTATATAAGAGTTCCAACACCAACTCATGAGTCCTCTTGACCCGGT
>NW_006408519.1:3856934-3893588 GCF_000296735.1 Chrysochloris asiatica
ACAACAACAACAACAACCCCACTATAGGGCACATTCTGCAAGTCTGCCTCCTGGCTGGCAGCCCTCAGTCCCTCTTTTTTGATGAATCTAGAGTCCTAAGTTGCTTCCTCTTTCCATTATAGTTTGTCTCTTGTAAGCAGTGTACAGCTGGTTGGTTTGAATCCATTGTTACAAGATTTATCTTTTAATTGTAGTAATTCATACATTTACACTTAAAATGACAAATTAATGGTTTTATATTGTGAGAAACATTGTTGATATTGACAAATGCTTAAGAAATTACAATCTGTACTCATTTTAGCGAGAGTGAGGTTTTCTCTATTCAATTTTGCAAAATTAGGCACCAATCAAGTAGACAATGGCAGTCATGCCACATGGCAGGCCCACAAACAATTTTATTCCTCTGTCTTGATAAAGCCCCTCCTCCAGTTCCACAATCTAGCCCAAATGGCACCCATGATCTTAATGACTATATTCTTATTTAAAGTTCCTAGTCTAGAATAGATTTCTTTTCCCACTTGCCCCAATTCATCCTGCTCACATATCCCTGAGATATGAATCAACATGATGTAAATCATAACCTATGTGTGGTCTAGCAAGCTCATGGGCCCGTATTCCTGAAGATGGACCATCTTGAGAATTTCTCACAATATCTTACTCATTGCTGTTTGTTTTCAGTTTAATGTTTAATGTTCTTACTTTTTGAGTTTTTTTTTTCTTTTGAAATTCACATTATTTTAGTTCCATCAACAAATATTTATTAAACGTTAGTTCATTGTAAGGAGTCCTGGTTAAGCATACAGCTGCTAACGGAAAGATTTGTGGTTTGAACCCACCAGCCACCTGTGGGAGAAAGATATGACAATCTGCTCTGTAAAGATTAGCAACCTATGAATTCCCATGAAACAGTTCTGCTCTGTCCTACAGGGTACAGGGTTGCTAAAAGTCAGAATTGACTCAACTGCAATGGGGTTTTATGCTCATTGTGCTGGATAATGTGATTGATCCAAAGATACATTATACTTACATAGGAAATAAAGCTCTTATTCACAAACTTGGATGTCAAGCCCCCTTATTTTTTCAAAAATCCAAGTTTAATTCAACTCTGTGTTACCTTTTTACCTAACAGATATCTCTCATTGTTCCCTCTCTTTACTCCTCCCACTTGGAGTAGCTCGTTGATTTCCTATCCTTAGTGATCATCACTGACATGTCCCGGTGTACAGTGATTCTTTGAAGGTAGGTTTGTTGTTGTTAAGTGCCGTTGAGCGGTTCCTATTCATAGCAATTCTGTATAGGGTTTCTAACCTTTTGATTAGCAGTCCAGTACTTAATGCTACATTGCCAACCTGGACTCCTGAAGATAGGTTTAGGCATAGCAATTTTTTATTAACACTATGTACTCTGATGCTTAAGATCCACCTTACCTGGTTGGAGCTACTATTGTAGGATTCTTAAACTTCTCTGAACTTTTTGAGAGATTCTAGGTCCTGAGTCCTGATTTCATAGAACTTCTCGTCACTGTATGCTTTCTAACCCTGGAGAATCTTGCCCTTTAGCAGTGAGTGCCTCCTCTTTTTGCCCCTATTTCACTTCCCTTTCTTCATTTCCCTCTAGCATCATCTCATTGATAAGCTTAGAGTTTGAGAAGCAAAGTGTTTGCATCACACTTGGTTATCAGCTCTGAAACATAATTCTTCCAAATTCAAGGAAACACGGAGATCTTGCTACCTCTTTGAGCTGGGGGAGGATAAGTCCTAGGTAATAAAATGTCATTTATAACCAATTGTAAGATCAGGTCATCTTTATTGTTGGATTTTTGTATTGTAGGAAAGATAGGAGGAAAAAATAAAGCTGTAACTTTCGTGGTTTATGCGCTATAAGAAAGTTGAAATATGAGAGAATTGTTTGAAATATAGTAAATATTTTATGTAAACCTCAAAAGAATAAGTAAAATGTCAACAAATGGATATTCGAAAAATAAGTAGTAAGTTAATTTGGGAAGATGAAGACATAAAATATAAATGGTATGGTGAGAGTAACTGTAAAAAGCATTGACTGCCAGGCTAAGTATTAAGAAGTTTATTATTTTAAAATAAGATAGGAGAGCAAGCATGTGGGGGCGGGGAACCATTTTAACATGATTTATTACCTCTCTCTGTTGTGTTGCAAAGTACAAAAATGTGCTCTTTATTACATCATATTAGCAGAACTGCCCACTTTGTTTATAAATGAGGCCTCACATGTTTTAGAATTGGGGAACATTAAATGAAGTAAATGTTAGTGAAAACAGCAAACTGAAATGATGAAAGCTTACATGAGGAAGTACCTCTACTCTATTTGTCTGTCTACATGCATTGACATTACCAATTCATATTGAGTCAAAATGGAGTCTTGGTAGCATAATGGGTTATGCATTGGGTTGCTAACCACAGGGTCAGTAGTTTGAATCCACTAGCACTCCTAGAGAGAAAGATGAGGTTTTCTGTTCCGGCAATGATTTACAGCCTCAGAAACCCTTTACAGACTCACTATGAGTCAGAATTGACTCAATGGAACTTAACAACAACATCAACTTTGGGTTAAAACCACCAAAAAAACATACCAAACTTGCTACCATCAAGTTGATTCCAAACCATAGCCACTCAGTAGGGTTTCTGAGGCTGTAGATCTTTTTTTGGAGTAGACAGCTGATGGTTTTGAACTGCTGACCTTGCTGTTAGCAGCCCAGCACCTAGTCCACAGTGCCACTTGGATTGAAACACAATGGTCTCTAACTGGTAAATATCACAATATACAAATAACGCTCTACCTCTCCTCGACAAAAATAACTGAACAATTTTCAGTATCACAATTAACACTAAAATATGCAAATAGTTTTAAAAACCTGCAAAATAGAAATATATACACAGAAAATATTTTCAATATTAAAATTTTTGAAAGAAGAAACTGACTTTAATAATTGGAAACATTTTGATGTTTAAAATTTTAAAAAATAACAAAACTGTTTTTGTAGTTGTGAATTTTAACGATAAACAGAAATAGGAATTAAAAAAAAAGGAACTATATACCCTTCACAGATAATACTCATATTTATGATGTTATCTAATTTATTTAAAAGTTCCGTATTATGTATAATATCTGTTGAAGGAGGGCTATACTTTGAAAAATGTAGTGTCTTATATTCAATATTGATTATAGTCCTGCATTCTTTCAGTCTTTGTGTAAAGTTGGCACTCATAAGTTTAAACTCATTAAAGTATTTTGTTCTAAACTTCTGGCAGAAAACACCGATACTACTGCATTACACCTCATGCTTCCTTACTAGTAGCACCGATTATTTCTCCTAATACCCTTTTCCCAGGAGTCCTGATGTGGCACTATAGGATAAGAACTCAACCACAAATTGAGTTTGAACCACAAGGTTGGTGGTTCAAACACACCAGCTGCTCCTTGGAAACCCTGTACAGGGTCACTATGAGTCAGGACCGACAACAGCAATTAATAACCACAACACCTTTTCCAAGGGTATATTTGTCTCAGGACAAATCATTATAAAGGGAAACCACACTGGACACATCTAACTTTAAAATTGATTATAACAATATAAAACCAAACCTGTTGCCATCAGGTCAATTCTAACTCAGCGTCCCTTTGTACAGTTTCTGAGACTTTAAATTTATGAAGACAGGCAGCCTCATCTTTCTGCCACAGAGCTTCAGTGGTTTTGAACCGTCAGCCTTGCGGTTAGTGTCTGGTGTTTATTTTAACAACACCAGACTCTAGAGATCACTTTGGGGTCTACTTAGCAGTAGTATACTTGGTTCAGTTTTCTCAAGTAATATCTTTTGAATAGAAAAGAGAAAACAAAGTAAACTTAGAGAAATCAATTAAACCTATAACCAAACCAGATTTCCAGATAATTCAAGGTGTACAAAGGCCAAGAGAGTACACCTTTACTGAAAGGTGTTATGTGTATTACTTTATTAGTATGGTACATTTACTCACTTTTATTGAGGACTCACTGTTGCATGTAGGAACACTAAGAATGAAGTTTAATAATTCATAGTTAATATTAAAGAACATAAACAGCAGAATGACATAAATTAGGAAGAATACAACAGAAATATGAGGATAAGTTTAAAAAATATATTACTACTACAGTTCAAGTTCAAACATGCACAGGCTTATCCCAAACAGAACATATTTTAACATATCTCTACTATCAATGGATGGCTACAGACAAGTTGTCTCAGTAATATACTTGTCTTAGTCTTCTTAGGGTGCGTTCTGAAAAAAGGGTCTGATCAAAATAGCTTTAGAGGAGGTCTGCTAGGACAGTTACCTTAGTGGTGGAAAGGTCTGCTCAGAAGGTTGCTGTGATTGCTTCTTGGGTCTCCCAAGGGGTAATTTTGATAGATTTTCTCAAAGGATATATGAAGATCAAGAGGGCTTATTAGGAAGGAATTTATAAAAATTGAAATTGTATTGGTAAGGAAAAGGCCAGGAAAGTTGTGCTGAAGACTTGTATACGTCACAATGCACCTGCTCATTATTCAAGGGTAGCAAGAGCTTTCCTAGAAGAATTTAGTTGGGAAACCTTACCGCCCTCCACTTTGCAATCTAATGTTATTCCTTAAGACTTCTTTTTGTTCCCCAAACTCAAAGAATATTTAAAAGGAACATGATTTGAGTCCCTCTTGGAATGCTGGTGTGGTGCTGTATGGTAAGCATTGGACTGCTGACTACAAGATTGGCAGTTCAAGCCTACCGATTGCTTTTCGGAAAGCCTATTACATAGGGTCTCTATGAGTCTGAATCGATTCAGTGGTATTTAACAACAACACAACATGCCAAAACTGCCATTTTGCTGTGTGGTAAATCAAAGAATGCATGATTATTTGGGGAACAGTTGTTGTTAGGTGCCATCAAGTCAGTTCCAACTCAAAGTGACGCTTTGCACAACACAGCAAAACCCTGCCCTGTCCTGAGCCATCTTCACAATTGTTAATTTTTTAGGTTTCAGCTCATTGTTGCTGCCACTGTGCTAATCCATCTCATTGGGATCCTTACTCTTTTTTTACTAACCACTTTACTAAACATAATGTCCTTCTCTAGTGACTGGTCCCTCCTGACAGCATGTCCAAAGTGTGAGAGACAAAGTCTCCATATCCTCTCTTCTGAGGAATACTCTGGCTGTACTACTTCCAAGACAGATTTAGTTGTTCTTCTGGCAGTTCTAGTACTTTCAGTATTCTTTGCCAACACCATAGTTCAAATTCACCAATTCCTCTGTGGTCCTCCTTGTTCATTGTCCAACATTCACATTCCTATGAGGTGACTGAAAATACCATGACATAAATCAAGTGCACTTTAATCCTTAGTGACAGCTTTGCCTTTGAACACATTGAAGAGTTCTTTTGTAGCACATTTGCCTAATGAAATGTATCCTTTGATTTCTTAATTGCTGCTTCCTTGATTGTGGATCCAAACAAAATGAAGTCTTTCATAATTTCAATCTTTTCTATTTACCATGATGTTATTTATTGGTCCAGTTGTGAGTATTTTTGTTTTCTTTACATTGAGTTTCAGTCCAATGAAGGGAGTGATTAAAGAGCAGGAAACACTGCCTTTAGGAGTGTATAGATGTACATGGAGAGAGTAGTTTCACATTTTGATATTGTTGTTTAATAAAGATTTTTATGATTCTGTAGAATTTATTATTTTTTTTTACTTAACCTTGTAATTATTTTACCACATATATCTATTCTAAGCTTTAGGATTTGAACACATGGCATCTATTTTGAATATGTGGGTGAATCCTCATGAATGTAGATATTTTATGTATAAGATGCACTGGGGTAGCATGCGTGTTTTAGTACTTGGGCTACTAAAAGACTGGCATTTCAGATCCACCTGGTGACGTGATTCAAACTCACATAGAGATGCCTTGGAAGACAGGCCTGGTGATCTGCTTCTAAAAGGCCATAGCTTAGAAAATCGTATAGAGCAAGTATACTGTGCAGACATGGGTCATCATGATTTGTAGTCCTGGTGCGGCTCTGTAGGATAAGCATCGGACTTCCAACTGCAAGGTCAATGGTTCAAATCCAGCAGCTGCCCCTTGAAATCTCTATACAGGGTTGCTATGAGTCAGAATCGACTCGACAACACTTAACAACAACAATATATGGCAACTAGTAACAATAAATTTCCTAAATCTTTCAATTAAAAGGCTGTTTAACTCGATGCAGTGATATCTAGAAAGAATTTTAAAACTACTGGAATCCTAAGAATGAATATTTTAGAAAAACTGAAAACTATTAGTTTTTTTCAGTATGTTAAATACCATTTCTATATAGGTATTTAGTTATATTTGCAATTATATTCAATGTTTTTCCTTAGGGAAATAATTGGTTGTATAACAATTCATTGCTAGCACAATTAAAAAGTATATATGGTGTAAATATGTCGAATCTACTTTAAATAGAAATGTTTTTGGATAAATGTGAAACCTGGTAATTAAAGTGATATTAAGTGTTGGTCAAACCTGATAATCAGAGCAATAGTAAATGTTGGATTTGATGTATTCTTTTTTTCTCTTTAAATCCTATTCAACTAGATTAAATTTTACTTTAATTTATAAATATCAGTCTTAGGTAAAATGTTATAACACTTACAAAGTTATTCCACTTAGCTATTTTTTTTGTCCTATTTTCTATTTTATACTTACAGCCTTAAGAAATGTACGTAAATTGGGCAGACTATAATTCCATTTTTTTCTTTACTTTCTGTCTAAATATTGTATCATAAATTCACCACTGTGAATTATTTGAAGAAATGTCAAGCACAGTTTTACCATTTGTTGAATGAAGTTCAGAATCATGTTGTTCAAATTTTAAATATTTAGTGTATCATTAGAAACTAAGCCTCTATAATTCTTTCAGCCTATAATTTTATTTTCTTGTGCCTTATTATCTTTTGGCTAAAAGTTTAGATGTGGTAGAATATACCTGTTGGTTTTCTAGGTATTAGACCACTGTCTCACAACTTTGCTATATTTGTAGCAGATATTTCACAGAATCCTTTAAATCATTTATGTATAGTCCCATAATAATTTTTTCATCTTTAAATACAAAAATAATTAAAAATACCTTGCTACCTTTAAAATTTTTGTTAATGTTTTTACAGAGTAAAATCTCACTACTTTGTATTCTTCTAGCTTACTGTTTCTGTATTATATATTTATTATTTCAAGAGATTGTGAAAATAGCTTGGTCCCCTGTAAATCTTCAAATTTTTCCTATTCTTTAAAAGCAGTTCATTAAAAAAAAAAATTATTTATGATTTCTTTAAGTCAAGCTAACTAGTTGCTTTAGAATGCTACATTTCTCTAACAATTACCTCTTGTATTTTATGATATATTGTATAGGTACATATTAAAAGGTAGACTTGATAACCATTAGTTTATAGCACAGGTGACTTGTAAATTTTTTTATTTTATGTACTTCTTCTTATATATGCTCTTCTCTTAGCCTGGATTAGTAAAATTGATGTTAACATAGTTTATCATTTGAATTTTCTACTAATTCAGAGATTATCTTCCTTTTGTATATTATTTTGAACTAGTATGGCTCTCTATATTTTAAACTATAAATTTAAGCAACAATCGCTATTGTAAAATCCAAATTAGATTTTCATCATTCCTCGTACTAAAGATTTTTAAAATGTATTTTTGACATTACCTTAACATTTTTCTTCCAGATAAAGGCTTATGTTCCTATAACCCAGGTAAACTTTAGCATGTATAATGTTTAATGCATGTATTCATATGCACAGTCTAATTGGTTTTGTTGTTTTGTGCTTTGTCTGCCTATTGTGCATATGTTAAATTTCTACAAATTATCAGTAACTTCTCTTCTCTGCCAATAGAACTTTTGAAGCATCTCTGTGTTTATATCTTTGTTATTTTGGTATTAAAACTTGTTTGTAGAAATATAGTGATTTATTATCTCAATGTCTCTAATATTGTCTGCTTGGTAATATTTTGTTGGTGAAGTTTGTTTTAGTATATATTAGGTCATTATATTCACTATTTAGGGAATTTTGAATTTATGTGGATATAATTTACAATGCTGTGGATTTATGAAACTGACAGAGGAACAAACAAATCTTCCTTGGAAGAAGTATACAGACAGAATGCTCCTTAGATGCTAGGATGGCAAGACTTTGTCTCTTGTACTTTGGAAATTTTGTCAGGAGTGACCAGCTACTGGGGAAGAACATCATACCTGGTAAAGTGGAGGGTCAGAGAAAAAGAGAAAGATCCCAATGAGATGTATTGTCACAGTGGTGGCAATAGTGGGTCACACAGCAATGATTGTGAGGATGCTGCAGGCTGGACAGGGTTTCATCTGTGGTGTTTAGGGTCGTTCTGTGTGGAAATTGAATTGACAGCACCTAAGAACAACAAAGGAGCTCCAATAGCGTAGTGGTTACGAATCGGGCTGTGAACCTCAGGGTCAGCAGTTTGAAACTACCAGCTGTTCCACGGGAGAAAGATGAGGCTTTCTGTTCCCGTAAAGATTTACAGCCTCAGAAACTCTGTACAGGGTCACTGTGAGTCAGAACCAACTCCACGGCACATAACAACAAGAACAACAAAAACAGTGTTAAACATCCTATGCATGTTAAATTGAAACATAATTAAAACTATAGTTAGTTTTTATTACTCTAAAGTAGTATGACTTTTTGATACTCACACATGCGCAGACCATTCTAAGATGTTCTAAATTCATGTTACATTTTTTTTACTGGTGACTAGGACATCCCTTGATTTGAACAATTTTAATTTGAAAACATTTTCAAAACGATTAACTTATTTTTTATATTTTACATAGCTTTCCATCTTAATAAAATTAAAAAGTAACTATGCAGTCTCAAGTAGTATAGTAAAGTTTAAAATTCTCTGAGATAAGCTATCAATTCCAAGCAAGATAGAATAAAATAGGCTAGACTTACTTTCCTTCTCAAGCAATAAAAAAAGGGGAAAATATATGAAAAAATTATTTGCAAGGTACCAGACATCAGGCATTTAAGAAGAATCCTGAGAGAAGGGTGTCAAATGAGGTTAGCCATAAAATTTCCCTAATCTACCGTAGAAGTGGAGTCCTGGTGTGGCGCAATAGGATAGTGCACTAGACCAAAAAGGTCAGTTTGAAATGTAACGTTGGTGGTTCAAACTCACCAGCTTCTCTTCAGAAACTCTATACAGGGTCACTGTGAATTGGAACAGACTCAAAGGCACTACCACAACAACAACCATAGCAGTAGAACCCAGATAGAACTCAGATTCCATATATTATAGCGATAAAAATGAGAGTTTCAAGAGACCAAAGTAGCTAGAGTTCACAAAACAGACTACTGGAAAGAAGAAAATTAGAGTGAGAACTCAAAGTATCTCTTGTATTTTAGTTGAGTCCTGATCAGCGCAGTCACGTGAAAACTGTACCCAAGGCCAGGGAAAGAATCACACAAAAGGATTAGAGGTAATCATGCCTGAAACACTGCCTTTTCTCTTAAGAGACTGTTAAATCTCAAAATTGTGAGGACATTTGATTGTACTGGTTTCAGTAGTGAGGAATAGTTAGCTCTAGATTGAGAATTAGCATAGGAAAAGATACGTGCATATATAAAAGGAAGAATTGAAGGATCAGAATACTTCTAAGTTACATAACTGCATACAGAACAGAACTCATGTCCAATATACACACTGTAAAAATCATAATGTCTGGTATCTAATTAAAAAAAAATCACTAGGCATGCAAAGAGATAAAAACCAAACCAAAACAAAAAATAATCCATAAAAGGACCTAAGTCATTCAAAATCAAACCATAAATGGCATATTGTTGTTGTGGTTGTTAAGTGCTGTCGAGTCGGTTCCGACCCATAGTGGCTCTGTATACTGTTTCCAAGGAACAGTTGGTTAGCTTGAATTGTCTACCTAGTGGTTCAAACTGGCTTTGCAGTCCAGTGTATTATCCCACAGTGCTACACCAACTCGATGACACTTAACAACCACAAACAAAAATCAGCAAAGAATATAGACTTGAACACCACCAACAACTTATTTAACTTATAGCTATTGCCACTCCACCCAACAACAGGAGAATGCACATTCTTTTCAAGAGGACACAGGATCAAGAAAAGATTTTTTTAAATTAAAAAACATTTTTTAAAAGAAATATATGGGATAACACAGACTACACCATTAAAAGTTAATTTGAAAGAATGATAGAAAGTTTTCTCTGATCACCATAAAGTTGAATTATAAATCAACAACTGATTAAAAATTGGAAAATCCATAAATATTTGAAACAACAACATTCTAAATAACTGCTGGACAAAACAAGACATCATACAGAAAAGAAGAGTAATGTTTTTAACTGAATAAAAACAAAGAACTTATGAAAATATAAATCATGCAGTTAAAGCCAGTTTAGAGGAAAATTTATAGCTAAAAACCTATTTTATTTAAAAACGAACGTTGTTTTCAAGTGCTATCGAGTTGATCTGTCTCACAGCAACCCTGTATTGGGTTTCCAAGGAGTGGCTTGTGGGTTTGAACCACTAACCTTGCAGTTAGCAGTCTAGTACTATAATAATAAAGAATTGAAAGTTCAACCTAAGCTTCTATCTTTTTGTTGTTGTTGTTAGATGCCATCGAGTCGGTACCAAGTCATAGTGACCTTATGCACAGCAGAACAAAACACTGCCTGATCCTGGGCCAACCTCACTACTGTTGCCCTGCTTGAGTCCGTCCATACTGCCACTTAGCCAATCTGTCTCCTTGGGGATCTTCCTCTTTTTCTCTGACCCTCCACCTTACCAATTTGTTATTGTTAGGTGCCATCAAGTCAGCTCTGACTCTCATAGTGCCCTTATGTATAAAAGAGGATACTAAGGCAATTCAATGAGAAAGGGGTAATTAACAAGAGGATAATATAACAAAACTCATATTAAAAAATCTTATTTGTTGTTGTTAGGTGCTGTTGAGTCAGAACTGACTCATAGCGACCCTGTGTACAACACACTAGCACTGCCTGGTCCTGCACCATCCTCACAATCATTATGAATATTTGAGCCTGTTGTTGCAGCACATCTCGTTGAGGGTCTTTTTCTTTACTACTGACCTTCTACTTTACCAAGTTTGGGGTTCTTCTCCAGGGACTATGTCTCTCATGATAGCATGTCCAAAGTAGGTGAGAGGAAGTCTCAGCATCCTAGTTTTCAAGGAGAATTCTGACTATACTTCCTCAAAGGCAGATTTGTTCATTCTTCTGGCAGTCCATGGAATATTCAAACTTCTTGGTTATCACCATAATTCAAATTAATCAGTTCTTCTTTGATCTTCCTTATTCATTGTGCAACTTGCACATTCATATGAAACTATGAAAAATAACATGTCTTGCGTCAGGTACACCTTCCTCCTCAAAGTTACAAATAATGCAATAAAAATCGAGGCTAAATATATGAGTCGAAGATCTATGGATGACAGTAGCTTCATTAGAAAGGTGTAAGGTCTGTTTGAACTGCAAGGTCTGTAGTTCAAACTCACCAGCCACTCCTCAAAAACCCTATACAGGGGCAATATGAGTTAGGACTCAATCAAAGGCACTTCACAACAACAATGTGCAGGTTCCTCATGAGTGGGATTAAGTGTTACGGGATACTCACTCTCTGCAGTGTTGTCCATAACTTGTCATGATCCACACAGTCAGAAAACTTTTGCACTGTCAATAAAACACAGGTAAACATCTTTCTGGGGTTCTCTGCTGTCAGCCAAGATCCATCTGACATCAGCAGTGATATCCCTCATTCCACGTCCTTGTCTAAATCCAGCTTGAACCTTTGGCAACATTTCCTATCAGTGTATTGTTGCAGCTGTTTTTGAATTATTTTAATCAAAATTTTACTTCCATGTGATATCAGTGGTATTATCCAACTATTTTCACATTCTATTGGCTTACCTATCTTCGGAATGGGCAAAAATATGGATCTCTTTCAATCAGCTGGAAGGTAGCTGTCTTCCAAATTTCTTGGTCTAGATGAGTGAGTGCCTCCAGTCTTGCATCAATTTCTGGAAACATTTCAATTTATACTCCATCATTTCCTGGAACCTTGTTCTTTGCTAATGCCTTCAGTGTACCTTGGACTTCTTTCTTTAGCCCCACTGACTTTTGATTATATGCTACCACTTGAAATGGTTGAGCATCGACCTTTTCTTTTTGGTACAGTGACTCTGTGTATACTTCTATCTTCCTTTGACATTTTCTTCATCACTTAGAAATTTATTTGCCCAAAGAATCCTTCAGTATTTCAGACTGAGTCTTGAATTTTTTCCTCAGTTCCCTCAGCTTCATAAATGCCAAGTATGTTCTTTTCTTTTGGTTTTTTAATTCCAGGTCTTTGCACATTTCATTGTAATAGTTGATTTTGTCTTCTTGAGCTGCCCTTAAAAGTTTTCTCTTCAGCTCTTTAACCTCTTCATTTCTTCCATTTGATTTAGTATCTCTACGCTGGAGAGCAAGTTTTAGAGTCTCTTTTAACATCCATTTTGGTCTTTTTTTTCTTCATTGTTTTCTTAAGGACCTTTTGCTTCCTTCCTGCATGATGTTCTTGTTGTCATCTCACAACTCTTCCTGTTTTCTGTCATTAGTGTCTAATAATGCATCAAATCTGTTATTGGCATGATCTCTAAATTCATTTGGGATATGTTCAAGGTCTTATTTTGGCTCTCGTGGACTTGTTATAATTTTCTTCTGCTTCAGCCTGAACTTGCATGTGAGCAACTGATAGTCTGTTCCACAGGCTGTCCTTGTTCTTGTTTTGGTTGGTGATATGGAACTTTTCCACTAACTCTTTCCATAGACATAGTCAATTTTATTTCTGAGTATTGTATCTGGTGAGACCATGTGCATAAATGTCTTTTATGTTGTTTTTAAAAAGTATTTGCAATGAAGCAGTCTTGCAAAATTCTAACATGCAATCTCTAGCATAATTTCTATCACCAAGGCCATATTTTCTGATGACTGATCCAGCCTCTTTGTTTCCAACTTTTGTATTATATCACTAGTAATTATTAATATCTCTTGATTGCATGTTTAGTTAGCTTCAGACTGAAGGGTTTGTTTTGTTGTTTACTGCCATTGAGTCGGTTGCAGTTCATAGCTATTCTGTGAGTGGCTGGTGAGTTTGAACCTTGAATTTCAAACTGACCTTGCGACAAGTGCTTATCTTACAGCACCACACCACGCTGGTAGAATGTATCAATTACATCATCACTGACTTTAGTGATTGCCACATAAATTTGGTCTTCCTTGTAGGTGTATGAATATTATCCTATCACAGATAGCATTATACACAATGTACATCTTGAAATGTTCTTTTTGATGACAACACCATTCTTCTTCAATTTGTCATTCCTGGCATAGTAAACCTGTGATTGTTAGATTCCAAATGGTTTATACCAGTCCATTTCAGCTTACCAATGCCTGTGATATATAGATGTTTATGTATTCTATTTAACATTTGACAACTTCCATTTTTCCTAGATTCATACTTTGTGCATTCCATGTTCTAATTATTAGTGAATGTTTACAGCTGTTTATCCTCATTTTGAGCTGTGCCACATTAGTAAATGAAGGTCCAAAAGTCTTTACTACTTCTAAGTCTGTCTTAGTCAATCTTAGCTGGAGTCTGTCCACCGTGAGCATTTCAGCATTCAGAATACCAGTGGCATAGTTTCCAGCATCACAACAACACACTAACAGAGTAGTGGTGGGAGAATAAAGGCCTAATTAAGAAAAGAAAGAGAAAATTTTAAGACTTCCATGCATTTACTAATGATGTTGTGACTAATAATATAATTCCATGCAGAAAGACTTTAGAAAGCAATTTCCTTGTTATTTCATTACGTGTTGTTGAGGTGGTTCTGACTCATAACGTGCCTGTATGGGGTTTCCAAGGAGGAGCTCTTGGGCTTGATTTACTGACCTTTTGGTTCACAGTCCAGTGCTGATCCTTCAGCACCACACCGTATAACCTGCTGAATATTACATTTAGAAATTTGCAACTTTATGCATCACGTAGTATTCTTTGATAAAAATTGATAAGAACAGTACTAAATGTTCATTTGGTATGGTACAGGAGGAGGTCCACAAGGGATGGTGTGACACCATGTGTTATTAGTGACACTGAGTGACAACTTTAGGGACAACGTTGATGGGTAGCAAACAAACTCATGGAAACGTGTCCAGCATGATTAGTTACTGGTGAAAATGCAAACAATAACCACACCTATCAAAACTAATGTGACATGGAAAAAAATTAAATTGGACTCTACATCACAGCATCCACAAAAATAAATTTAGAATGAATTATAGATCCAAATTACAGACCTAAATGTAAGAGTTAAAACAATAAAACTCTGAAGAAAACATATTAGAAAATCCTCATTAACTTGGGTTAGTCTAAAGTTTCTTCAATACAACACTGAAAGAATGATCAGTAAAAGAACTAAGTGATTAATTGTACTATATAAAAAGTTTGTGCTTCATTTAAATGTATGTGCTTCATTAAAGTGTTTGTGTTTCCAAACTCCTTTTGGTAAGTGAAAACGAAAGCCACCAACTGGGAGAAAATATTTGCAAATCTTATTATTATTATTATTTAAGTTTTTATTGTGAATTGAGTGATAGTTTGTATGGGGGAACATCAGTTTTACACTCATCATTTCATTGTAGTGATTACAATCTCCTCCATGCATCATCATTCAATAGTGTTTGCTTCTGTTCCCTCTGGATTTTGTTTTTTTTAAGGATGTACACAAAAAACTCAGGAATATATAATCATTTAAACAACCAAAGTGCACATTCTGCAAGCCTCCCTCCTGGCCAACACGCAGCCTTTCTCTTTCCATGAGTCTAGAATCCTCAGCTGCTCTATTTCTCTATGCCCTCATCTCTGTCTCCATATCTGATGCCGCTACTTCTCTGGATAGGACCCCACATTCTGCTCATGCTCTTCTGCCTTGATGGTCCTAGGGTCCTCTGTTCCTGTTCTGCAGGATTAACTACTCCCCTCTTTTTTTTTTAATAAAACTTCTACCTTTACTGTTGTGACAGTCGCAGTTTTTGTGCAAATCTGATTTTTGATAAAGCACTTGCATCCAAAATATATAAAGAACTCTAAAAACTCAGTAGTAAGAACACAAATATTACAGCAATATACTTTTAACATGTATTTCTTCAAATTTTACATGTACTCTTCAGTGCCATTGATTACACTATTTAAGTTGTACAATTGTCACTCTCTTTTTCCTGATTATCCCAATACAGTAAACATACTTTTAATGCAGTCTCTGCAAAACCTCTTTAGTCCCTCTCCTTCTTGCCCATAGTAGCAGCTGATTTTTTATGGTCTCTATATATTTAATGAGGGAGACCTGGTAGCTTACTGGTTACATGTTGGGCTATTAACCAAAAAGGTCAGCAGTTTGAATCTACCAGCTGCTCTGTGGGAGAAAGACGAGGCTTTCTACTCTAATAAGGATTTACTGTCTCAGACACTCTCTACAAGGCCACTAAGAGTCAGAAAATATTTGACAGCACCCCCACACCCACCATCCTACATGAGGGGACTTCAAAAGCTCATGTAAAAATGCTGTTATATTTTAATTTCATTTCCCTACAAATTGCTTGAGGCACCCTTATATTTCCTATTCCATATAAGTGATATAATACATATTTGTACTTTAATGTCTGACTTCTTTCAATAAATATAATCTCCTCTAGGATCATCTTCTTTATGCTGAGTAAGATTCCACTGTATTTATATACTGGTTCCATTCACTAGATGATGGATATTTCAGATGTTTCTACCTTAGGGCTATTTTAGAAAAGTCTATAACCTGTTCGGAATTCCTAAAACAGTTCAAAGTAAGTTTACTATATGACCAAACATCTCAATTCCTAGGGATAATATGTAAGATAAATAAAAACAGCTGTTCATGCAAAGACTTGTACATAAATGTTTATAACAGCATATTCATAATGCCCCAAAGTGGTAATAATTATGATGACTAAATGAAAGGTCATGTATCCATACAAGGGATTATTATCAATAAAAAAGAGCAATGTATTAATACGTACTAGAGCTAGGACTCCTGGTTTTGTGCTGTGAAATCAGTATTGGACAGATAACCACAAGGTCAGCTGTTCAAATCCACCAGCTTTTCCTTGGAAATCTTATACAGGGTTGCTTTGAGTCCAAATGAACTTGACAGCACTTAACCACAACAAAAGTGTGGCTGAACCTCAAAAATATTATGTTAAATAAAGATGCCTGATGTAAAACACTCATCTGTTAACTTGTCATTCTATGGTGACTTGCGAGTTGCTGTGATTCTGGAAGGTATGCTACAAGTATTTTAAATACCAAGAGGGTCACCCATGGTGGACAGGTTTTCAGCTGAGCTTCTAGACGAAGACAGACTAAGAAGGAGTAACAAACTACTTCCAAGTATTTAGTCACTGAAAATCTTATGAGTAGCAGTGGAGCACTGTCAGCACCAGATTATTGAATATTGGAACATGATGAAGAACAGCAGAATATTGTCAGATTTAGTGCCAGAAGATGAGCCCCTCAGGTTGGAAGGCACTCAAAATGTGACTGGGAAAATGGATATTATGGGCAAAATACTGAATGATGAAGAAAGCCTCAAAAGAAGATGGAAGGAATACACAGAATCACTGTATCAAAAAGAAATGATCCATATTCGACCATTTTAAGAGGTAGCATATGATCCAGAGCTGATGATAATGAAGGAAGAAGTCCAAGGTGCATTGAACTCATTGGCAAAGAACACATCACCAGGAGTTTATGGAATACAAATTGAAATTTTTCAATAAAGTGATGTGACACTGGAGGCACTCACTCATCTTATGCCAAGAAATTTGGAAGACTACTACCTGGACAAGTGATTGGAAGAGATTTGCATTTGTGCCCATTCCAAAGAGAGGTGACCCAACAGAATGTAGAAATCATTGGACAATATCACTGATCTCCCATGAGACTGAAGTTTTAATAAAGGTAATACACAGATGGTTGCAACCATACATTAACAGACAACTTCCAGAGGTTCAAGCCAGTTCCAGAAGAGGACGTGGAATGAAGGATATCATTGCTGATGTCAGATAGATCTTGACTGAAAGCAGAGAATACCAGAAAGATACTTACCTGTGCTTTATTGACTACTCGAAGGCTTTTTATTGTGTGGATCACGATACACTATGGACAACATTGTGAAGTATAAGTATTCCAGAACACTTAATTGTGCTCATGAAGAACCTGTACATAGACCAAGAGGCAGTTGTTTGAATAGAACTAGGGATCACCGAATGGTTCAAAATTAGGAAAGATGTGTGCCAGTGTTGTATTCTTTCACCGTACTTATTCAATCTGTATGCTGAAGAAATAATCAAAGAAGCTGAGTTTTATGAAGCAAAACATGGCATCAGGACTGGAGGAATACTCATTAACAACCTGTTGCAGACCATGTAGGCCTGGTCAGAAGTTCGAGGCCCTATAGGCCCGAGTGTTATAGGTCGCAGGCTCTGAGGAACAGATCTAGCCACTTGGCAGTTAATAGCAAATTGTTTTTCATCTTAGTGTTCAGTTATATTTATTAATTTCATACATGGAGCCCTTGATATCCACAGATAAATGTGATATTTTCCTAAAAGCCCAGACTGTAAAGGTTTCAAGGGTAAAGCCTTTCTCCAAAGGATTAACTAAAAATGGCTTAGCTACTTCCTGGGTCTTTGTTCTACAGACAAAAAAAAAATCCTCCCTAATCCTTTCCCAGCTGCAAACCTGGCTTAGGAAGCAAAAACAGCGGGACTCCGCCCAAGCCTTTTGTCCTTCCCTTTTACCTTGCCCCAACTGAGCGCAGGGGCTATAGATATGTTAATTGGGCCTGAGAATCCAAGTTGCTGGCCTGGGATTCGAACCAGTGACATACAATGTAAAGTTATCTGAATGTCTGGAAAATTATTGATGTTAGCTGTACCTTGAGCTCTGGTAGCGTAGTGGTTATGAATCGGGCTGCAAACCTTAAGGTTAGTGGTTCGAAACTACCAGCCGTTCCGCGGGAGAAAGATGAGGCTTTCTACTCCCGTAAAGATTTACACCCTCGGAAACCCTGTACAGGGTCGCTATGGGTCGGAACCGACTCGAAGGCACTTAACAACAACAACAACAAAGCTGTACCTTGTCTTAGTCCCTCCCAGCTTGGTGTGAAGCTCCTTCCCTAAATAAAACCGAGATGCAGGCCAGCCCAGGTGTGCATTACGGCTTGGAGGGCATGCAGTAAAGATTGCAGGGCAGTGAGTTGCTGCCTGCAGAGGCCACGATGCCTGTAGTCCCAAGTCTGCCCACCAGTGATGCATCCACCCTGGTTTTGGGGTGCCTCTTTGTCTCCCTCTGTCTGTCTGTCTGTGTATTTTTTTGCTATCCCTATCGCTGTTGGATCTCCCCTCCTCGTGAACCAAACACTCGTGAACTACACTACTATGTCAAGGACAGTCCTTGACATAAATGGCGCCCGAACAGGGACCATCCCCGACAACAACCTGCGATATGCAGATGATGTAACCTTTCTGGCTGAAAGTGAAGAGTACTTAAAATACTTACTGATGAAGATCAGAGACCACAGCTTTCGGTATGTGTTGCATCTCAGTGTAAAAACATAAATCTTCACTTCTGGACCAATAAGCAACATCCATATAAATGGAGAAAAGATTGAATTTGTCAAAGAATCATTTTGCTTGGCTGTAACCATCAACACTCATGGAAGCAGCAGTTAAGACATCAAACAACATACTGCATTGGACAAATCTGCTACACAAGACCTCTTTAAAGCGTTGAAGAGCAAAGATGTCAGTTTGAAGACTAAGGTACACCTGACCCAAGCCACGGTATTTTCAATAACCTCATATGTTTGTGAAGGTTGGACAGTGAATAAGGAAGACGTAGAAGAATTGATGCATTTGAGTTATGGTGTTGGAGGAGAATATTGAAAGTACCATGGGCTGCCAAAAGAACAAAGAGATCTTTGTTGACGGTTGTTGTTGTTGTTGTTAAGTGCTGTCGAGTCGGTTCCGACCCATAGCGACCCTGTACAGGGTTTCCAAGGGTGTAAATCTTTACGGGAGTAGAAAGCCTCATCTTTCTCCCGTGGAGCGGCTGGTAGTTTCGAACCGCTGACCTTAAGGTTCGCAGCCCGATTCGTAACCACTACGCTACCTGTTGACAGTAGTATAGCCATAGTGCTCCTTGGAAGCCACTATGGCCAGACTTTGCCTCTCATAGTTCAGACATATTGTCAAGAGGTACCAGCCACTGGTGAAGGATATAATATATGGTAAAGTGGAGTGTCAGAGAAAAAGAATACCCCAGCAAGATAGATTCACACAGTGGCAGCATCAGGTGGCTCAAATATAGCAACAATTGTGAAGGTGGCCCAGGACCCGGCAGTGTTTTGTTCTGTTGTGTATAGGATTGCTATGAGTTGGTACTAACTTGATAGCACCTAACAACAATAACAACAATGTAAAATAGCATATATTATTTGATTATTATTTATATAATGCCTCCAGTTAAGGCTGATCTGTAGATTTGATTGCCTGGTTGTGGGTAGAATTGGAGTGGTACTGAAAGCAGTTATTAAGAGATCTTTCAGGGGTGATGAAAATGTTCTAGCTTGGATTGTGCTATGTTTGCACAACTCTGAAATTTAACTTAAGATTATTAAAGCCAACTAAATTTATGTAATACAAATTATACCTCAACTTCTATAATTCGGTGATTAAACTACAGAAGAAATAGACAATACACACATTAATACTTCTCTAAATAACTGATTAGAACAAGTAAGCAGAAAATCAGTAAGAATGTAGACGACTTAAACATTGTCAGCCAATTTGACCTAATTGACATATATAGAACATTTCATCCAACAACAGTAGAATGATTTTTGTATGCTCTAAATATTTATCAATATGAACTATCCATGAGCTTAAACAAAACTGTCTCAAGATATTGTAAAGTATTTAGTTTACACAAAAACATCATTTACCATGATGGAAGTAAATTAGAAATCTGTATGAGAGAAGTATTTGGAAAATTCTAAAAATTTTGGAAACTACATAATGCACTTATAAATAACCCAAGTGTCAAAGTAGAAAGAAGTTAACATTAGCAAAATTCAGGGGCTGCTATTTACACAGGATATAGGGGGGATTTTCAACTTTGAACACACCTTTGAAGAAAAATAAATGCCTTAAATCGGCAACCTATTTTCACCGTAAGAAACTAATAAAAGAAGAGCAAATTAACACAAATTAGAGGAAATAGAATAATAAAAATTAATGTTGTAATTGTAAAGCAATACAGAAAACCATTCCAGGAAATTAATAAAAGTGAAGATGGGATCTCAGAGAATGATCTGGAAAAAAGAAGACAAATTATCCATATCAGGAAAAGCACAGCTGATATTACTACCATCTACAAATATAGAAGCATAGACAAGATGAACAACTTTATGCTGATGCATTGGACTGCTTTGGTGAAATAAAAATAAATTTCCTCAAAAGACAAAAATGATTAAGGTTCATTTAGCAAGAAAGTATAACTTTAATAGTTCTGTACTATTAAATAAAATTAGAATTAAAACAATGAAAAGTACCATGGACTGCCAGAACAAACAAGTCTGTGTTAAAAGAAGTTTTGCCAGAATGCTCCTTCAATCCAGGATGGTCAGACTTCATCTCTCATACTATGGACATGTAATCAAGAGGTACCAGTCCCTGAGAAGGACATCATGCTTGGTATAATGGAGGATTGGCAAAAAAGAGGAAGACCCCACAATGAGATGGATTAACACAGTGGCACCAGCTATGGGCTCAAACCTAATGACAAATATGGGCTCAAAAATAATAACAATTGTGAGAATTGTGTAGAACTAGGTGGTGTTTCATTCTTTATGCATAAGGTTGCTTTGAGTCAGAAACACAAAAATAAATAAATGTACTTTGTGATGACCCGCCTTCTCACAAAGAAAATCCAGGCCAAAGTTGTTTTAAATCTTCCACCGTACATTTAAGGAAGATAAAATACCAAATCTGCACATACTCATCCAAAATATTGTAAAGTTGGGAACACTTCCCTAGTTATTTTATGAAATAACAATTACCAGCATCTGACAAAAATATAAGAAGGAAGAGATCTACTTACAAGTAAATCTATAAGGCAAGAAAAGAAATAAAACTCATGAGATTGGAAAAGAAGAAGTAAAATGGTATTTGATATGCAGTCAAAATTTTATACAATGTGTTCATTTGTATAAAACTTTCATAGAATCTACAAAAAAGCTATAACTTTAAGATGTTTATAAAGGTTGCCGGATGCACGATGAAAATACATTATCAATCGTATTTGTGCATACTACGAATTAACAACTGAACACTGAACTGTAAAGAATTCATTACCATTTAAAATAATGCCACAAATATGAAAAAGAGATAAACATTTAACAAAGCATGAAAAGGTCTCTAAACTAAATTATAAAACACCTTTAAGATAAATTGGAAAATACCCCAATAAACTGAGAGATACACTGTTTATGGATCCTAAGTATCTGTTTTCTCCATATTGGCGTATGCAATAAAGGCAACTAAAAAATTGCAACAAGTTTTTATCTTATAAGATGACATTCTGATGCTCAACTTTGTAGGGAAATTCAATGTATCTAGAACTATGAACACACCATTGGAAAAGATTAACACTGGATTGTTGTTGGGTACTATTGAATCAACTCAGACTCATAGTGACCACAGAGCAGTATGTATAGCAAAATGTCATATTGCCCGTACTACCCTGTCCTGCACCATCATAACATTCATCACTGTGTTTGAATGCATTGTTACAGCCACTGTATGCATCAACCTCCTCCTTTTTTTACACTAATGCCCTGGTACATGCAGTGGGTTAGCATTGAGTGTTGAACCCAACAGCCGCTCTGCAGGAGAAAGAGGAGGCAGTCTGCATCTGTAAAGATTTACAGCCTTGGAAATCTTATGGAGCAGTGCTGCTGTGTTCTGTAGGGGCTCAATAAGTTGGAGTTGACTTGATGGCAACAGAGTTTGGTTATTGGTTTTTTAATTTAATTTTATTTTTTAAGTTTTTATTGTGAGGTTTACATGGGAGAGCATCAATTTTACATTCATCCTATCTTATTTTGTTTCATTGTAGTGATTACAATCCCCTCCATGCATCATCAAATAACCCCACAGGCCTGCCCCCCAGCCATCAGCACACAGCCCCTCTCCCTCCCTGAGTTCAGTGTCCCCAGCCACTCCATCTGTCCATGTCATCATCTCTGGTTATTGATTTTTGTTTTACTTACCTTCTCCTTTACCAAACTCCATCTATTGCTCCCTCCTGATGACATGAAAGGTGGATTATATTACTTGATTTCAAAGCTTTTTATAAAGCTACACTAATCAGGATATTGTGATAAAATAGATACGTAAATTGATAGAATATAATGTATGTATACATTTACTGCCTTGAGTCTATTCAAACTCATTGTGACCCTATTAGACAGAGAACTGCTGTTTCTGAGATTGTAAATCTTTATGGGAGCAAACAGGCTCTTCTTTCTCCTGTGAAGTAAGTGATGGGTTTGAACCACTGACCTTGTGGTCAACATCCCAATGCTTAGCCCACAGTGCCACCAGAACTCCTTAAAGGGTATATATATGTTGGTATAGCAACCCTTTATAGGGTTTCTGAGAGTGGCTGATGAATTTGAATGGGCAACTCTGCACTTACTAGTTTGGTGCTTTTCTTGCAGTGCCACACCAGGGCTCAAATTACACATATGTTGTTGTTTGCTGTCAAGTCAGTTCCAACTCACAGAGACCCTGTATAGAGTTTTCTGAGGTGTAACTGATGGGTTTGAACCACCTGCCTTTTGGTTAGCAGTCCAATGCTTATCCTAAAGCATCACATATGTTCTTGTTGCCAAGTGCCATTGAGTTGATTCTGACTCATAGCGACCCATAGGGCTTCCAAGGATCTACTGTTGAGTTTTAAGTTGTTGTCAAACTGACCTTGAAGTCCTACACTTACCTTACAGCACCACACCGGGGCTCCATATATAGACACAAATTAATATTCCCCACTAATTTCCAACAAAGGTGCAAAGGCAATTCTATGGTGAAAGGACGGTCCTTTCAATGATTGGTATTAGAGCCATTTAATATCGTATGACAAAGAAAAAAATTCTGTTCACATAGTACATCATTACAAAAGTTGATTTCATTTAGGATTATAGACCTATGTGTAAATACTAAAATTATAAGAAAATTTTGTTACCTTGGGCTATGAAATAATTTCTTAGGACACCAATAGTATGATCCATTAAACAACAAATTAACCATTTGGACTTCATCTTTTTTTTTTTTTTTTTCCTTAAATGATAATGAAAAGACAAGCCACCATACATTGGAAGGATCATGTGTCTTATATAGAGAACTGTCCAAAGCTCAGTAATAAAATAAATAATCAATAAAAAATGGACATAAGATTTGAACAAGACATTTCATAGGCGAAGATATAGGGATGGGAGCATAAGCACATGAAAGTTGTCTGTAGCCTTGTTTTTTAGGAAAAACAAATGAACTATCCTTGCACACCGATGAGAAAGACTAAAATTAAAACTTTCCATACAGAGTATTAGGAAGGATGGAAAGGAACTGGAACTCTGATCCTCTGCTAGTGCAAAAGCAAAATCTTACAGTCTTTGGAAAAAACTTTGTTACTTTCTTTAAAAGTTAAACATGTTCTGGGCAGAGCTGATGAGATGGGGATAGGTCTCTTGTGGTACAATAGTGAATAATAGTTATCCGGACTGACTGTGAGAATTAGAAATGTAAAGGTAGACATTTTGTAGCAAAAGGAGGGGAATGGTTGACTTTGCAGTCCAGGATTGGAGGTCCCTGGGACCATCAGGGAGAAGAGCAGAGTGTGGGACCCTACCCAGAGAAACAGTGACACCAGAGATGGAGGCAGAGATGATGACATGGAGAGATGGAGCAGCTGGGGACTCTAGACTCAGAGATAGGGAGGGGCTGTGTGCTGACAACTGGTGGGGCAGGCTTGCAGGGTATACCCTTTGGCTGGTTGATGATGCATGAAAGGGATTGTAACCATGGCAATGAAATGATATATGATAGGATGAATGTAAAGCTAATGTTCTCCCATGTAAACTATCACATAATTCACAATAAAACATTTTTTAAAAACCCACAAAAGTTAAGCATGTGAGGGTAAGTCAAAAAGTGTTGCTTCTAGGGTTCCCATTCATATATGCAGGGCTTTATTACAAACAGATCATGTTTATACAATCAGTGGCTGACTGCAGAAGAATTCTCTCCAGAATACACTTGTCTTAGGCTTTTAGGGTGCCTTCAAAAAAATGTCCAATCAAAACAGTGGCTCCCCAGTTCAGAGCTTGCAGCTCACACCAACCTTTTGGTGCAGTGTTTATGCTATAGTGCTAAACCAGGACTCCTTCATAAAAAGGGATGAACTGCTGATATAGGAAGGTGAGTCAAAATTTATCTGCACTGCTGTTATATTAAAACAAATGCCAATGTCCATGGCTGATGACAACATTGAGTATGCACGTGAAAACATTCAGTCCAATAGAAAACTAACAGTGGATTATGTGGCAAATCTTTTGCAAATCAGTCATGGCCCTGCCTATGAAATAATTCATGACAAATTTGGGTTTCAAAAAGTTTGTACGAGATGGGTACTGAAACAGAACGAACATAAATAGAAGCATTTGGACATCTGCAAACAAAATTTGGTCTGATACTTGAAGGAAGATAAAGCTGCTTTAAAAAAATTGTTACTGGTGATGGACATGAATTCGTGTTAAAGCCTGAGAGTATATGGCAGATTATAAAATGGAAACATCCTCAATCGCCAACCAAGAAACAGCTTAAAAGTCAACAATCAGCTGGAAAATTGATGCTTACATTTTTCTGGGATGCTCAAGAGCCAGTAATGGAACACTATCAGGTAAAAGGTTCAGCAACCAACAGTGCTCATTACAGTGAGATGCTCACTAAACAGCAGAAGCCTAGATTTCGGATTAAACACAGAGGACTACTATCCAAAGGCATTATGGTCTCCCATGGCTATGCACACCCACACACCTCTGCCCACACTGTTGACTCACTGGAAAAACTTGATTTTCAGGTGTTAAAGCATCCTCCCTGTAGTCCTGATTTCACTCCATCAGACTTTCACCTGTTGGGTCACCTGAAAGCAGTCCTTCGAGGACAAAGGTCCAACTTTGATGAAGAAGTGAAGACAGCAGTGTATCTATCTATCCATGGCTGGCAGCTCACTCTAAAACATATTTTATTAAGGGAATATGAAAGCTTGTTGACAGAAGCAAGAAGATTATGTTGAAAAATGATGTATTTGTCTTTTCTAAAAGTTGATAAAAATAAATTCTACAGCCAGAATGCAGCTAATTTTTACCCACCCTCATAGACTATAA
This sequence comes from Chrysochloris asiatica, assembly GCF_000296735.1. NCBI lineage: Eukaryota > Metazoa > Chordata > Mammalia > Afrosoricida > Chrysochloridae > Chrysochloris > Chrysochloris asiatica. The sequence goes on from NW_006408519.1 coordinate 3,882,635, forward strand.
CATAACTGGTTCTCAACATAATTATATTGAGTCAAAGAGGGAAAAAAGCTATACACAAAAAACAGTACATGTAATAGGATTTTACTTGTATGCAATTCTGAGAAGGGCAGACTAATCTATATTGACAAAAAGGAGTTCATTGTTTGCCTGGTACCATGGTTTATGGATTGGGGGGTGGAAAGGAGGAAAACATTTCCAGAGGATACATTAAATATGTATTTGAGGGTGATGTTGTTGTTGTTATTAAGTGCCATGAGTTGGTTCTGACTCATGATGACCCTGTACAGCATTTCCAAGGAGTGACTGGTGAGTTTAAACTGCCGACTTTGCATTCAAACTGACTTTTCGGTCTAGTGCTTATCGTACAGCACCACTTCGTTAAGGGTGATGTTGTTGTTGTTGTTGTTATGTGCTGTGGAGTCGGTTCTGACTCATAGTGACCCTGTACAGGGTTTCTGAGGCTGTAAATCTTTATGGGAGCAGAAAGCCTCATCTTTCTCCCATGGAACAGCTGGTAGTTTCAAACTGCTGACCCTGAGGTTAGCAGCCCGATTCGTAACCACTACACTACCAGAGCTCCTTTTAAGGGTGAGAGAAGGTTCCATTATTCATCTTGTCGGTTTGACGTAGTGATCACTTGCAAGTTCCTGTGATGCTAGAAGCTCTGCCACTAGTGTTTCAAATAGCAGCAGGGTTACCCATGGTGGACAGATTTCAGAAGACCTGCCAGACTTAAGACAGACTAGAAAAAAAAAGAAGGATTAGGCAGTCCATTTCTGAGGGATCAGCCAGTGAAATCCTTATGAATAACAGGGAACATTATCTGATACAGTGCAGGAAGATGAGTCGCCCAGGTTGGACAGTATTTAAAATATGTCTGGGGAAGAGTTACATCCTCAGAGTATATTTGACCTTGATGTGGATGGAGCACAGCTTTTAGGACCTTCATTTGTTGATGGGATTTGACTCAAAATGCAGAGAAACTGCTGCAAACATCAATTAGTAATCAGAACATTTGTTGTTCTTGTTGTTAAGTGCCATCAAGTCAGTACCAACTCATAGCAACCCTATGCACAACAGAACAAAACACTGCCAGATCCTGAGCCAACCTCACAATTGTTGCCAAGCTTGAGCCCATTGATGCTGCCACTTTACCAATCCATTTCACTGGAGGTCTTTCTCGTTTTTTCTGACCCTCCACCCTACCAAACGTGATAACCTTCTCCAGCGACTGGTCCCTCCTGACAATATGTCCAAAGTATGAAAGACAAAGTTTGGCCATCCTGGCCTTCAAGGAGCACTCCAGCTGCACTTCTTCTAACACACATCTGTTTGTTCTTTTGGCAGCCCATGGCACTTTTCAATACTCTCCTCCAACACCATTACTCAAAAGCATCAATTCTTCTATGGTGTACCTTATTCACTATCCAGCTTTTGCATGCATATGAGGTGACTGAAAATACCATGGCTTGGGTCAGACATACCTTAGTCCTTAAGCTGACATCTTTGTTCTCCAACACTAAAAGTCTTATGCAGCAGATTTGCCAAATGCAATACGTCGTCTGATCTCTTGACTGCTGCTTCTATGAGTGTTGATAGTTGATCCAAGAAGAGTGAAGTCCTTGACAGCTTCAATGTTTTCTCCATTGATAAGAATGTTGTTTATTGGTCCAGTGGTGAGGATTTTTGTTTTCTTTACATTGAGATGTAATCCATACCAAGGCTGGGCTCTTTGATCTTCAACAGTAAATATTGATGCTTGCTGAAAGTGAAGAGGGCTTAAAATCAGAACTTAGGATCTACGAAATATGGATCTTGGAAATTTTTAAGTTGTCAGAAATGAAATGGACCTCATAAGGATTATTTATCCTAGGCATTGTTGTTAAGTATCGTCACGTCAGTTCCAACTCATAGGGACCCTGTATAGGATTTCCAAGGAGCAGCTTGTGGGTTTGAGCCACCTACCTATGGTTAGCAGCCCAGTGCTTATCCTACAGTGCCACACCAGGACTCCATCCTAGGCATTAGAGAACTGAAATGAGTAGGTGCTGGCCATTTTGAATCAGACAGTCATATTTTTTTAATGACAAACTCAAACGGAATAGCGTTGCATTCATCATCGAAAAGAACATTTCAAGATCTATCCTGAAGTTCAGTGCTGTCTGTGATATGTTATATGCCTATAAAGAAAACCAATTAATACAATTATTATTCTAATTTATGCACCAACCACTAAAGTCAATAGTGAAGAAACTGAAGAATTCTACCAACTTCTTCAGTCTGAGATTGGTCAAACATGTAATCAAGATACATTTATAGTTAGTGGTGATTGGAATGCAAAAGTTGGAAACAAAAAGGAAGGATCAGTAGTTGGAAAATATGACCTTGGCAGTAGAAACAAAGCTGAAAATCCCAATATAGCAAGACCAACAAGTTCTTCATTGCTTATAAATAACTTTTTTCAACAACATAAATGACAGTTATATACCTGGACCTCACCAGATTGAGTACAAGGAATCAAATTGACCATATTTGTGGGACTGGATGATAGAAAAGCAGAATCACATCAGCCAAAACTAGACCAGGGACTTACAGTGGCACAGACCATAAATTGCTAAAAGGAAGTTCAGGATGAAGCTGGGTAAAATTTAGACAAGTCCATAAGTGCCAATATAGGACCTGAAGTGTATCTCACCTGAATTTGAAGACCTTCCAAGAACAGATTTGACACAGTGAACACTAATGACCAAAGGCCAGATGAGTCATGGGATGACATCAAGAACCTTATATATGAATAAAGCAAAAGGTTATTAAAAATAAAGAAAGGACCAAAGAAGAGACTCAAATTTGCTCTTGAACTAAAAGTAGCTAATATTAATAGAAGAAACGATGAAGTAATAGAGCTGAGCAGAAAATTTCAAAAGGCAGCTTGAGAAGACAGTCAAGTATTGTAATGAAATGTGCAATGATCATCAACAGGAAACATCCAGAAATTCAAGCTAGATTCAGAAAAAACCATTGAACTAGGAGTGTCGTTGCTGGGTCTTGGCTGAAAGAAAGAATATCAGAAAGATGTTTACTTGTGTGTTATTGACTCTGCAAAAGCATTCTACTGTGTGGATCATAATCATGGATAAGATTGTACACAGACCAAGAAACAGATCAAGAGGATTTTAAAATTAGGAAAGGTATGCGTCAGTGTTGTAGTCTTTCTCCATACTTACTCAATCTGTATTTTGAGCAAATAATCTGACAAATGGGATTATATGTAGAACATGGCCTCTGCATTGGAGTAAGACTCATTAACCTGGTATAGATATACAGATGATACAACCTTATTTGCTGAATGCAAAGACTAATTGATGCAGATCAAAGAATACAGTCTTCAATATGCATTGCCACTCAATGTAAAGAAGACAGAAATCCTCACATCTAGAACCATAGACAGCTTCACGATAAATGAAGAAAACATTGATGTTGTCATGGATTTCATTCTACTTGAATCCACAGTCAGTGTTCATGTTATCAGTAGTCTACTGCTGTATTCCACCATGTACTGCATGTTGTAAATCTGCTGCAAAAGACCTCTTTAAAGTGTCAAAAGAGCAAAGATATCACTTTGTGGGCTCAGGTGTGTCTGACCCAAGCCATGGGTTTTCGGTCCCTTATGCATTTGAAAACAAGACAGTGAGTAAGAAAGGCCACAGAAGACTCAATGTATTTGAACTGTTGTTTTGGCAAACAATATGCAATATGCCATGGACTGCCAGAGGAACAAACCAATTTGTCTTGAAAGAATTACATCCAGAATGCTCCTTTGAATCCGTGAAGGCAGGACTTCGTCTCATGCAGTTTGGACATGTTATCAGGAGGAATCTGGAAAAGGACAACATGCTTGCTAGAGGGTCTGTGTACAAAAATTAAAATAACAAAGGAAGACCTTCCATGAGATTGAATGACACAGTGGCTGCTCATTGGGTTCAGACAATTGTGAGGCTGGCGTAGGACTGGACAGTATTTCATTCTGTTGTACATATGGACGCTTTGAGTCAGAAGTGCCTCTAAGGCAGCTAGCAACAAAAACAACAGATATAGTCCATTATTTTGATTGTGATATTTGCTTCATGCATATGTATATCTGTCAGCATTTTTCTGTTCGTACATTTTAAATATATTTACCTTACTGTCAGTTATACCTCAGTAAATTGTTAAAAATAAGAATAAACAAAATCTCCTCATGGCAAATAATAACCTATAATTTTGCAATATTATGTGTTGAATTTTATCATTATATTATTATTGTGTTTTTATTGTTGTTGTTAAGTGTTTTTGAGTCAGTTCCGATTCACAGTGACCCTGTATAGGGTTTCAAAGAAGAGGGTGGTAAATTTGAACCACTGACCTTGCAGTTCAAACTGACCCTGCAGTCCAGTGCTTTATCCTACAATGCCACACCAGGACTCCATCGTATGTTTAGGAAGTACAATTTCCTACACTAGACCTATTGTTTCAGCAAGATGTAAAGAAACACACATTTACTTTTTATAAAAATATTATTTTGAAGATGTTATGTAATGTAGTCAGTGTTTTTGTAATTTATTCTTATACTAATTTGAAATATGGGGAGTGAGGTGGCTCTGTATGAAAACACTGGAGTGCGAATCACAAAGTTGGCAATCCGAGTCCACTAGTTATTCTGAGGGAGAAAGATGAAACTTTCTGTTCCCACAAAGGTTTCACAGCCTCGTAGACCCTGTACAGGGAGGGTCACTATGAATAGTCTATACTTACCAACTTTTACTCAGTACAGTCAGTTACATGTAAATTTATCATTTATGTTATTATTTTAAAAGTCTTTTAAAAATACATGTAAGCCCTTTTATTTGTAGTCTGTGAGAAGTCCAGGTGTGGCTTTTGAATGTAAATTCAGATGAAATTGATTCCAAAGACTGGAAATAGTATATGGGGAACTTGTAAGAGTCCTGTAGGGTAAGCACTGGACCACAAGGTCAGGTTGAACTACAAGGTCATCGGTTCAAACCTAGCAGCCACTCCTCAGAAACCCTATACAGGGTCATTATGAGTCGAAACCGACTTGCCGGCACTAAACAACATAGGATCCCTGGTGGTACAGTGCCTTGGCACATGATGTCTAAATGAGATGTCAGTGATTTGAACCCACCGAACTCCACAGGAGAGAGATGTGGCCGACAGCTTATGTAGAACTAGAACTATTTACATAGGGTTCAGAATCCCTATGGAGTAGCTCTGTAGGGTTGTTACCAGTTGGAATTGAGTAGATGACAGCGGATGTGGTTTTAATTTTATATACTACTGGTGGTGGTAGCTATGTGCCATGGAATCAGTTCTAACTCACAGTGACCCTGGACAGGGTTTCCAAGGCTTTAAGTCTTTACGGGAGCAAAACTCCTCATCTACGCTTACACTACCAGATCATAACGTAGTGGTTACGAATCGGGCTGCGAACTGCAAGGTCAGCAGATCGAAATGACTAGCTGTTCTGCGAGAGAAAGATGAGGCATTCTTCTCCCATAAAGATGCACAGCCTCGGAAACCCTGTACAGGGTCGCTATGAGTCGGAACCGACTTCACGGCACATGACCACTACCACCACCACCACGCTTATACTACTAGGAAGTGATAAAGGAACTCTGATAGCATATAGTGGATTATGAGTTGGGCTACTAGCCGCAAGGTCAGCAGTTTGAATCTTCGCGTGAGAAAAATTAGACCTTCTGCTTCCATAAAGATTTGCATGTATGAAGCTTCCAGGCTAAGACAGATTATGAGTTATAAATAAGGGATCCACTTCTAGGAGACTACACACTGTAAACTTTATGAACAGTGGTGGAACATAGTCTGGTAAAACGCCAGAAGAGAAGCTTTTCTGGCTGGAAGGCACTCAAAATACAACCAGGGAAAAGCGCCCTTAGTAGAGTTGACCTTAATAGTGTGGATAGAGCAAAGCTTTTGGTACATTCCTTTGCCAACAGGACATAACTCAAAGTTAGAAGAAACAGCTGCAAACATCTATTAATAATTAGAATGTGGAATGTTCAATGTATGAATCAAGAAGAACTAGAAGTCCTCAAAAATAAAATGAATCACATAAAGATTGATATAATAGGCATTAGTGGAGCCTTGGTAGAGTAGTGGGTTACAAGTTGGGCTGCTAAATGCAAGATCAACAGTTCAAATCTACTAGCTGATGCATGAGAGAAAGATAAGGCTTTCTGCTCCCATGAAGATTTACAACCTTGGAAACCTTATACAGGGTAACTATGTGTTGGGACTGACTTAGGCACACAACCACCAACTACTAGGCATGTGGTTGTTACGTGCTATCGAGTCAGTTCCAAGTTATCGCAATCCTGTATAAGGTTTCCAAGGAGCAGCTGGTGAATGCAAACAACCGACCTTGCAGTCTAGTTCTTATCCTACTATGCCACACCAGGACTCTACAACTCAAACTGCAGTGTTGGCTTAAATGTACCTAAATCTTTACTACTTTCTTTGCATATCTTTTTTGTGTTTTAATCTGTAGGTCTTTCATTGTTTCCTTGCCTTATGACACTGTCTCAAACACATAGTACAGTGCCAGTTAGATGGGGTTAGAGTGGACATTCTTCACTTGTCTTTGGTCTTAGGAAGGAATCATTCAGTCCCTTATAATTAAGTCTGATGTAAGTTGTAGGTTTTTGTAGATGTCCTTTTGTCAGTGTCAGGACATTCCCTTCTATTACTAGTTTACTGAGACATTTCATCGTAAATAGGCTTTGAACTTTGTTAAATGATTTTTATGTGTCTGCTGAAATGATTTTAAACTTGCATGCATATAATGAAATAGTTTTAGTATAAGCAAAGTAAACCCAAGGAGCAAAATAAAGAAAATAAAGGACACTTCCGAGTAACTTTTTATTAATGATGCACTGCCAGTGAATCAGTCCTGACTCATAAATGAATATATTCTGACTCACAGCAAATGCACATTTAGAGAAGATACAGGAGAATCAAAAAGTGCAATTATGAAGCTTAGTATCGTGGACAAATAAAGAACCGTGTACCTAAGAATCAATTCACAGTCTTGTCACATCCATAAAACATGTTTAAGAAGTAATGTACTATTCCAGTCCTGGTGTGATGTAGTTGGATAAGCACTGGACTGCAAGGTCATTTGAACTGCAAGGTTGGCAATCGATTTTCAGAAACTCTACACAGAGTCACTATGAGTCGAAACCAACTCAACTGCAATTAACAACAATAATCCATAATTTATTTTTTTATAAAGTTCAAACAATTAGCCTTATTACAGACTGCATTCTTGAACCTGAGTGTTATTCAGTCCATTTTAAAAAGATAAATTTATACCCATACATATGAAAATAAAAAATAATACACACTTACAGTGTAATACACATTATTTTCAAAGTCTACCATCTCTGTAATTGTGATGCATAACTCAATCTACAGTATCTTAGATTTGATGAAACATGGAAAAAATGTCCTATAGACTCAAGAAAATATGTAGAACTGAACTATAATGTGAATATAGGGAAACCACTCTTTTCCATGTCTTTGCTGATTGACAAGATGAAGCCATGTTACCAGCAATGATTGTATAAACAGGTCTCCTTAAGTTTCTCCTCAATTTGAATGTCCTAATTCTATAAATCCTCTTGTGCCCAATTGTTTGAAATGTTGTTAGATAATTCTAGTTTAAATATTAGTTGGGGCAATAGAAGAGCCTCAAATTTAATTGGTTTTAAGGTTCTGGTAGAGTAGTGGTTACGAATCGGGCTGTGAACCTTAAGGTCAGCAGTTCAAAACTAGCCAGCCGCTCTGCAGGAGAAAGATGAGGCTTTCTGCTCCTGTAAAGATTTACAGCCTCGGAAACCCTGCACTGGATCGCTGTGGGTCAGAACAGACTTGACGGCACTTAACAACAACAAAGGTTGTAAGACAAGTATTTTGAGGGGGAAAATCGTAATTCAGTGGGACCACTGATTAAGAACAAGCACATGTTTTCTTAACCACTAAAAGGGAAAAGAATAACTGTAGTTAAGGCAGGGATTAAAACAAACAAATTGAAAAAGAAAAACTAAGAATAGGTTGGAAATAGCAGGGTCTTCCTTGAATATTTAATACAGACACTTCAGATGCAACATGAGCACTGACTGTTTACAGGAAAGCATGTGTTTTCTGATAAATGAGTTCAGTCTGTTTACTGGATAAATAGTCATGTAAGAGGACATAGAAAATAAGTCATTTTTTGAAATAGCAATATTGTACTCACTCATTATTAAACATTTTCTGATACCAAGGAGAGGAAAATGTGCTGTCCGCTCTTGAGACACATGTCTGAAAAAAGATACATAAGAAACTAATCATGTTTATTTATATGTGTGATATATTTCATAATTAAGCATTGTTTTATAATTATTCATGAAGTCATAATCTGCTTTACCTCTCAAAGTGCTAGTTGATTTAATTCAGTGCTATATTTGCCATTTTAAAATTTTGTTCTAGATTTTTCTTGAAAGGGAAAAAGCACATGGTACTCTTGAATTGTAATTATTACTGCTCTATCTTATTAAATGCCATCAAGTTGGTTCCAACTCACCCCAACCCTGTGTAGGGTTTCTGAGGAGCAGCTGGTAGGTTTGAACTGCCAACCCTGTGGTTTACAGTTTACTGCTGATTCTACAGCAACACCATGAGTCATAATTTACAATTTAGACATAATAATCAGTTTTGTGAATGATTTATTTTTCATTTTCTTCTCTAGTCAACAGAGAAACTATTCAACTAAATAGTTAAAAAAAAAAAAAAAAAAGAGGGTTAAGATGTTCGGTGTGTTTACTTTTCTGAAAGATGCTTTCTTTCCAAAAAGGTGAAAATAATACTGGGTGTGATCATTTATTAGTTATATGTATTTTAAAATATTAATGCTTTTTAAAATAACACATTGCTTATGCTTTGATATTTACCTAGATTCAAGAGTAAATGTGTCTAAAATTGACTTGACTTAGTTATTTCCCAATAGATTTTTATCTGTCAACTTCAAATCATCTTATATATTTCAAGAATAATTCTTGTGTAAACAGGTAATTCATTACACACTTCCTCACATTTGTGTGAAAATAAGTGTTGGTGGCTCTTCTTGTAGAAATATTGTTATCTGCCTTGGAGTCGGTTCCGACCCATAGCGACCCTGTACAGGGTTTCTGAGGCTGTCAATCTTTACGGGAGCAGAAAGCCTCATCTTTCTCTCACGGAACAGCTGGTAGTTTCGAACTGCTGACCTTGCGGTTCACAGCCCGAATCGTAACCACTATGCTACCAGTATTTCATTTGTTTTTCAGGTTGTTGAGGATTCTTGTTGTTGTTTCTTACATACTCAGTGATGTTAATGATTGTTATTGTTTGTTTCATAGGATCAAAGAGGATCAGTGACAGTGAAGTCTCTGACTATGACTGTGATGATGGAATCGGTGTAGTAACAGGTAAGAACTTCGTATCTATCGTTTTAAGAAAGGACCATAATCACTATTGTTGTTGTTGTTAAGTGCCGTCGAGTCGGTTCCGACCCATAGCGACCCTGTACAGGGTTTCCGAGGGTGTAAATCTTTACGGGAGTAGAAAGCCTCATCTTTCTCCCGCGGAGCGGCTGGTAGTTTCGAACCGCTGATCTTAAGGTTCGCAGCCTGATTCGTAACCACTACGCTACCAGAGCTAATCACTATTACTTAACAAAAAAATCATGAGAAAGAACTAACCTGTTTTTTCATTCTCCAAAACAACTTTATAATAGCATTATGGCAATTTAAACATTTGCTGCTATGACACCCCAAACAATCATTAGACTGAATAGTCATACTGAAAGATACCAGAGAAGAAAATATTTATGAGTTTTCTGCTTGTTAAACTAACAAATAATAAGGGTTTTACTATATTGCAAAATTGGAACTATTTTATACTACACTAACTTGGAGTCCTGGTATGATGCTGCAGGGTAATGCCCTGGACCTAAAGGTCGGTGGTTCAAACTCACCAGCCACTCCTCAGAAACCCTATATAGGGTTGCTATGATTCAGAACCAACTCTATGTTACTTAACAACAACTTGATAAAAACAGAAAAGAAAATCATTTCTGTTTCACCAACATGCCCAAATATGTGAAATATTTGAATAGGCATTTTGAAATTTTTTTTATTGTTGTTATATTTAGTATCTTGAGATCATTTCCTTGTATATCTACATTTTTAAATTACAATAATATAGTTTAAAATAAGCTTATAGTATTGTATACAACATACACCCAGTGCCATCAAGACAAATCTGACTATGTAGGGTGTCTGAAATCTTTACAGGAGCAGAAAACCTCATGCTTCTCCCACAGTAGGTTTGGTAGGTTTTAACTGCTGACCTTACAGTTAAAATGCCAGCACCTAACCCACAGCACCACTTGCTAGGCAAAGTAGTGGTTCTCAAACTATGATTCTGTTATTATTAATGTTATAAAAATGTTTTTATTATCTTCTTAAAGGTTAATAGACTAAAAATTTTCATAATTATGGCTAATTTTACCCTAATGAAATATGTTCTATTTTATGTTAAACATGCTACAGTTGCATCATTGAAAGATATCATCTTTTACTGACTTATTTTGATATGGTGATGGTGGTGGTTATGTGCTGTGGAGTCGAAACCGACTCATAGCGATCCTGTACAGGGTTTCCGAGGCTGTAAATCTTTACAAGAGCAGAAAACCTCATCTTTCTCCCACAGAACAGCTGGTAGTTTCGAACTGCTGACCTTAAATTCACAGTCCAATTCGTAACCTCTGGTAGCGTAGTGGTTACGAATCGGGCTGCGAACCTTAAGGTCAGCGGTTCGAAACTACCAGCCGCTCCGCGGGAGAAAGATGAGGCTT
>NW_006408519.1:3894209-3902596 GCF_000296735.1 Chrysochloris asiatica
ACACACACACACACACACACACACACACAAACCCCCCACTCACCGCCATGTAGTGGGTTCTGACTCATAGTTACCCTACTGGCTTCTGAGGCTGTAAATCTTTCTAAGAGCAGAAAGCCTAATTTTTTTCTCCTGTGGAGCAGCTAGCTGATGGTTTGAATTGATGACATTGGGGTTAGCAGTCCAGCGCTTATCTTACAGTGCTATCAGAACCCTTTAATAGTATTTAGAAAACCCATATACTGTAATCATAAAAAAGATTATTTCCTATCTTTACAGTTTTTCTGCCTATGCACAGACTATCTGGTACACCATTTAATTATCCATTGAGAAGAATAGACTGCTGTATATAATATCCTATAGTTTGTTACTGGAGTCTTGGTGTGGTGCTGTGGGCTAAAGCACTGGACCATAAGGTTAGTTGGAACCACAAGGTCAGCAGTTCAAACTCACCAGCCTTTCCTTGGAAATCCTATACAGGGTCACTATGATTTGGGACAGACACAAAGGCACTTAAAAACAGTTGGTAATTTTGAAATCCAGTGTCATTTTGAAGTGTACTCTGTTTTTATGCAAATAACATGCCCTATATGTTTGTTTGCCAACAGATTCTCCCAGTGGCCCTGATTCTCCCTGTGGGCCCCGCCCTCTCCCCCCAGGTATTTTCTTAAGTGCCACTGTGTCAGCTTTCCACCCCCACATTGTTGTAAAAAGATTAGCATAGCACATTTACAAAATTACCTCCAGGGATGAGGGAGCAAATTGGAAAACAAGCAAAGTGGCATGTGTTATTTGCATAAAACACTGTAGGCCTCTGTTATTTGCATAAATTACTGTAGTTCTTTCATGCCATACTACATTAAGTGTCCCTGAGTTAATTCAGATTCATAGTGATCTGTGTTTCCAAGGAGCAGCTGATGGGTTTGAACTCCCAATTTTTTGTTCAAATCGACCTTGGGGTCCAGTTGTTATCCCACAGCACCACACCAGAACTACACATTTGTTTTTGTGGTTGTTAAGTGCCATTGAGTTGGTTCTGACCAATAGTGACCCTGTGTAGGGTTTCCAAGGAGCAGCTGGTGAGCTTGAACCTCCAACCTTGTGAAACAAACCATCTTTGCAGTCCAGTGCATTAACCCACAGTGCCAGACCAGGACTCCTTGAACTACACATTGAGAGTAGATTAAGTACTCCTTAGGTTCTGTCTGGAGTCCTGGTCTGTGCTGTGGGTTAATGCGCTGGATTGCAAAGTTGGTTTGAACCGCAAGGTCAGCAGTTCAAGCTTACCAGCTGCTCTGCGGAAACACTATGCAGGGTTGCTATGGGTTGGAACCAACTTGACGGCATTCAACAACAACAGGTTCCGTCACTGTTACGCATTTCTAGGACATCTCCATGGGCACCAAAATCAGGGTGATTATATTGTAGTTTCCATTTAGTAGGGAGTCCTGGTGTAGTGCTATAGGGTAAGTACTGAACTGCTAGCTGCAGGGTTGATGGTTCAAATCTACCAGCCCCTCCTTGGATACCCTATACAGGGTCACTATGAGTCAGAATTGACTCAAAGGCACTTAACAGCACCACCATTTAATAGACTTATCACTTAAATATGATGTATTTACATTTACAATGACATTTACATGAATTTCATGATAACTAAAGTAAACACCAGCTGCTCCTTGGGAACCCTATACAGGGTCACTATGGGTCAGAATAGACTCAACTGCACTTAACAACAACAACAACAAGGTAAACATAGTCCTGGTGTCCTAGTGTAGAATAAGCTCTGGACTACCAACTGCAAGATAAGCAATTCAAACTCACCTGCCACTCCTTTGAAATCCTTTACAGGGTGGCAGTGAGTCAGAACGGACTCAACAGCTGTGAACACAACAACATGATCAATAGATTAATTTTGTTGAATGTATTTCTTATATTTCCTTTTCTTTATAGCCTTTTAGTTTTAAAGGTCCATACTTAAAATTAGTTTCAAGAGAGAATAAAAAATAAATATCTCAGTAAGTAGTATATAAACTAATTTAAAGAGTATTCGATTAATAAAATAATCTGATATTCTCTGGAAAATTGTTAAGGTTTCTCAAATGTGAATTGCATATGTACATATATATATATATATATTGTTGTTGTTGTTAAGTGCCGTCGAGTTGGTTCTGACGACCCGTACAGGGTTTCCGAGGCTGTGAATCTTTACGGGAGCAGAAAGCCTCATCATTCTCCCGCAGAGCAGCTGGTAGTTTCGAACTGCTTACCTTTAGGTTCGCAGCCCGATTCATAGCCACTAGGCTACCAGAGCTCCATATATATATATGGGTCACTATGGCTCAGAACTGACTCGATGGCACTCAACAACAACACTATACATATACACACACATATATATATAGTGTATCCCTTGCATGATTAAAGGATGAAAGGCTTAGTCTTAACATTTTAAACACTTACATCACATAGTATAAACTGTTGTACCAGCAAATGTGCATATACTTTGTCCATGCACAGATGCTAGTTTCTACCTCCAAACTGAATAGCTGTCAAATTAGGGTATCAGTTACACACATTCATAACCCATTGAACCTGAGCTTTCAACCTTTCTGAAGAAGAAAAGATTTTTGCTTCTTTATTCAATTCAAATTTTATTTAATTTCTCTAAATTTGCAAAATTATGCCTGAAGTCATATTTTCCATATGTTCTTTATTTTGCTTATTCCAGTTAACTCAAGACAGAGGTAATTTTGACATTTGCATTGCTAATTTTATTGTACAAAGTACTTGAAACTTTGATTGATACTGAGATTTAGGTTTCTCAGGTAAGCAACTCCAGATGTGAAGTCTGTGCCTCCTGATATACTGAGCAATATGTTGGAATGCTTAGTGGTTTTACTTGTGTGTGTGTGTTTGTAGCCCTAGTGACACATGTAGAATGGTCAAGTGCTTGACTACTAGCCAAACCTACTGGCTAAAACCTCTCTAGAGGCACCTCTGGTTTGAAAATATCTTAAATGTTTTGCTAATTAACTCTTAAAAGCCATCAGTATAATATTCTAACTTCCTAAGCCAATATAATATCCCCAGTAGTAATTTTTATCACATCTCAGTATTTTTCAGTATTATTTATATTTTCTAAAGCTATTTTCTAACACTATTTTAGAAATATAAAACTTGGTGTGGTGCTGTGGGTTAATGCAGTGGACTGCAAAGTCAGTTTGAACTGCAAGGTCTGCAGTTTGAACTCACCAGCTGCTCCTCAGAAACCTTGTGCAGGGTCGCAATGGGTCAGAACCAACTCTGCGACACTTGGCAATACAACAATATACTTCTTTTTAATTTCAGTGTCACTGCATTATCTTGGTTCTTTCTCTCTCTGTCTCTTAGCTTTTTATTATTGATGAGGATGTGCTGGAATGTTAAAGGGTGTAGCCATTGTGGAAAAAACCTATTTGGTAGTTCTGGAAGAAGTATGGTGCTGTTGGATAAGCATTGGATGCTAACCACATAGTCAGCAGTTCAAACTTCCAGCTGCTCTTTAGAAGCTGTATACAGAGTTGCTATGAGGCAGAACCCACTTGATGGAACTCAACAAAATAACAACAACAAAGAAGTTAAAATAAAATTATCATGTTGTTGTTGTTAAGTGCCTTACAGTAGGTTCAGATTCATAGCAACACAATATAGGTTCCAAGGCTTTAAGAGAGCAAAAAGGCCTCATCTTGCTCCTGTAAAGCATCTGGTGGATTTGAACTGACCACCATGTGATTATTAGTCCAGTGCTGATCTTACAGTGCTACCAGCGCTCCTAAAATTGCCATATAATGTAGAAATTCGAGTATGGAATCTGGAAGCTTTCTGCCTATAAGTAACTCCAGACTAGCAGAGAAGAATTCTATTTTGTGCCTAGTTTTAAGTGTTCAGGTACAGATTTTTCTTGAGTCCCTCATGCACCTCTGATAACTGAACTGCGAGAGTTAGAAACAGCATATTTGAAAGTGGGTTTTGGGCCACTTCCCTCTTAGGAATGTTCCTTTTTGAATGGTCGCCTAGTTGTGATTTCATACCCTGAGAGCATCAGAGACTGTAGACTTTCCTATCAGCAGCACTCCCCTTCCTGTGCTCTAAAAAAGTCATAAAATGAAGTAAGAACTTTGGAAATCCCACTCACCTGGGTCACTATTCACAATAAGTACAAACTTGAAACACCTTCAGCTTCCATCAACAGATGGATGAATAAACAAAAATGTGGCATATCCATACAAAGAAAAACGAAGTTATAATTCATGGATCTACCTAAGAAACATTACAGTATGTGAAATAACCTTCACTTGTCTGTCAGTTTGTTGTACTGTGGTGGCTTTCATGTTGCTGTGATTCTGGAAGCAATGCCACCAGTATTTGAAATACCAGCAGGATCACCCATGATGGGCAGTTTTCAGCTAAGCTTCCAGACAAAGACAGAGTAGAAATAAGGAGGCATGGATTACTTCCGAATATTTAGTCACTGAAAACATTATGAATAGCAGTGGAACACTGTAAGCACCAGAATATTGAATACTGAAACATGATGAAGAGCACCAGAATATTGTCAGATATAGTGCCAGAAGATGAATCCCTCAGGTCAGAATGCACTCAAATTAAGACTGGAGAAAAGCAGCCTCCTCAAAGTAGAGTTGACTGTAATGATGCGAACTGAGAAAAGCCTTTGCGTACTTCATTTGCTGATGGGGCACAACTCAAAAAGAAGAGAAACATCTGCAAGTATACATTAATAATCAGAACATGAAATGTACAAATTATGAATCTAGGAAAATTGGAAATTGTCAAAACTGAAATGGAATGCATACACATCGATATCCTAGGCATTAGTAAGCTGAAATGAACTGCTATAGGCCATTTTGAATCTGACACTCATATGGGTTCAATGCCAGGAATAACCAATTGAAAAGGAATGGCATTGTAAGGACCAAACTGATTTTACCTGATTTTGCCTACCTAGAAACTGCTTGACTAAACTCTAGTCAGGCTCAGGAAAGCATTTTAAATAGACAAGGCCTCAGTTATTAGTTCCCTCCAGAGGCAAGGTCAATCTCCATTCTGTACATTAGCCTGAACACGTCCTCTAGCTCCAAGAGTATGATATATGTATAAATAGCCAGGCAGCTCAAGGCCAGAGGCCAGATGTTTTCCTTTACCCTAGCCTAAGAACACAGACCACCAGTCCTGACCAATTAAACTGTAACATCTCATAGTTTGCCAATTGTTAACCAATCCAAAGATTGTAAAGCTGAGAAACCTGAGCTGTTTGAAAATTCTATAAAAACCCTGCAGACAATGAATTTGGGGCTCTTTCCCTATTCCGATGCGTCGGATAAGGTTAGAGACCTGGCTCGAGCTTGATTAAACAACCCTTATGTATTTGCATCGGTACACGGCTCCTGGGTGGTCTTTGGGGACCCCGAATTCTGGGCATAACAGCATCATATTCATCATCAAAAGAACATATCAGTATCTATCTTGAAGTACAATGCTGTCTGTGATAGGATAATACTCATACACCTACAAAGAAGACTAGTTAATACCACACTTATTCACATTTTTGTACCAACCACTAAAGCCTAGTGAAACTGAAAAAGTCTACCAAATTCTTCAGTCTGAAGTTGATCAAACATGAAATCAATATGTATTGATAATTACTAGTGAGTGAAATGCAAAGGTTGGAAACAAAGAGGAAGGATCAGTAGTTGGAAGATATGGCCTTAGTGATAGAAACAATACTGGAGATCGCATGGTTGAATTTTGCAAGACAAATGACTTCTTCATTGGAATACCTTTTAAACGACATAAAAGATGACTATACACATGGACTTCATCATATGGAATACACAGAAATCAAACTGACTACATCTGTGGAAAAGCTCCATGTAATCAATCAAAACAATAGCAGGGACAGACTTTGGAACAGCCTATCAATTGCTCATATGCAAGTTCAGGCTAAAACTGAAAAATATTAAAACAAGTCCACAAGAGTCAAAATATGAACATAAAGACTTCCCACCTGAATTTAGAGATCATTTGAAGAACAGATTTGATGCATTAGACACTAAAGACTGAAGACCAGAAGAGTTGTAGAACAACATCAAGAACATCATACAGGAAGAAAGCAAAAAGGTCATTAAGAAGATAAGAAAGAATGAAAAGGCCAAAATGGAAGTCAGAAGAGATTCTGAAACTTGAACTACAGTGTAGAGATGCTAAAGCAAATGGAAAAATGAGAAGAATAGAAAACTTCTAAGGGCATCTCAAGAAGACAAAGTCAACTATTATAACGAAATGTGCAAAGATCTGGAATGAGAAAACCTGAACAGAAGAACAGTCAACATTTTTCAAGCTGAGAAAGCTGAAGAAAAATTCAAGCCTCGACTTCCAGTATTGAAGGATGCAGAAAGCATCAAAATAAGATGGAAGGAATACATGCAGGGTCACTGTACCAAAAAGACATGGTTGATGTTCAACTATTTCAATAGGTAGCATATGATCAAGAGCCAATGATCCTGAAAGAAGAAGTCCAAGGTACGTTGAAGGCACTGACAAAGAACAAGGCATCAGGAACTGTGGACTACAAATTGAAATCTTTCAACAAACTGATGTGGCACTGGAGGCACTCACTCATCTATACCTGACCCAGGTCATGGTATTCTCAATAACCTCTTATACATGTAAAATTTGTAGAAGAATTGACGCATTTGAGTTATGGTGTCAGAGGAGAATATTAAAAGTACCATGGACTGTCAAAAGAGCAAACTAATCTGTTCTTGAATAAATACAGTCAGAATGCTCCTTGGAAGCCAGGATGGCCAGACTTCCTCTCTCATACGTGGGAGGGATCAATCCCTGAAGAAGGATCTTGTGTTTGGTAAAGTGGAGGATTGGTGAAAAAAAAGATGACCGCACAATGGGATGGACTGACACAGTGACCGCAGTAATGGGCTCCAATGTGGCAACGAGTGTGAGGTTAGCACAGACTGGGCTGTGTTTCATTCTGTTGTACCTGGGGTGGTTGCTATGAATCAGTATCTATTCAATGGCACCTAACAACAACAATGAGTAAAATAAATCAGTTACAAAATGGCGAATATTGTATGACCTCACTGATGGGAAATGCCTAGACAAGTCAAATATATAGAGACCAAAGTTTATTAGTGGTTACCAGGGGTTTGCATATGAGCATAGTCTGTCCCTGGCCTTTGTTTTGGCTGATGGTATGAAACTTTCCCTCCATCTCTTCCCATGTTTGTAGCCAATTTAATTCCTGTCTTTTCTAGCTGGCATATGGTGGTGGTGGCTGTGTGCCGTGGAGTTGGTTCCTACTCATAGCGACCCTGTAACAGGGTTTCTGAGGCTGTAAATCTTTACAGGAGCAGAATGCCTCATCTTTCTCCTACGGAACAGGTGGTAGTTTCGAACTGCTGACCTTGCAGTTCACAGCCTGATTCGTAATTACTACGCTACCAGAGCTTCTTCCTTTTATGTTGTTTTAAAAAGACATTTGCAATGAGTAAATCAGTGGTCTTTAAAAATTCTATCACTCAATTTCCAGCCTCACTTCTATCAAACCCATCTTTTCCTACTTCTGATCTTTCTTTTTTCCAACCTTTACTTTCCAGTCACTAGTAGTTATCAATACACCTTGATGACATGTTTGACCAGTTTCATACTGAGGAAGTTGGTAGAATTCTTGAACTTCATCATTACTGTCTTTAGTTATTGGTACATAAATTTGAATAATAGATCTTGAATTCACCAGGAATTGAAGGAATACAAATTGAAATCTTTTAACAAACTGATGTAGCACTAAAAGTGCTCACTCATCTATGCCAAGAAATTTGGAAGACAGTTAGCCAACCAATCGAAGGAGGTAAATATTTGTGCCCATCCCAGAGAAGTGACCCAACCAAATGTAGAAGTCATCAAACAACATAATAAATATCCCATGCAAGTAAAATTTTGCAGAAGGTTCAAAAACAGATCCAATAGTACATTGACAGAAGTACCAGAAATGAAAGCCAAGAGTCAGAAGAGGACATGGAACTAGGGACATCATTTTGCTGACGTCAAACAGATCTTGCCTTAGAGCAGAGAATACCAGAAAGATATTTACTTTTAATTTGTGTATTGTGCAAATGCTTTTACTGTGTGGATCATGACAAATTGTAGATAACCTTGCAAATAATGAGTATTCCAAAACACTTCCTTGTGCTTATGAGAAACCAGTACATAGACCAAGAGGACATTATTAGAATAGAACAAGGTTTAAAATCAGGAATGGTATGCCCAAGGGTCATATTATTTCACCATACTTATCCAGTCTGCATGAT
>NW_006408519.1:3903286-3908541 GCF_000296735.1 Chrysochloris asiatica
TGGCACAGTGGTAGCAGCAATGGGCTTAAGCATAACAACACTTTTGAGGATTGCCCAGGACCTGGCAGTGTTTTGTTCTGTTTTGCCTATGGTCACTGTTATCAGAACCAACTCTAGGACACTAATAGCAATAACGAAGGATGAGAGGAGGAGGTCTGCTAAGTACAAGATCAATAATGTGAATTCATCAGCAGTTCATGGGAGAAAGATGAGGCTTTCTGCTCCCGTACAAATGTACAGCCTGGGGAACACTTTACAGGGTCATTATGAGTCAGAATCACCTCTGTGGCTCACAGTAGCAGAAGCAGCAAGCAGAGGAGGGAGAAATGGGTTTTGTTTGGGATATTGAAAAACTTTTGAAAATAATAGTGATAATGGTTACACAACATGGTGAGTGTAATTTCACCGATTTTACACTTTAAATGATGTAAATGGCAACATTTTTTGTTATATATATTTTACCACAAATTCTTTGTAGAAATTAATTTTATCATCAACACTAATCTCATTTCAAGTGCTCAGTAGTCACATATGTCTAGTGGCTACCACGTTGAACAGCGTTGATGTAGAATATGTCCATCATTTCAGAGGTCTTTTGAGGAATGCTGTTCTATTATAAGAGAATTAATCTGCCCAAAATATCTCTACACTTCTTTGTGTCAGTGTTATCTCCTGAAATTATCACTTTAGATCATGAGAGCAACATTAAAACTAAGTAAACCACAGTGAAATCACTAGAATACAGTGACACAAGACAGCACTCAACAACAGCAACAATTTCTTCCAATGTAAAATGGGGATACTATGTTCTTTCAGGGTTGTTTTATTACATAATATATGTGTTCCTTATGTTTTACAAAATCATAGACAAAAAACAACATAGCTTGTGGGATGTAGGTTTCAAGAAGACCATTTGAAACCCATGCAGAGCTCTCTTTGTTGATGTAAAAGAATCCGACTGAGTTTTTTATGTTGATCTTGTACTCTGCCACTTGGCTGAATCTTTCAAATAGTTTTCTTATCCAGTCTTTGTGATTTTCTATGTATATCTCTGGCTAAGAATTCCAGTACACTATAGAATAGGAGTGATAAGAAAATGTCATTCTTGTTTGATCCATATTTGTAAGGCGAATGCTTTCAGTTTCTCTCCATTGAGAGTGATGTTGGTTGTTGATTTTTAGTATATGCCCTTAAATATGTTGAGGAATATCTCTTCTACTCCTATTTTGTTGAGTGTTTTTTATTATGAATGTATGTTGGATTTTGTCAAAACCCTTTCAACTTTATCAACAAAATGCACAAAGGGATAACTAAGTCTAGATGACTTTACTTTTATGTTTCTCCCCTTTAGATTATCGGCATAATGGTCGTGATCTTCAGAGCTCAACACTCTCAGTGCCAGAACAAGTAATGTCATCAAACCATTGTTCACCATCAGGGTCTCCCCACCGAGTAGATGCAATAGGAAGAACTAGATCATGGTCACCCAGTGTCCCTCCTCCACAAAGGTAAGCCCACGTCTACATTTTATGTGTAGCATGGTACTATAGGCCTGTTTGTTGTAAACTGTCATTGTTGTTGTTGTTAAGTGCTGTTGTCTTGGTTCTGACTCATAATGACACTTTGTATGTTTCCAAGGAGCAGCTGGTGGGTTTGAGCCACTGACCTTTCTGTTAAAACCGACTTGGCAGTCCAATGCTTTATCCTGCAGCTCTACACCAAGACTCCAAGTGATTATTAATCACCTATGAATATAATCAATTCTTGTGGGGAAAGGTTATTTAAGGGGAAAAAAAAAACCCTATTCAATAACCTCAGTAATGAAAGTGATATGAAAACTGGGTTACTCTGTAATGTTGGTTACTCTACGTAGTGTTCTATTGTGATAGTTAAAATCCTTGAGAAAGCAGCTGGTTTTAATAATGTGTCAATATTGACCATATTGGTCACTTTCTCTGATTATAATTTTAACTAATTATTCTCAATACTGATATGTGTTATTGAAAGCTGCTTTCCATAGGATAAGCATTGCACTGTGAACCAGAAGGCCAGTGGTTCGAGCCCACAATTACTCCGCAAGAGAGAGATGAGGCTTTCTGCTCCCAAAAGGTGTATTAGTCTTGGAAATCCTATGTAGGGTTACTAGGAGTCAGAATCGTCTCAAAGGCACTTACCAACAACAAACTTCTCAAGCATTTTAAATACATACCTGATGAGTCTTTAAAATTTGGAATAATAATCAACAGAAGAATAAAAAGATTAATGAGCAATGAGAAAAAAATACTTCTAAAGTCTACATCTGTTAAGTCCTATGTCTGGTTGAAATTTCTCATCAACATAGAATATTGCAGAGAGGCTTCATGGAGTAAAAATCATGTAAATAATATATTGTTGGTGTTGTTAGGTGCCTTTGCATTGGTTCTGACTTATGGCAACCCTATGCACAGCAAAACAAAGCACTGCCCAGTCCTGTGCCATCCTCACAATTCTGGTTATGTTTGAGCCCATGGTTGCTGCCACTGTGTCAATCCATCTCCTTGGGGGTCTTTTTCTTTTTCACTGACCTTACACTTTACCAAGCATAATGCCCTTCTTTAAAGAGTGCTCTTTCTTGTGAGCATATTCAAAATATGAGAGGCAAATTATTGCGATCCTCACTTGTAAGGAACATTCTAATTGTTCTTCCAGGACAGATTTGTTTGTTCTGCTGACAGTCCATAGTACTTTCAGTATTCTTTGCCAACACTGTAATTTAAATGCATCAATTTTTCTAGGGTCTTCCCTAATCACTGTCCAACGTTCACATTATATGAGGCGATTGAAAATACCATGACTTGGGTTGTTGTTGTTGTTAAGTGCTGTCGAGTCAATTCCAACCCATAGCGACCCTGTACAGGGTTTCTGAGGCTGTAAATCTTTACGGGAGCAGAAAGCCTCATCTTTCTCCCACAGAATAGCTGGTAGATTCGAACTGCTGACCTTAAGGCTTGCAGCCCAATTCGTAACCGCTACGCTACCAGAGCTCCTTATGACTTGGGGTAGGTGCACCTTAATACTCAAACTGATATCTTGAAGTCTTTTGCAGCAGATTTGCTAATGCAGTATGTAATTTCATTTCTTGACTGCTGCTTCCATGAGTGTTGATAGTGGATCCAAGCAAAATGAAGTCTTTGACTACTTCAGTCTTTTCTCCATTTTTTGTGATGTTATTTATTGGCCCGTTAAACATGATATTGTTTATTAAATTGTGAGGATTTTTTTTGTTTTCTTTACATTGAGATGTAATCCAGTCTAAAGTCTATAGTCTTTGATCTTCATCAGTAAGTATTTTAAGTCCTCTTTGTTTCCAGCAAACAAGGTTGTATCATATGCATATGTTGTTGTTGTTGTTGTTAAGTGCCGGGGAGTCAATTCCAACCCATAGCGACCCTGTATAGAGTTTCCAAGGAACAGCTGGTGAGCTTGAACAGCCAACATTGCAGTTCAAATGGCTTTGCAGTCTGGCACATTAACTCACAGTGCCACACCAGTACTCCTATGCATATGTTGTTGTTGTTGTTAAATGCTGTTGAGTCGGTTCCAACCCATAGCAACCCTGTATAGGGTTTCCGAGGAGTGACTGGTGTCCTTGAACCACCAGCCTTGCAGTTCAAATGGCTTTGCAGTCTGGCGCATAAACGCACAGCGCCACACCAGAACTATGCATATAGCAGGTTGTTAATGAGCTTTCCTCAAATCCTGATGCCCTGTTTTTTATATAATACAGTTTCACGGATTAGTTGCTGAGAATGCAGATTGAATTAAGTATGGTGAAAGGTTATAACTCTGGCACACACTTTTCTTGATTTTAGGCCATTCATTAACCCCTTGCTCTGTTCATATTGACTGCCTCTTGAGTTCCTCATGAGCACTATTAAGTGTTATGGAATACCTATTTTTTGCAATGTTATCAATAGTTGGTCATAATCCACCCAGTCAAAAGCCTTTGCACTGTCAATAATTTTCAAATTCAAAACGGCCAGTACTAGTCCATTTCAGTCACAAATACTTAGGATATCGATGCTTTTGCGTTCCATTTCAATTTTAACAATTTCCAATTTTCCTGGATTCATACTTCGTACATCCCATGTTCTGATTATTAATGGATGTTTGCAGCTGTTTCTCTTCATTTTGACTTGTGCCCCATCGGCAAATGAAGGTTCTGTGGGCTTTACTCCATTTTCGTCATCACAGTCAACTCTAAATTGAGGAGACAGCTCTTCTCCAGTCATAATTTGAGTGCCTTCCAATCTGAGGTGTTCGTCTTCTGGCACTATATCTGACAATATTCTGGAGCTATTTATCATGTTAAGGTATTCAGTATTCTGGTGCTGGCAGTGTTCCACTGCTATTCATAAGGGTTTTCAGTGACTAAATATTCAGAAGTAGCCCATGTCTCCTCCTTCTGTCTGGAAGCTCAGATGAAACTTGTCCACCATGGGTGACCTTGGCTGGTATTTCAAATACATGTGGCATAGCTTCCAGAATCACAGCAACACCCAAGGCACCACAGTGTGAGCAGCTGACAGAGGACTGGTGGATTTTACCCATAGAATCCTTCATTATTGAAAATCGAAGTTTGAATTTTCCTTCAGTTCTGTCAGCATGTTTTTCCCTTTTGGTTTTCTAATTCCAGTTCTTTAAACATTTCATTATAATACTTCCTTTGTCTTCACGAGCTACCCTTTGAAATTTGCTGTTTAGTTATTTCATTTCCTCATTTCTTCCATTTGCTTTAGTTTTTCTATGCTCAAGAGCAATTTTCAGTCTCTTTCTGAAATTTGTTTTTTCTTAATTTCTAGTCTTTTTAATGCCCTTTTACTTCCTGTATGATATTCTTATGAAAGACTTGAAAAAAAAAACAACTAAATTTAGATAATTAAAAAAATTAAAAGCCTACTGTTTAAAGTATGTAAACATAGCACAATATTAGCAATTATTGAATTAACTAATTTTCTAAATGTTGCTGTTGTTAATTGCTGTCAAGTCAGTTCATGGACATAGTAACCTACTCACAGTGACCCTGTATAGGGTTCTGAAGAGCGCATGGTGGGTTGAACTGCCAGTGATTTCCCTATAGCGCTAGAATTATTCCATTTTCTAAAGACTAATGATTTGCTGTGGGATAATGCTTGTGGACCACAGTGTCAGTTTGAACCACAAGGTCAGCAGTTCAAATTCACCACCCTCTCCTGGAAACCTGATCTAGGGTCGCT
>NW_006408519.1:3909261-3918906 GCF_000296735.1 Chrysochloris asiatica
CCCATGGAGCAACAGATCCTGTAACCATGACACCATCAGAACTCCATAAAACTATAATAGGCACATTTAAACCAGAAGAAAAATGGCATCACTATTTTGATTCTTCTTGTTGTTGTTATATGCCATCCAGTCATTTCCAACTCATAGCAACCCTGTATAGGATTTCCGAGGAGTGGCTGGTGAGTGTGAACTGCTGACCTTCTGATTCAGAACGGCCTTGCTGTCCAGTGCTTACCCTACAGTGCCACACCAGGGCAGTGTTGATTAGAAAAATTAAAAATTGAATGCAATATCAAAAATGTTATGTAGAACAAGGATATTTTATTCTAGAAAAAAGTGAACACTTAATCCAAAGGGATAATCAATACCACCATTTTGAATGATATGAGTTGTGCTTTGCCCCAAAAGAATCTGCACAAGATAATGTAATTATCTACATAGAAAACCCAGAATAATCACTATACTAATAGAATTAATATCTATGGAAAGAGACTGTGGAGAATCTCAATATCATCAGCCAAAACAAAGCTAAGAGATAACTGTGGAATAGGTCATCAATTGCTCATACGGAAACTCAGGTTGAAGCAAAAGAAAAGTAAAACAATTCCATAAGAGCCAAAATTTGACCAAAGAACAGATTTGATGCATTAAACACTAATGATTGATGATAAGAGAAACTGTGGGATAGGATCAAGAACATCATACATGAAATTTGGCGATTCACATTCAGCAGCTGCTCCTTGGAAACCCTATATTGGTCTCTGTGAGCCTGAACAGATTTGAAAATACTTAGTAATAAGATGGACAAAATGTTGAACGACACAGGAAACATCAAAAGAAGATGGAAGGAATGCAGAGTCACTGTACTAAACTAATTTTGTCAATGTGCAGCCACTTCAAGAGGTAGCATGTGATTAAGAACTGGTGGCATTGAAGGAAGAAGTCCAAGCTGTACTGAAGGTGTTGGTGAAAAACAAGGCTCCAAGAATTGATAGAAGACAAATCGAAATGTTTCAAGAAATTGATACAGTATTGGAGGCACTCATTCATCTATCCCCCAAAATTTGGAAAATAGGTACCTGGCCAATGGATTTTAAAACATCCATTCCAAAGAAAGGTGACCTAACAGATTGTAGAAATCATGCAACATTATCATTAATAGCACATGTGAGAAAACTTTTTGCTGAAGGTAATTTAATAAATATTGCAGCATTACATCAACAGGAAACTGCTATAAATTCAGGTTGGATACAGAAGAGGACATGGAACTGGGGATATGATTGCTGATGCCATGTCGAGCTTGGATGAAAGCACAGAATACTAGAAAAATATTTACTTGTTCATTATTGACTATGCAAAGGCTATTTGGATTATAACAAAGTACGGATAACATTGTGAAAAATGGGAATTCCAGAAGGCTAAATTGTGCTCATGAGGAACCTGTACAAAGACCAGTAGGCAGTGACTGGAACACAGCAAGAGGATTTTGAATGGTTTAAAAATCATTTAGGAAAGGTGATTTTTGCATCAGGGTTGTTTCCTTTCACTGTATTTAGTCAGTCTGTTTGCTGAGTAGATGATCTGGGAAGCTGGATTATATTGAGAAGAATGTGGCATCAGGATTGGAAGAGGACTTATTAATAAATCTGAAATATGCAGATGACACAATCTTGCTTGCTGGAAGCGAAAAAGACTAGAAATACTGATTAAGAACTAAGACTACAGCCTTCAATATAGATTACATCTCAATGTAAGGATGTACAACTGGCATCAAAAATAACATAATGATAAAAGGAGAAAAGATTGATGTCAAAGAATTCAGTTTAATTGAATCTACAATCAACATTCATAGAAGCAGTAGCCAAGAAATCAAAGGATGTGTTGCAATCGGCAAATCTGCTTCCAAAAATCTCTCTAAAGTGTTACAGAGCAAAGAAGTCATTTTGAGCAAAGATGGTTGGCTCAAGCCTTTTTTGCATACAAAACCTTGACAATGAATAAGGAAGACTAGTGAAGAACTGATGCATTTGAATAATGGTGTAGGCAAAGACTTGTATATATCTTAGATTGCCAGAAGTAAAAACAAACCTGATTTGGAAGAAACCCAAATCTATTTTGGATTACTCACTGGAAACGAGGATGGTGAGAGTTCATCACTTGTACTTAGGAAATGTTTTCAGTAAGGACTAGTTCTTGGAGAAGAACATTACACTTTGTAATGTGGAGGGTAGCAAAAAAGAGGAAGACTCCCAGTAAGATGGATTGATACAGTGGCAATAACAGTGGGCTCAAACAGAGCAACACTTGCCAGGCTGTCTCAGGACCATGTAGTGTTTCATTCTGTTGTACACTGGGTCACTATAAGTTGGAACCAATCCAATGGCACTTAACAACAACAGCCACCTTGTATCTTATAACATGCCAAGTCATGATGGTTCTTATGTCTTAAAGGGCTGATGTGTGTGATAGTGGATGGGAATAGGAGCTGAAGGATGAGACTATTTAGGCAGTTATTGCTACATGGGCAGGAAGATGGTTGTTTGGACTAGTGCTATATGAGGAGATGGTGAGAAGCAACAGATTTTGAATTATTCTCGTGAGTTCTGAATTTATGTCCAACTTCCTATGAGGAAGCTCTATATCTATTCATATACTCCAAACATGTCCAGCACTGAATTCACTTTCTCCATACAAATCTTGTTAAATGTCATCAAGTTGGTTCCGACTTATAGCAATCCTGTAAAGGGTTTCCGAGTTGTAGCTGGTGCGTTTGAACTGTTGACATTTCGGTCCAGTGCTTTTCCTACAGCGCCACTCCAGGACTCCACACAAATCTGGTGTTCCATATTATCTTTGAGTATCACTATCATCTGCCCTAGTTAGATACCTGTGAGTCATCTATTGGTAGCTTTGATGTTCCGGATTTCTATCCCCATTGGCATTAGATTCCTTTGGACTCCTTAGGTATCGGCCCAACTAACTCCCAACATTTTCTGAGCCTCCAGTTGAAATATATACCTATATGCCTAAGGATGCAATTAGTTAAAACAAAAAGGCCCTGGCAATACAGGGACTTTTATTTTTTTCTAGTATCTGTATTTTAGGAGACCTAGTAGCATAGTGATGGGAGTCCTGGTGTGGCGTTGTGGGCTAATGCATCAGACTGTAAAGCCATTGGAACTGCATGGTCAGTGGTTCAAGCTCACCAGCTGCTCTTCAGAAACCCTATACAGGGTCACTGTGGGTCAGAATTGACTTGATGGCACTTAACAACAATAACAGTAGCCTAGTACATTACCAGCTCAACTGCTGATTGCAAAGTCAGTAGTTTGGATCTATAAGCCACTCTGTGGGAGAAAGATAAGGCCTCAGAAACCCTATATAGGGTTGTTATAAGTTGGAACCGACTCAGTTTCTCACAACAACAACAAAAACAACATCAACAAAGATTTACAGCCTTGGAAACCCTTTACAGGGTCACTATGAGTCAGGATCAGCTCCATGGCATACACCCACCACTCCCGCTACCAGTATCTTTATTGATAAACCTCACTTCTTAGTGTGACATATGATTATGCACTAAGACATTGAATGAATCTTGTTATTTCAGTCGGAATGTGGAACAGGGACATCGAGGGACACGTTCATCTACTGGACATTATAATACAATTAGCCGAATGGATAGACATCGTGTCATGGATGATCATTATTCTCCAGACAGAGACAGGTAAATATAATTAAATACTATTAGACTTCGTTCTTATCACTACTGCCTTCAGAAAGTGTTACCAGGAAATGTTTTCATCCTGCTTTTAGGGATTCCTTTATTTGAGTTTCTGAAACATTTTTCCTTTAGAATAACCCCATTCATTCTTATGACCATCACATCAAATTTTTTTTTAAAGGCAGTTTTTTTCATTTGTAAGGGGAAAAAATCTTTTTTTTTTTTTGCAATTTTGGTCCTTTCTTAAAAAAAAAACCCAATTAAGTTAGTGAATTTGCATGTGGAGTTGTAGCAATAATTGTAATGAAACACAATGTTTCATTTTCCTTACCTTTTCATAATCAATTATTATAAACACTCACATACAAATATACTTTCATGAGGCAATAACTATAAAAGTCTTTCATGTTTATGAGAGACTTACCATGACTGATATCCATAGTAGTATATGGATATATATTTAGAACAGAGGGTGGTTTGCTTAAGAAACTGCCATGATTCATGAAGAGGTTTTCCTTTGTCGTTTTCAGTAAACATTTTATCCTATGTTTAGAAGATTTCTCTAAATTTATTCTATTAAATGTGATAAAACTGGAAGTAACCTGGTATGTCACAATGCTTCCATTGATTAGTCCTAATATTTTTAAGTTAGGCAAATTGATCAACACTGCTAATTGATGCTTACCCTTAGCTAAAATAAATCTTATAATATTTTCCCCAAGCTATCAAAGAGTTTGGGATAAAGATTAAGAAAGAAAAGTGAATTTACTACTCAGAGAATATTATAATAAAATGTCTCTTTGTATGTATCCTAAAACAATTTTATGAAAAATGATTATTACTTTTTAAATCAGTTAATATGAATGGTTGCTGTCAACATTTATAAATTTAATTATTTTATCTAAATCTAGGTTTTCAATATACTGTGTTTTAATACATTGCTCCAAAAGAAGTTTAATAAATTAGTCTTTATGTGTCAACAAGTATTGACTTTTTGTGCCTGACATCTGAGAAAAAATTAGAAGACACCACATTATTATCAATAGTAGTGTCAAGTGAAAGTTAATATAGTATTTTATTTCTTGTCAGTTGGTTTCATTTCATAGTGATCTATGTCTGTAAGGCTAGTTATAGACATGTTACCTATAGAAGTTGATGTTTATTAAGTATAGTAGTAGTGAAAGGGTAACTATATTGGCATCATTTGGAGTTGGAAGAAGTCACATACTGTGGCTGAATGGGTGTTTTAGTTACCTACTATGATTCTAATGAGCTTAATTTGTTTCTAAAAATTATTCATATAGCAAGTTGTAACTCTTTTTTGTTGAAGTTTTGATCATGAAAATGGTGAGAGTGAAAGCTCTGTTTAAGTCCTTCAAGATTTTATAGTTTTTCCTTTAATGGAAAATTGACTGTGATATTTTATCTAAAAACAAAGAGATATACTCAAAAGCCTGAGGTAATATAATAAAATTCAGCTTACTCCTTACAATTCTATTCTATAAATTACACTGACAAGCAAAAATATTCGTATAGAATATATATATATAATGTTTTAATGATATTTTAAAGGAAAAAATGAACAAGAATTAATGGCAACAAAATTTGCTATTAGATTTTGGTGAAATATGACATTATATTTTTCTCATTCACTTTATAATCCCAAATTCTTTTAGTTTAGCAAAAATGTTCAAGTAGTTACCTTTAGAAATTTTGGGGAGGATTGAGCCATATGATTTCATTATGTTTTTATAGTGATAATTGACCTGAAAAGGTCATAAGTAATTACTCTTCATTGTGAACTGCCTTTATTATTGTTTTTTGAAATAAAGAAAATAAAATCACATTTAAAGAGTAATATAAATTCCTTTTACATATTAATTTCAGATTATGTAATATTATTATTCATCTACATAAGGAATAAAAAATTTTTGAAGTACAGTATGATCTGCCTAAGTGGTCTGTCACATTATTAAACAATAGGTACTTCACTTTGTGTTACATTAATATTCTAGAAGGTTTTCAATAACAGAATGCATCTTTAGGCATTGTAAAACTTATGCATTGTTTAGGTGGTAAAAATACTCTAAAATCATTACAGTGAATTTTACTGAACACTATTTATGGAGTTAATAGATATTGTTGATTATAAACTTTAAATTTCCTTTGAGATATAACTTAGGCATTTTGAAAGATCTATTGACCTTTCTTGTCAATAAGAAGTAATGCACTGGACCAGAATACTATTTTTTTTTAAATGTGCTCTATTTCATAGCATAGACTTTGAAACCCAATGACCTAAGGTTCAAATCTCGATTTTACCATTTGCTAACTGTGTATCTTTAGGTAAATGAACCTGTTTGACACTTAATTTTCTTATCTATGAAGTTAGAATATTAGTGCCAGCTATAAGGGGTTGAACTCCTGGTGTAGCACTGTAAGATAAGCATTGGACTGCGAACCATAAGGTCAGCAGTTCAGCTCCATCAGCTGCTCATTGGAAACCCTATACAGTGTTGTTATGAGTCAGAACTTGACTAGCTGGCACTTAATAACAATAACAGCAATATGGGTTGGTTTATTGCATAGTATGTGTTCATGCAATTTGCTTTATCCTTAATTAACACTTTTAAAGGATCTTACGGGTTTTCGAATAATTCACATTTTAAAGTGCTTTCCAATTGAGAAGAAAAACAGAAAAATCATTTAATTCTAAAAAGAGTTGGGCCTTGAAAACTGGGCAAGTGAGTAAATCTATAGACCCCCTGACACAGCAGCACGTCAGAGAGCCTCAGTATGAAAATGAAAGATTTCAGGGCAGTTTGGAAAGTTGTGCGTGCATTCACTTTGGCTCTTTGGAGTGAGAAATGATGCTATTTGACATTAATTTAGTACCTGGTTAAATTTAACAGATTTAAAAACAAAATTTAGTATTTGTGTCTTTTTCCTTTAGGTACTACAAAAATATATATCAAAATGTAATTGGATCTTTGCTTCTTGGAATATCTCACTTTATTATCCATTGGTCATAACCTGGTTTTGCTTTTGAAAGAATAATTGCTTCATTAACAATAATTCAGAAATCTACGTGTAGAGATATCAGCCAATATAATCAATTCTGATGACATTTTTCTTTTCTTCCCCATTTCTTCCACTTTGTGTACCATTCTTTTTCTGGTAAATCCTGGTAACTGCTATAACTCGAAACATATCTTATCTAGACTATGTGACGCTAATGTATTCCTATCACCTCAGAGATATCCTGCAGTATGCATTTTTATGTCTTTATTTTATTGTGTTTCAGGAACATATTGTAAGATGTTGTTTTTATGTGCCATCGAGTTGATGCCAACTCATAGTGACTCATATACAGCAGAATGAAACACTGTCCAATCTTGGACCTTCCTCACAATCATTAAGCCCATTGTTGCTGCCATTGTGCCAATCCATCTCATTGGATGTTTTCCTCTTTTTTGCTTACCCTTCCACTTCACCCAATGTGATGCCTTTCTCCAGGCACTGGTCCCTCCTGACAATATGTCCAAAGTATGAGAAACAAAGTCTTGCCATTCTGGCTTCCAAGGAGCATTCTTGTTGTACGTCTTACAATACAGATTTGTTTGTTCTTCTAGCAGTTCATGGTACTTTTAATATTCTTCTCCAGCACCATAACTCAAATGCATCAATTCTTCTACCATCTCCCTTATTCACTGTTCAACTTTTGCATGCATATGAGGCTATTGAAAATACCATGTCTTGGATCAGGCACAATTTAGTCCTCAAACTGACATCTTTGCTCTTCAACACCTTAAAGGGGTTTTGTGCAGCAGATTTTTCTAAAGCAATACATCATTTGATTTTTTGACTGCTGCTTCCTTGAGTGTTGATGGTTGATCCAAGCAAAATGATACCTTGACATAATCTTTTCTTCATTTGTCATGAAGTTATTTATTGCTCCAGTGGTGAGGATTTGTGTTTTCTTTACATTGAGGTGCAAGCCGTATCGAAGGCTGTGGTCTTTGATCTTCATCAATAAGCACTTAAGTACTCTTCACTTTCAGCAAGCAAGACTATATCACCTGCACATCACAGATTGTTAATGAGCCTTTATCCAATCCTGATGCCACATTCTTTTTCATGTAATCCATCTTCTTGGGTTATTTGTCCAGCATACATATTGAATAAATGTAGTGAAAGAATACAACAATCCTAGTGCACACCTTCCCTAATTTTAAACCATTCAGTGTTGTTTTGTTGTATTCGAATGGCTGCCTCTTGTAGTTTATGTACAAGTTCCTAATGAACTTGTACATTACAATGAAATGTTCCAGAATACTCATACTCATACTCATACTCATGTTCCACAGAATCAAAAGCCTTTGTATAGTCAATATAGCACAGGTAAACATCTTTCTGGTACTCTCTGCTTTCAGCTGAGAGCCATCTAGCATCAGAAATTATATTCCTCGTTCCACATTCTCGTCTGAGTCTGACTTGAAATTTTGATAGTTTCTGTCAGTGTAATATTGCAGCTGTTTATGAATTATCTTTAGCAAATTTCACTTGTGTATGATATTAATGATATTGTCCTGTGATTTTTGCATTCCGTTGGCATGCTTCTCTTTGGAATGAGCACAGATATGGATCTCTTCCAATCGGTTGGCCAGGTAACTGTCTTTCAAATTTTTTGGCATACATAAATGAGTGCCTCCAGTGCTGCATTCGTTTGTTGAAAGATTACAGTTTGTATTCCATCAATTCCTGGATCCTTGTGTTTTACCAATTCTTTTAGTGCAACAATGAAAGTCGAGGCTTGAATTTTTTCTTCAGTGCCCCAGCTTGAGAAATGCTGAGTGTGTTCTTCCCTTTTGGTTTTCTAACTCCAGGTCTTTGTTTTATTTCAGTATAATATTTGGCTTTGTCTTCTTGAGCTTCCCTTTGAAAGTTTCTGTTCAGTTTTTTTGCTTCCTCATTTCTTCCACTTGATTTAGCATCTGTTTGCTAGAGAGCAAGTTTCAGAGTCTCTTCTGACAACTATTTTCCTTCTTTCTTATCTACTTAATGTTTTCTCCTTGAATAATGTTATTGATGTCTTCCCACAATTCTTCTGGTTTTTAGTCATTAGTATCTAATTCATCAAATCTCTTCTTGAGATAATCTTTAAATTCTGGTGAAATATGTTCAAGGTCATAGTTTAGATCTTGTGGACATGTTTTAGTTTTCTTCAGCTTCAGCCTGAACTTGTAGATGAGCGATTGGTCTGTTCTGCAGTCTGCCCCTGACATTGTTTTGACTGATGATATGGAACTTTTCGACCATCTCTTTCCACACATGTCTCTTTCCACAATAGTTTATGTGCATTGTGTTTGGTGAGGTCCATACATACAAACGTCTTTTATGTTGTTTTAAAAAGGTATTTGCAATAAAGAAGTCATTGGTCTTGCAAAATTCTATCATGTGATCTCCAGCATAATTGCTATCACCAAGGCCATTTTTCCAATTACTGATCCTTCCTCTTTGTTTCCTAACTTTACATTCCAATTCCCAGTAATTATCAATACATCTTGATTACATGTTTGATCAGTTTCAGACTGAAGAAGTTGGTAGAATTCTTCAGTTTCATCATCACTGGCTTTAGTAGTTGGTATGTAAGACAGTTAAACCAAATCTAGTATATGTCATGTAGTCAACATAACACTAACAATACTGAAGACACAGAGCAGGAAGATTCATATTAATTTGGGGTTAGAATCTAAGCTTTTGGAAAGTATAGGTTTACTTAAGGATGGTATAGTTTATCTTTGGAGTGTCCTAAAAGAGACCTTCATCTAATTTAATAAAGTAGTGGAATTATTCACTATGAATAATTTTGTCTTGTCTTTAAATAATCTCTTAGAAAGTGAATTAGTGATCTAGTTTAG
>NW_006408519.1:3919292-3931073 GCF_000296735.1 Chrysochloris asiatica
TGGGTCAGAAGTGACTCGATGGCACTTAACAACAGCAACAATCTTTATAGAAGGTATCTGCCACATGTTTCTTCAGTAGAGCAGCTGGTGAGTATAAACCACTGACCTTTCAGTAAGCAGCTGAATGCTTAACCAATGCACCACCAGGACTTCTGAAGGGACATTAGGATCATAACATTAGGGTTCTGAAGAGGAACCTAAAAGGAGTGCTACACTACATCAGGATGATGCTTCTCACTCCGTCTCTAGTTGATTTTATGGGACTCCTTCTGGTGTGGCGCTCTGGATCACCACAAGGTTGGCTGCTCCTTGGAAACCCTGTATTGCTATGAATCAGAACCGACTCCACAATACTTAAAAACACCAACCTCTGTATTCGTTCTGGAGTTCTGGTGTGGCTCTGTAGGATAAGCACTGGTTTGCTAACCACAAGGTCAGTGGTTCAAACCCACCATCCACTCCTCAAAAGCCCGGTATAAGGTCACTGTATAGGTGTGGTGCAATGGGTTAATGCACTGGACTGAAAAGTCAGTTTGAATCTCAAGGTTGGTAGTTAAGTTCACCAACCACTTCTCAGAAACCTTACACAGGGTCACTATGGGTCAGAACCAACTCTGTGTCACTTAACAACATGAGCCAGATACAACACAATGGCACTTAACAGCAACAACAAATTAGTTTTGGAGTCCTGTTGTATAGTGCTTTAGGATAAGCACTAGACTGCAATGGTTCAAACCCACCAGCTGCTCCTCGGAAACCCTATACTCAGGGTCACTATGAATTGGAACTGACTTGATGGCACTTAATAACAACAACAACAGTGTATTAGTTCTATATGAAATTTGCTTGAGAAAGCAGAATTATCATCTGCTAAACAACACATTTTGAGAATGACTGCCTTAGCCAACTCATTTCACAACTGTAGCAACTCAGATAGGTAGTGTTTTGTTGAAGGACCACCGTGTGTTGTTGTGAAGTACCTGCATGACACACAGGCAGCCACATGGGGATCTCAGTAAACAGCTGGAAAGTTGCCACACCACCCTAGAGAGAAGTCAAGGCTGAAGTCAAGTGATGATTTACACAATAAAACCAAGTGATAGTATTTAAAAAAAAATCGTTGGACTATAGAGAAGGTTGAGGAATGACTCTTGGGAAACAGGTACCTCTAAGGTACACTGAGCAAGAGGACCCTGTAAATGAAGCGGAAACAGCTGAATCCAGGCCATATGTGTAAATGGTTAAGGCCTTGGGTTTTAATTTCATCCTGCTACTCAACACTTTCAGACTATGGTTGACCACAAGGAACTAAAATCATGGAAATGGAAGCCACGGGTAAGGGTGAACTACTGTATTTATTCTAAAGTTAGAAATACAAGTGTACAAATGACAGAATTCCAGGGTGGTTTTCACTTTTTACTGAAACAATGATTAGCCACCAAAATTAACTATTTTTTTTCATTAAAGCTTTTAAGAAAATAGGAAATTTTCTGTTAGTTCATGTAAATACTGCATCATGTAAATATAAATTGTTATTGTTGTTGTTAAGTGGTGCCGCGTCAGTTCAGACCCATAGAGACCCTGCATAGGGTTTTCCAGGAGTGGCTGGTGAGCTTGAACCACTGACCTTGTGGTTCAAACCAACTTTGCAGTCCAGCACATTAACCCACAGCTCTACACCAATGCTACATAAATAAATAAGAGAACCAGCTATTAATGGACTGCACTAGTGGTTTATTGTAGTCATGAGGCATGAAATGTAGCAAGGCCAACACCATGTAGTGTAATAAACGAAGTGAGTAAAAAGTATCAAATAGAATTAATAATAAAATTAATAACCAGAGAAAAGATCTTTATTTTCTTCTTTATTAAGTGGAAATTTTGAAGTCTTTTGTAGTAAATTTTCATGGTTAATGATTGAAAGAAAAAGATTTACCTCATAACATTTTGTAATTACTTAAAATATTGGAATTTTCCTTTTATTCTTTATTTCTTAAGCTTTCTGGTTATTCTGTTATTTTTCACTTGCTTTTCCTCCTAATGATAGAAAGAGATCACTATTATAGAACCTTTTCTAGATGGTGCTGAAGATGTTTGAGTGATCACTGAAAGATTTTATTTTGAAATATGGTATTTTTAAGTCTCAGTTGATTGTATTTTTGCTGTATTCTGTTTTAGATTATGTTAATCCCTTAGTACTGCCAGATTATATTGGGAGGAGGAGGCAAGCTTTTCAGTAACAATTTTCATTTGCTTTGCTTACTATCTGCTTATCTATTTTTAATCTCACCTTTTAAAATTAAACTATACCTTTTTCATTTCTCTCTCGATCTCATTTTATTCTTGTTTCTGCCACACTTGCAGTCATTTTCTTACTCTACCTCGCTCCAGATACAGGCAGACCATTGAGCGTCATCACAGGGATGGCAGGTATATTTTTCTTATGATTGAGTCTGTCTCGTAGAATTGCATGTGCCTGTGTACTGGTGTGGTATAATTCACTTATATTTCTGTTATGTGTAAATATATATAATTATATAGCAATAAAATAAAGGAATATAACTCTTATAAAACAATAGGAACTAAAACACATATAAACACTTTCATTGTAATTTCTTGTTGTTGTTAAGTGCTGTCAAGTTTTTTTGCTGATGAGCTTCTACTTTTGGAGAGAATTAGTTCACCAGTATTTGCGTTAAGTCTTGATAATCTAGGAGGATAGAGTAATGTTAACCTTTCAAAATTCCCACCATCCTCAGCAGAGTTCATCACTCAAGAATTAGGTAGCAGTAGTTGATTTGTGTTTCTGCTTACCCCTATGCCCACCCCCTAGCAGGCTATTCAGTCAATGAAGTCTTTAGAAGTACTGATGGAACTGTGATAACTTGTCAAAGAAGGCTGTGATCTACTTCCTCATCTTGAGAGATGACTCGAGATTTATGGAGAACCTGGGCTTATGGAGAGTCCTTGTTCATTTCTATCCTAGCAACACTCCTCTTTGCAAAGTGAGACTTTGCACTGACACATGTATTCAGGGTCACTGTGAGTCGGAACCGACTGCATGACACA
The DNA here is from genome assembly GCF_000296735.1 of Chrysochloris asiatica. Classification (NCBI taxonomy): domain Eukaryota; kingdom Metazoa; phylum Chordata; class Mammalia; order Afrosoricida; family Chrysochloridae; genus Chrysochloris; species Chrysochloris asiatica. The sequence goes on from NW_006408519.1 coordinate 3,922,362, forward strand.
CTGCCACCACCACCACCACCACACGGATAGTATAGCTCTAATATGCTGAGGAAATATATTTTATATTTGGAGGAAAGTATCAGTTATCTGGCATTTAACAAAAGAGGTGAATTGACTAGAATGAGAAAAGAAAGTATCTATCAAAAGTCAGTAATGTTCTCTTCAAGGATTTGAGCCAGCTAAGTGACAGAATTTTGTGGCTTTAGACAGAGAAGGAAATGGGGGTGATAAGGGTGTTGGTGGGCTCAGCTAGGACTAGGATAGACAAGGAATGTATGTGTCCTACTTGTCACCCTTACAACTTTTGTTTCAAAGTTCTTTGGAGTTATCTATGACCTCTTTTATCCGTACTAATTTAGTTCATGAAGAATTGATAATAAAAGTTTTGACAAAAATCATTGAAAACTAATGATTAAATTCTAAGGATTGAATTCTTGTGAATGAAAGTGGAAGCCAGCATAAAAGATAACATCAACAATAAGTCCTTAATAATCCATGCTTTGTTATGTCTTTCAGTAAGTCTGATTGAAATTTCATGCCTTACAGTTCAATTATTTAGTGTAGTTTTTGCTGTATTTAATTTTGTGGTTTTCCAGTCTCTGTTATTTTGCTCCAGTGTTAATAATCCTTACTTTATTTTTGTTTTATCTTTTTCTATTGTTGCTGTGTGTTATATTCAGATGCTGTATATTTTTGGTCTGAGTGGTACAGACCAAACTGTGAAAGTAGTTAGATGACTGTATCCTGACAATTGGCCATTGACTTTTCTCAGAAAGAGTATCATGAATAAGACATTACTGATCATATGTACTCTCTCTACTTATTCTTGTTTCTCATCATTTGAATGTAATTCATTGTAATGTGCCCTAGTGTAGTAAAATTATGTACACATTATCTTTTTTTTTTTTTTTTTGGTATAAGGACTCAGTTATCAATAAGTAGATTGCTTCAGTTCATTTATTCTCTCTTTTTTAAATGATGTACACATACACATTGAAAATATATATTCGTTTAAGTGTCCAAAGGATGCATTTTGTAAACCCACCTCCTGCCCACAGGCACACTGCTCTTCTCAATCTGTGGGCCTATAGTCTCTATGCCATTGTTTCTCTATGCTCTGTTTCTCTATGCCATTGCCTCTACCCCACCTCTGTTGTCGCTGATTTTCTGGTTAGGATCCCTCACTCCTCTCATGTTCTTCCTTCTTGATGGTTCTAGGGTCCTCTGTTCCTGAAATGGCAGATTAACTGCTCCCCTCTCATAGTTGTGCCTCTTCTACATTTACAGGTGTGACAATCACCATTAGGCCTGATAACAGTTACTCACATTTGAATCATAAAATCCTATCTTCCTCATCACCAGACTCAGCTGGACAAGAGGAAAGCTATTCAGTAGGGTTTCTGTCTTGCTCCCCTCATTCTGACACTAAGCACTGTCATAAAAGCTTGCAAGCCAGCCACTCTATGCCTTTTCATTTATTCTCTCAATTCACCACCATAGGTAGAATCAGCTTCAAGTTGGTTATCTATTTTATATGCTTGTTCACATTTTCAACCTCATCCTAAATGACCAATTTTGAAGGAAACTTTCTGAATTAGTTTTTTATGCCAACATTTGATTTGTGGTCAGGAATACAGATCATTAATATTTATATCAAAATAAAACAGGAAAATCCATTTCAGAAATAAATTACTAAATATCTTACTGTAAGATTTGCCATCTCTTAAATCATGGGTGCCAAAATTTATAACATAATTTGTGGGCCCTACAGAATTATCAATTTAAAAGTTAGCTTGCAGAGTTTACCTACAGGTTGCTGGCAGGCGCTATGACAGCTTACCAACAGGTCCAGAAGGGTCCCCTGAAACTGAAAGGCATTGCAGAACTCGAAATGACCAAGCAGAAGAAGAAAAAGAAAAACAAATACAAGACAAAACTTCTGGAAAGGATGGGAACGAACAAAAAGAATGAGGAGGAGAAGCGGCACCACCTGGACAAGAGGACACCGACCCAGGTGGCCTTTGAGAAGATATAAGAGAAGTGGCAAATGGAAAAGATCCGGAAGAAAGCGTCCAAAACCCACAAGCAGAGAGTGGAGGACTTCAACAGACACTTGGACACATTCATGGAGCATTACGACATCCTCAAAGTCGGCCGGACCAAGTAGCCTCCCACCCTATGGACATGGTATGGCCTCGAGGGGAAGCAAAACACAAAGTTGGGCTTATGTCCCGTGCCTTTGGCATGTTCCAGAAACATTCTTTTACCCTTGCTGTGCGTTTTCTGTTGTGACAGTGCTTTTTGAAACTGTCTCTCCATTCTGGAACTTGATTAAAGTAATCCAGCTGTCCTTTCACCCAATTTTGGTTTCTCAGTAGCCCATAGAAGATAAATATTTTCAGTGTGGACTGAAAAGCTGTGTAAGTTTACCCAGCATGACAGTTGTTCCAGTTTAAGTGCCACATAAAAATGTCTAGTTCTCTGAGTTGCATTTAAGCCTCAGAGGATAACCAGCCAGCTCTCTTGACCCAGATAAAACTGCGGTGAGGTACCAATACCGCAGGTGTGGCCTCTGCCTTCAGATGTGAGCTCTACCTTTCTGAGCTCCCAGTAGTTGGGGCTTAAGTTGTCCCATCCAGGATCTGGAGAAGTTACCCACAACTTCGTTGACTGGTTTGCAGAGAACTGCCATGGGTGGCAAGGATGGGCATCCCTCCTGGTCCTTTTCTGAGCCCTTAACTGGCCTGCAACCCCTTTTCCAGATTCCCCATTCCAGACATTTCTAATGGGTTGGTCACCATGGTCCCTGTAGTAGGTATGGCTAACCGATCATAGCCTTTTTTGTAATGAAAACCAGACTTGTCTCTCAACCATGACTCCAAACTGTCCCTGCAGTGAATCAGAGTTGGCACATAACCTGAAACCTGTTTGGGTGACAGGCCCAAGGCTGAACCCCAGCAGATAGGCATGTGCATGGTCAAATGTAGCACCCCACTACTGGTGCTGGAGAGCCAGGGTCTCAGGGCCTTTGCACTTGGGAAAGTCTCTGCTGACACAGCTTCCAAAAGTGTACCAAAGCCAGAAGACAAAAAAGCAAATAAATATTGGCCTTGAAGCTGTTGCATGTGAGGTGCCTGCACAGGTTATATTCTGATATAGGAGCAAGGAGTGAACAAAGCAACAAATAAATGATTGCAAACAGAAATAAATGCTATGGGGGAAAAGTAAGATAAAGGGTGGAAAGTACAGAGTCTTTGTGGCAGTCAGAAACAGTACATTTCAGAGAACAACTATTGCAGAATCACCAAAGAGTAATGTGACCTCATTCAGATTTCTAAAAGATTACTGTGCCTGCCATGTAACTAATAGTTAACTGAACTCCTACCATATGCTAGGCATACTGTAGATTTTTAAAGAATAAGTTATAATCAGTAAGTAACTCCTAAATTTATTAGGATTGTAAACAAATAACCAAATAATATATGTATGTATGTAATATGTGGCACTGTAAGATAAGCACTGAACTTCTAATTGCAAGGTTGGCAATTCAAACCCAGCAGCTACTGCCTGGAAACACTATTGGTTGGTTGGTTGGTTATGCGCCGAGGAGTCGGTTCCGACTCATAGCGACCCTGTACAGGGTTTCCAAGGCTGTAAATCTTTACGGGAGCAGAAAGCCTCATCTTTCTCCCGCGGAACAGCTGGTAGTTTCGAGCTGCTGACCTTGTGGTTCACAGCCCAATTCGTAACCACTACGCTATCAGAGCTCCTTTATAGGGTTGTTATTAGTTGGAACCAACTCGAAAACAACAGAAGTGTTAATGGAAGAGATAACAACTGGGCTGTACCTTAAAGGATGAGTAGGAATTACTTGAGGTCTTGGTATAGTGCTTTAGAATAATCAATGGACTGCTAACTGAAAAGTCTGAGGTTCAAACCCACCAGCTACTCCTCAGAGACCCTATACCTGGGTCCCTATGAGTCAGAACCAACGTAACAGAACTTAACAACAACATGAATTACTTAGAGTTATGTGGAGTTAACGTAGGATGCAGATAAATTTTTAGAGAAATGTATCAGCAAAATCACTGAAGTAAGGAACACCATATTTTATGCTGTTGGGGCATTGTCCACAAGAAGGGGATAATAAAGACTCTGTTAAGGAACTTAGATCTCAGACTATGGATATTTACCAACCTTCCCTAGGTTGATAAATCTTTATAGTAAACCTAGGGTTTTAATTAAGAGTTGACTATGAGATTTTTGTTTTAGTATGCTTGCTCCAGAAACTATGTGGATGGTATTTGAGGAGAAAGACATGAGAAAAAGAAAAACACATACACAGATAGCAGACTGGGTAAGGTTTTGTCCTGTATATACATAATGTTGCCAAGTGTTAGAGCCAACTAGATGACAACTAACAACAACCGCAGGGCAGCCACAGCTCACAAGGACCTGAACTACAGTACTGAACGTAGCAATAGAGACAACATGAAAGAAACAAGTAAACTCAATCCTACGTGGTAAATAATTGTACTAGGATGTTGAAAGAGAACAAAGAGTTAAGGAAAATGTCTAGTTTTATAGAAAGAGTGATTAGGTACACTGGTACCACATCAAGTTGGGGCAGGCTTTAGGGGAGAATCAATCTCTGTGAAGCAAATGATTGAGATTGAGAAGTCCTTGAGAGTGCCAAGGGAGCACCAATAGCACGGAGTAAGACAACTACTCCTAAGGCTTAAATCTAGGCTGTAGAAATTAATGGGAAGTAACTGTAAAAATTAAAGTGACATCAGAGAATCCATCAATGAGGTGAGAACTGAGGAGTTTTGCCTGACCTGAGAAATACAGTGAAACCTCTGAGAGCTGGAACTGGGACCAAATTTCCACCATTGTCAGGGTGCTATACTCATTTTAGTGGACAATGCTTTTATTTTCCATCTTTGACAGATTTCTACTTTACACAGTACTTTTGAAGGGTTTTGTGCACTAACATTTAAGTGCAGACAGAGGAAGGACACAGAGAAAGCAAGGTAAGTAGAGATTTTAAAAAGAGAGTTTCAAAAAGAAAAATAATATCAACAGTGGAAATAATACATAAAAAAGAGACTAAAACTGTACCTACTGCTATCAAGTTAATTCTGACTCAGAGCCACCCTATAAGACTGAGTGGAACTGCCCCCACAGGGTTTCCAAGACTCAATCGTTACAGCTGCAGATTACCACATTTTCCTCCCGCTGAGTGGCTGGTGATTTCCAACCACTGACCTTTTGGGTTGTTGTTGTTAAGTACCGTGGAGTTGGTTCCTACTCATAGCGACCCTGCACAGGGTTTCTGAGGCTTCAAATCTTTATGGGAGCAGAATGCCTCATCTTTCTCCCGCAGAACAGCTGGTAGTTTTGAACTACCGACCTTGAGGTTAGCAGCCTGATTCGTAACCACTACGCTACCAGAGAGACCTTTTGGGTCGCACAGTACTTTAGCCACAGCACCACCAGGTCTCTTCAAATGAAAAGTGCTTTTTAGATTTCTCAAGTAAGGAATCATTTATGCCACCAGCAAAGGGTGATGAGGAATAAAAATAGTCTGCAGGATGAGTAGGAGAAGAGAAACTTAATATGACAAGAAATGTGGAGGATACTGAATAGAGATATGTGAGACCAAGAAGGGATGTTTTCATATAGGAAATACTCCCGTGGGTTTATACAGTGGAGGAAAAGACCTTTTGAGGAGAAAATGATGGAGAAAAGGAGAATGCATGAAGAAAAATCCCAGGGAAGGGAAGCGGATGTTGGGCTAAACACAAAGATGGAATTTGTGAATCAAAAGAAGCTCGTTATTAGCTATTGAGACAGGAAGAAAACAAATGAAAAAATGTATAAAAGTTTTAAAATTAAATGTTTAAGGTGATTATGCTTGATGATCTCAATTTTATTGTTGCTCTGATTATGGTTCGGATAATTTTTGGATGTTGAAAGGGTGTTTGGTTGAAAGTGAGAAGGTTTTAAATAGTCCTTGTATAAAAAGTGATGGGATCTGTTTATATATATATAATTATTCATGATACATAACAGCATAGCTGAAGTTGAAACCATGAATTTCCAGTACCCAATTATCCAGATGTAGAATCAGAGACATAAACTTATGGCATTGAATTAGTCAGTGATAGGGATCTAATGAGAACTTGGGTAGGAAGGCTTGGGTTACCAGCAAAGGTGTAGATGATGGTATAGTGATTCAGGTGATCATTATGGGAGTGTGTTGTCGATGTTGCTAGATGCCATGCAGCCAGTTCCACTGCACAGTGACCCTACGCATAACAGGACCAAACACTACCTCGTCCTGAGTCATCCTCACAATTGTTGTTAAGCTTTGCTACAGCCAATGTGCAAATCCATCTCATTGGTGACTTTCTCTATTTTTGCTGACCCTCCACTTTACCAAGCATGGTGTCCTTCTCCAAGGACTGAATCTTCTTGATAACATACCCAGAGTATGAGAGACGAAGTCTCACCATCCTGGCTTCTCAAGATAATTCTGGCTGCACTTCTTCCAACGCAAATTTGTCTTGTGAGGTCTAGGGAGGTTAAGAAAAGAAGATAATGACAGCGAGAAATTGGTGGAATCAAGAAACTAAAAAGTATAAAATAAAGATCAAGTAAAATGGGAGTGAGATCATGGGACAACTGACAAAATTAGTAATCAGAGTTTGAAATATTGAAGTTTAATATTCCTACGATATGCAGATGATACAGCCTTGCTTGCTGAAAGCAAAGAGGACTTCAGACACTTACTGATGAAGATTGACGACTACAGCCTTCAGTAAGACTACATATCAATGTAAAGAAAACAAAAGTCTCACAACTGGACCATTAAATAACATCATGATAAATGGAGAAAAGGTTGATGTTGTCAAAGACTTCAGATTGCTTATCTCACAATCAATGCTCATGGAAGCAGCATTCAAGAAATCAAACAACATTTTGCATTAGCAAATCTGCATAAAACATCTTTAAAGTTCAAAAACAAACATGTCAGTTTTAGGACTAAGGTGCACCAGACACCAGTCATGGTATTTTCAATAACCCCATATGCATAGGAAAGTTGGGCAATGAATAAGGCAGATGATCAAAAAATCACAATGCAGTTGAATTGTGATTTTGGGGAAGAATACTAAAAGTGGCAAAGACTGCCAGAAGAACAAACAAATGTGTGTTGGAAGAAGTGCAGCCCGAATGCTCTTTTGAAGCCAGGATGGCAAGACTGCATCTCTCATACTTCAGACATGTTATCAGAAGGGAGTTGTCCCTGGAGAAGGACATCATATTTGGAAATGTGGAGGGTCATTGAAAAAGGAGAACACCAACAAAATGGATTGACGCAGTGACAACAGAAATGGGCTAAAAAGTAACAGGAGTTGTGAGGAATGCCCAGAACTGGGCAGTGTCGTCATTCTGTCGTGCATAGGGTTGCTAGAAGTCAGATCTGACTATGTGGCACTTAAAAATAGTTTTTAAAAAGTTTCATTGGATTCTGAAATCCACAATTTAGTCCAAAAATGAGGGAAGTAGATTGATGCAGAAAAAGATAAGGATAACGGAATTATAGAGATCTAGGTATTGGGGGTCTAGATTGTTGGACAATTTTACACTTATACATTGAAATATCCTAGCATTACCATAGGTATTAGAGTAAAGCCGATGACTGACCTCTAATTCCCAAATTTATCAATGACTAAAGAATAGTGATGGAGCATTAGTCGATATTAGCAAGCTGCTAATGTAGTGAATGTTACAGCTAAGTAGCAAGGACTTTTTTACATTGCGGTGGAAGAGTATGAGCTGAAAATGTGTGTAGGAAGCCAGTCTCTTTTCCTGGACCCATGAGACATGAAATGTGAACAAATAAAGTAGCCTCTGCAGAGGAGAATTGTATTGGAAACAGAGTCTGAAAGATTAAGCTGAACATTACTTAAGATAGGAATATAGAAAAACTATTCTTAAGAAGGAGCCCTGGTGTGGTGCCATGGGTTAATGCACTCGACTGCAAAGTCTGTTTGAACCACAAGGTTGGTGGTTCAAGCTCACTAGCCACTTCTTGGAAACCCTAAACAGGGTCGCTATGGGTTGGAATTGACTTGATGGCACTTAAAAAAACAACAACATCCTTAAGAAAGGCTGATGGAAGTCTGTAACAATGGAATAAAGATTCTTAAGACTACAGCTAAAGACCCTCAAGTCAGGTCCGACTCATTTGATCTTATGAGTAACAGAAAAAAAAAATGTTAGAGGAGGTTGAGTGTTGTACAGAAGAAAGCAAAGGAGATAAAGAATTTACAAAGAATAAATCAGGGAATAATGAGGTTTGTCTTTTATGTGCTAGCCAAAAATTTCAGAGGTAAGATACTTGAGTAGGTGTGATTACCCTTTTGTCAAATATCCTAAATTTATCTGAGGTAGATTTGTTAACAGAAATGGCTGCGTGTCCAGGGAAGGATCTGACTTGGGTGTCTAGGGTAGTGCTGAGGGCTGGAGTGGAAATCATCGGACAATCTCTTTGATGTCTCAAGCGAGTAAAGTTTTGCTAAAGGTAATACAAAAATGGCTACAATCATACATTGACAGAGAACTTCCAGAGGTTTCAAACTGGATTCAGAAGAGGCCGTGGAACGAGAGATATCATTGCTGATGTCCGATAGATCTTGGCTGAAA
>NW_006408519.1:3932218-3947306 GCF_000296735.1 Chrysochloris asiatica
GTGGAGTAGTAGTAAAGGATGCAATTTCTGTGTAGACTGTTCTCTTATAGATAGCTTTTCTGGGGAGTAATACTGAGTCCTTAATTAATAAATATAATCAAACCCACGTTTCCTGAACTGTCAGCCTTTTTACTTCAAATTCTCTGTGTTGTTACCAAGTTTCGCCTTCCCTCTTATAAATGTTTTTTCTCTGACAAAATTATTCTTAATTTCCCCCATTAATTATTTAATTATCTTGTAATTAAAATTCCCTTTTTTATTTAAATATTTTGTCTACAAATTAGTTTTCAAGTTTTTCTAAATAATAGCTTTTTTTTATACTTGGCCATCCCTTCAAGCTGTCTTGAAGATGGTCTCTTTCTCTCTCTCTCTCTTTTTAAAAAATACCTGAGTATGTATTTTTGCACATGCCATCACCACTCTCGACCAGAATCCTCTACAGTTTAGATTAGCTTCTATTTAAGTGGTTTTCTCCATGATTTATTGTTGTTGTTAAGTGTCACTGATTTGGTTCCAACTCATAATGACCCTGTGTAGGGTTTTTTAAGAGCAACTGGTGGATTTGAACTGTCTACCTTTCAGTTCACAGTTAAGTGCTTATCTTACGCAACACACCAGGACATAAAGATTTATCATTCCCATGCACCTGCATTTATATTTATCCTTGTTGTATCTTTGCTTCTGCCCTTATTGACCACCTCCTTCTTAACTTCTTCAATGCAATATTATCCTGGTTCTCATTCTACCTCTTGATTCCTATTCTGTTTCTTTCACTTCTTTTATATTTCTCAGTTTCCCAATTTTTTACTGTACATTGTCCTGAGTCTTATAAAGTCTTAGAGCTTCAACTAAAGTTTCTAATACCTAGTATGGTGGCTGCATGTACTATGAACTCATGAGTTAAATGAATGCATGAAATATTTACACAGTACAATGAATTATTAAATTGTGTCCCTCCTTTAAAGGCCAGATTTCTAACTCTCTGATTGGCATCTGTACAAGAAGCTTCTTCCAACACCTCCCAAATTTAAGTCCAGACCTGGATTCTCTGTCTTTTCTCCAAATAATTATTTTATTTCTATTTATAGATTATACTTTTGTTTCTGCTGAAGGTTTAGAATTTTTTCTTTGGTTCACATTTCTACATTTATCTCATAAAATGGTTTGTCACACTTTATAAAAAAAAACTAGAAAACCAACAACTGTTACTGAAATAAAAGTATTTGAAGTTCATGAAGTTAATAGACTTTATAAACAAGAATGTTCAGTTCCAGTTCCTTCACAGAAAATAGCAAATTGTGTGATTTTGCCCACATTTTTGTGAGCATTAGTTTATGCCTTTCTAAAATGAAAGAGAATAGATTACATGACTTCTGAAATTCTTTTCTAACCCTAGCATTCTGTTTGTATATTTCTCTTTGTGTTCTGTGTTTGCCATTCATACCTTTTCCTCTATTTCTACTACTGCTACAAGAAGGCAGAGCCTTTTCCCACTCAAATCCTACACATTACTGTTAATTAACCTTCTTAATACATTACTTGAAAATTACTTGTTTTTCAGAAACTTTTTATTATTCTCATTTACAATGAATCCTCCTTTAAAGCCCTTAATTTGACCTTTAAGATCTCCACAAACTAATTCTAAGCTACCTTTCCAACTAACATTTTGTCATATTTTACTTTCTGTTATTTTTAGCATTTCCTTTTGATTCTTAATCTGTTCATGGATACTTCCTTTTTCAGTAATCTTTAATATGTCAGTCATACTTATTTGAAATCTACCTTTGTTGTAACAACATCTGCGTCATCTGAGTATGGTTTTATTGATTGCTTTGTTTCTTGAAAATCACCCTCTTCTCTCTTCCTCCCCCATTCCCTTTTTCTTTTCTTTCTTTCTTTCTTTCTTTCTTTTTTTTTTTTTTTTACTGATTTTTGATTGAATAGGACCCTAGAAACTGAGGCAAATGTTACTGATGCATTAAAATGATCACACCTATTGTTTTGTTAGACTTTGTGTATGTGCGTGCACGCTTGCGCGCGAGGTGAGGATTAATCAACCCATAAAGGATGGACTTGCATTTAGGATTTATTGTTGCTGTGAGTACCATCAGTGTACCACTGACTCCAAATTGTCTTCATATAATTTTCTTTGGTACTCTCTCACACTACTCTGAGTATATAATTTGGACTAACATTATAAAGGGGCAGGTAATTGCAGCAGTGCATATGAGGAATTTGCACTATATATCTATTCAACTATCTGTGTACTGTTGTTGTTGTTAAGCGACATGGAGTTGGTTCTGGCTCATAGCCACCCTGTATAGGATTTCCAAAGAGTAGCTGATGAGTTTGAACTGCTGACTTTGCAGTTCATACCAACCTTGAGGTCGAGTGCTTATCCTCTGGCACCCACCATGTACTTGTTGTTGTCAAGTACCATGGAGTCGGTTCTGACTCAACGACCCTGCACAGGGTTACCGAGGCTGCAAATCTTTATGGGAGCAGAAAGCCTCATCTTTCTCCTGCAGAACAGCTGGTAGTTTCGAACTGCCAACCTTGAGGTTAGCAACCCGATTAGTAACCACTACGCTACCAGAGCTCCTTCACCATGTACTACACCTAGCCAAATAACAGAAAGTAAAATGGGTCAGTGGGACTGTTGGACACAGAGCTCACACATGCTAGTATACAGATGATGATGAGGCATGGTCTTTTTTTTTTCAAAGTGTGAATTGAATCACGGTTTACAGAGTTCACAGAGCAGATCATCAGTTTTATATTGAACAAATCATTTCATTTCAATGCTTACAGTCCCCTCAGTATAACATCACTTATCCCACTTCCTCCCTGTGATTCTTGTTTCATTCCTCCTTCTTTCCCAATCTCACTGAATTTTGTCCGTAAGGAAATCCCGCCCTTGTGATCTTGAATCATTACCATTCTATGGTGTACATACCACACTACTATTGTTGCCTATCTCCTGCTTAGCTGAAAATAGAGACATATCTTTAAAATATATATTATTTGATAGAATTTTTGAGGGTCCAAGCAGGGGAATAAGGTAGGAACAATATCAAAGTGGAATAACTTAAATAAACTGACAAAATGTTATTAAGCTTTAACAACCACAGGAAATGAGAATAGGAATTTTATAAATAGAAGGTCATAGTTAAATCATCTCTCATGATTTTTAAAATTTATCATTTCAAGATATATTAATTTACTGCTAATTATTTCCCGAGAAATAATCCTGCCAATTTGTGGTTTTGTTTCTATTACTGAAGAAGTTAGAATTAAATAATAATGAATGTTATAGTCAATAAAAAGTCAAAGTATCTTCATGACATTCACCTTTTATATGCTTGTATGTATATATATTTTATAATATGTTGTTGTTGTTCTTAAGTGCTGTTGAGTCAGTTTCAACTCATAGTAACCTTGTATAGAGTTTTTGAGGAACCACTGGTGAGTTTGAACCACCGACTTTGTGGTTCAGATCGCCCTTTAAGACTAGTGCTTATCCTGTAGCACCACACCAGGAATCCATTCAACAGTATAACACATCTTAGTTGTTCAGTGTTTTATTTGCTCCTAATTTTCTTAAGAAAAATTGGTTATTTAATCTTTTCTCCTTTCTGTTTCCAATGGTTACCATTTAAAAAATACTTCCCGATATAAGAGAATACTTTTCTTCTCTTTTTGATAATAGGCTTATGGGCAGCAGAAATGACTTTCAACATTAATGGTGTCTTATTACCATATATACAGATTGTTATTAACTTGACTGATTCTAAATATTGTTATTTTTTTAACAGCCCCTCATTTATGATTAACCAACATAAAGGCTTTACGTTTAACTTAACAAAAATGTTCCATAGAGAAACACCATAATGTCTACTAGCTTTGCTTTATAAATGTTTATTTTTTTCAAGAAAACTTAAAAATTTAGTCATGAAACCTTTACCACACAAACAAGAAATAAGTCTGTCTGATTTAATATACACAATGTTATGAATACATGATAGAATAATTTTAAATCTTTCTAGGAGCAGATTCTCACATCTTTTTCCTTTATGCCCACTGGATTGGTAGGTTTGAAATGCTAACCTTTGGGTTAGCTGCCAAGTATTTAACCATTATACCACTTGGGCTTCCTTTGATCGAGAGTAGGGACTCTATAAAATCAGTAGCAAAGGTGATGAATAAGTGGAAGCTATGTCAGATACTTAGAATTTCTAAAACTTATTAAGAGCAGCTAGTGATGAAAAGGAATATGAGTCAAGATGCCAATGACACTAAATGATTGTGAGATAATTTTTCTCCTTAGAAATGACTAAAAAGCCGTACTAAAACATAATATTCTTTCAGTTTTGATTTTTATTATGACTAAACACTGATGTTAAATTCCAAAGCCATTAAAATGGTTTTCTTTATTATTATGGTCTGGTGTCAACCTATTTTCCTCTGAAAATCTACATATGCTATTGAATTTAAATTGGTATTACTACCCTGTCTATTGTTGTGATGCTGTAGGATAAGCACTGGACTGCTAACAGTCAGGCCCTGGTTCAAACCCACCAGCTGCTCCTCAGAAGCCCTATAAATCAGAACCAAGTCCATGGCACTTAATAACAAGATTGTTAAAATGGAGCCCTGGTGTGGCATTGCAGGGTAAGCACTGGACTCTTAGCCTCAAGGTTAGTAGTTTGAACCCACTAGCCACTCCTCGGGAACCCTGTACAGGGTATGAGCTGGAACTACTCAACAACATTTAATAACAAAAATTGTTAAAATACTGTCAGTTGATAGTAATTAGCTCTGTTTTTGGAGGGACTATTAAACAGTGTCCTCTGCAAATGCTTACAGTTTGGAATAGCCGCCACTTGATAATGACAAAACAAAACAAAACTCGCTTCCATTGAGTTAATTCTGACTCCTCATAACCCTATAGATTAAACTACCCCACAGGATTTACAAGGCTATTTATGGAAAAAGACTGCTACATCTTTCAACTAGTAGTTAGTATCCAAGTGCTTTAACCACCACACCAACAGAACTTCTCTAGATATACCAAGCAGAAGTCAAAATCTTTCCAGATGAGAGACACCTACTCCCCCCCCCCAAAACCATATTACAACGTTTATTAAAGAACTATGACAGATAACAAATCACTTCATAAAAGACAAACTAGTTACCTAAGAAACATTACATTTGCAAGTGAGACTCTTCTAACCTTTTATGTGCTTTCTTCTCTCATAGTCTGCTTAAAACTAAACAAAACAAACTATGGCCATAGTTTTCAAAATAGAGTTTTTAAATGCACAAGGTAGAATAATGTATATATGTAGGGTACACCATCTCAGCATTCCTCAACCTGAAAGAACTGAAAATAAAATTCAAGACTTGACTTGAAATATTGAAGGATTCTATGGACAAAATATTGAATGACACATAAAAAAATCAAAAGAAGATGGAAAGAATGTGCAGAGTCACTGTAGCAAAAAGAAACGATTGATGCTCAACCATTTCAAGAGGTTGAATACAATCAAGAGTCAATGATACTAAAGGAAAAATCCAAGGTACAGTGAAGGCATTGGCAGAGAACAAGCCTATGGTAATTGATGGAATACAAATTGAAATCTTTCAACAAACTGATACAACACTAGAGGAATTCACTCATCTATGCCAAGGAATTTGAAAGACAACTACCTGGCCAACTGATTGGAAGATATTTGTGCCCATTCCAAAGAGAGGTAAGCAAATGGAATGCGAAAATCATCTGACCATATCATTAATATCACATACAAGTAAATTTTTGCTAAAGATAATTCAAAAACCACAACAGTACCTTGACAGGGAACTGCCAGGGGTTCTAGCCAAATTCAGATGAGGACATGAAATGAAGGATCTCATTACTGACATCAGCTGGATCCTGGCTGAAAGCAGAATATACCAGAATGATATTTAACTATGAAAGGTCTTCCAACTGTGCAGCTCATGCCACGCTATGGACAACATTGCAGAGAATGAACATTCTGGAATATTTAATTGTGCTCATGAGGAACCTGTGATGTGCAGACAATATAACCTTGCTTGGTGAAAATGAAGAGGACTTAAAAACTTGTTGATGAAGATTAAAGACCACCGCCTTAGTTATGGAAAGAAAACAAAAATCCTCACAACTGGACCAATAAATAACATCATGATAAATGGAGAAAAGATTGAAGTTGTCAAAGACTTCATTTTGTTTGGATCCACTATTAACACTCGAAATAGCAGTCAGTAAATCAGAATACGTATTGCATTAGGCACATCTGTTGCACAAGACTTCTTTAATTTGTTCAATAGTGAAGATGTCAGTTTGAGAAATAAGGTATGCCTGACCCAAGCCATGATATTTTCAATAGCCTCATATGCATGTGAAAGTTTCACTATGAATAAGGAAGACTTTAGAAGAACTGATGCATTTGAGTTATGATGTTGGAGAAGAATTTTAGAAGTACCATGGACCACTAGAAAAACAAACAAATCTGTGTTGAAAGATGTTATAGCCAGAATACTCCCTAGAAGCCGGGATGGCAAGATTTCATCTCTCAGACTTCAGACATATTATCAGGAGGGACCTGTCCCTGGAGAAGGCTATTAAGGTTGGTAAAGTAGATTGTCATGGAATTAGAGGAAGACCCCCAACGAGATGGATTGGCACAGTGGCTCAAACTTCACAATGATGTGAGGATGGTACAGGACTGGTCAGTGTTTTGTTCTTTTGTGCATAAGGTCATTATAAGCCCAAACGTATTCAATGGCATATGCCAACTACAAACAAAGAGAACAATGTGTATTAAAATGCAGACCTCCGGGTTGCCACCAACTAGTTTTATGCATTGCAAAATGCTGTGTTATTTTCTCCTGGTGTGGCACTGTAGGATAAGTACTGAACTGCAAACCCACTCCTTGGAAATGCTAGACAGGGTCCCTATGAGTCAAAAGCAACTTGATGGCAGTTAAACAGCAACAACCTCTCAGTTGCTGATATAGAGAATTAATTATTTATAAATTCTTAAAATTAAAATTCACTGAAGCTCTCAAGTTTTATATCTTGATCTCTTAAGATACCCTTCAAGAGACTGAATAATGTTGGCATTGCTACGTTCAATTTCTTAGCAATAACCTTAGGTCTTACCTAGTCAGACCTGGTCTTACCCAGTTGTAGATGAGGAACATGTCATACTTTTTAAAATGTATTATCAATTTTTAGATATTGTAGTTTTTTTTTTAATCCCCTTAACTGTTTTTTGTTGTGGTTAAGTGCTGTCGAGTCAATTCTGACTCATAGCGACCCTGTATAGGGTTTCCAAGGAGCAGCTGGTAGGTTTGAACTGCTAGCCTTGTGGTTCACAGTCCAGTACTGATCCTACAGAGCCACACCAGGACATTTTTTGCAAATTTTTGTTGTAATTTTGTTCATGTTTTATTTATTCATCTATTTTCATTTCACACTGTAATAATTTTCATATAATACGACTTTCTGTGATTATGTTTCATATTCTTGTGGAAATAAAAGTATAAATATAAAATTTTAAAGATATACTGTAGTCTTCAAACAAATATTTTTTGTAAGTCATATTTCCTAAGGAATGACTTTTTTGTTGTTTCACAAATAATAAATAGCATCCTCTTAAGGATATGACATAGCAACAAATTAGAAAAAATGATCTCAATTTCACTCACAGTCATATATGTTAGTTACTAAATAATGCTAAAGAAATAAAACTGACACTTCACGTTTGTTCCCTTTAGATAAATTGATTGATGGAATCAGAATGAATCTAATTTGTAAAATAATTTTAATATTAATCTAACTTTATGTTTGGTAATTGGATATATTCTACAGATTGTTATATATTATATGAGATATGTTTATTAATAATTTAAAATAATAAATCTTAAAATAAATTTAGTGTTTGGTAGTCTTAAAAAATAAGCTTTAGCGAGTTTAAGCTTTATATATATATATATAGTTCTGGTGATGCACCAGATTGCAAGATCAGTTTGAACTCTAAGATCGACGGTTCAAGCTCACCAGGCGCTCCTTGGAAACCCTATATAGGATTGCTATGAGTCGGAACCGACTCAACTGCAGTTAACAATAACATATATATATATATATATGTTGTTGTTGGAGTCGGTTCCGACTCATAGTGACCTTACACAGGGTTTCCGAGGCTGTAAATCTTTACCGGAGCAGAACGCCTCATCTTTCTCCCACAGAACCACTGGTAGTTTTGAACTGCTGACCTTGAGGTTGGCAGCCCAACTCATAACTACTACGCTACCAGAGCGCCTGATATATACCTTTGATTCCAGCTATCTGTTGTGATGAAAATATGCCAAGATATGTACAATAAATATGTAATGAATTATTGAGCATATTTATTTCAAGGAATAATGTTTTCTCTAAAACAATTTTTCAGGAACGAGTAGAATTATGAGTTTTCACAATACATGGTTACCTTTTTCATTTTTCTCTTATACTGATAATTAAAGATTGTATATGTATTTACATTTAAGCTTTTATTTTATTTTATTTTTTACCTATTCTTGAATTATCTTAACAGATCAATCATATTATGATATATGGACTTTAAATATTTAAATACAATTTGTGTTATTACCCTATGAAGGTAAAATATAAGGTCAACACAAGATACAACGTGGAATGAATGCATTGTTCACTTCCTAATATCATTAATCTCTGCTGCCCCAAAAATGTATACCACATAATTCATGACATTTGCGAAATCATGTTCTTTGTCTTCTCAGATATTTAATTGTCTATATTTGTCATTTTCAAAAAAACTGATACAAAATTTGTAGGTGAGACTAATGCTTGCTTTGCTGTCCATAGTATGTAATAAGCTTTGCTATTTCTGTGGTTATTGCTATTGTTATCGGGTGCCATTCCTTCTCAAAGGGAACCTACAAGACAGAGTACAGCTACCTCTAAGGGTTTACTAGGCTGTCATCTTTGTAGGAACTAGGTGGGGTATAATACTTTGATTTGAAATATACTTTGGAATATGTATTACTTTAAGTTCTAGAATAAAAGGAAGTGTCTAAAGAGCTGTCTGATAGACAGTGGGCTATTGTTAGAATTTACTGATCACGTATCATGAGTAGAGCATGCTAAACTCCAGGGATATGAAAAACAATGATGCTAGGCTACTTAAAATTAAGAATGTTCCTTTCAATAAGGATTCAGTTCTGGTATTGGATTTATTTGTGGGCATAAAGATCACATTGTTTCAGAACCATTATTATTTTATTTCAATTAAGATCCTTCTGAATTGTGTTGTTTGGCATAGCTAGAATGCACTGAGGTAGTTATGTTTTACACAATGATTGTAATTGTGGGCTACAGACTTCGAAGTTGCACTGTTTTCTTATAACCTCAGTTTGATTCTTCAATTTGAATTTTCAGGTGTCATCTACTATGATTGTGCTAAAAGCCTTCTTATATGTATATGGGTGGTACACTAAGCCTTAGGACCTTAACAATTAATGCTTATTTGATTTTCTTCACTCTTGAAAGTGCTAGGAAATTGAATTAAATTCTCTGAACTAATGCTTCATTCACATATTTCACTTGTTCCAAGCAGGGAATTCATTTTGGAAAACAAACCGTTTTGTTTTATCATCAATTATACTGAGCAACTCCTACCTTCACCGAGCATTGCTATTAGGCAGTTGCTAAAGGCAGATTTTGGTGCCTTAGAAATTACTAAGAAGTTTAGTGAGAATTTGCTCAGAATATGTTGGGAGAAAGAAAATTTACATACATAATCAGTAATTTACATAATCAAAATAATTTACATAATCAAAATCCGTTTGATGAATCATAACCAAATAGCAGAAGGGCACTGAAGGTCAACTGAGCTGCTTTTTGACTAACATTTCAGGGATTGTGAAGCAGCAGATAGACAGCCATATCACAGATCCAGATCAACAGAACAACGGCCTCTCCTAGAGCGGACCACCACCCGCTCCAGATCCACTGAACGTCCTGATACAAACCTCATGAGGTCGATGCCTTCATTAATGACTGGAAGATCTGCCCCTCCTTCACCCGCCTTATCGAGGTGAAAGATAAATCCATCAGACTAACTTCCCCTTTGCCCCACCAGCACACCATCTTATTTCCCCAGCAGCTAATGGTCCCTTCTTTCATCCTTGGCTGATCACTAATAACAATCAATACTAACCCTCTAAATGTAAGCACACTATTTATATTCAATCGATATAATAGTGTGTGGCTATCATTGTAATTTGTTTATTAATTGTTCTGACTGCATTTGTTTTGTGATTTCTCATTTTTATCAGGAGTCCTGAGTATTTCCCCATGTAATGCACCTCATAACTGTCATGTTCTTCTCCTACAGAGTGAGAAATTGTTTGTGTTCATTAGACATCACTTTTGGAATATTCATCATAATGACAGTAAATGAAACTAGATTCTTAGTTTCTTCCTACCAATGCTAATATCATTTATTAACTAACGTAATCTTTAGCTGAATTTTGAAATATGGAGGGTTTTATGTCTAGTTACATGAGCCATTTCCAAATAAAAGGTTATTTAATATAAGCCCGAGTAAAAATCTCTTAGGGTCAGGGGAGGAAAAGTTGGAGAGCTTGATACCTAGTCGAAAGAAAATGTAAAGTATTACCCTTTATTCTTTGAGCTGCAGAATTCTCATCTTGCTTTCATATGGATTGAACATTAGTTTACATTAGCAATTCCCTGGATTTTTCTATAGGCTTTTGTGTGCATGCATGTGTGACTATGTGCATATTACACAAAAATGTAAATGTCTTTTGCTATTTAGATAACCATTCAGATATCCTTATCTTGTCCTACTTTCTTAACCTTTTAATCAGCAGCTAAACCACTTATAAAATTGCACTTAAACAGCTATCATGTGACCCAAATGTAGTAAAAGTGTTTAACTCATTCTAATGAAAATGAATATTAATGGTGTATCTTATAGGTCTCATCCTCGTACTGGGTCTGTCCAGACCAGCCCATCAAGTACTCCAGGGACAGGACGAAGGGGACGACAGCTTCCACAGCTTCCACCAAAGGGAACGTTGGAGAGAAGTAAGTTTCATTTCGAATTATGTCGTATAGGAAATGCACATGGAGGCTAAGGTGAATCAAGACTTTTTTTCTACTACATCTGTGTTACTTTACTTCTTTTGTTGATTAGATACTTTACCTCTATTTGAGTGTATTTGTGTTTATAAATATGATATATTTTGTATTTAAAATGTGTTATAACTGGAGGCAAAATAAGCTATTTTTATTAGTGTTGCTATTTAGCATTTTTCTAATTTGAATGAATAAATTCATTTAAAAAAATAAACTTAAAACAATGCTCGTAAAATAAGCAGTTGGATGATATTTCAATGCTACAACTAAGTTTATGTAATTGTTGATAGCTACATAAAGTTTATTAGTAACTAGCCAAATCAATTTTCACACACTGCAAAGGACTGGTTAGCTGATGCACAACAATGGTGATCCTTCCCAAAGCTGGAGTACCAGAAAAAGGTAATCACGAATATAACAAAAAAGATGCATGTTGTACTGATATTTTTAATACTTGCAAATTTTGGCATAAGAAGCATTATTTGCATACACACACATGGACATACTCCCCCCCTACCCAAATTTGTAAATTATTGGATAAAGGACCTCTAAAAGCATGGATAACTGAATATAATAATTTTTCAACCTCCTTTTATAAAAATAATCCCTTTATTTAGTAGTAACTGGATGTGCTTTGCAAGACAAAAAAAAAAAAAAGAAAGAAAAGAAATTATATATTTGGGTTACCATTTAACTTTTTTTTAAATAGACAATACAGTCTGTGCCTTTGGAAATTTCTGTTGTTTTTAACCCCTGTGCTTTGGTTCCCTTTTTTGTTTTGTTTTTTTATTTTATTTTTTTCTAGACAATGGAGTGAAGGAGATAGAATCTTATGAAGGTCTGTACATAAAGGAGGGTTTGTTTTGTGCTGACAGCCTTTTTGGGGGGCTATGTAAGCAAAAATAAACCCAACTGCAATTGATGTCCCTTCATTGTATAGACTTATATAGTAAAATTATTTTCTTTTATGATTTTGGTGAAGTAATAAGTTTTTGTTTTTCTTAGAAATTAAGCGAAGGAGTTAAATTTCTTTGATTCAGTCAAGTAAGAATGCAAAGGGTTTAACTTCTTTTAAATACAAAGGTAAAATATTCTCCTTTTTAAGAACTGAATTTGCCTTTCAGACAATACTCTAGGTTTTGATTAAGACTTTAACCCAAGATATCAATTGCAGTCTGTGTTTATGTCATTGAGGTCATACACATAGTTTAGTTATATTTATCATCCTATATTTCATTTTGTATTTTGATGATCTTTTCATTATTAAATTTGACTTTCTAGAAAAGAAAGTTGTTGAATTTGATAGTGATTGTGATTTGCATTTCTACATCATTTTTTATGTTGTAGAAAGACTATAGTGTATCAAAGTTAAATGTGATATTGTTTCATTATCAAACACTACATTATAACTCAAGAAAATATTAAGTTATGAGATACGGAGTGTGATACATTTGCTAGGACAAAAAAAAGTCTCAGCTACTTATACAGTCCTGAAATTTATTTTACTACTTTAAATATTTTGTAACTGTTTTGTTACTAATGAATCTCCAGCACATAGAATAATGCCCAGCATATAGTAGGCCCTCAATAAATATTTGTTGAATGAATGCATGAAATATTGATTTAAAAATCAAAAAGGTATCTCAAGTCATTTTATAAAGTGCCATCAAAAAAAAAATCATGTCATCTTATATATATGTTTATACTAAATTTTGTGTTTTGAAAACCTACTACGTTTTATTTTGATAACCTATTACATTTATATTATTTGCATTTGAGCAACATATTTTTATTGCTTTATATTATTTTCTGTAATAAGTTGTGTTCTCTTTAGTTGTAGCTGAGTGATTATAACTTCTGTTGTATGCCTTTTTGTACTTACTATGTACCATGATTTTGCTTATGTCCCTTATAAAGATTTCAGCAGCATTTTTGATTTTCAATTATTTCCATAAGGATGAGGTATATAATTTTATAATGACTTTTCATAAGAAAAGTTCTGTAGTATATAAGAACTTTTTTGTCCTCCCAGTTTTTTGAAGGTAGTTTTACAGTATCATTTGTAGGAATTGTAGATAAAACCAGAAACGTGGTTAATATCACAATTTAAATTTCATAACATTTTAGTATCTTTTATAGTCTGTTCAGATTTGAATAGCTCCATCTTTATCATCATAAAGGTACCAGAAATTGAACGTAGAGCTGATACTGAACGTTAGGGTACTAGGGATTCTAGCAGACTTGGCAAGAAACAGCCTATGAATTGTTGAGTTTTGTTGTTTCTGTTTATTGATAGAATCCATTAAAACCACTATTTCTTTAGGTCTCCAACTGTAGTTTTGCCATTTTTTTCCTTCATAAAAAATGAAAGGGGAATATAAACTTACTTTTTCCTTTACAGTATGCATTAAAACCATTTTTGTTTTATTTAAAAGTAAGAATTTTTTAAGCCATTGTGTTTATATATGTTGATATGGACACTTTTCAGGACAGAGTTGTGTAATCATCTTTAGATTTAAAGGACGATATATTTGTATATGCTCATTTTTTTTAAAAAAAAAACTTTTAACTTCTAGCTGAGATTAAAGGTACTATAATAATTCTAAATAGACTTTCAATTGACAAAGTCAATTTTGCTTAATTTATCTCTTAAAAAGTTAGGTTGTCACAAGTTAATTTAATGGTATTATTTTATAATCTAAGTATTCAAATGCCTGTTTTCTAATTTTCAACAGCAAAAACTGAATAAGTCCTAATTTAACTTTCTATGATTTGGGTTGCTTATGTTATATATTTGCTTGTACCTGGTGTGGCGCTGTGGGTTAATGCGCTAAACTGCACAGTCGGTTTGAACTGCAAGGTTGGTGGTTCAAGCTCACCAGTCGCTCCTTGGAAACCCTCTAGAGGGTCGCTATGGGTCAGAACCAACTCGACAGCACCTAACAACAACAACAATTAATTAAGACCTTATGTACGTTGGTCCTGAATGTGGAATATATTTAGTCATCTTCTCTTTGTCTTAGAGGCAGCTAGGTAAAATAAGAGAAATAAAATGATTTAATTCTGTAAAGTTCAGTATACCAAACACAGCATTATTATTTTATTTTCCTCTAAATACTTGACATGCTTTTGTAGAAATGATACAAAGTTAGTAAAATCATATTTTGCTTCCCTTGAAGAAAAACAATATTGACGCTATTTTTCTAAGAAGAAACCAAGTTTATAGGTTATAAAGCATTTGTCCTACTTTACATAATTTACCACATGTCTCAAATGTCTTAGGATCACAGTTTATCAATCAAACCAACATAAAAGTTGATAGTGTGTTATTTATTAACAGTATACTTACTTTCTTTTCCATTGTAAAAGTCAGAAATCATTCTAAATAATTTATTAGTCTCTTTATATATTTTTACTTTATTCTGAATAATGTAATAATATCCTTTACATGATTATAAATAATTTGGAAGTTTTTTGTTTGTTTCCATTGTTTCAGTTAGCAATAACAAATGTACCTATGTAGCCTTTTTTCTTCTTCTTTATTTTTACTCTTGTGAATGCAGAAGTTAATGAAGAAACTGGGCATGTGAAAGAGAAAGGGAGAGAAAAACAGGGTGAAGAGGTCAAGGCAGGTCGGTCTCTGTATATAACATGAATAAGGGAATGTTTTAGAAGTATGAATTTTCAATTTCAAATAAGATTTTGTACTCCCAAGTTTATAAATATGCAACAAAGAACAGAATTTTTCCAGAACTAATTTTAAAATAACTAATTTTAAAATTTATCGTAATTTTTGCCACTTTGTCATAATATTCATGGAGTGGCACTGTAGGGTAAGCACTGGACTGCTAACTGCAACATGGGTAGTTCAAACCCACCAGC
>NW_006408519.1:3947941-3952628 GCF_000296735.1 Chrysochloris asiatica
GTATCACTTAGTATTTTACTTAAAAATCAGAATTGAACCCTAATCTTATCTAAACTGTCGGTTGTTCCCTTTCATGCACAATGCAGAATAACTTTGAATTTAGTTTTATGGAGGGTTTAGCTGACCATTGTTTTTGCATATGAATACTAAAGTGTACTTCTTGTGCCTTTTGTTTTCTTTCACCTTATGTGGAAGCAATACAATTATATATATTGTGCAACAGATGTATTTTCATGGATGCATATTTTCATTAGTATTTGTAGTTTAAGACTGAAGGTATTTTAAATTGCAGTTGCTAGTTATCTTATAATGCCATGAAGATAAGAAAATAATAACTGTACTCATATACTTGACAAGAAAAACAAAGGAAAGTTTAGTTGCATATTTATAGATATGGTTGGTTACTTACTTTCTTAGTAGCTAGTATTCTAACTACTAAAATGTCATACATCTTCTCTTTTCATGAAATGTTAGAGGAATGGGTTCGAGTTTTGTGGAATGCTTTAAGAGTGAATTTCATTGTAATTAGTCTGTGTAGTTAATGTTTTCCTATTCATCCATTCCTAAACATCTCATACTATTTCATACAAATTCTGAAAAGCTTTTTACACTGTTCATGAGTTGACCTCCACAGCAAAGAAAAATTTTTAGAGGTCTCATTAATTTGAAGAATTTAACAATAGTAATCACTTTTATTTATTTTTCATTTCATTAAGGTAAAGAAGCCCATTTTTTGAACCAGTTTGTATCTTGTGTTTAATTCTTAAGATAGACATAATTAGTAAATTATATCAGTTCTCGTGTTATCATAAAAGCATGACTGTAACCTTCCTACTTTGTTATAAAAATAACTTTATTCTTAATTTTATGTTTGCTCTTAATACCTTCTTTATATAATAGAGAATGTGCTGTATTTTTCTGTTCTGTACTATGTTAGATTTAGTGCGTGGATTTTTTCTCTAATGTGTGATGCTACCTTTTGTGGTGTGCTAATTTTTTTTATTTGGGTTGTTAATAACCTCAATTACTATTGTCTATTTTTAATGTTATAAAGACAATGAGGGAAAAACAACAAGCCCACCTATTAATGCAAAAAAAGGCAAGTCTAAAATGTTATTAATATGTCTTTCTATATTGTAGATACTCAATATCAATATATGTAATGCTAATAAATTATATGTTTTGTTAAATTAAATAACCATAAGTACATGTATTGGTCCCAGTTTAAACTATCCAATATTTATAACTTATATTCGGCTTTGGGGTATTTCTGAATATTAAATTTTTTATATCAATATAATTTATACTTACCCTTTTACTGGATCCTAGTACTATTCTATTTTATTCAAATGTATGATATTAAGATTGGAAATTCTGCTTTATCAATCATTTTGAGGTACAGCATTCAGAGCAAAATAGTAGCAGTCATAGTAATTATTCATTTAGAAGAGCACAACTATTTTTCATTCTCAGAAACTGCTTTAAAATTTAACTTTTTTAATTAAAATTTGGAATTTTAAAGTAGGAAGTTTAAAAAAGGGGGGGGATTTATGGGGTTTTCCACATTTCTCTGCACAAAAATTAGTACAACGCCTAGGTGAGTATATAACTTAAAGATTATAACACACATTTTTCTGTAACTATTGGATTTAATTCTGTTACCAACCATAACTAAATTTTATCAAAAATAATAGGACCATGTGCTTCTCCAGTAGTTGCTAATTAAATGAAATACATATATTGATTTAGGATAACAAAAATGATAGTATTCTGAAAATATCCCTACATCATAGGAGCTGGCATGTTGCTGGGTCAAAGTCAGAAATGGATAATTTTGTGCCTCCGTAATTCAATTGAGATGCCCTTTGGTCTTGAGTATACTCTGCTCTTTCTTCATCGTTTATAAATAATGTCTGCATTGCTACATATAAAGCCTAATTAATACTAAAATAATTCTTTTTTTTCTTACTGTGGAATATTAATTATGCCATTAGCAACCCGCTCTAAGTATAAAATCCTTAAAATATGAGAGAATATAGTGAAAGAAAAAGATGAAATGTAAAAATCATATCAAGTATTACAAAACTCAGATATTTCCATAAAATGATTTAAATATTTAAGTGAACAATGGGTATGTACATACTTATTACTTTTATGTATTTTTGACCTCTTTGAATTTTGCTTAATCCACTTAAGTAAGGAATTTCAGTGTGAACTAAAGCATAGCTCAGTAATCTGAGAGAGCAAATATATCTTGCAGTTATCCTGTCAGTTCTCAGACTGCTAGAGTTTTAAGAAAATTTAATGCCATTTTGTAGTTAATTAAATTTACATATGTTAAGATAGATATCTTTTTATCATTTCTGTAAAAATCTTCTTTGCTGAAAATACATCACTATTCATTATGTGGAAACAATTCTACATATTTATTAGTGGAAACTAGAAGAACATGATGGATAAAAATTTGAAAGATGAAAATTCTGTGTATATTTTATAATGCTAGTTCTTATTCTATTCAGTCTTTCGGTCGTCTGTGTCATTTTCCTTTTCCTCTCTCCTTTTGCAAGAGTGACTTTCTATGTATCAGTTTCTCATGAACCCACAGTAAAGTTAGTACTAAGTAGGATGTTTTGGAATCAGCTTTGTGGATCCGAGAAAACTGCAGTGGTGAGAGGAATTTTGGAAACAGCTTGTTCTTTCTCCTGATTATGTGGTGGTGGTGGTGGTGGTGGTAGTGGTGTGCCACTAAATTAGTTCAACTCATACTGACCCTGTATAGGGCTTCTGGGCTGGAAATCTTTATGGGAACAAACAGCCTCGTCTTTTGCCCACAGTGCAAATGGTAGATTTGAACTGCTGACCTTGCAGTTAGCAGCCCAGCTCGTAATCCATTATGCTGTCAGTGTTCTTTCCTACTTAGAGTCAAAGGAGACAGTTACGGACTCTAGCCTTAACTAGTTACTAGAGCATTGAGGAGAGTAGTAGACTTATCACAAGCCTCAAAATACCAAAAGGAAGAAATAATGATGACAGCTTTATTAAAACTTCACGGCAAAGTACCCATATATCAGTTTGAAATGGATATAGTTTCTGTTGTCCTTTAATTAATGAGGTATGTAATCAGTCAGCCAGCTTTACTTTATTAACCCTATACAATATCAGACTTCTTGGTACATGAAATTCATTGTTGTGTTCTCAAATGACCATCTACCTCAGCCAATCTCTTTACTATGGTTCTTCAAACCCCCAGTGCCTATTCTATATAACAAAACACTCTAAGATGAAATTCAAAGAGCATTATACTTGGTAAGTTTCTAGCTATCTATATTTTTTTTCATTCATTTATTTATTCTTGCTACAAATAACTGACTACCTGCAATATGTCAGTCTCTGTTTGAAGTGTTAGAGGTGTAGCAGTACACATGTCAAACAAGGTCTCTACCTTCAAATTTTTTCCCTTACATTGTTGGGGGAAACCATAATGAATAAAAAACTAAATGTTAAAATTTCAGATACTGACAAGTGTAAAGAAGAAAAATCAACCAGGATAATGGGAGAGATACTGTTGAGGAGAGTCAAGGTAAAGCCAGGAGTCCTGGTGTGATGCTGTAGGATAAGCACTGGACTGCTAACCACAGGGTTGGCAGTTCAAACCTAACAGCGGCCCCTCAGAATCTCTCTACAGGGTTGCTATGAGTCGGAACTGAATCAATGGCACTTAACAACAAAAACAAAAACAACTTTAAATAAAGTATCTAAGTGGCCAGTAATGCACATATTGTGTCTCATCAGGGTATATCATTCTCCTTGTTGGGTTTCAACCATTAATTTTACTTTGGACATTCCATAAATGTTTAGCGAAATTCATCCTGTATTTACTAAGTGTGCTGTAGTAGGTAGTCACTGAGGATGCAAAGATGAATAGGTGTATTCCCAACCTATGGGGAACTCCCAAGACTAAAGAATAAGAATATAATGATAAAGAAAAGGTATCTAGTAAAAGTATTCTACAGCCTGTCATTTACATAAAGTGTCTTAAGATTGTGATATATATGCAGGCTCAGCTTTACAAAGGGGGGAGGGCAGTTTTGAGGTATAATAGTTTTCCTATTACCAG
Source organism: Chrysochloris asiatica (assembly GCF_000296735.1). Taxonomy (NCBI): domain Eukaryota; kingdom Metazoa; phylum Chordata; class Mammalia; order Afrosoricida; family Chrysochloridae; genus Chrysochloris; species Chrysochloris asiatica. Next base: position 3,952,059 of record NW_006408519.1, read on the forward strand.
TCATAGTACTTTGTAGTCTAATATTCTCTAATGACTTATTTGAATAACTTAAAGGTTTTAGACTTTCCAGAACATGGAAGTGGAAATATTCCTGGGAAACTTTCCCTGAAGCTATTGTTACATACAAATCTTCTTGTGAAGGAAGATAGGACCTGTAAGTGCAGACTAGCAAGTGGGGAGGGAGATGCTCAAAGATGTGAGAATACAAGGGATCTTGGGAGGGTAAAAATGAAGTATTTGTCCTTGAACTAGCCCCAGGTCTTTTCTAAATAATGTTACTTGTCATATAAGTATGCTCTAAATTTGTTTTCTCAAACTATTTGATATATTAAATTGTTTATGACAATAAATGTTAAGTGCTGACTTATAGCGACCCTATCTAGGGTTTCCCAGGAGCAGCTGGTGGGTTTGAACTACCAACCTTATGGTTCGCACTCCAGTTCTTATTCTACAGTGCCATGTTATTTCTAAGCAATGTATTGTGATAATCTATATAACATATGGACTATCTAGTCTTTTTTTTTTTTTTTTTTTTTTTCCTCCAACAAATTACCTCCCTTCTGCTAATTG
>NW_006408519.1:3952728-3978211 GCF_000296735.1 Chrysochloris asiatica
CAGTGCCATGTTATTTCTAAGCAATGTATTGTGATTATTTATATTATTTTTGTACTATCTTTTTTTTTTTTTTTTTTTTGTCTCCTTCCTCCAACAAATTACCTCCCTTCTGCTAATTGGATTATATAGTCTTTGATAGCTGGATCTCCAACAACCGTGTTGCATCATGATGTGACTTAGAGTATAAAAGTTTCATGCTGAGAATGTCATAGCAGAAATGTCAAAGTCTCAATTGTTGGTGACTTTATGGGATAGCCATACTATTCTTGGATACTCTCTCTACTTCTTTTATACATAAAAATGAGCCCTAGACTTTTTAAGCCACTATCATTTAGTTGGGGGGCTTTGTTAGCATTGTGGCTTTGTAGGATAAACACTGGACTGGGAAGCACAAGGTCAGGGATTTGAGCCCACCAGCTGCTCCTTGTGAAAAAGATGAGGCTGGTGAGCTTCAACTGCTGACCCTGCAGTTCAAACTGACCTTGCAGTCCAATGCATTAACCAACAGTGCCACACCAGGACTCTGAAGAACAATTGCTGTTTGAACCACTGACTTTGCAGAGTCAGAATCAGCTTGATGGTAGTGGGTTTTGTTTTGTTTTGAATCACTGCTGATTTACTAAATGCCATCTACAAAGTTATCTATTCGGTGTTTTTGCAAATAACTTAAGGAAGGTGACAAAGTGCAGGAGGAAATATAGGTTTTGGAGGCTGGGTTGAAGGCCAGCCTTTACTCTATACCAGTAGTATGAGTTTAAGCAACGAACACAATAGCCCTTAGTCGAAGTTAGTTCTTCTGTGAAAAGGAAATCTTTCTATAGTTCTCTTTTTCTTAGTGTATGCTCCTTTCATAAAATGTGATGCTATGTGTGAAAACACATCAAAAAATAAAAATATTTTGCTAATATAGAAAATGTGCTTTCTAAATTCTAGTGTGGTGAAAGATTAGCTACAGTGTACAGTGAAGTAGATAAATATATGTTTATGCTTCTTGGTGTTCTTTTAACTGGTGCTCGTCTCCTTGCTCTGTATCCTTGTTACCAGTCAGTTATCAGTATTTCTGAAGTGCTATTTAATGAGGTTATCATTGCTTTGAACAATGTAAGGGTGCTCTACTGAATATGGTCCTATTCTTTACAACATTCAGATCCTTCACGCTACTCTTCCAACTTCGCTATTTACTTATCTGACTACTGTTTATTGAGAGCCTACTATGTCCTGAATACTGTTCCACGTGCTTAAGATAAAAATGATGAATAGACTCAGAGTCTTTCGCAAAACAACTTAAATTTTAACTCTTTTACAAAATTTAACATGACCAATAAGCCCAGAGTCATAAGAAATAAGAGTTAAGTGAAATTTAGAGACGGAAATAGCCTTAAAGATCTTTAAGACCAGCTTTCTCACTTCATATATAACAAATCTGATGACCAAATTGGCAATGAAACTTGCCTAAAGTTATGTACCTAGTTAATGGAAGAAACGATCCTCAAAGCAACTTTCTTGGTTTAGTTACGTAGCTATTATGTCTTCTTTCAGCCATTGATAGCTTTGATCATTGTCCTGTTGGCTATTATTTACAGATCTGTGGTTATGTTACTATTTTGTACTTCATTTACATTATAAGCATTGTAAGGATGGGAACTTTTTTGTTACCATCATATAATAGATACTTAATAATTATTTGCTAGTTTCATACAGATAACACAAGTGAATATACAAACAATTTACTTTGACTAACTGTTGGTTAATGAGGGAAGGTGTTTAAATATTAGCCTTTTTATATCCAAAAGTCTTTTTCCTTTACACGTCAGAAGATGCTGCCTGCTAATTCACAAATGGGCTGAGCCATTTTAAAAAGGATCCACTTCTACCTCTTCCTACTCACTCTGTAACAAAGGTAGCAGTTTTTCTGGATTTTTAATAACATAGCTTTATGGATCAGTGAAATAAAACTTTGAAATGACAAAGGTATATGATTTTAGAAAATTATATTTTAGAGTGTGATGCTTGTAAAGCATGCATAATTACCTATTAACTGATTTAAAAAAATAAAAAGCACAGGACATTCAAATTCAACAGATAGTTTATTATTATTGAACTTACTCATTTTTTCCCACATGGGTAAGTTACCCCACTAATGACATTGAGCTGATTCTGACTCATAGTCACTCGATACTTTCTGAGACTATAAATGTTTATACGAGCACAGAGGCTCATAGGTCTCTTACAGAGCAGCTGGTGAGTTTGAACCCCTGACCTTGGAGTTGGTAACCCAATGCCTAACCCACAGCACCATGAGAGCTACTGGGTAAATTAGTCTCTCACTTTTTGTGTTGCTGCAGATGAAACCTTCATTTGTGTAACTAAACAGTGATTGTTAAAGTCTTGGAATTTATCAAATATTTTTATATTCTATAAAGGTTGTAAGCTGTCTGTTTCCACTAGCAGTTGATTGAAATATGGCATCTCTATCCAGATTATTTACCATGTAATAATCCTAGATTCATCCTTTATCTAGATTGCTTACTATTTAATAGTCCACTCATCTGTCAGTTTGTCGTACTGTGGTGGCTTGTGAGTTGCTGTGATTCTGGAAGCTATGCCACAGGTAATTTAAATACCAGCAGGTCACCCGTAGTGGACAGGTTGCAAATGAGCTTCCAGATGAAGACAGACTAGGAAAAAAGAGTGACGAGCTACTTCCAAATATTTGGTCACTGAAAACCTTATGAATAGTAGAGAAACACTGTCAGATATAGTGCCAGAAAGTGAGCCCCTCAGGTTGGAAGGCACTCAAAATGTGACTGGGGAAGAGCCGCCTCCTCAAAGTAGAGTTGACCGTGATGACGCGAATGGAGTAAAGCCCGGGGGACCTTCACTTGCTGATAGGGCACAACTCAAAATGAAGAGCAACAACTGTAAACATCTATTAGTAATTGGAACATGGAATATAAAAAGTATGAATCTAGGAAAATTGGAAATTGTCAAATGTTTGGTAAGGTGAAGGGTCAGAGAAAAAGAAGAAGACCCCAGTGAGATGGATTGGCAAAGTGGCAGCATCAGTGGGCTCAAGTGTGCCAACAACTGTGAGGTTGACCTAGGACCAGGCAGTGTTTCATTCTGTTGTGCATAGGGTCACTATGAGTTGGTACTGACTTGATGGCACACAGCAACAACAACAATATTGCATCTTTGTCAATTTATCAATTGAAAACTCATTATGTAAACTATGCATGGAGTCCTACTGCGGTGCTGTGGGTTAATGCGCCTGACTGCAAAACCATTTGAACTGCAAGATCAGCGGTTCAAGCTCACCAACTGCTCATCGGAAACCCTATAAAGGGTTGATATGGGTCAGAATTGACTCCACAGCGCTTAACAACAACAACAACAAACTACACATCCAAGTGCAGCAGGCAGGTTGTTTTCTAGTAGTAGCTGATTTATTTGAGATCGGACTACAGTCTGTTACTAATAACAATAATTGGACATCAAGGAATTGTAAGGGAGCACGGTGGCGCTATAGGATAAGCAGTGGACTGTGAATCACAAGGTTGGAGGTTCGAGCCCTCCAGTCTTTCTGCAGGAGAAAAATGAGGCAGGCTTTCTGCTCCTGCAAAATATTTAAAGCCTCATAAACCCTATATAGGGTCACTCAGTCAAAACTGACTCTACAGCACTTACCAACAAGGAGTTGGAAAACTTGTATGTTTAATGTAGTAATTTTTTAGTAGCTTGTTGTTGTTATGTGCCAGGGAGTCGGTTCCGACTCATAGTGACCCTACAATAGGGTTTCTGAGGCTGTAAATCTTTACGGGAGCAGAAAGCCTCATCTTTCTCCTGTGGAACAACTGGTAGTTTCGAACTGTTGACCTGTGGCTCACAGCCCAATTCGTAACCACTACGCTTAGTAGCTTAGATATCAAAAATAGTAGTGTGTCACCTATAATTATTGCAACTAGTTCAAATCTGATATATTTGCAAATACATTGCTACTATATTTTTAGGAATCTGTATTTGATGATGCAATATAATATTTTCCCATTTTTTAATAGTAGTTTCGTATTGCTAGTTATGGTTAGTTTACTTTGAGATTATAAAATGCATTAATATTCTGCCATTTTTGGCTAAAGGTAGATAAATGGTTGGATACATAGAGAAATTTTATGGGAATTAAGATGTATCTAGATATTAACTAGTTGACATAGATATATGTTGTTGTTGTTAAGTGCCATTGAGTAGGTTCCAACTCAGCAACCCTGTATAGGGCTTCCGAGGAACATCTGGTGAGTTTGAACCACCAACCTTGAAGTTCAAACGACCTTGTGGTCCAGTGCTTTATCCCACAGCACCACACTAGGACTCCCTGAGTGTTGCAGATGGTCAAACCCACTCAGAGGTGTCTCAGAAAAGAGGCAACGTGATCTACCTTTGAGAGGTTACAGCCTTGAAACTTTGGAGCATTTCTAATCTGCACATATTGGGACACCTTGAGTTGGAATTCATTCAGCAACACCTGACAACAACTTGGTTCATAATAAAGCTTTAAAAAGATGTGAATTAAAACAAAACAAAACCATGTGATAAGATACGTAATTGTTTATCAGACTATATGAGAACAAGATTAAATGATGAGTTCTATTAAACAATGTTTTTCGTTACTTGATCTCCTACCTGATCTGTGTTTCTCCCATCTTCCCATATATAATACTTTACCCCTTGCTTCCTCTGGTCCAGCCACAATTGAGCTCATTGTTTTTTTGGTACACATGAAACCTACACTCACTATGACATTGGAACATGCTGTGCCTCTTTCTGCTCCCTCCCAAAATAACCATATGACTAACTTCCTTATTCGCTTCAGTTTTTTACTCCAAAGTTTTCTTAGTTGCTTGGAAGCAATTAGTCCAATGGACTAATGGACCACTTGAACATCTTTCTCCATGACTCTGAGACCAGAAGAACTAGATGGTCCCCAACCACCACTACCAACTGCTCTGAAGAGAGGGATCACATCAGAAGGTCCTGGGTAGAGTGGGAGAAAATATGGAACAAAGCTTAAAATCATAAAACAGATCAGGCTCACTGGTCAGATAGAGAATTTGTAGGAACCTCAAGACTCTGGCCTTTGATCACCCTTCAGGTCTGAATCTGAACTCATCCCTTTGGCTACATTTTCAGCCAAGGAATCGATAGGTATATAGTGAGGATGACAGCACTAGTGAGGTATGCACACACAGAGTGGTCAACCTTTAGAGATCAAAAGGGCAGCCTCTACTTAAGGACAAAATTCAGAAGGGTCCGAAAAGAGGAATGGAAAGAAGAAACATGAGGAGGAAATGGAGTAAGTGGTTTTACATTGAGGGCATTGTATGGGAGATGAAAGGATGTGTATGATTTGTTTAATGTAAAACTGATGTTCTGCTCTATGAACTGTCAGTCAATTCACCATAAAAAGTGTTGTTGTTGTTTTTTTAAAAAAGTCTTGTTAGGGTTTCCTGGGCTACCTGATCTAAAATTTCATCATCCCATGAACATTTCATTTCCTTCTTACCTTCTTCATGTTTATCTTCTTAGCACTTATCCATAGCTAAGTTACAAATATTTTACTTGTTCATCTTGTTTGTACTTTATTTCTCCTACTAAAATATAAATTTTATGAGAGCATGGACTTTTGACTATTTTGTTTACTGTTACATCACTTTATTGTTATTGTTAAATGTCAAGTTGGTTCCAACTCATAGCAACCCTTTATAGGGTTTCTGAGGTTATAAATCTTTGTGGGAGCAGAAAGCTCCATCTTTCTCCTGCATTATATCACAAGAGCCACAGAATACCTGGATGATAGTAGGTGCTGAATATTTGCTGAATAAATGAAAGTTATATCTCACTACAGATATTCTCTTTCATTTTGCTGTGCATGGGGTCGCTATGAGTTGGTTCTGACTCGATGGCACCTGACAACAACAACAGATAATCTGAAGTAATCTGAAATAAACAAGGGCAATTCATAGTCAATGACACCAAACTACTTATTACTGGACATTTTTGTCTTTTTAGGTGGTATTTTTATTAAAATATCATAACATATACATTTTTCTGTCATTTAATGAAACTACTAATTATGGTAGTAAAATAAGTAGCTATTTTATCATATTGAAATGTGTGGGTTTTCCTTGACATGTATAAGAATCTATATTTTAATTCTATAAACATTTTTTTCCTATACAGTAAAGCTTAATAAAATGCTTGTTTTTAATGTAAACTAATGTTATTTAATATCAACTAAGTACTGTTTTAATTATCTTCTTTGTATCTTGGCCCCATGTTTTTCACTGGAAATAAAATCTGGAATTGACTAGAAGTAATATTAATACTTTGGATTTTGAAGTGTATAGAAAAACCTTCCAAATAATTTCACTCATATATATTAAAATTTTAAATATATGCTATAGCAATTTTGTGAGGATTAAGAAACATCTCTAAAGATTTATTCCCTGAAGTATTATTCAATTTTTGTTGTGCACGTTATCTGATGTTTCTGACAAGCTCTGAATTTTTGTTTTTTGATTTATGCTAGAAGTTACATGGGAAGACGAGCAGAAAAGGGTGAATGGTACAATAAATGATGACAAACCATTGCCGAAAAAGCAACAGCAGTCTGAGCCAGGTTTGTCAGGGTTTGGAAACCACATGAAAGCATGTGGGTATAAGCATTGCATTTCATGCTTTTTCAGTAAATGTGTGCCTGTTGTTCTTCATTTTTCTCATTTTTGTGTGGACTTTATAGTCTGGAGAGCCCATTTAGATTAGAGAGATAAATATTCTATATCAAGATTTGCTTAGCAAACTATTTTTGCATATTTTGGAAAACAGAATATTGTTATTTTATTCTTCAGCTTAGTACTTTTGAGGATAAAATGGAATAATTTAAGCACAAATCTTCATCTACTTTATATATGTGCTTATCACACAGAAATTAAATGATCTTTATAAAGAAATGGTGTTTCCCTAAGCTGTATCACAGAAATCTCAATATCTTACTTAATATTTGTAAGCACTTATTTTTAATTGCAAACGTTGCTGGGATATTTATGCTGTATAATGATAACAATTTATTTACTATTTCTGGAGTTTAAAAACATGACTAACAATAATAACAAGAAAGAGAGATAGCATAGTAAATTAATTCAATTGGGAGTCTCTTCAAACCATGAATTTAACCAATCTATTGAAATGCAGAGTCCTGGTGTGGCACTGTGGGTTGGATTAATCATCAGACTGCAAAGTTGTTTGAATTGCAAGGCCAGCAGTTCAAGCTCACTAGCTGCTCCTTGGAAACCCTATACAGGGTTGCTATGGGTCCGAATCGACTCAGTGGCACTTTACAACAACATTGAAATGCAGTGCTTTTTTATATTACTTTCTATTTCTTTTTTTTCCGAGTGGTATGATTTAATTAAGTAGAAGGCAAACTAACAACTAATAAAAAAAGACAAAGCTTAGAGATAAGTAACCAATGGAAGATGAAAGTACATTGAAAACATTCATTGAAATTCTAAAAATGAGTTTTTATGTGATGACTACCTAATATTGGAACTCTAATACCTGTATTTAAAAATACGCCTATATATAAATTAAACTAACCTTATAATTCTGGAAATCAAGGATTGGAAAGAACAAATAAATGACTTAATCTGTATTCTCTTTTAATAAAAGAGTAAATATTTAAAATACAATGAAATAGAATTCACATTGGGAATTTAAATGTATGCATAAAATTTGAAAAAAAAAATGTTTTCAAACCTTAAGTTATGAATCACAGCTTATTTGGAAAACAGTGATTGACTAAATATATTTAAGAAGCTTTTAAAAGTAATTAAAAATATAACAATATTTTGTTATGATTCACACAATAAATTTGATTACTGTAAAAAATCTTTCCTTGATATATTGTGTGATAAGAGTTTTCCTTCATAACTATTGTCTTATTTGCAATCATATATGGATGCATAAATACTTTTTAGAATCTTATATTTATGTAACTAAATTTCATTGCATATGAAAATCATGAAACAATACACTGGCTAAAATAGTATATCAAAACCCACAAACAAACTTTTAAAGATATACTTTAAATAGTATTAGTTTGTTTCCACTTATAACATGCCATATGTATTTTTTATTGTCTTCTGAAGGCTTAAATAATAAAATAGTTTATAATAAAGTAATTCATATTATAAATCGTTTATAAATTAAACATGCAGTAGAGAAATATTACAGTACTTTAATATCATGATTTAAATGCTTATAAATTTTTTGCATTGGATGATTGTCTTTTCTATACTGAGATATATATATAAAGATATATATACATGTGTGTGTGTGTGTTTATCTATCTATCTATATATATGTGTGTGTGTGTGTGTACGTATGGGCCCACACGCACACACACACACATATATATAGTACTGGTTTTCCTCTATCCTAAGATATATATATATATATATTCCTGGTGTGGCGCTGTGGGTTAATGCGCCAGACTACAAAGTCGTTTAAACTGCAGCATCAGCGATTTAAGCTCACCAGCTGCTCCTCCAAAACCCTGTATAGGGTCGCTATGGGTCGGAACCGATTCGGCGGCACTTAACAACAATGGCTCTATAAAAATTACGTAAGGACTTGAACTGAAACCTGAGAAGGGAAGTCAGCTGTTGTGTATCACTGCATATATTGTTATAATTTTCAAAAATTTGTTTTATGAAGTCTGTCTGAGAAAATCTTACAATACCTGATAATGTTGCCATTTCTAACATACATATACAAACAACAAAAGACACTTGACATTTTTATTTTAGATATGAGGTTATAGAATTGAAGGTCTCAATATCACAACATAGGTCACACAATAAGAATGAACAAATATTTGGGTGGACTTTAAAACTAGTATCTGTAATTTTTAAAGAAAAATCTTGACATCTGAGTTAGACTGTCCTGAGAGGATCATCAGCAAGAAAGGTCATTTATTTTCAGTATCTCCAACTTAATTGAAAGCAGTGTAGATAAAAGTCACTGCGACGTATCAATGTTTATCGTATTAATCTAACAACAAGGTCAGTAGTTCAAACCCACTAGCCGCTCTGCAAGAGAAAGATGAAGCTTTCTGCTCCGCTAAAGATTTACAGCCTCAGAAAGTCTATACAGGCTAAGTATGAGTCGGGATCAACACTATGGCAGTGATTTGGTTTTGGCATGGACTCCTTGTGTGGCACTATAGGATCAGCACTGGACTATGACCCTATACAGAGTCACTATGAGTCAAGACCAACTTAACAACAAGGATCATGTTAATATCTTTGGTTGTTGTTGTTAAATGTCATTGAGTCGGTTCCTACCCATAACAACCCTGTATAGTTTCCCAGGAGCGGCTGGTGAGCTTGAACCGTTGACCTTGTGGTTCAAGCTGACTTTGCAGTCCATCTCATTAACCCACAGCACTACACCTGGACTGAGATTCCTGTATGTGATTTTAAACCTTTCTTTTTATAATGTCTAGAGTAGATCACTAAATGTCTTCCATTGTGGAATGTGGGTTGGAGTTTGTTTATGTAATACAATTAACAAAAAATCCCTAATGTTAATCTATTTTTACAGTGTGTGATCTATTTGTTGTTAAACATTTTAGACAAACTTTAAACAACTGGATTTTATCATTTTATTTTGTAAGTTTCAATGGTAATTAGAAGTCTATCTGAAAAAAAGTATATTTTAGATAGAATATTCATATTTTACTTAAATACATAACAAGAAATGTAGTGAAAAAACTAAATTAAATTAGACGTTCTTCAGGCTGAATGAATGTTTTGGAACTGAAACAGAGAAACTCTTAGACTAATTTTCCATTCTAAATGGTTTAGAATCTACTTGATGAAATTATAATTTTACATTATTTTTAATGACTGACGTTATCTAAAAAGTGACTATCAGTCTTGATTTGCAATTTTCTAAGTAAAAATTGTGCTAAATATAGGAAATTATTTAATTGGCTTGTTGTTGTTAAGTGTTGTCCAGTCGGTTCCAACTCATAGCAACCCTGTTTCCAAGGAGCAGCAAATTGGTTTGAACCGCCAACCTTGTGGTTCAAACTGACCTTGCAGTCCAGTGCTTTATCCCACAATGCCACGATACCTTTGTTGCTGCTGTGTTCTTGTTAGCTGCCATCAGTGTAGTCAGTTCTGACTCAGTTACAAAATACTGCCTGGTCCTGTACCATCCTCACAATCGTTGGTCTACGTAAGCCCATTGTTGCACCCACTGTGTCACTTCATCTTGTTGAGAGGTCTCCTTTGTTTTCTCTCTGACCCCCTACTTTACCAAGCATGATGTCCCTTACTGTAATTATCTTGAAATCATGACTGTGCTATTTACCTTACTAAATTGTACGTGGAAGACAGATCTGTGTTTTTCTATAAAGTGAAGGCAATGAAACTCTTTGCTGGGGTACTGTCAACTGATACAGCATTTTGGAAATTGAAAATGTTAAAAGCAACTACTTGTTTTACTATATATTCAAACACATCTTAATGTGCACATAACCCCTTCATTTTTGCATTATAAGATTTAATTAATGTGTTAATACTTAACGGTTTTCCAACACGGACCTCATCGGCATTATATTTATGTAATTAGTAACTATGGTGAAGGTAGTATTTTTTTTTTCTTAACTGAGTTTTATCTTTGGAATTATCTTTTATATTAAAAGTTTATTTTCTGGAAAAGTAAATTTTCAAAGTATTTATATGGTAGTGAACTTGTACTATTCAAGTTTTTATTCAGGAATACATTTACAAGTTTTGCATCCTTTTCACATTTCTTAAAAGTAGAAACAATTTATTTTAATCTAGATCAATATTAAAATTACTTGTCAGTCTAATGCATCTAATATGGAAAAAGAATTCAGTGATGTTTGATGTTTGATCAGCATTAGAGCAGTTTCTGAATTTTAAAGTATTTCTGGATTGCTGCAGAATGAGTATTTTGTCCTTACTGGAAAAAAAAGTGATGTAAGACAAATAAAAAGATGATGTAAATAAATATTTTATACAACATAAATCAACCAATGGAATTTTGGATTCATATATATGACAAGTATATATGACATTCTTTGATACCAGATTTTTCATTAGATATAATGAACTTTCAGGTTTTGTCATTGTAGTTGCTCATTTAACAAGGCTCTTCCCTGTGCTTACCCAACCATTTATAAAAGCAAGTCTTCAATGACTACCCATTTTATGATTTAGAAAGAATAATGTGCTGTAGCTTGGAAATCATTGGAATCAATGATTTCAAATGTTCTCAGTACATATTTTGAGTACTTTTTTCTTCTGCACATAAAATTCCATTATGTGTCAGATTTCAAGGATAGTCTAGCAGGAAAGAGGATATTTAAAGGTAACATTTTAAAATATTTTAGTGAATTCTTAAAAATTCCTATGGTTGTTGATAAAATTATAGGAAGTGATAATTAGGAGTCCTGGTGTAGTGCCATAGGATAAGCACTCAACTTAAAGTTTGGTTTAAAACATATGGTGGGTGGTTCTAATTTACCAGCCACTCCTTGGAAACCCTGTACAGGGTTGCTATGAGTCGGAATTGACTCAAGGTCACTTAACAACAGCAACAATTAGCTTAAAAGAACTATATAAATGTATTTACAATAAGGAAGATTTTCTTCACAGTAAAGAAATTTTAGTTTGTCACCTGGTAACTGGTCAACAGTTTGTTCTTTATATGGTTTCTTGATTTATCTGGATCTTTGTATCATTGAACCGTCTTATGTTATGTTATATAGATGCTTATTTCAGCTATTTCTCCCTAAAAGTATCCCTGATCCTATTTACTTCAGAGGAAACATTCTCAAATTCAGTGATCTTTCAAGGCTCTCATAATGATTTGCTTTTAATTATGTGCAAGTTCTAATACAAGCCTGAGGTTTCTGTGTTTTATTATCAGGAAACTTCCTAACCTAATGCTTGCTCCTACAAGACATATGTTAACTCAGGTAAAATTAAATCTGCATAACTAAAAGTATAACTTCTATCAATGCTGATAAATGAGACCATCATTGCTAATACAGGATTTCCAGTAGATATCATACAACTTTCGTGAAAGCCATATTTTTGGTAAACAAGTCCAATGTATTTGACTTCTTAAATAAAGTTGATTAAAAATTGTTACTTCTGTTTGAATTTAAGATATATGTTCAGTTGGAATATAGTAGTTAATATGTTATGTTGACAGGGGATATAGCCTTGGTTTGTATAAAAATTTATATAATTTAGCAAATTTTAGATAAAACTGACTTTATATTCAATAGCACAAACTTACTTTATTTTTTTCAAATATGCTTAATATATTTTGTATAATTTTTAAAGACAAAAACATAGGCAGATGTAGCATATATGTTGTTTAATTTTCTATGATTGAAAAACCATCTTTAGTTTTTATAGTTAACACATTGATAACTTGCATTTTAAAATACTGTTTCAACATAGACTTAACCATAAGTGATGAAATAGTGCTTGTAAGTTATATTTTATAAATGTCCTCTATTTAGGGTCATTTGGGAAAATATTTCATTTCTCTTTCAGTTTATATATTCGAATGAACCAAAAAACCCCACATTTTCTTTATAATGTCTTTATATTTTCTAATTCTAAAACAAAGATTAACATGTATTTGTTAAAGTAATGGACAGCCGCGGACCTAAGAGAAAGTATGACTTTGCTGTTTTTTATCACTCAGAATTTTTATTACAAAGGTGAAGAGTTGGTATGAAGGAGTTCTCATTAGGACTACCATTAATAGCACTGAAGTGTAGAATGTTTGACTGGGGCAAGCTATGCTGATCAAAAGAAGATAGGGAGCCTGGAAGACAGAATTGGTACTCTTAACTTCTTTCAGGGATCACTGAAGTCTGCAACCCATTAAAATAATATATGCAAGAAAAGTATACATTTGTTTTTGTTGAATCGACTTCTACTCATAGTAACCATGCATAGGGTTTCCGAGGATTTGCTGGTGAATTTGAACCACTGACCTTGCAGTTCAAATGAACCTTGTGACCCAGTGTTTATCCTACACACCAGGACTTAATACTGTTTAAATGAAACATGGTTATAAAAGTGAATAGTTTGCTGTAAGAGTCTCTTTTTAATGTGAGGATGGTTGAAAACAAATAGTACATAACAAAATGTAGCCATAAGGAAGGCAAGAAATAAAACAATAATTTTAGACACATTTGGTACAAATGCATTGAGATTTTATGATTTGTATTACTATTCCATCTGCCAAATTAAAATTATGTGATTTTTATATAAGTTTAATTAGGCCTACATTTAATGGAGCATTGTTGTTGTTAAGTGCTGTTGAGTCGGTTCTGACCCAGAGCGACCCTGCATAGGGTTTCCAAGGAGCAACTGGTGAGCTTGAACAGCCAACCTTGCAGTCCAGTGCATTAGCAGCACCACATCAGGAATCCTTAATAGATCATACTCACATAAGAACAATGGGAAATGATGTAATGGAAGGTTTCCAGTTAGTTGTGAGAGGCTTTCAAAATCTTTCATTTTCATGCCCTTATTTGGAACCCATTTGACGGCACTTAACAACAACATAAAGAATATGGAATCCCGGTGTGGCATGTAGGATAAGAACTGGACTGTAAGCTTGATTTGAACTACAAGGTGGTGGTTCAAACTCACTGGCAGTTCTTCGGAAACCCTATCCAGGGTTGCTGTGAGTCGAAACTGACTCAATGGCACTTAACAACCATATAACTAATATAAGGAGACTTGGTGGCACAGTGGTTGGCCACTCAGCTGCTAACCGAAAGGCTGAAGGTTTGAACCCACTATCTTCTCCATGGAAGAAAGGAGTGTCAGTCTGCTAGGTAAAGATTGACAGCTTTGGAAATTGCATAGAGAGGGCAGTTCTACTGTGTTCTGTAAGGGTCATGGTGAGTCAGAATTGATTGGACAGCAGTGAGTTTGCATTTTGGATAAGTAATATTTACAGTCCCTGGGTGGCAGAAATGATGAGTAACATAAATTTTGCATTATTTTCTTTACAAAATTATTTGTAATAAAATAAGCATTACCATATTTTCTTACAGGAATAAAACCATTAGCAAACTACTTGCACAATTGTAGAATGTACTTCTTTTAAAAAATAATTTGTAATTTAATACTATATAATAAATCTTTCCAGTTCAGGTGTTACTATAAGAGTTACTTTGTTTCTTCCTTGTTTGGAGTTTTGTTTAATTTCACATGTTTTTATTGGGTCAGATAGCAAGTAACTAGTAGAAAGAAAATTGATCCAGTAATCAGGAGACCTCTGTTCTATTTCTGGTTCTGCCACTGAACTTGTTTTGTGACCTTGGGTAAGTCAGTTGAATTCTATGTGCCTCCGTTATTCATGAATAAATTCAGGAATGCGTTGAGAAGAATTGGGAATGTTTTGAATCTACATAGTATTAAAAACATAGCCACAATGGCATAATAGAATAATTAGAGATAATAGGAAAATACTAAACGGAACAAGAAGCTTTATTTATTTATGTGGTTTTTATGTTTTCTGGGGGGGAAATAGTATTTTTTAAGTGGTGGAATATAATTAAGCAAGTATTTCATCCATGCACACCAATTTTATTTTAACATGTTTGGAAACTGTTAATTGTATGGAAAATGTATATATAGGGAAATTTTGCATGCCAAAATTAATGTCAAGATGTGATACAATTTAACATTTATTTAAATTATTAATGTATGTGATTTTCTACCTTATTGTCTTTGAGAAATGGGTGGGCTGGGGATAAGAAGAACATATTTTTGTCCTTTTAAGGTGTCTGAGTGCCTTTCGTTAGATGGTGAACACTTTGCCTAGTAGTCAAACCAACCAGCCATTTTTGCCTTGTAATATAATTATGGCGAGATTTAGTGTCTGGTTTTGAATAGTTAAAAATATGCTCACAATAGTATAATAAAAATAGCATGATTGAGTTTCAAAATGTGTCATTCCTTTTCCAGTCCTTTGTAAAACATACTGGGATTTCTCTTTTATTTTCCTTTTTTTTCCAGGGTGGGAAAAAGTTGTTTGGAGCATCTCAACATTTTCTAATATAATGTATTGATTTTCTCATTCCTCAGAAAAAGGGATTCATTTTTATAGGAAATATTCTTCTGAAGAGCAATAGTTTGAATATATTGTATTTTGATATAATTTATGTTTTGTGTAATTCATTCCGGAACCATGATATATCCATTGCAGAACTGAGTATGATGTTTTGCTGTACTTACCTCAAAGCTGAATAGGTACTTAGGAGGTTTGGGTATTGTTTTGTTCGTCTGTGCTTACCATACCAGTGCAAATTCACTAATATGGTTTGAAAAAGGTTTTTTTCTTAGAACGCTAAGTCTAGCAGACCTTTTCTTGCTTTAAAATCACTATACAAAATGTTTTCTGAAATTTTCCACTAACAAAATGCTTCCCCAAAGTATGCCATATCTCTTATAAAAGGTGGTGGTTTGGGATAGTTACATTTTAATGAAAACATCAATAATATGTAATGTGGTATTTATAAGAAATTTCTGAATAAGTAGGCATTATAAAACAATATGATCAAAGAAAATGTGTCTAAATTGAAGGTTAGTTTGGCTTTTATTTGGAAATAAAGTTATATATTTTGTCTGTTCTTATAAAGGATTATATTTTTATTCTCCATAGTATTTTATGGTATTCTGTTTTCCTGTGTGTGCGGATTAATTCAGGAAACTGACAAGGTATAGAAGTCTGTTGAATCATTTTCATTGCTCTTTTTTATGTTAACACAAATTATTATTTTCAGATGATAATTAAAAATTCGCAAGATCATTTCACAGATTTATCTTGGCTTAGTATAAATGTCTTGAACAGTGTGATCATATAAGTAACATTGTGTTTACTAATTGTATCTTTCTTCAGCATCAGTGTTTAGGATTGGCTGTACACAAATTATTATAAACATTGGAATGCTCTTTATTTCCACACTAACTTTATTTTTCTGATTCTGCTAACCTATAGTAACATTCACCATCAGTGCTTGCTTATTATTTTATTTTATATGGTGCATTGGATTATATCTTCCCTACAACTGTACACAGGATTCTTTCTCCAATTGATATTGGGCCTGCTCCCTCTGCATCACTTTTTAACTTTTGAGGGCATCCACTCACACCCATGTCCTTTGTCTATGTCTGTCCATTACACGATGTGGGCACAGAAGAGGTGGACTCCCCAAGGAGAAGACATTCAGGTCTGTCTCTTCTACTGCTTTTCTTTCTTGTAGTTCCATTTACCTAACTAGTCCTAGAAATCTTTTACCATTTTTTATTCATTTCATAATTTTTCATCCTCTTCTAATACAGGAAACTATTAAATCTTGTGTATATCTTTTTATTGTAGATATTGCGTATTCAACTTTTAACAGCAGCTGCTCCAATTTGATGGATTTTAATGAAATGATTAATCCTATGTGTTGTACACACACAGATTTTCTCTATTTTAGCTCTAAACCTTGTTTTTGGCTTTTTTACATAACTCAAAAAGTATTTTCTTTCTATCAGGACTTCAGCTGTGTGCTAGGCTATGGAGAATACTAAAGACCTATCAGACATGGTGCATGAGGAGTTCAGACATGTGGGAGACATGCTATGTTTACTGCCAATGTGGGTGCTTTTAATGATACTGTTCTATAAGACTATGAAGTCACATAAAGCTGGTTTTGCAGGATGGCCTAAAAAGGCTTAGTGGAAGAGATAAAAGTTGAGCTGAAAATTGAACATTCATTCAACACACAGTTATGAAAATGCCTGCTGTGTGGACTGTTCTAGATGCTGGAATTAATAAGACACTCAAAATAGCCTCCTACTCTCCAGGTGCCTTCTCTAGTATGAGTCCGTAATAATGTTACAGATTCTGTGAGAGGATTCTATACATAAATTAGATCAGTCATGCAACAGAGCCACACGTGTGATCATTTCCTTCTGAAAAAAGTATTTCAAGAAAGATGTCAGAAGAGATAACCCTAACACTGAATGTGCAAAACTAGATGGGTTCTAGCAGAGGAAGCAATGTGAGTAGTGCTTTTACAAGTTAAGGTAAAAGTAGGTCAGAACAACAATATTGAAGGCCATGTTAGGTTATTGAAGCACGTAAATCAGAGGAGTAGCAAGGTCTTTAAGAGCCCTGGTAGCATCATGGGTTTTGTTGGACTGCTAACTACAAGGTCGGAAGTTTGAATATACCAGCTATTCCTCGAGAGAAAGATGATGCTTTCTACTCCTGTAAAGATTTACAGCCTTGGAAACCATGAGTTGGAATCCACTCGGTGGCACACCACCACCAGTAACAGGTCTTTGTTTCTTGAACTATTTCTTTGGCTGCTTTGTGAAAGACAAACTGGAGTAGTGAAAACAGAAGAAGCTACAGATTGATCAGTTATGAAATGATAAAGGTCAGAACTAAGGTATCAGTTGAGGCAGTCGATACATACGCTATTTAAAGATGTAAAATCAATAAGAGTTATTGGTTAGATATTACTGATGCTAGAAAATGAGAAAGAGAATAATCTCATGTGATTATGGATAGGATATTTAGGTTGAACAAGCGTTAAAGATACTTTATTTTAGTGATCAGTTGGAAGTCCCCTTGGAACGTTGAAGGAGCCCTGGAGGCTCAGTGGCTAAAGTGCTCAGATGCTAACCATAAGGTCAGTAGTTCAAACCCATCAGCTGCTCAGCAGAAGAAAGATGTGTCAGTCTGCTTCCATAAAGATGGAAAAGCCTTGGAAACCCTCTAGGGCAGTTTTACTAAGTCTTCTAGGGTCTCTATGAGTCCGAGTAGGCTCAATATCAGTGGGTGGTGTGGTGAGTAGGAACATTGGGGTACAGATATTTTATACAGATGACTGGACATACTAGTCTGGAACTCAGGAAATCTGTCTGGATTACTGATACGGAAGAAAGATCAGCATTTAAATGCCAGAAGCATATGAAAAATCACCAACATTTATTTACATTTAAGGGTGAGTTATAGAAAAAGAGCTAGAAAACAATGTTGAAAGAACTACTTTGAGACAGTAGAATATCCAGAGAGAACAGAGTTCAAGAAAGGAGAGTTTCAATGCGAGTATAGTTAATGGAGTCACAGATCAGAGAAAAACAAATATGTAGGTAAACAACAAAAGTAATAAGGAATATTTTTGCCTGATTGATTTCAATAAAATTGTGGGGAGCAGAAGGGTGAAAACGAGGGATGGGAGAGTGGACAAGAAGTAAATGAAATGGCAGAAGTAGAGTAGGCTTCTTGATAACTTGGAAAAATTATAAAATTAACAATAATTATCATGGGAAACAGGAGTTCACCAAGGAGATGTAAATGATGAGAGCCTACATTTCAATGCCATTGAATTTATAACATTGTGTGATTGGCTCAATAGCTTTGCTATTGTTGTTAGTGCCCTCTAGAAGTGCAGCCAGAGTGCTCCTTGGAGGCCAAGATGGCCAAATTTTGTCTTTCATATTTCAGACATATTGTCAGGAGGGACCAGTTACTGGAGAGGGAGATCATGGTTGGTAAGGTGGAGGGTCAGAGAAGAAGAGGAAGACCCCCAGTGAGATGGATTGGCAAAGTGGCAGCAATGGGCTCAAGCGTGGCAACATAGTGAGGTTGGCCCAGGACCCAGCAGTGTTTGTTTTGTTGTGCATTGTGTCGCTGTGAATCGGTACTGACTCGATGGCACCTAACAACAACAGCGGTCAGTTCTGACTCATCGCAGCGGTGTTAAGATCAATGATTAGATAGATGCAGCATTGTTGATAGACTGGGAAAAGATATACTCAAAGGAGTGAAATTTGTGGAATGCTGAAAGAGTTGTTTTGTAAGTGCCCTGGAGTAAGTGCTAACTCATAGCGACACTAAATAGGGTTTTCGAGGAGTGACTGGTGAGTTTCAACCACTGACCTTGTGGTTAGCAGTCCAGTACTTATCCTACATCATCACATCAGGACTCCATTAGGAGTAGTGGTTATTGTGTGCCATGGAGTCAGTTCCAACTCATAGCAGCCCTGTATAGGTAGGGTATCCAAAGCTGGAAATCATCATGGAGAAACTGTTGGGTTAGCACTACTGACCCTGCGGTTAGCAGCCCAACTCATTTCCCCTATGCTATCAGGACTAAGCAATTGTGGGCATTTAACAACAACAAAAATGACATCTGAAAAATTTAAATGCTATTGTTAACCTTGCCTATCCTGAGCTTCTTCCCTATTTCTTCCCACAAAGAAGAAAAGAATGGGTGCTGGGAAAAGAAAGCATGAACTAATTTTTTTAATTTGGTGGTTGGAAGAAAGAGTTCAATCTAGACTTAGAGGAGGGATTGAATGCAACAGCTTAAACAAAGGAATCTCCTAGATGATCTTAAAGACAGCAGGAAAGGATTTGGTTGAGGGGTGTTTGAAGATCTGGAAGAAACAAGGATCAATAAAGGAAGCAAACATTGTTATCTAAGATATAGGTGGAATGATTAAATTTAGGGAAAAAAGAATATTTTCATTTTTCCAGATGTTTTTATTTTAAATTACTATTCACTGTTAGTTAAACATATTGAGTTCTTTTCTAACATGAACTAATAAAACTGTAGCTAAGTTAGAATATCGCACCTCCTGTTCTCCTTTGTGGGGGGAATTGGTGAAGTCTGAGCTTTTGGCCATGAGCAAAGTTTCAGTTGTAGGTCCCTAATATATTAACTGGGATCATATCCTAAAATAACAGGCCCTAAGTTCAGCATTCCACAAATCCACCTAAACCTAGACATAAATGAGAACAAGTGGATTCTATTCCAAAGGAAGTAAGAATAAAAAGAAAATTATAATATAGATGCTTAATTATTAAGAAGAGGGAGAGAGAAATGTTCAGAAGAGAAAGCAGGGAAATTTGAGACAAATAATTCAGGGCAATAGAAGTAAGATGAAGTTGTTGTTGTTGTTAAGTGCTGTTGAGTTGGTTCCAACACATAGCAACCCTATATAGGGTCTCTGAGGAGCAGCTGCTGAGCTTGAACCATCGACCTTGCATTTCAAATTAACATTAACCCACAGCACCACATTAACCCACAGCACCACACCAGGAATCCAAGATGAAGTTGCTGTTCTTGTTAAGTGCCATCAAGTCAGTTCCGACCCAGAGCGAGATGTATAGGGTTTCCAAGGAGCAGCTGGTGAGCTTGAACTGCCAACCTTGCAGTTCAAACCAACTTTGCAATCCAGTGCATTAACCCATAGCACCACCCAGGACTCCTTAGGCCTTTCTAAAAATAACTAGAGCCACAACAACAGGATCATGAAATGCAATAAGTCAGATTAACCTATCACTAAATCGCCAATGAATTTGCAAGTTGGTGGTTTTAACTATTAATATCATTGTTATTATTATGAACACCACCTACTTATACTTCAGTCCAAAAATGTGATGGGAAATATTTCATAAGTCATAAGCAATTCCCTTATATACTGGGTTGAAGTGCCTGTTTTATATGTTAAGCTACAATTATAAGACCTTCATTTGCATGAATAGATCCAAATACAGTTGCTGCAATATGGTTTTACACAATAAAGCAATAGAATTGGTCATAAATTCTGAAGCAGCAAAAAAACATCAGTTGTAGTCTTAGAAATCATAATCAGGTTTCTTTTTAATGAAGAGCAGTGTGTTTGAGTTTACACACACTCTTTGTAATTTATGAAATTTCATTTAATAACTTCATTTTATTAGATAATTCTAAAACAAATATAAAAACCATTTGAAAGAGAGCTAACAATACAAAATCATTTTTTAAATTACTGTTTTGGTAAATTACATAAAATTAATATCTGCCTATATTTAAATTCAGGGAGTCCTGGTGTGGAGCTGTAGGTTAATGCACCATACTACAAAGTTATTTGAACTTCAGGGTCAGTGGTTCAAGCTCACCAGCTACTTCTTGGAAACCCTTATACAGGCTTGCTATGGGTCAGAACCAACTCAACAGCACTTAACAGGAACAATAATATTTAAAGTTATAATTATAGACTTTTCAAGAAAAAATAATTGTAGACCTGGTCTAGAGCTTGTGACAATCTTAGTGCTTATATAACATATAAATCCTATTCATAAAAATATTTCTCAGTCTAAAGGTGCTTAACCAGACATATTTCTTATTGATTTCTTTGACAAATTATTTACTAGTAATATTTATATGCTGCCTCAAGAGTTTTAGAAAATAGGTAAGAATGTTAGTATTTCAAACTTGTTCACTAGACTGCAAGGTACTGATGATAACTTCAAAAATCTTAATTCTAGTTTAATAGATTTCAAAGGTTTCTTAATAAAAATATAAAAAATTAGTAACATTTTGTGCTATAATTATAATTGTTAATAAAATTATTACTTCAGTTTCTTGTTAGGGTTAGCTAAGATAAATTTTCAAAGTTAATTACAGTATTCTTTCTGAGTGGAAATAATTTCCTTTTTTTCAAAATTTGATTTCTTTGATTATTATGAATGTTAAACTGATATGCATCATTTCAAACTTGCACTTCAATTCTTGTTGGATATGCTTGGCATATATACAATGCTTTTGAATTATATATACTGTCATTTGGCATTTTGCTCTACTCCTGTTATATTCTAATAGGTAGAGAAAAGTAACATTGAGAGCAGAGGGAATTTAATACTTGTGTAGGGACATGCGCTTATAAATGCACATTTATCCTCAAGTGTTCCAAAATCTTTATTATCTATTTATGAATAGACTGCTATTCAATCTTATTATTATACACTCTACCCATTTTACAGATGTTCTTTGTGCATTGATTACTTCCTATAATTTATGGACTCAATATTAATGATGGCACAAATATTCAAGATTTTTTCTTATGGAAACTGTAACTCTAGTACATTGAAATCTTAAAGGAAAATACAAGTCCTTCAGTACATAAGCTGCAAAAAGAGCCAACTCTGTGTTTAGTTATGTTTATTTAACCAAATTTAAAAAATTAATCTCAGATTATATATCCTATGTAAACATCACACTATAGATGATAACACCTATTGATAAAGTATAATAATTAGTTTTATTTTCTAAAGCTTATAAGTATGCAAATGCAAAAAGAGTTAAGAAAGGTCTTGAAACTTGAAGTAGTGGGAATAAATAACTATGATCTTGAGAATGTTTTCCTTGTGTGGGTGGTATACAGGAAATTGAAAAGATTATGGGAGACCTTGTTTTAGCCATGGTGCTACTACTAAGTTTGTGATCCTAGATACATAATTTAACAGCTTTGCCTCTTTTTGCATCTTATGTACTGAAGGACTTGTATTTTCCATTAAGATTTCAGTGTACTAGAGGTACAATTTCCATAAGAAAAAATCTTGAATATTTGTGTCATAATTAATATTGAGCCCATACATTATAGGATGTAATCAATGCACAAAGAACATCTGTAAAATGGGTAGTAGTAGTAGTTGTTGTTGTTGTTAAGTGCCATTGAGTCAATTCCGACCCTTAGTGACCCTGTGTAGGGTTTCTGAGGAGCAGCTGGCGAGCTTGAACTGCCGACCTTACAATTCAAATGGCTTTGCAGTCTGGCGCATCAATCCACAGCGCCACACCAGGACTCCAAAATGGGTACAGTGTATAATAATAAGATTGAATAGGAGTCTGTTCATAAATAGATGATAAAGATTTTGGAACACTTCAGGATAAATGTAATCTTCAGCTATCTCCTATTTAAAGCAGGGGCTTAGAATGCTTTGTTTTCATTTTATGATATGAAATTTCATGTCCATTGAAGATACATCCTGGATTTAACATGTTATTACTCAACTATCATAATATGTCTTATGCATTCCAAATTATAATATTCTATTTTACTTACGAGTCCTGATGTGATGCTATAGGATATGCACTGAACTGCTAACTATAAGGTGGCTGTTGTTGTTAAGTGCCATCTAGCCAGCTCCAGCTCTCAGGGACCCTATATAGAGTTTTTGAGGAACAGCTGGTGAGTTTGAACCACCAACCATGCGGTCGAGTGTTTATCCTACAGTGCCACACCAGGACTATAAGGTAGACTGTTCAAAGCTACCATCTGCTCCTTGGAAACCCTATACAGGGTCACTGTGAGTCAGAACCGACTCCACAGCACACTACTACCACCAGCCAGTTATCTAGAGTATCTTCTATTGTCTGTTCCATGTTAGTTACGGTTGATAGTGGCATGTACCAACAGCATTTTACTTAGGCACATCGTCCGCCTTAACTTGCTTTCTTAAAAATTAAAACTATTGGGAAATATATTTTGTCTGTAGGAAATGTTAGTTTGAGAAAAGAAAAAGTTAGTAGAACAGCACTGGCTTTTCTAGTATTGTCAGCGCCATGGCATATCTGCAGCGTGATCATGAGCAGATACCACTCTGGCCTCAGGTACCTGTCTGTTAAATGAAGATAATAATTACCTCAAAGGGTTATTGTGAGGAATACATTTGTTAATATATAATATATTAAGCCCAGCAAAAACTTTTCTGGTACTTAATAAACACTATGTAAGTAATGTTATTACATTTTTTATTAAAATAAATTTTAAAACTGTTTCTATTTTGAATCAGCTGTATTGGAGCCCACTGGTTTTGATTTGTAGGATTTCTTTTGATTGTTTAGATGTGAATTGTTTTGGTTATATATAGTAATACAAATATACTAGTTTGTGGCACTAGTTTTAGGTGACACAAATTCATGTATCAGAATTGCACCTGAAAGGCTGAGAATGATCATTTCTAAGGCAACATGGTTGGTTAGGAAGAGCAAGTGAGTTGAAATTAGATGCACTTGGATTCTAATCCATGCTCTGCAACTCAGGAGGGCCGCAACTTTGAGCTGGATGCTTAACATTCTCTCCCAAACAAAATGAACCCAAGCTGCATTAATGGGTTCACTATTTTAAAGCAGAGAGACCTGACTACAAGGCAGTTGTAACTTTCAGAATATCAAAAGCCTCATAAACAAATATAAAGTCAAACAATAATCAGTTCGTCTAGGAAAGAGCATTAAGAGTCATGATACCTGGATCACTTACAAGTAAATATATTCTGTAAGCCTTTACAGAAAACTGGGCAAAAGGCAGGTGCAGACAACTCTCTAAACAAAAAGTGCCGTGGTCAGTAAATAAGAAACAACTACTTCAATAACCAAATAAAGGAACATATTCTTTTTAATATGAGATATCATGTTTCACCTACTTAAAAAATAGCATTCATTTCATAGTAAGAAAATGACAATATAATTTAGTATAAAATTACTTTCTAAAAAGTAATTTTGCAATATAAATCTAGAGCCTTAAAAATGTTCACGCAGTTTGGATCTGGTGTAAACAATTAGAGATCTAACACAAACACATGTAGAAAAGATTCACTAAAGTGGTACTTGTAGTACTGTAAAAGATGTTATTATGAATAATAAATAATGAGGTAATGGCTAAATAATGATACATTACAGTCATTCCAGTGAAGAATTTTATTAGCATAGGAATTAGAAATACCTCTTTCTGTTTGTTTTATAATTTGAAAAACTAATAAAAGTCATACTATCTGTAAAGAAACTATCACAGAGCCATGTCCATAGCATAAAATGAAATCCAGTGGTTAGTCATTGTTTCTTTTTAAAAGTCAAATGTTGATCATTTTTTTCCAGACAAATATTTATTTTCATTATTAAAACAACACATGATTTATTTTAATTATTTATAAAATTCTCTTTTTTTATAGAGCTTTAAGCCTAAATTTAGTATATCAACAAACTATAACCAACAAACTGTTAAGGACATCAGGGAATCTAGTGTACCCATTGAGTTTTGAGGCTAAATTAAAAATCAGCAAACTATAACTGATAACTGGAAAGAAGGTCAGGAAATAGACCCACTTCCAGGATTGATTTTAAATGCTTTGTTTTTTGGTTGTTTCTTTTTTAATTTTAGATCTGGGATATCAGACTGTATTTGCTTTAGTTTTTTCATCTACAGCACTTATACAAACTGCTCTAAAATCTGAATTTAAAAATACACCATTGTTCTTCCTTAAAGAACAATCAAACAAACTATATTTTAATTCTCTCTTACCTTAATAAAGAGGCATATTTTGTAGCAGGTAAGTGTGAGATTTTAACACCTATTAATTTTACACAAGATACTGAATCTTTGAAGTCTCAGTTTCCTCACTGGTATAGACAGGTGATTGTGTGTGTGTGTATATGTGTATTTTTAGTCAACAGAGTATTAAAACAAGTGACCAACAAAATGAAAACTTTTCCATTTTAAAACTAAGCAATTGCATGCAAAAAAAAAAA
>NW_006408519.1:3978311-4029318 GCF_000296735.1 Chrysochloris asiatica
ATACAAATAGTCCTTAACTTGCCACATATTAGGGTTATAGCAAATGGCACTGACAACTGTTAGATTTTATATATATGTATATATAGCTCTGAGAGAGAGAGAGTCCTGGTGTGGTGCTGTGGGCTAATGCATCAGACTGCAAAGTCGTTTGAACTACAAGGTTGGTGGTTCAAGCTCACCAGCTGCTCCTTGGAAACCATATACAGGGTCACTATGGGTCAGAATCGACTTGACAGATAATAACAACAACATATATACATATATGTTGTTATTATACTTTAAGACATTTAATTCTATGATTTGCTAATCAAAACACTGCCAGATTATAAAGATACTGGTAATAAAAGGCAATAATAATGAAAAACAGTTTTTTAATGAGACATTTGCTTATATCAAAACCAACCTATGGCAGAATCATCATAACAAAATCCTACTGCAAATCAGGAATTTTTTATTCCAGTACAGGAATGAAAGGTTGTTTTTAAGATTAGAGAAAGTTTCCAATAAATTATTAAGCAGATAACTGAAAGGACCACATTCATGCATGTCATAAATATTCAAACTTTTCCAAATAGTTTTCTAATTTTCTAATACTAAAATATACATATTATGCTCAGAATTATAGTCAATTCTAGATTTAATGTATAAATAACAAAAAGTAGTTCTTTAGTGGAATAGAAATTAAAACCAAAGGAATAGAAATTAAAACAGAAACTATTTAAAACACTCTTAAGAAATAGCCAAATAACTAGCAAGTTTGACTATAATACACAGTATTCAAATAAACATTCCCTGGCTATTATAGTGGCAGGCATTAAACTATGATATAACATGATTAATCTATATAAAGAAGAGGCTATTTCTGAATATCTTATTCCAGTGTTGTAAAGAAACATTTTCTAAACTTTTTACAAAAATGATATCATACAATATTTGTTCTTTTGCAAGTGGCTTATTTTATACATTTTGATGTCCTCCGGCACATCCATGTTATCTGATGTTCCATGGACTCATCATTATTCTTTATTGTTGCACAGTATTCCATTGTATGTATATTCCATATTTTATTTACCTGTTTATCCATTGATAATGGAGCACTGGTAGGTAGCATAGTGGTTACGAATTGGGCTGCTAACCTCTAGGTCAGCAGTTTGAAACTGTCAGCGGTTTACAAGGGAGAAAGATGAGGCTTTCTGCTCCCGTAAAGATTTACAGCCTCGGAAACCCTATGCAGGGCTGCTATGTGTCGGAACCAACTCCACAGCACACCACCCCCATCGCCACCATCCAATGATAAGCTCTTAGGTTGTTTCCTATTGTGAATAATTGACAGTGAACACGGGTGTGCGTATTTCTATTTGTGTCACTACTCATTTCTTTAGTATATATATAGGGGTGGGATGCTAGATCATATGGTATTTCTATTTCTAGTTTTTTGAGGACATTCCATATCTTTTTCTATAGTGGTTATAAATGATTAAATGGATTCTACCATTTTACCATTTCTCCAGCAATGTATGAAGAGTTTCAATCTCCGCACAACCTCATCAGTATTTGTTATTTTCTCATTTTTGATCAATGCCATTTTTGCACTCATGAGATTGTATCTCATTGCAGTTTTGATTTGTATCTTTCTAGCTTCGTCTCTCATACTTTGGCCATATTGTCCGGAGGGAACAGTAGCTGGAAAAGGATGTCATGCTGGGTAAGGTGGAGGGTAGGAGAAAAAGAGGAAGACACCTAATGAGATGGATTGGCCAGGTGGCATCATTGATGGACTCAAGTGTGGCAGTGGTAGTGAGGTTGGCCCAGGATCAGACATTGTTTCATTCTGCTGTGCATGGGGTCGCTATGAATCGGTTCCGACTCAATGGCACCTGACAACAACAGCAGTAGTTAATGGATAAACACTGGACTGTAAGCTACAGGTCAGCTGTTCAAACCCATCAGCTTGCTCCTTGGAAACCCTGTACAGGGTTGCTATGAATCAGAATCAACTCAACAGCACTTAACAACAACACAATAGCTCATGACCACTAGCTTCTCTTCTTGTGCTTGTTAGCTACTGAATGTTTTCTTTGGTGAAGTATCTGTTCCTGTCTTTTACCCATTTTTAATTTGATTGTGTTTTTGTTGTTGAGGTACTGAAGTTTTCTATATTTAAAGATTGTTGTTAGGTGCCATCAAGTTGGTACCAACTCATAGTGACCCTATGCAAAACAAAATGAAACAGTGCCCAGACCTATGCCAGCCTCACAATTGTTGCCACGCTTGAGCCCACTGATGCTGCCACTTTGCCAATCTATCTCACTGGGGGTCTTCCTCTTTTTCTCTAACCCTCCACCTTACCAAACATATCCCTCTCCAGTGATTGGTCATCCCTGACAATATGTCTGAAGTATGAGAGACGAAGTCTGGCCATCCTGGCTTCCAACTAGCACTCTGGTTGCACTTCTTCCACACACATCTGTTTGTTCTTTTGGCAGCCATGGTACTTTCAATATTCTCCTCCAGCACCATAACTTATAAGCATCAGTTCTTCTACGATCCTCCTTATTCACTGTCCACCTTTTACATGCATATGAGGTTATTGAAAATACCCTGGCTTGGGTCAGGCATGCTTTTGTCCTCAAGCTAACATCTTTGCTCTTCCACACTTTTAAAAAGATCTTGTGCAGCAGATTTGTATACTGCAATAAGTCATTTGATTTCTTGGCTGCTGCTTCCATGAGTGTTGATGGTTGATCCAAGAAAAATGAAGTCTTTGACAACTTCAATCTTTTCTCCGTTGATAAGAATATTGTTTATTGGTCCAGTGGTGAGGATTTTTGTTTTCTTTACATTGAGATGCAAGCAATACCAAAAGCTATGGTATTTGATCTTCACTAGTAAGTATTTTAGAGATTAGACACTTCTTAAGTCTGCCACTGCCAAATTTTACACATGCCTGTAGGTTCTCTCTTTACCTTTTGCTTCATAAAATTTATTAGGAAGTTTTCCATCCTTTTCTATATATTATGTAATAATTTGAATAGAATTAGTAACAGTTCTTCCCCGAATGTTGGGTAAAACTCACCAGTAAAGCCGTCTAGACATGGACTTTTTTTGGTTGGGAATTTTTGATAACCGGATCAATTTTTTCCTTTGTTATAGGTCTGTTCAAATTTTTTACTTCACTCTGTAAGTTTAGGTAGGTCTTGCTTTTCTAAAAATTGATCCATCTCCTCTAGATTTTCAAATTTGTTGGAGTACAACTCTTTATAATATTCTTTTATCATCCTTTTTATTTCTATTCTGTTGTGACATCATCCATGCTGTACGTGTTATTTGTGTCTTTTCCCTCTTTTCTTTTGTTAGGTTTGCCAGTGGTTTGTCAATTTTATTAATCCTTGAAAAGAACCAGCTTCTTGTCCTGTTGATTCTTTCTTTAGTTCTGTTTTTCATCTCATTTACTTTTGTTCTGATCTTTATTATTTCTTTTATTCTGCTGACTGTAGGTTTACTTTTATGGTCTGTTTCTAGTTATTGGAGATGTTGTCTTAATATGCTGATTTTGGTTCTTCTTTTTGGATGTGTGCATTTATTGCAATAAATTGTCCTTGGAGCGTTGCTTTTGCCATGTCCCAAAGATTTTGGTATGTTGTATTTTTGTCCTCATTTTTTTCTAGTAGCTTTGTGAAATCACGTTTTTATTGCTTCTACCACCTAGTAGCTCTGAAGCAGGGTGTTATGCAGTTTCCGTGTCTTTGACTTTATTTCCTTGGTCTTCCTATTGTTGATTTCTGATTTTATAACATCGTGGTCTGAGAAGATGCTTTGTAGTATTTTCATGTTTGTAAATTTGTTTTGTGACCTAACACCACATGGTCTGTTCTGGAGAGTGTTCCATGTGCACTGGAAAAGAATGTATATTGTGCTATTGTACAATCTGTGAGGTCCAGTTGGCTGGTTGTATTGTTTAGTTCCTCTGTGTCTTTGTCAAATTTCTTTCTAGTTGGTCTATCCTTTTTCAAAAGTGGTGTATTAAAATCTCCCACTATTATTGTAGATTTGTCTATTTCTTTCTTCAAGTATGTGAGAGTTTATATATTTTAGACCTCTTTCATTGGAAGCGCAGGTATATATTATGGTTATGTCATTTTGTACAATTGATGCTTTAATCATGAGATAATGTCTATCTTTATCTATTATGCTGGTTTTTGCCTTAAAGTTTATTTTATCAGATATTAATATTGCCACTTCTCATTTTTTATTGCAATTAGCTTGTTATATTTTTTCCATCCTTTAATTTTTAATGTGTTTTTGTCTTTGTGTGTAAGGTGTGTCTTGCAGACAGCATATTGAAGGATCTTGTTTTCTTATCCACTCTTTGTCTCTTAACTGATGCATTTAATCCATTGACATTCAGTTCTCTCTTTGCTCATTTGATAAAGTGCTTTGGTGAGCAAACTTATTTAATTTTTAGGAGGTCCCAGTTATCTAAGGAGCTCAGGTAGTGTAGTGGTTACGAGTTGGGCTGCTAACCTCAAGGTCAGCAGTTTGAAATCACCAGCTGTTTCCACAGGAGAAAGATGAGGCTTTCTGCTCCCGTAAAGATTTATAGCCTTGGAAACCCTGTGCAGGGTCATTATGTGTTGGAACCAACTCCACAACACACCACCACCACCACCACCACCACCACCACTGAGTTATCTAGACTATCTTCTAGTGTTTGTTCAATTTTAATTACATTTGATAATGTATTTATGCCCCAAATTACTATCTCTACTTTTGTCCCTGAAGATAATTCAAACAACTGCAGCAGTATATCCACAGAGAACTGTCAAAAAAACTTAAGCAGAAGATTGTGTGGAGCAAGAGATATCATTGTTGATATAAGGTGGATCCTGGCTGAAAGCAGAGACTACCAGAAATATGTTTACCTGTGTTTCATTGACTGTGTAAAAGCATTCAACTGTTTGGATCATAACAAATTATGGATAACATTGCAAAGAACGGGAATTCCAGAACATTTAATTGTGTTCACATGCATTCCATACATAGATCAAGTTGTTCATACAGACAGGGGGACACTACATGGTTTAAATTCAGAAGTGGTGTATTGTCAGGTTGTTTTCTTTCATTATACTTGTTCAATCTATGCTGAACAAAAATAATCCAAGAAGCTGGACTGTATGAAGAACAAGCATCAGGATTGGAGAACACTCATCAACAACTTGTGATATGGAAGTGATATAATCTTGCTTGCTAAAGGGAAGAGGATTTGATGTCCTTACTGATGATGACACAGTGGCTCAACAATGGGCTCAAACAGGAATGGTTGTGAGTATGGCACAGGGCCATTTTGTTTTGTTGTACGTGGTCACTATGAGTCAGAACTGACTCAGCAGCACCTAACAGCAACAAAGCTTTGTCCCTATTTTATCTTCCAGGGACTATAGAGTTTTAGGTTGAACTTTTATGTCTTTGATCCATAGTGAGTTAGTTTTTGTGTATGGTGTGAAATCTGAATCCTGTTTCATTTTTCTACAAATAGATATCCAGTTTTTCCAGTACCATTTGTTAAAGAAACTATCTCTTCCCCATTTAAATTAACTTTAATCCTTTGTCAAATGTCAGCAGTCCATAGCTGAATGAGTTTAGATCTGGGTTCTCAGTGCAGTTCCACTGATCTACGTGTCTGTTGTATCAGTCCCAGGCTGTTGTAACTACCATGGATGTATTGTAAATTCTGAGACTGGGAACTCTGAGAACTTGTAGCTGTTTTTCTTATGCTGGCTTCATGGAATGAATTAGGAAATATTCCTCCCTTTCATTTCTTCTAAGACCCTGAAGTTTTTAAGAAAGGTGTTACTCAGTTTCCATGTATTATTACTTTGTTCTTTCTGTTATTGATTTCTAGTTTTCAAGTGTTGTGGTCACAAAAGATGCTTTGTATTATGTCGATGGATTTGTTGAGGCTTGCTGTGTGTTCTGGAATATGGCCTATTCTGGAGACTGTTCCATCTGCCTTGGAAAAGAATGTGTACTGTCCTGCCACTGGGTTCTTAATGTGTTTTGTATATGTTTATGAAATCAAGTTGTTTGATAGTTATTTCTTTCTAGGTGTTTTGTCCATCATCAAAAGTGGCATTTTAAAATTTCATACTCTTAGAACTATTTTTTAAATTCTTTTAGAGTTTTCTGTTTGTTTGTTTTTAAATGTATTTAGGAGTTATTTCATTTGGGTATATATATTTGTTGTTGTTGTTAAGTGCCGTCGAGTCGGTTCTGACCCATAGCGACCCTGTACAGGGTTTCCAAGGCTGTAAATCTTTATGGGAGCAGAAAGCCTCATCTTTCTCTCGCAGAGCAGCTGGTAGTTTTGAACTGCTGGCCTTAAGGTTCGCAGCCCGATTCATAACCACTACGCTACCAGAGCTCCATATATAATATAGTTATGTTTCCTTAGTGGACTGACATGTCCTTCTTTGTCTCTCGTGATGTATTTTGACTTGGTCTATATTATCCAAAATTATTATTGCTACCTTGCCCACTTTTAGATACTACTTGCTTTAAGTCTTTTTTTCATTTTTGGTTTTTGTCCTGTGTCTTGCAGGCAACATACTGATGGGTTATTATTATTATTATTATTATTATTATTATTATTTGTTGTGCCACTCTCTGCATCTTGATTGATGTATTTAATCCATTTACATTCAGTGTGATTAGCAATAGGTATGAATTCATTGCTGTCATTTGGATAGACTTTTTGTGTGGTGTTAATGATATCTCTATTCTTCTTAATTTTCCAGGCTGAGTTCCTTTTGTATATGTCATAGCTTCTCCTGTCAGTCCTCTTGTTTCTGTGTTTATTACAGCCGTTTTGATGAATTTATTTATTTTTGGTGGTTACCTTGAAGCTTACTTTAACTTCTTACAATTTAAACAATCTGTTATATCTTGATATCTCCCTGACTTCCTCCCCTCATGGAAGTTCTACAACTATATCTTCTATTCATCCTTTTAGAAGTCATTTACAGCTAAACTTCTCTACTTGCCTGTAGTCTTTTTATGTATTTATTTTTGGTGAAATGTTTATCTCATTGATATCAGGGTAATGTTGTCCTATGTGTTTATCTCATGTTATTGACTGATGTAGTTGGTTCTCTAGCCAAAAGACTTCCTTTATGTTTTTTGTAAGTCTGGTCTAGGTTTTACAAATTCCCTTAGTTTCTACTTATCTGGGAATGTCTTACTTTTGTTAACACTTAAAAAAGATAATTTTGCTGGATACATTAGTTGACAGTTCTTTTTCTTCCAGATTATAATTCTCTTTCTTCCAGATTATAAAATCTCATTACCTTCTAGTCTGCATGGTTTCTGACAAGTAGTTAGCGCTTAGTCTTATTTGGTCCCTGTGTAAGTGATATTTTGTTTTTCATGAACTGTTTTCAGAATTCTTTCTTGTTCTTTGGTTTTAGAAAGGTTTTGATGGGGTGGTTATCCTGTATGCATCTTGCTTTCTGAAAGTGAAAAGAATTTGAAACATTTACTGAAGAAGATCGAAAATTACTATAGCCTTCAGTATGGATTACACCTCAAGATAAAGAAAATGAAGTTCCTCAAAGAATTCCTCACTACTAGACCAATAGGAAACATCATGATAAATGGTGAAAATATTGAAGTTGTCAGATATTTCATTTTACCTGAATTCACAATCAATGCCCCTGGAAGCAGCAGTCAAGAAATCAAGCAACATATAATATTGGGCAAGTCTGCTTAAAAAAAACCTCTTTAAAATATTTTACTTTTTAAAGTAAAGATGTCACTTTGGAAAGTAAGGTACACCTGACTCAAGCCATGAGATATTCAGTCACCTCCAATGAATGCTTTGAAGTCCTGGTGTGGCACTGTAGGATCAGCATTGGACTGCGACCCACAAGGCCAGCCGTTCAAGCCCGCCAGCTGCTCCTCAGAAACCCTATTTAGAGTAGATATGAGTCAGAACCAACTGGCCAGCATGTTGTTCCTAGAGAAGGATATTATGCTAAGTAAGATGAGGGTTGACAAAAAACAGGAAGACTCTTAATGAGAGGGATTAGCAAAAATAAGGGCTTCACACATAGCAATGATTGTGAAGTTGGTATAGGACTGAGCAGTGCTTTGTCTCTTTTACATAGGGTCACATTAAGTTAGAACCAACTTGTCAGTACCTAGCAAGAACATAGTGTATGAGGTTTGTTAAGGTTCTTGGATATTAACCTTGTATTTCATGATTTGGAGAAAGTTTTCCACCTATATATCTTTAAAAATTCTGTCTTTACTTCCCCCCCTCTTCTAGAATGCCTGTTAACTGTAACTTATTCTTCTTGATTGTTTTAATTTTAATTTCCTTGAGCTTCAGCCTGAACTTGCATATGAGCAATTGATGGTCTTGTTTAGGCTAATGATATTGAACTTTTTCAGCATCTCTTTTCACAGATATAGTCAATTTGATGTCTGTGTATTCCATTTGATGAGGTCCATATGTATAGTTGTCTTTTATGTTGTTTAAAAAATGTATTTGCTGTGAAGAAGTCATTGGTCTTGTAAAATTCTATTGTGTTGTCTACAGCATAATTTTTTTTTTTCACCAAGGCCATATTTTCCAACTACTGCTCCTTCCTCTTTTATTCCAACCTCTGTATTCCAATCACCAGTAATTATCAATACATCTCGATCATATGTTTGATCAATTTCAGACTGAAGGAGTTGGTAGAATTCTTTTAAATTTCATCATCACTGGCTTTAGTGGTTGGTACATAAATTTGAATAATTGTGGTATTAACTGGTCTTCCTTGTAGGCATATGGTTATTATCCTATCACAGACAGTGTTGTACTTCAAGATGGATCTTGATATGTTCTTTTTGATGGCGAATGCAACACCAGTCTTCTTCAATTTGTCATTCCTGGCATAGTAAACCATGTGATTGTCAGATTCAAAATGGCCAATACCAGTCCATTTCAGCTCACTAATTCCTAGGATATCAATATTTATGTGTTCCATTTCATTTTTGACAGTTTCCTATTTTCCTAGATTAATACTTCATACATTCCATGTTCCAAGTATTAATGGGTGCTTACAACTTTTTTGCTTCATTATGAGATGTGCTCCATCAGGAAATGAAGGTCTTGAAGGTTTTACTCCATTCGCATCATCATTGCCAACTCTATTTTTAAGGAGGCAGTTCTTCCCCAATCATATTTTGAATGCCTTCCAACCTGAGGAGCTCATCTTCCAGCACTATCTGACAATAGTTTCAGTATTCAGAATTCTGATGGTGACAGTGTTCCACTATTATCCATAACGTTTTCAGTGACTAAATATTCAGAAGTAGTCCATCTCTCCTTCTTCCTAGTCTGTCTTCATCTGGAAGCAGAGCTGACAACTGTCCACCATGTTTGACCCTGCTGGTATTTCAAATACTAGTAGTGGAAGGCAGGGAGAGTGCATGTCACTGTTCACTGGGCAGTCTGGGAGACTGGGGAGGGGTGGATAGGTACAGACTAATGCTTATTGGCAGTTTACCAGTCTAAGCACACAATGACACTTGCTGTTGGGTAGGACACCAGGTGGTGGTTCTGCTGCATGACCTGGGCATGAACATTATTTTCTGCATTCTGAGTGGTGGGTGGGTAGGTGGGGGTATGTGGTGGGTGAGTGGGGGCATAGGGACACTCCACCTCCCAAGTGGGCTGGCCATTCATGGGGTGGATGGGGTAGCTCATACTATGATCCTTGGTAGGACAGGGCGCCAGGGAGTGGTTCACATCTCTAATGACCAAGAGTGTGTGGGGAGGAGAGCATACTTCTTTCATCACCAGGTGAAGGTGACTGGGCAGCAACTAGAGCCTGACCCTGAGCATAGGTTGGGCTGGAGGGAAGCTGCCTAGATTCTGGTTGAGTTGGAGACCGCCTGCTGACACTGTGTCTATTACTCCATGTGTACCACCCACTGCAAACTGTCACTGGTGAGTACTTCTTTCTCTGGATCCTGGTTCTCTGCCTGTTCTGTGGATACCAGGATTCCTGGAGCTCTCTCCTCCTTCCTGTACTTTACCTCCTTAGATCCTGTTCCTGTCCTACTCACCTTGCTTCACTCTGGCTCTGGCTATGTCTATGGTTTCTCTTCTGCTATTGGAAATTCCATGAAGTTGCCCTTCTATGCTCCTCATGCGGGATTATTGCTGGCTTTGTTTCAAGATGTCATTTAATGCTGGGTCATCTGGCAGGACACCTCCACTCCATCTCATTCCTCATTTGACATTTTCATTTAGTTTCTTCTTCTAACCAGAGTTCAATCTGCTTCTTTATCCTTCCATCTGATCCTTAGGGTTCCCAGATTGTTATCTGTTTCAATTTTACTTGGTTTCTCAAATCTTTGCTGTAGTATGTTTAACTAAGCTGCCAACTTGGGCTTTCTGTGGGAATAATTATTTTAGATGGAGTAATCCTGGAAGACTTGTCTAAGGAGGTGATATTTGAACAAAACAAGAATGTTAAAAAAACAAATTTTCCAAAGAATCAGGGGATGCATATATAATTAAGAACAGTGTACAGAAGATAGAGTAAGAACAATTAAACTTTGAAAGAAGATCATTAATTTTTACTACAATTTAGAAAATAGATAAGTGTCAGCAAAAGATGAGAAAGTTCTAAAAAAATTTTTTTGTTTTAGCAAAGCATGGCTCTGGATGATAAGTAAGACATGGTCTAAAGATATTTGTTAAATCATTTAGGTTGGCAGGAAAGAGTATATAGTTAATAAGTCAAAGTTGTTTATCAATTATCTAGTAGTAATGAGTACACAATATTAATTGGTACTCATTAGAATAGGAGGCCTGGTGTGGTGCTATGGGCTAATATGTCAGATTGCAAAGTCATTTGAACTGTAAGGTCGGTGGTTCAAACTCCCCAGCTGCTCCTTGGAAACCCTAAACAGGGTTGCTATGGGTCAGAACTGACTTGATGATACTTAACAACAACAACATTAGAATAAGACAAGGATAAGTTATGATTGTTTTCAGATCACTTTCTTGTTCTTTGCTTTTGGAAGTAGTACAAGTTCATATCTACAATGAAAATGTTATAAAAGGTGGCAAGATAAGTAGGTTTCATATGAAAAAGGATGAGTTGGCATGATTAATACTGCATTGGGATAATCTGAAGGAATTTAAATTAGGTTGTAATTTAACTGAAAAAAGGATGTTACCTGATAGTTACAGAATATTTTTTTGTTTTTACTCCATGAAAGGACTTGAGATGGAATCTAGGATCTGACCATTATGAAGAGGAAAGTAATGAAGCAGGTGATAGAAATGTTAATGAGGAGCAGAATGATAATGAATAAAAATAATTGGATGAGTGGATTATGTGACATAGCTTGTGGAGAGAACTCAGCTGTAGGGTCACACGAATAAAAAAGCTGATAAGCCATTGCAGAGCAAAGGAATGAGAGTAGAAGGAATCTCTAAAAAGGAAGATGATTTCTACTAAGATGAGGACCATAGGAAAATAAGTTGAAAGAAAAAAAAGGGGGGAGAAGAAGCTGAAAGGAAAGTGTTAAAAAGGTAGGAAACGTGTTAAAAAAAAAAAAAAGAAAGAAAGGTTGAATGTGGAGGAGTGTGAATAGGAAAAAGAGGAGTCAATTCATAATTGAATGTTTAAGATCTTGAGCTTTGATCATGAGAAGAGGCCCATCTAGGCCACCTATGAGTTACATGATTTTATACAAATTTTCTAGTAAGATGAGAAAATAATAATAAGACCTGCCACATACAGTTGTGCTGATTCTGTGACATAATACAAGTCAAGCTGTTAATAAAATTCCTAAGATACACCAACTTTAGTACTGTTAAGAGTTTAATTGTGTAGAGAACATTAGTTCTTTTCTAGAATACAAGATTTCATTGTGTCTGTTTCTAAAACTGTGTTATATGCCATATTCCATGCCTCAGTCAAGTAAATTTTTAATCTAAAAACATTATGGAAGGATAAGAAAAAGCTATGGAGACAGGAATCATAGTTGTGGCTGCCTGGAGTTGTGGAGAAATGATTGACAGCAAAAGTACCAGTAGGATGATAGTAGTACTTACTCTATACTGATTTGGATGAGGCTACTTGAACTTGAAGGTCAGCAGTTCAAGCTCACCAGCTGTTCTTTGGAAACCCTATACAGGGTTGCTATGGGTCAGAACTGACTCCACGGCACTTAACAACAACTTGACTATTCATTTGTCAGATCTTAGAATTGTACACCTAAGTATTGTGACTTTTACTCAATGTAAAACTTATACTTCAATAAATTTGGCAAACGTTTTAAGAACACACCAAATTAAAATAGATTTTTCCTTTGCTTCCTAAAGGCAATATATGCTAATAGAAAAATTAGAGAATTTACTAATCTAAGCAACTTCCAGTCAACTAAGAGTCAGGATTCTCTTCAAAGATTGTGTTCCAAGGAGCATGATACTGGGTTGGGGTTGCCCTATAGCTTCATAGCACAGAGCAGAAGAAAGGAGATAGCGATGATGCGTAAGTTGGAAATCAGTGAGAGGCATAAAGTTTTGCATCTAAAACAGTGGGTAAGAAACCAAGAAAGATCAAGAAAGGGATTTAGGACAGTTAACTAAGAAGGAACATGAATACCATCGCTAGCAGCAAGTATAGGAAGAACAGTCATGAGAGGTTAGTTGAATTTACTTTGAACCTGCAGAGTTTTAGGTGTTGAACTTTAGTTGTTGTTAGGTACCATGGAGTCGGATCTGACTCACTGCGACCCTGTGTATAGCAGAATGGAACACTTCCCAGCCCTGGGCCATCCTCAAAATCATTGCTGTTTCCACTCATTGTTGCAACCATTTTATGTTAATCTGTCTCTTTTTTGCTGACCCTCTACTTTACCAAGCATGGTGTCCACCTGTTTTCCTCTTCAGTTTTCCTTACTCATTGTCCAGCTTTTGCATGCATGTGAGGCAATTGACAATGCCACAGCTTTGCTTTTTGACACTTTGAAGAAGTTTCTTACAGCAGATTTGCCTAATGCTGTTTCCATGGGAAGTATTTATTTGATTTTGGAAACAAGTGAAATGAAAAGGGAAGAACATGATTGACAGTTTCCAATCCAAAAACAATGAAGAAAGATAAGCCAACAAAATAGTATGATAAAGAGTGAACTGAAAGTAATTCAGAAAAGTGCAGGGCCAAATACTTGAGGGAGAGACTAGGAAAGATGCTGCAATATTTGAATCAAATGCTGCAGTGAGGTGCAGGAGAATAATGCTGAGAAGTGATCACTGGATTTGCAAAATATGATGTTGTAGATGCTCTGGTGGCGTAGTGGTTACAAATTGGGCTGCGAACCTTAAGGTCAGCGGTTTGAAACTACCAGCTGCTCCACGGGAGAAAGATGAGGCTTTCTACTCCCGTAAAGATTTACACCCTCAGAAACCCTGTACAGGGTCGCTATGGGTCGGAACCGACTCGACGGCACTTAACAACAACAACAAGGTGACATTTGAGAAAGAAATTCTGCGATATCAGCCTTAATTCTTGTACTTTTCGTTGTGAAATATTACCATAAAATAAGAGAATTCTAGGCATAAAATAAAGAATGCTAGTTTATTTTTTAAATAAACTAGCATTAACCACACAGAATATTGCATTAAATTCAATATTGGCAATACAGTAAGGAGCTTTAGAGTTGAATAGTCTTATGTCTTAGCTTAAATAGGAAGGCTTACTGGCACATAAAGATCCTCAAGCCACATAAAAAGTCATTGTTTTTATATCTGATACAATGGGTTCCACTTACAAACTTGCAATGATAATGAATAATTGATTGAAAGCTAGGATTGCTAATTCCAGTAATTATAAATTTTACTTTTGCAGAACTCATAAGAACTAGCTTTAAGAAGAGGCTGGAAGGGTTTTAGTTTAGAGTAGTTGAGAAACAATTTTTAGTCTACATTTCCCCAGAGATTAGGTTAGCAAACTCTTCTTTAAAATGCAGTCAGCATTTTGGCTAATCAAGCCACCTTGCCATACAGTACTTTAATCTATAATTGAATTTAAACTGAAACAATCTGGCTTGGAGCCCAGATCCACACCCTTTAACCTCAAGGTTTTACCTCTGACAAGGTGACAGAGGTGGAAATGTTAGAGGCAAGAAAGCCATGCCAAGAAGGGAGAGCAATGTAAGAGTCCCAGCTGTCCTGTGGTTGGTGGTGGTTGTGTGCCGTCAAGGTTGTAAGTATTTATGGGAACAGAAAACCTCACCTTTCTCCCACCAGCAGCTTTTAGTAGATTCAAACGATTGACATTGCAGTTAACAACCCAATTTGTAACTCAGTTCAAGAGCAGAAAGAGATGAATTTAGAAAGAGAGTTAATATTAATCAAGACCAATTTAATCAAGTTTACAGTTCCATAAAGAATCCTCAGTGTAATTGATTTTCCTATGCAAGGTCTATCCTGATATCTCTTGATCTAATTCCCAGCCTTATTTCCCTGAGAGTGGGTCTATTTGGAACACATTTAGGATTCTTCTCTTAATTCAGAGAGCCGTTATACTACATGGCACTAGTTACTCTGAATTAGTTATTCTTCTACACTTGAGCAGTAACAATCAGCAGCAGCATCTTTAGAGAAAGAGTATCGACTGGTGTCCAAACATGAGTATTACTTAAAATCAGTACATTTAGACATTTCCTTTTCTCATTGAAATTTAATAGCTATCCTAATATAATAAAAAATGTAATGTCACTTCTTAAAATTTTTATTTAGCCAGCATAGATAAAATTACAAATTTAATGTACTTCTTTCGTTTTAATCGTAAGATTGTTGATGTCTTGGCTCACTAATTTCATAGCAATTCATAACTCAAATATATAATCATTTTCTAGGCTGGCCATATGTGGAAGAAATTGCTATTATAAATCACTTCTCTATTTTTCTTGCATCAGAAGTTCATGTGACCTTTTAATTTGTAATCATAATTTATTTTACTGATTTAAATTTTAGAACCAAAGTTTTTATTTTTCATTCCATGTTTTCTGAATTCAATTTTCCAAGCACAGTGGTGGTGGGGTGCCTGAGTCAGGTCTCCAGGCATAGCATTACCTTCTTGTTTGTCATGACCAATGTATATTACCATTTAAATGTCATAGCTACTGGGACTTTAGTTTAACAAATAAGGGCTCACAGAGTCTTAGAAATACCCAATTAAAAGAAGAAGTAATCAGAAGAAGACTGAAATACAAGAAAAAATGTTAAGCAAAGATCAATATGGTGGATAGGATAAAACAATAAATAAATATAAAAACAATAAAAAAAGAAGTAACCAGTATAAACAGTTGTTGTTGTGGTGGTTAAGTGCTATCTAGTCGGTTCTGACCCTTAGCAACCCCTGAACAGGGTTTCCAAGGCTGTAAATCTTTACAGGATCAGAAAGCTTCATCTTTCTCCCATGGAACAGCTGATAGTTTCGAACTGTTGACCTTGCGGTTCACAGCCCAATTCATAACCACTACGCTACCAGAGCTCCTAGTATAAACAGTGGTATATATTATAAGAATTTATGTAGGGGAGTTATATTGAATGGACTTTCATTTTTATTGGTTCTATAAATTAGGTCAAATGTGTGTAATCTTCATTATTATCATATTTTATATATAAGGCTATTTGTTTTGAAGTTATAAATTTTTTATTTAGTAAAAAATATCATCTATAGTTTTTAATTAAGCAGTTACGCAAATAAACTTCTGACTAATTAAAAATTTCAAAATCCCACCATGTGTGATTACTTTTTAATAAGAATGGAAAGTATTGATAATAAAGCCAAAGAAAACTTAGATACAACAGAGATCTCACTGTGCTAACTAAGGGTTTACTATACAGAGAGATCATTGTCTAGGTAATGTGTAATGAGTGTTGTCTAGTCTATGAGTATCTAATAGACATAAGAGAAATTATATGGGTCTGTTTCCCAGCAGAGGTTATAGCTCAGTTTTTAATGTGGTTGGTATTTTTATTTTTGTGTGTGTGTCAAAATTAACATTACTAACAATTATAGGAACACTAAATTTCTATTTCTTAATGAACAAAAATGTAAATATGCATTTACACTTGTGGCATTTCTTATAACCTTTTACACAATCATGTGATACGGATATTAGTAGATGTGAATCTAGCTTCTCCTATTATTTTTTCAGCATCCAGATTGAATAGCATGGTGAAAGGATACCTTTATTTTTTTTAAAACCATGCAATCCTCCCTTGTTCTGTTTGAACAACTGCCTCTTATTCTATATACAAGTTTCCCATGAGCACAATTACATGTTCTGAAATTCCCATTCTTTGAAATGTTATCTGTAGTTTGTTAAGATCCACAAAATCAACTGTCATTGCCTAGTCATTTATTCCCTGTGTTATGCATACTTTTAGTAAATAATTTAGCAAGCAAAGTTGTCCTTTTTAAAGAAGTGCTGGTATGGAGCATATAAAATTCTAGTATAAAACTGTCAGAAAGTGCTTCAAATGACAAAGAGGAAATGCTTTTAAAGGACTACTTCAGAGTTTTGCTACTTTGGATACACAGTACCAAGTAGTTATACTTTTCAATAATAGTATGTCAAGTCCACATCTGAGAAAAAAACAATATGGAAATGTTTTTAATGCCAGATCGCTTCTTGTATTAATAGTCACAAAAATTGGAAATATCTGTAATATTTTATATTTTGAAATATCAGTATGTAATGCTTTCAATCAACACATTTATATGCTTTTTTGTAAAAATAAGTATATATTCCTGGATAAATTCAGTAGTGAATTGCTGCACATTTGCATTTTAAAGATTATTCAGCATTTACTTCTAAAGCTTTTCTAGTCAAAGCATGTCAAAAACATATTTTTCCAGCTTGATTATTTGCATCTTCTTCACATAAACATCATATTTGATGTGATTTCTTAAGTAGCATTTTCTTTTTACCAAGGCAATATAGGGTCATCGTAGAAATTTAATAAACTACATATTAACCAAAATAAAAAACAAGTATCACCTGTATATACTTCTAATATCCAGTGTAACAACAGCTGTAACGTGTTGGTGTATAAATCTTTTGTCTATTTTGTTTTCCTGTCTGTCTTTGGTATAGTTTATATACATATATTCTTTCATGAC
Source organism: Chrysochloris asiatica (assembly GCF_000296735.1). Taxonomy (NCBI): domain Eukaryota; kingdom Metazoa; phylum Chordata; class Mammalia; order Afrosoricida; family Chrysochloridae; genus Chrysochloris; species Chrysochloris asiatica. Next base: position 3,995,513 of record NW_006408519.1, read on the forward strand.
TATGTACGTATATATATATATATATACATATAGTTTTAAAACTATAGTTCATCAACTGTAGTGATTAATACTATGGCATTGTAATCTATTCTATCATTACTAATTACAGTACTTTGTATATATGTGTAGTATATGTACACACACAGCATCCTCATTTCTCATGGCTGCATACTTTGGTATAGAAATACCGTCATGCAGTTAAATAATGCCCTATTTTCAGATGGGATTTTTTCTCTCTAGGCCCCCAGGATTATTAAACAATGGTTCAGTTAATATTCTTTTATGTACAGATTTACACACAGACTTAGTTCTTTTAGAAAAGATCCTGGGAAATAGAATTTCCGGGTCAAAAACACAGCCATTTTAAAGACTTTGAATATACAGTACCAAGTAGTTATACTTTTCAATAATTTATGTTTGATTATTACTCATCAGGTATTTTGAAAAACATTTCTATAAATATGATTTTAGTATTTTTCAAGTGTTTTCAAGAGCTGAATAATTTTTTCACAGTTATTAGCTATTGAAAAGTTATAATAATAAAATAAAGGACCGCATTATCTTCTTGAATTGCCTTTGACAACAAAAGTAGAGCATGATAAAGTATATTTTCCTAATTGTCTCTTGATTCATTTTAGTCACTTCTGTACTTAGTCCTCTGATTGTTAAGTGACATCAGTCAGTTATTTTTTTATCATCCATCCCAATGAATCTAAATAAATGTATATAGTAGTGGTTTCTCGTCTCTCACTGTCACCAAAAAAAGAGAGAAAGTAGCTACTACATATACCATATGTCTTTCTTTATTTCCCTTCATGTGGTACGTGCCTAAATGACTAGTAGCAGTGTTTAAATATTACACTAACTTGGTCTTTAGTTTTCTTCATTTTAAATGTTGTTTCTGTCACTCCTATCATTATTGTCTGTGTCATCTTTTTATAAGTCTATATTGTTATAATGCTCTACACTACAAAGTCCACTTGAACCTGGAGGTCTACAGTTCAAGTTCACCAGCTGCTCCTTGGACCCTATACAGGGTCGCTATGGGTCAGAGCCTGACTCGACGGCACTTCACAACAACAATAATATTGTTATCAATTATTTGGGTAGTTTTAACAGAGAACCTTCTGGGGTTGGGAGTCTTTCACTTATTAATTACAACTTAGTATTGGGACAGCCACCTTCAGATTATAACTATAACTAGAAATAAACTTAATATATACCATTAAAAAGATACAATTTGAATAAACAATTATAAAATACATAATGCTTAATGATCATTCTACAACTTCCTGATATATTATTTTACTAAAAGAAAGGACGATATAAATATGTTTTCTAACCTCAAATAAGCTCACAGCCCTAATCATTAAGTGTTAGGTTACTAACCATAAAGTTTGGTAGTTTAGGGCCATCCAAAGATTCCTCAGAAGAAAAGCCTGGAAACCTACTTCTGAAAAACTAGTCACTGAAAACCTTACAGAGCACAGTTCTAAGCTGACTCATGTGTCTTAGAACTCAACAGAAAATGAAATCAACTCAACAGCCACTGGTTTTTACTAGTTTTAGATATTTGTATAGACACAGAAGAAAGAAAGGGACTGCTTTAACATCACTAAATTAGCATCAAGAATTTGGGAACCAACCAATGCAGCTTCTGGACATAAATGTGATTAATAATCTTAAGCTTTTATTATGTCTATAAATAACAAGTTCTCTAAATGTTTCCTGAGTTTAGAGGTTCTTTCCTTGCCCTTGGATATTGAGCTTCAGAAATTTTCCCTCTTAAACTTCCTGATTTGAGATTTTGTATAAGATTATAGTGCAGTACCACTGAGCCAGCAGTCCTACTGTGTTCTGATTGCTATTCGATTCCTTGTCAAATCTTTGTCACTGCTTCACAAAAGTGCGTTGGTCTAGGAAGCCAAACGCTGTGTGCGCATGTGAGTGAGTATATTTGTGTTAAGAGCAAATTTAAGAATTCATTGTTGAAGTGCACTGTAGAGATCACTAGAGGGCCACAGGTAATCTTAATAGTTCACAGTATAGTGCAGTGCCACCTAAGCAAACACTAGCTTGTTGCCAGAGAATTGCACGATTTCTACTATACCTTTGTATGAAAATATTATTTATCAATAACTTTTTATTAACTTGCATGCCACAGCAACATTATAAATATGACTTTAACTTGTTGGATACATTAAGTAGCCTTTTTAAAATTCAAAATAATCTTAAGAAATTTGTTTTACTGATTTAAACACAAGAAAATCTAAAAAATGGCTTGTATCAAAATAAATAGCTTACAGAATATGTGGTATGATTTTAGAAAACACATTAAATCAGTATTAACAAAGTATTTGATTTTTTAATACAGTGACCTAGAATGGGCCAGGAGTTTTCAGTCTGAGGAAAGCAAATATTTTGAGATATCTATGAATTCTAGTACATCTACATTGGCTTTTCCTTTTTATTCTCTGCCTTGAAACTTTTAGAGTGAAAGGGCTTTGCATAATATAAAATGTATTATTAGGAAAATTATATATATATTCAAGTCCTCCTGAATTCTATCAATTTTAGTATTTATAGTTGATAAAATAAATTTTAATCAAAGCTATCCCTTTCAGACTTTGATACTTAGTTTTATTTTGAAAATATCATGGCTGTAATTTCTTTAACATGCTCAAATTACAAAATCAAACCATCTTTTATAAAAAGCAGTGCCATCACATAAGAGCATATGAACTTTGGAGATTAGATAAATTTACCTCCTAAGTCAGTGTAACAGCATTTCCAAGCAGTGCTTTCAGAGACAATTTTAGCAATGTATCTGTTAAGTGCCATCAAGTTGGTGCTAACTCATAGCGACCCTGCATCAGTTTCTGAGGAGGGCTGGTGGGTTTAAATCTCTGAGGGTATGGCTGGCAGTCCAGTGCTTATCATGCAGCACAAACCAGGACTCTTATCAATAGATTGTTGTTATTGTTAAGTGCTGTTGAGTTGGTCCTGACTCACAGTGACCCTGTGTAGAGTTTCAGAGGAGTGGATGGTGAGTTTGAACCTCTGACCTTGCTGTTCAAAGGTCCAGTGCTTATCCTACAGTGCCAAACCAAGGGGAAAGGATAAGCCTTTGGTTGCCAAAGAATTGTTCTTTATTGCAGGATTTTCAGGGTTTTTAACATGGAAATCTGAACTCTGAATCTGAGACAAAAGGAAAGAGAGAGGGAGGAGATTGAACCCACCTCTGTCAGTTTCATTTAATAGAATACAGCAAAGGACATCAGATTTGAAAGAAAACTTAGAAATGATGTAGTCCATGCCTCAACCAGTAAACAGCTCTGCTATTCTTCTATTTGTACTGATTCCTCTAAATTGTTTTTCATTCCAAGAAAAAATTAACTGATTGTTTTACTGGAACCAAATATATCATTGAAAGTATTATTCCTGGGTTATTTTTCTTAGAACAAAGAACCAACAAAGAAATAGTAACTTGCTGGTGAAGAATTTCATATAACGAATCTCTTTATCAATGAGGCATAAGGTTATGCTTTGAGCTGATAACCGCAAGGTCAGCAGTTAAAGCTACCAGCTGCTCCCCTGGAGATAGATGAGACTTTCTGTTCCCATAAAGATTTGCAGCCTGGAAAACCCTATACAGGGTCACTGTGAGTCAGACCAATTTGACAGCACACCACTACCACATAGGAGACTGGAGTTCTGGTGTGGCACTGTAGGATAAGCACTTGCCTGCTAACTACAAGGTCTGTGGTTCAAATTCACAAGCCACTCATTGGAAACCCAGCACGGGGTTACAATGAGTCAGAACCAACTCGATGACACTTGACAATCACAGCAACATTGGAGGTTGAAATCTAGAACATAGCTTAAATATTAGAAAATGTTTCTATAAATATGTGTATTCGAGGGTAATTTAAAAAGTAGAGTTTCAGTCCATACATGTACAGATTTATTCCAAAGAAAACATGTTTAAATATGTCTCTATGACCTGGTGTGGCACTGTTCAGTTCAAAGGACCGCAAAGTCATTTATTTGAACTGCAAGGTTGGTGGTTCAAGCTCACCAGCTGCTTCTTGGAAGCCCTATACAGGGTCACTATGGGTCGGAATCGACTCGACGTCACTTAACAACAACATCAACAAATATGACCAATGGAAGGCTGCAGATAAGTTTTCTCAGTAATTCACTTGTCTTAGTCTCCTTAGGATGCCTTCAATAAAGGTCCAGTCAAAACAGTGGCTTCTCAGGGGCCAGTTACATTCCAATTGGAGAGGTCAGCTCAGAAAGTTATAGTGATGGGTTTTTTTGTTTTTTGTTTTTTTTGTATTACAAAGGGGTAATCTTGATATATTTTCTAAAAGAACACAGGAGCTTATTAGTACAAAGTTTTAAGAAAATGAAAAACTGCTTTAGTGAGAAAAAGGCCAAGACAGTTGGGTTGAGGAATTGTTTTCAATCACAACGAACCAACTTCAAAGGTAGCAAGAGCTGTCTTATTAGAATTTAATTGAGAAATCCTACCACATGCACCCTACATCCCTGATCTTGTCCCTTCAGACTTTGTTTCCCAAGATTCAAAGAACATTTAAAAGGAACATGTTTTAAGCCCTTCGGGGATGCCAGAACTGCCATTTCAATGTGTTTTAAATCAGAGAGTGCAGAACTCTATGGTGAAGCATTCAAGGGAAATGGAAACACTGCCTCCGAGTGTACAGACTTAGAAGGAGGATATGCTGAGAAACAATAGTTTCACGTTTTGATATTTGTGTTTAGCAAATTTCTATGATTTGTAGCAGTGCTTTATGACTTACCCTCATATACATCTATTTAAATATCTGTCTTTCTTTGTGTGTTGGTGCTATTCAAACAAATTTAGTATTTTTGTAGGCTAATAGTCGTTCTGGTAGCGTAGTGGTTACGACTTGGGCTGTGAACCGCAAGGTCAGCAGTTCGAAACTACCAGCTGCTCCGCGGGAGAAAGATGAGGCTTTCTACTCCCGTAAAGATTTACACCCTCGGAAACCCTGTGCAGGGTCGCTATGAGTCGGTTCCGACTCCACGGCACATAACAACAACAACAACAACAACAATAGTCGTTTAGACTTGATTACGTCTCACATTTATATCACTCGCTTATCTTTATATCAACATATTTATATTAGATATTTTCTAATTTAGTACAGAGCCCATTAATTGTTATTAATCATTAAAATGGGATTATTGAAAATAATAAATTACTTCAGTTTGTTAATAGTTTATTTAAATTTTCTGGCCTGTGTAAAGGTCATATTATATTGATATTCTGTTAAGATTTAAAGATTCTGAATACATTCTTTTAAGATTTCATACTCTTTTAAATTTTTCTTTCCTTTTCTATTTTATCTTAATTCATTGATTTTTTTTTTACTTAAAATTATCTACTAACAAATATTATATAAGACTTTTGTAGGACAAAGATTAGTAATATAAAATGGTTCAGGAGAGAACACTGTACTCTTTGATTATCCTGGTCCATTTTCACTCTACTTTTCCTTTATCCTCTTATAAAATCAGGTGAGTATAAAATACCTGTTTTTGAATAGGCACAGTTTTGTTTGGATCTTTTTACTGCACTATTAAATTTGTGATCTTTAGTATGGAGTATGTATGTATGTATATGTTTACATTCCTGTCTACACACACAGTGCTTGTGAATTTACATGATGACATTTTATAACATCGTTACAATAGGATTGTTTTCCCCATTTTGTAGATTTTTAGTATACAATTGAGATATTGTTTTTCTATTACATATTTATGAGAAATGGGATTTTCCTATAATATCTCCTTAATAAAAATTATAAGTATACTTTCAAATCACTTTTTCGTATTAGCTAACTGAACTGGATTCTTGCTTGGACCAGAGGGTTTAATTTAAAGCCCTCTTGAGAACAATAAGTGAAGTGTTCTGAGGGAGCCTCAGGCACAGTGGGCATTAGCTACTCATTTTTAGTAGGCTTACCAGTTCACTTTCTCAGCTTTTTTCATTCTATTTTCTTGGTCTATTTTCTGACGCAGCTTCAGTGATACTTTGTGCCTTTACTGATAGGTTGTTTTGTCAGTAATAATAAATTCCTCTCTCATGATACTAATTCTAGAGAATTCATGTTCAAAAGTTCCTGACAACTGGATCCACATGTATACTGAGGCAACCTATTTTAAAAATAGAACTAATATTACGAGACTCTTTTCCAAATTCTGTTCTAAAATTGTATTTAAAACAAATTACACTTATAACTTTATTTCTAGTAATTAACTCAAACTCTAATGAATTAAAAGTTAAAGTTCTTTTAATACAATATTACTGTTGTCAAATTCATGTGTGGTCATATATATCATGTTCTCCAGGACATACATGTACCAGAAAGTATTTTCTATTGAAGATTTATTGTCTTGAAATTCGTTTACTTTCGGTTAAAAATTATTTTACATATTGAATAATCATGCTTTTATTCACCAAAGTACATATTTTAAATAAATCTAGAAAAAAAATATATGAAACTTCATCTGTACATATTCTTTGATTGAAAGTAGCGTATCAGCCTAGTATTTCTTCTTTTATACATCCTGTAAGTAGGGCTCAGAATAAGAATTGAACATTAATTTTACGGGTTTTTTTCTACTCGATAGGTGCTATGGAGATAGAGGAGAGAAACCGCCAAATGAAAATTAACAAATACAAACAGGTAGCCGGATCAGATCCCAGACTGGAGCAGGATTACCATTCGAAGGCAAGACATTTTTCTTTTTAAAAGTTGTAAAATAATCAATCATATGAAGCCATCAGAATCTCTTAAACTGCCAAATACAGATTACTCACACATGAACATATATTGATACTGGACAAATGATACTAAGTGCCAAAATTTATAATGTGTTTCTATACCAGCTCTGAAGGATAAAATTTGCTTTGTAAAATTTTATTTTTTAAAAGATACATATAAGACAGATGCTTAAAGAAATGAAAGTCATAATGATCTAAAGAATAAATCATCTGCAAAAAAAGAAGAAATTTTCCTTGTATGTCATCCATAAAGACCCTAAAAAAGGTTTCGGTTCTTATGGTGCTCTTGCATTTAGAGTTTTTATAGTATTTTCATTGAATTTGCCTTGTGACCGATTTATAAAACAAGACACATTCTCATAAGGTGTTAGGATTTCAAAAAGTTTTTAATAACTCTCTTGAGCTATTTTGGGGGGAGTAACTTGAGTATGAAGTGTACCAAGGAAGGAAAAAGGAGTGTTCTTTTCATTGCATTTATTTCTCAAACACTCATGGCCCAAGTTAGGAAATAACTTTACTCTGATACTGCTACTTAAGATTTAATTAAATTTAAGGGAATCGTGAAAAGTAACATTTAGCTATTGTTGTTGTTGTTAAGTGTAGCAACCCTGTATAGGGTTTCTGAGGAGCAGCTGTGAGCTTGAACCACCGACCTTGTGGTTCAAACCGACTTTACAGTTCATCACATTAACCAGCAGCGCTACACCAGCTATTATATGCTGTGATTTGTTAGTTCAGTCCTTACACTCATGTAATACTTGTGGTCTCTGTGTTAGAAGAATTGAAATTTGAATTTTTATATACTTAAGTCTATTTCATCCTTACCTACTTAGCCTTCCATTTCTCTCTGTTACATGCCATTTCTTAGTAAAGATAAGATTTATTAAGTAAAGCATAACTGAATATATTGGATTTACATATGTAGCAGCTGACAGCAGTTTCTAGTAACTCTGCTAATCCCAGGGTAAGGAGAAAACACTTACATCAGCATCTGCTCCCAAGCCACTGGATTTCTTCTAAATTACATGAATACTAAGAGGGTGAATGTAAGATTGCTCATCACAGAATTCTGTTGTACTAGAAATACAACAAACCTAGAGCCAGATAGAGATAATTTAAGACAAACAGATATAGCCTTGACTTTACTCAGCAGGTCCTAAACTTCTAGAATGTTTTTGTAATATAGTGCTTACAGGTTGGTTTACTGTCCGCAAGGAAGCAGTTTAAATCTACTTACAACTCCACGGAAGGAAGATGAGGCTTTCTGTTTCCCTAAAGATTTACAGCTTTAGAAGTTTTGTACAGGGTCACTATAAGTCGGAACTGACTCGGCAGCACACAGCCACCACCACCAAAATGAAAATATGAATAGTTTCAAAAAACTACTACTAAGCAATATAATTTCTTAAGTGTTCCCTAAGGCAGTGAATCAAAGTGTTCCTAGAAGATTAGCGTGAGTATTACCTGAGAACTTTTAGAAATGCTATGCTGTGACATTGAGGGTTAATGTGCTGGACTGCAAAGTTGGTTTTAACTGCAAGGTCAATGGTTCAAGCTAAACAGCCACTCCTTGGAAACCCTATATAGGATCGCTATGGGTCAGAACCAACTCGATGGCACTTAACAAGAACAAGCCCCTCCAGACCTACTCGGTCAAAACCTCTTGGCGGGGGGTGGGGGTGGGCTGGCAATCTGTGTTTTAAAATGATTCCCAGGTGATTCTAATGTAGACTGAAGCATGGGAACAACTGCTCTAATGTGAACTACTTGAACTAAAATGTATTCCTAAGTAACGGAACATCTTGACTTGCTGTATTAGGACCAGTAGTGAATAGTGTCATCCAAAATGGTGACTTTTTTTTTTTTTTTTGGAGACTATGTGACCTGACACCTTTACATGGTTCCTCATAGTTTCTAACAAATCACAGCACCTACATATCAAGTGAGGAGCTCTGGTAGACTAGTGGTTACCAGTTGGGCTGCTAACCTCAAGGTCAGCCTCTGACATCCTGTGCAGGGTAGGTCTGAATCGGAGCTGACTCCACAGCACACAGCCACTACCAGAGCATTTCAAATACTTGGTTGTTGCTTTGTTGCTGGCATTATGCATCCAGCTTACTGGAAAATACAATCAAGTTATTAAGTTACTAATTTTTAAAAGAATGAAGAACAACCCTATTTTGTCACATTGCAAATTACCTTTGCTGGGTCATTTGTCACATTAGCCTTTCTAGAGTGATCTTCCTCTCTCATAGGTCAAAGGGAAAATGATAGGCTACTTCTTCAGCCAATTAGAATGGTTAATATTCAATTATTAATAATTTCTATACTAACAGTTCCTTAGATTAAAATCTTCCACAGTAACCTTCTGTTGCTAAAGTGGGAAATCTATATTATATTTCCATTGTTTACATCCTTATTTTGATGACATCTAACCAGTTAGTTGTTGAGCTCTGTACTTTAATACACTAGATATAATTTTGGAACAAATCCTTTCACAGATTAGGGAAATAAGATAGACTAAATAAGTAAACCTTCTACTAAATCATGGAAAATATTTGTTGTAGCTAATCTGATTTTTCAAATTTGAAACAGCCAAGGGAAAGTCCAGAACCTCACCCCTATGGAACATGTGCTATACTTCTGAGCTTGTTGTTGTTAAGTGCCTTCGAGTCGGTTCCGACCCATAGCGACCCTGTACAAGGTTTCCGAGGGTGTAAATCCTTACGGGAGTAGAAAGCTTCATCTTTCTCCCGCGGAGCGGCTGGTAGTTTCGAACCACTGACCTTAAGGTTCGCAGCCCAATTCGTAACTTCTGAGCTACCTTCCGAAAATCCTACTGATGACACTGTTTTGCAGCTTCATTCACTGTTGTGTGGAATCTAATTGATCGTTAGCCTAGATATTTTATTTTAAACTATACATTCCTCATTCTCATTGACACTGCCTCACAAACCTTCTCAGGTCTCCTGCACTGATATCTGTAAGTAACTCTTACCAAACATATTTTAATCTTTAGTAACTCACTTTGAAAGCGTCTCTAGAGTGATGCCTATTAACTTACTTTCTTTAAAAGAATATTTTCAGTACATTAGGAAAAGTGAAAGCAGAGAATCTGTTTTTATTTGGAGCAGGAAAACCTCGTGCCATCATGGTTTCTACTTAATCAGTGGTTGATTTGTAAGCATTTCCCCCTTGAAACAGAATTTCGCTATGTAGTCAGCACACGCTCGCAGGCCACTGTTTCTGGTCCACTGTAAGTATGGTATATCTGTTCTACTCTTGGTAGTAACTTCTGGTCAACTTTTGACTTTTTTTTTCTACACAACCAATTTTCTCTACTCTTCATTGGTTCTGAAAATCTAATTTGTTTATTGAATTTAAAGTGCAAGTTATAGTTTGCTATAGTCAGCTACCATTCTGAATTATAACAGGATAATTGACAGAAATAGTAATAATTAACTGAAGGTCAAACTGTAGTGATATCTGAAAATTAATGTGAATAATTTGATGGTGTTTATTTAAATATATGATATTTAATTTTAACACCCATATTTAATTTTTTAAATGATCCCAGAAACAATATTAAATTATACAGTATTTTTTAAAAGGTGGACCATATTTCAGCAGCTCATGCCATACAAAGTTTGTTGACACGAAAAGCTTATTTTAATGTAGAAACAATGTGTTTTTCAAAATGTACCAGCAAAATTTGCAAAAGTATATATTGCCCCTAACATATCAATTATCATCTATAGTAGTTTTCCATTTTCTTATTGTCTCCCTAGAATTAATGAGTGATGGTAACCCATAAATTTTCCAGAGCTTTTCAAATTTGGGCCAGAAACCCATACTAACCCACTTAATCCATAATTGAATAGCTCGAGTTAGTGTTGTTAGTGTTAGTGAATGGATCGGGCAGCAGACAATGTAATGAAAGACAGGAAAAGCAATTTTCTCCATTCCGTGTATATGCCAGACTCTGGGCATCACTCTCCTACATCCTGCCTATCGCCTTGCCACCAGGCTTCCAGTCCTTTAAATAACCATTCACCAATCTCAAAGGCATATTAAGAAGAAAGCAATCAAATTAAATGAATTCACATTAATATATGAATAACATAACACAGATACTGCTTGATCTTTTAAAAGCCCCTATAAACACAAATACCACTCAAAATTCCTGGGATTATAGATAGCATTGCTATAAAATACTTGTGACAAAATATTTCTGGCAGTAGATTGCCACTTATAACTAAGCTGTTTCATTTGATTGGAGTTTAGTCTCTTTTTCAACGCTGAGCAAATGCTTTCAATGTTAGCATTAAGAATTTTACTTTGCCTTCAAGACATAGTAAAAAGGGACTTCAGAATAGGGGAGACAGGTGGAGCTAATTAGGAATGACTGTTGATGTGTTTAATAAGTCAGTAATCTGATGTGGCTGTGAAATCAAAATGTGGCAGCAGTGCCTACCTGTCAGTGAGCTGAATGAGAGCGTGGCCAGAGTCAGGAAGGCTGAGAGCATCACAGCATATGGGTGACTTAGTGTCTGTTTATCCTCTCCAGTTTATCTATGACACAGGACTTTCATATCTATTTCTGGTTGGGATGAAGATTGGATGAGATGCTACATATAAATGGTTTGGCATAGAATAAAATGCTCTAATCAGTGATGCCGATATTATTATTACTATTACTAATATTCTTGTAACAGCAGCAAATGTAATTATAGGCAACAGAAGTGAATAAGAGGTTGAAAATAAATGGTAAAGAACTATGAAGGGACTTCAAAAAGTTTATGGAAAAATTCCATTATCATTTTGCATTCCATTTTCCACAGACTTTTTGAAGCCCTCTCGTAATTGAGCATACAAAAGGAATTTTGGAGATAGCTCAAATATAACTGTAGGATCTTTCATTCTCAAAGTTGAAGTAGTCCATTATTCAAGCAGCAGAGATCTAGAAGGATAAAGCACAGTTAGGGAGAAAGAATTTATTAATCTTTAAATGATATATTGTTGTTGTTAAGTGCTCTTGAGTCAGTTCCTACTCATAGCATTCCTGTATAGTGTTTCCAAGGAGCCATTGATGAGTTTGAACCACCGACCTTGCAGTTCAAACTGACCTTGAGGTGCAGTGCGTATCCTACAGTGCCACATATGGAAATATAAAAATGATAAGAGACTGGAACACAATGTGTGATGAAAAATTACAAACTAAACTATAGGAATGAAATCATTCTAATAAGGTTGATGTTAAATGTGATTGGCCCAGAATGGAGTGATTAATAGGTGCGCATTTGGGCATGGATCTGAAAACCCAAACTAAATTTATAACAAGCAAAATGTAAATGTTGATTAGATGGCTTTGTACAGATTTCTTAGAAAATACATTAAAAGGCATCCATTTGAATGTGATGTAGAAGTGATGAAATTAAAAATATGTTTTAATTTTAAAGCTGTAACTGAAATAAAATGCTAGTCAAAAATTAAAACAATTTTCTTAAGCAGGAAATTTTAATTGCTTGTAGCATATAATGCCCCAATTACAATGTAAGGGTCTGGGCTTGAGCCCGTTGATAGAAGAGCTGCTGTAGTATCAGATTTCAAGCACTGAAGAGACGCTCTAAAGCAACATTACACACATACATTCTTCGGAACTGACTCGATGGCATTTAACAACAACTCAAAGGCGCTTAACATATGTGTTAATCCAGTGCAAGTAGCTGCATCTGGATTTCTGCAAAGAAGTACACCATTTTTCCTTAGAAAACTAAGATTGTGTTCCATATTTTCAAAATAATCTATTACTTTTCACATACCAGATAGCTTCAGGCTCTATAGCAAAATCCCAAGAGAAACATCTAAAAGTCAGTGAAACGACCTATATAAGAACTTGTTGTTAAGTGCCGAACTGACTCATAGCAACCGTGTATAGGGTTTCCGAGGAACAGCTGGTGGGTTTGCACTGCCGAGTCTGTGATTAGTCGTCCAATGTTCACCCTCCAGCGCACCACACTGCTGACATTACCTAGAAGCCTTCTTACTACCAAATTGAAGGCTCTAAGCGAGTGTGCTGCACCCGGAAGGGGACTGTCACCTCTTACGTTCTCTAGCTTCTCTCCTCCAGCTAAAGACACATTTTAACCAAGTATTACACATTTTAGATTGCTTCCTATCCACAAACTCTTTTAGATTGGCTGCTATCCGAGCCAGCCTGCAAGCCTTTATTGGTCATCTGCTGTGTATTTTTTTACATTTTTTAAATTGGTGTAGTTATGAAGAGAAATAGACCTAGATTTTAAATATAGACTGTTAAACTAGCAAGTAAGAGCAGCAATATAAAATGTGACCCTTGTTGTTAAGTGCCACCAAGTTGTTTCAACTCATAGCAACCCTGTATAGGGTTTCCGAGGAGGGACTGGTGAGTTTGGACCACCAACCTTGTGGTTCAAACCAACCCTATAGTCCAGTGATTATCCTACAGCACCACACTAGGGCTCTTAGAAGTGGAAAAATAATAGTGATAATCTTATCAAAACCTGATTTTTAAAAATAATTCCGTTCAACCTACAAAATTGACAGTTGGTTGCTGTTTTATTTATTTATTTATTCTATTTTCTGTCTTCTATGATTTCTTTTTGCTAGTGTTAGTGAGGGTAGATGTCTAATTTCTACTGTTTTAAAGATCCAGTTACATCAGAATGAATGTTACACAAATATTCATTATCAAAGTATCTCGTAATACTTTGAACTATTTGAACATAACTGAATTTTTTCTTTACGTATTTATATAATTTATTCCTTTATCTTTGATGTAAGTAAAGGAAGGGGTAAACCAGTATATCTTCAAGGTAGGAGAAGCCTGTGGAAGTGTAATTTCTTGCCGGTTGGTGTTCATTATTGTCAGTAAGTACATTAGCAGCCTCATTCACAGTAGAACTTCTGAAGCCATGATTATAGTAATAAAGATGTTGTGATTATAGTAATAACGGTATATGGGCAGTTTTGTTATTCACTCTTCAATTTATTTTTAGTGATCATGACTGAATATAGATTATAGAGTAATAAGAAAAGTAGACTCGAAAACCAAAACTGCTCTCAAATTTTTACCTCCATTGCTAGCTATCTGTGTGATCTTGAGCAAGTTACTTGACTTCCCTGAGCCTCAGTTTCTTATTTGTCAGATGATGCTAATAATGACACCTGGCTCATAGATTGTTCCCACAATTGAGTCTATTTATTTGCTCTTGGAATGAAGATAGGCATAGAAGAAAGCAATCAGTAACTATTAGATGTGATATGATATGGTAATGATGATGGTGGTGGTGATAGAGAAGAAGAAGAAAAAGAAAGGATCATTGTTTCCAACAGATAGTTTGCTCCTACCAAAGTCGTAGGAAGTTCACATGTGTACGGTTGCCATTAATTAGCTACAAGGGATAGGTGATTATATCTTACTATATATATTACTTTAAAGTAATATTACATTGCTTAAAAGTAATATTAAAAATAGGTTGGGGGAAGGGAGGAAATGTGGAAAAAATGTTATTTCTCAAAGTCCAAGCATTGATTTCTATTGATTTTCAGTCAAGGGAACTGTAGGGAGTTCTACTTTGTCCGACAGCGTCACTCTGAGTCTGCGTCCACCCCATGACAATGAGTAGAGAGTGAGTGGTGGTGGTGGTGGTGGTGCTGTGCTGTGGAGTCAGGTCCAAATCAGAGCAACCCATATATGATTTCCAAGGCTGTACATCTGTACAGTAGCAGAAAGCCTTATCTTCTTCATAGGAGCACTTGGTAAATTTGAGCTGCTGACTTGGACTAAGGTACGCCTGACCCAAGCCATGGTATTTTCAGTAACCTCATATGCATGTGAAAGTTGGACAGTGAATAAGCAAGACCGTAGAAGAATTGATGCTTTTGAGTTATGGTGTTGGAGGAGAATATTGAAAGTGTCATGGGCTGCCCATAGAACCAATAGATCTGTGTTGAAAGAAGTTCAGCCAGAGTGCTCCTTGGAGGCCAAGATGACCAAACTTCATCTCTCATACTTTGAACTTTGAACATATTGTCAGGAGGGACCAGTCACTGGAGAAGGGTATCATGTTTGGTAAGGTGGAGGGTCAGAAAAAAAGAGGAAGACCCCTAGTGAGATGGATTGGCCAACAGACAGCATCAATGGGCTCAAGCATGGCAACAATAGTGAGGTTGGCCCAGGATTAGGCAGTGTTTCGTTCTCCTGTGCATAAAGTAGCAATGAGTTAACACTGACTCGATGGCACCTAACAACAACAACAACCAGAGCTTCTAGATAGTGGGCATGCAAATTATTTTCTCCCCAAAATAATTCTTAGCACTTTTACTCCCTAGCGAGCTGAATCATACAGAATTAACCCTAAAGCTGTCATTTCTTTCTTGTCTCATGGGTACAGATGACACTTATATTGATATTGTTCATGTAAAGATATAGTTAAGAACTTAATAATAAATTATTTTAATACCGTTTTAGAAATTTAAAATGTTTATCTGTAATTACTTGTTAATTTCTAAAAGTTTTTAACTTTAGGTTTCTCTCTTCCTTAACAACTCAGCAAAACAGTTAATGTTCATCTAACTTGACCGTTCAATGCATTATGAAAGCATATATGCTTATAATGTGAATAGAAATTCTAAGGCAACTAGCTCTAGTTGTTCTATTTTGAACTTACTGATTTCCTTCTATATCTTTGCATTTTCTCCTGCTACCTCCTCACATTCATGGAGATAAAATTTTTATGTGTTTGCCAGTTCATTTTTAAGATTTTATTTCTTAGTCATAAAAGCAGATTTAAATGCATAATTTTATTCAAGCATGGGTCGCTTTTCTTTACATATTTGTGAATTGCTTATTAGTATGACATCACCAAGGAGTTCTGGTGATGCAGTGGTTACGTTTTCGGCTGCTAACCAAAGGTTAATGGTTCAAACCCACCAGCTGCAACAAGTGGGAAACATGTGACAGTCTGCTTCTATAAAGATTTCAGTCTTGGAAAAACTATAGACCACTTCTCCTCTGCCCCATAGGCTTGATTTGTGTCAGAGTCAACTTGAGAGCAGTGGGTTTGGTTTGGATTTTTATGATATAACCACATTTCCGGCTAGGAAATATGAAGAATATATATATTTTTTTATTTTATGGAAGTCATTTGAAAGGAATAAGACAGAAATTTATATGTTACAGAATATTATAGTATTAAGAGTAAATTGTCATATCTCCCTAGATAAATGAAGGAGCCCTGGGGCACAGTAGTTAAAGTGCTTGACCAACCAAAATATCAGAGGGTCACACCTGAAAACATGATGGCATTCTTCTTTCATAATGAAGACAGCCTTGGAAGCTCTATGGGGCAGTTCTACTCTGTCCAGTAGCGTTGCTATGAGTCAGATCAACTCAATGAAAGTGGGTTTAATAAATGTAATGTTACTAAAAGCTGACAAAAGAAAGAATTTTGAAAATACTGCATCTAGCCATCTGCTGCAAAAAGGGTCAATTTATGGATACTAGCTGCTGTTGCTTACGAGTCTGGGTGTGATGCCATAGAATCAGCACCAAGGTCACTTAGAACTGCAAGGCAGGAGGCTCAAACTCACCAGCTGCTCCTTGGAAACCCTATACAGGGTCACTATAAGTCGGAACCAACTCGATGGCACTTCTGTTGTGCGTAAGGTCACCTGGAGTCAGTACTGACTCGATGGCACCTAATAACAAATACTGCCTGAGAATACGCAGGAGGAATAGCTTTCCTATTACCTTCAGCAACAAGAGACGTTCCTGTGTTTGTCATTGTTTTCATTAAGCATCCAGAGTAGCTACTAACAATTTAAATATCTCACTACAGAAGAATGACAAGCTTCAGAAAGGAAAGAGGTCTTTCTTTATAGAGTCAAGATGGATATGAGAAATTAGAAAGGAAGAAAATGTAATGAAACATGTAAGCATGACATATGATTTAATAGGATCAAGTATGTTACTGTTGTTAAGTGCCTTCGAGTCAGTTCAGACTCATAGCAACCCTGTATAGGGTTTCCCCGGAGCAGCTGGTGGGTTTGAATTGACAGCCTTGAAGTTAGCAGTCCAGTACTTATTCTGTAGTGCCACACTAGGATTTAGTATGTATATATAAAAATAATAAATATAAGAATACTAGAAACAGCAAGTATGTGAAAACACACATAGTATACCAACCTTGACATTGTTGACTTCATGAAATACACTTATTAGGTCTAATTTATAAGACAGAATATTTGCTTACTTCCAATATTTTGTATTAAATTATACACCTCTAGCAAATGGGGACAATATCAAATTTTTCTTTATGTACTCTCCAGTGGCAGGCAGTGTGCCTGGGCCATAACAAACAATGAGTGGCTTTGTTGTTGTTGTTATAATGAATGGATATACATCCTGAGAAGAAGCTAGAATGGCAGGCTAAAATATGTTGGGAAAAAGATCTTAATCTAACGCACTGCCATGGAGTCAATTCCAACTCATAGCAACCCTTGTGGGACAAAATAGAACTGCTCTCTAAGCTTTGCAAGACTCTAAGTCTTTACAGAAGCAGACAGCCTCATCTTGCTCTCATGGGGCAGCTGGTAGACTTGAACTGCTGCTGACTGTGTGGTTAGCAGCCCAAGACTTAACCCACAGTGCCACTAGGACTCCTTGGAAAAAGATCTTAGGAAGGTAAACTTAAAGTGCTTTGCGCCAGTATAATGAGGACATTATATAATCTTCAAGTAAAAGGTCTTTCTTCACAAGGAGGTTGTTTCCTAGACTTTTATAATGGGCATATGATTATTAACTTCTGTGCAGAATTAATTGCAGTAGAAAAAAATCGTGGGATATTTTGGCTTCAAATTTTGATTCCACCACTTACATGACTAACACTTTGGATAAGTTTCCCAATAATTCTCCACACTTCCGACTTTATTTCTACCTACAAACTGGAGAAAACTTGCAATCTATAGAATACTACATAACAGTATGACATTTTGGAAGCCAGAGTTAAAAGATCGCTATCACTATACCTGGGTTTTAGGCAGTCATGTGGCACTGTGGGCTAATGTGCTGGACTATAAAGTCAGTTTGAACCACAAAGTCAGCAGTTCAAGCTCACCATCTGCTCCTTGGAAACCCTATACAGGGTCGCTATGGGTCAGAACCAAGTCAGCAGCACTAACCAAAAACAATAACACCAACACTCATTAATTAGGAAAATTGTTTAAATTTATGTCCTGGTTAATGCGCCAGACTGCAAAGTCATTTGAACTACAAGGTTCAAACTACAAGGTTAAAGTTCACCAGCTGCTCCTCGGAAACCCTATGCAGAGTCTCTATGGGTCGGAACCGACTCGATGGTACTTATCAACAACCACAACCTAAAATTAGAGTCTAACTAGATTTTTTTTTAATTTCACTTCCTTGAATCCTAATGCTATTTCATTCATTGATTCAATAAACCCTGATCAGTGTCAGTCCCTCAACTACATGTATTGTCACTCATGATTGAATCTGCATGTACTTTATTAACTCATGGCATAAGAATCATTATTTAGAGAGTAAATTTATATGTATTACCCAATAATTACTTCACTGTGAAGGCGTCTCTCTTTACAGTCAAGCCTTAATATCCAATCTCAGGCATCAGACTCCTGAATGGGCTCTTCAGAATCTCCCATTTGGGTTACCATGAGGAATCACCCAAATTGTGAAAAGTCAGGTGTATTCCTGTTGTGCTTCACTGACCTGAGAGAACTGGTTTGAAGCTCTGCATTGAACCAACTCAATGACACCTAACAACAAATAGTAAAGGACAAGTATGAGTTCTTTGTAAATTGGACATCTGTAACATATGGGGACTACCTGTACTAGCGAGGAGGATGAAACTTTAGTACCACAATCCAAAATCCCGTGAATTTCATCATACATTATATCTAATCATTATCTCAGACAAATATTTGCTGTGTATCAAAACCTGTAATCTCATGTAAAGTTCACATTGGACCTGTGATGCAGATATTAAATCCACTCTCTAGAATAGAAGCAAACCCACAGAAGTTGACCATCCCACATATTAGCCATGTAATCTTGGATAAGACTCAGAGACTATATGGTATAAATGGCTTGCTATCTCTCAACTACTAGCCTCAGGTTGGCAGTTCAAAGCCACCCAGCTCTGCTACTGAAGAAAATCAGCCTGGCTGATTCGCTTCCATTAAGATTACAGCTAAGAAAACCATGTGGAGCAGTCCTGCTCTGTGACACATGAGATTGCACTGGGTTGGAATGGACAGAAAACTAACAGCAGTAGGTGAGAGAGCAGTTCCAAACTCAGAGCTTTCAACTCGATCCTCAGAATTTGATGACTGCATTACAATTTTCAACATAAGACTAAACATTTATACCATAAAGTCAGAAAATATCTTTTTGTGGCACAGAACGGGAAGATTTGCATTCAGCTATTCATAACCCCAAACTGACAAAATTATAAATAAGGGACCCCCCAAAACACACACCATACACACACAACAAGGTATCTGAACAGTACTCCTGCTTACGGGTCCAAGTACCCTTTGACTTTATCTGTCTAATCTGTGCTCCCTATTCTGACAAAAAGGCTTAGTTTGTGGCAGCCATTGTCACAGAATAGCTACTACCCTCCAAGCTCATGTTTAAACTCCAAACAGAAAGGGGAGAGAAAAGACATCCTATAGCCATAGTATTAGCCCCTCATTTTCAGGAAATGAATAGCACTCCCAGAACCCCACCCAGTAAATGTCTACTTAATCTCAAAGGGCAGACTCATGTCAAGTGATCACCCTAGTTTATAAGGGAGCCTGAAACTAGAGTATTTTTATTTTCTTAAAAAACAGTTGCTGAATAGGATTTTCAATTTGTGGTTCTGTGCCGTGGAGTCGGTTCCGACCCATAGCGACCCTGCACAGGGTTTCCGAGGCTGTAAATCTTTACGGGAGCAGAACGCCTCATCTTTCTCCCGCGGAACAGCTGGTAGATTCGAACTGCTGACCTTGAGTCTCACAGCCCGATTCATAACCACTACGCTACCAGGATTTTCAATAGGTAACTAAAAAAAAAAGATCACCAGCCTTCCAAGGCACCTCTGGGTGGCTCTAAACCTCCAACCTTTCCGTTAGCAGCAGAAAACATGAACTGCACCACGCAGGAACTCCATTTAGGCCACCAAATAAATC
The DNA here is from genome assembly GCF_000296735.1 of Chrysochloris asiatica. Taxonomy (NCBI): domain Eukaryota; kingdom Metazoa; phylum Chordata; class Mammalia; order Afrosoricida; family Chrysochloridae; genus Chrysochloris; species Chrysochloris asiatica. The sequence continues at coordinate 4,015,605 of NW_006408519.1, forward strand.
TGGATTCTTTTAGTTAAAAACTAAAGAGGATAGGAAATGCTGGGTAGGTATTCAGCAACAACTGCCACAAAGGAATAGGTGTAAAATTTTATAATTACCAAATGACAAAGGGTCCATTCATAAACTCCAAGTAGTAGCGGTTCTATAAAGTAAGTCTAAGTAATCGTTCTTAACTGATTGTTGTTGTTGTTGTTAGGTGCCATCCAGTCCATACCAACTCATAGTGAACCTATGCACAACAGAACAAAACACTCCCCAATCCTGGGCCAACCTCAGAATTGTTGGCATGCTTGAGCCCATTGATGCTGCCACTTTGCCAATCCATCGTAATCTTAACTGATTAGACATAGGTTTATTAGACAAGGAGTCAGCGATAAAACAAGTTTTCTAGGCTTTGTGCTTTTTGGATGTTGAGTATTAAATACGGCAGATGAAATGAGAGATACAAGAACAGCTGTCTGAATGAAAGAGCATACGTTTAGTTGGGGCTACGTTAACTTTGATGTGTCTTCAAAGCTACATTTGGGAGATGTCCTGTAACATCTAATACAGTACTGGAGCTTGAAATAAAATGGCTAGAACAGAAGATTAAGATTTCTTACTCAAAGGCAGAGAAATTGATTAGTTCATCCTGGAACAATACATATAGTGAAAAGAAAAGAGGGCTACATATGAAGTTATAAGAAACTATCATTGAAGATCAGGTTAGGGAGAAAAAAAATTAATAACAGAGAATAAGAAGGAAAGAATCAGTGGGGAGGGGTGAGAAAAGTGGGAGCATTTCAATATCAGATGTAATTAATCACAAAACCAAGGAAGAAAATTAAAAAGATACTACTGACTAGTAAAGAAGCCCTGGTAGCGTAGTGATTATGAATCGAGCTACTAACATGAAGGTCAGCAGTTCAAAACTACCAGTTGTTCCGCAGGAGAAAGATGAAGCTTTCTGCTCCCTAAAGATTTACAGCCTCGGAAACTCTGTGCAGGGTCACTATGAATCGGAACCGACTCCATGGCATGTAACCACCACCACCACTGACTGACTAGTAAGTTAGGATGATACTGGGAATTTAAAAACAAAACAAAACAAAAAACCAGTTTCAATAAATGGCAGGTGAGACTAAGTGGGTAGTTACAAGGAGGAAGTAGTACATGCATTTGGCTAGGGCAAATGCCTGAGCTCCACACTGTCTGCATCTCTGAATCTGGGATCTCATTACGGGGCTTCATCTCTGAAAACAGCAAGGAATCAGTGGAAGTAAATCAAAGATGTATGTTTCTTAAGCTGATAACTGACACACGTGGAGTTCCCATAGAGCCAGAAGTAATTCCTCTGCCACAAATTCTCCAGGAAAAAATGTTCACTTTATAAACTTCCTTCAGACAAAGAGGCTAAGCGCTACCCTGCCTTTGTGGCTTTTGGTCTCAAGCTTTTTTGCTCCATGTTGCTCAACAGTTCCCAGGATGAATAATTTACATACATTACTGTCCCTTACTAATTGTCTTCTAAAGCATCCTAATGAGTTTTACAAGCTGTGCATGGATTTCTAAACCCCACACCCAGTGGTGTGCACACCTCTACATTTAGTGACCACCTGGTATCTTGTCATCAGCTATGGAGACAGGGTTCATTCTGTGAAAGTTAGCAAATGCTGCAAATTAGGACATTTTCCCTCAGAGAGTAGGTGCAAGTAGCTGGTAAATACCAGTGCATCTCTGCCTATGCTAACCATAGAAAACGGTTAGGTGAATTCTAGTCAACTACTTGTACAGTATGTTGTTGTTAAGTGCCATCAAGCCAGATCCAACTCATAGCAACACTGTATAGGATTTCCAAGCAGTGGCTGGTAGGTTTGAACTGCCGACCTTGCAGTCAACAGCCCAATGTTTACCCTACAGTGCCACACCAAGACTCCTCACTATCATCCGGGAGTTTATATTCCAACAGGGTAAACAGATACGTAGACATATACCACGAGATACTATGTGATAAAACTATAAGAAAGACATGAATAGAGCTTAGAAGCCTCAGAGGCAGTGATTAAGTCTTCTGGGAGGCATAAGGGTGACGTCACAGAAGAGGATGACTAGACTTTTAGCTTATGAAAAGGAAATTGAGGTAAGGCTCACCCCCTGACAGCCCTTCCATCTAACTATCACTAAGGCCAACTCCTAAGGTTTCTGATTCTCATATATTATTTAGAAAAGCCCCTGTCACAGGGTGGTTATATAATAATTTTCTCCCAAGTTTTATTGCAATAACAGACTGAAGATACCATCAGGCCTGAAGAACACTCAGTTCCTGGGTCTCCAAGGAAAATTTCAGCTTCTTGACTCCTTTCCAGACTGATAATGGTATTCATTAGGCTTCTGCTTGGCCCCAGATTGCTTCCTCTTAAACTCGGAGGCTGCTAGAAATCTCTCAACCTGGGATTCCATTTTCAGTGTATGTGCATAGAATATTGTTTAAAAGACTGAATCTTAAAGAAGCCCTCAAATTTCTGTGGCCTTTTCTCAATACCTTCTTCCCAAGTACAGACTGTTACAATACAGTAGCATTTTTTAAGAGTCCTATCTAAACATAATTATATCTTGCAAACACAATTTTGAACAGTGCAATATTCACATCAAGCACTAGCAAGAGCCTTGGCTCGGATGGAAGAGAAAGTCATCTGGAAGAGAGTACCTGCAATTGTGGTAGTAATACATTTTAAACTTCCTAGTCTGAAGTCAAAGTTGTTAAGTACTGTCGAGTCGGTTCCACCTCATAGTGACCCTGTAGAGGGTTTCCCAGGAGCAACTGGTGAGGTTGACCTGCCAACCTTGCAGTTAGAAGTCCAGTGCTTATCCTACAGTACCACTAGGATGACAGCATCTTTTTGCTCCCATGATTATGTACTGATTCTTGTCCCCTCAGGCCAATGAAAAGAGCTATGAGGCGTTCTGCTCCCATAAAGATTTACAGCCTCAGAAACCCTGCACAGGGTCGCTATGAGTCGGAACAGACTCCATGGCACATTACAACAACAACATCTCTTCTAAGGTTGTGTTTGTCCTTGTTTTTTTCTGTTTCTTTTTATCTTCTCATTGAGTTTCCTTTCTGAATAAGATAACACAAATAATGCTCCAATTATTTCTTCTCTTTTGCTTTTTTCAAAATCAGGCTTTCTTACTTCCTGATGTTTTATAGCAGTCATTTCCCAGAACTAGAGGCTTATACCACAAATTGCAGTTTTCTGGTAAGGTTTATGAAACTGGAGACAAGCAACGTTTAACCTCCCATAACCCTACCCCCATCTTCCATCTGAGAAATTAATGTACAACATTCAAACAACCAGAGCTGCTAAGATGTTGTAAAGAAATCAAAGTTATATATAACTTAATAACTTGAAATGAAACTTTTGATTTTTGCTTTCAAGCATGTTATCCTGGAATTTTAATAATAACCTCATTAGAATTTTTGCAGATTTGCCATTAACTTTCCACTAATGTGAGATACATAGGAAGAACATTAACTTGTCAGGGTCACTCAGAAACTATAGATTATTGAGCATCCTAAAGAAAAGTAATTTCCTGTGAATTTTTCTTGCTCATCGTCTACTTACTACTAATGTACAAAATATCAAAATGTCGGAAAAAGCATTTTCACTCTCTTCCAAGATTTTAATGTGTTGATCTCAGAATACATTTTGCCACTGAGACCAAGTGGTCCTGTGCAATGGTTCTTTATGTTTGTTATATTGAAGAGAAAGATGAGCATATTTCTCATGGTTCATTTATCAACTTTAAACTAATACATGTTAATTATGGAAAATAGTTATTGTAAAGTGACCATATTCTAAGTAATTTAGTTTATTCATGTTCCTAGCTCATTACTTTGGCATAATAATAATTTGACCACATCTTTTTCCCCTTAAAGTGTATTAAAATGCATTAAACCAAAAATGTCATCACCATCAAGTGGGTTTTGACTCCTAGTGATCCTAAAGGACAGAACAGAACTGCCCCATAGGATTTCTAAAGTGTAGTCATTACAGAAGCCAACTGTCCGAGCTTTCTAGTGGCTTCCAACTGCCAAGCTTTCAGTTAGTAGCTGAGTGCTTAACTACTGCACAATCAGGGCTCCTGTTTTACCTTCTTGTTGTTAAGTGCCATCAAGTTGGTTCCGACTTATAGCAACCCTGTACAGGATTTCCAAGACGTGGCTGGTGAGTTTTAACCACCAACCTTGTAGTTCAAACCGACTTTTACAGTCTATTGCTTATCCTATAGTACCACACCAGTATTCCTGTTTTACCTTAGGCAAACAAAAATACATTTAACCATTTAAAATTTAAAGCCTAGTATTAGATCACTACTTACTTAGATTTCTGTTGTCTATGAATGATATAAGTGAATATGTTATATTCTAATATATGAATATGTTATATTGAAAATATGTTCTAACATTTCAATTATAAAAATCTGTTGGCTGTTTTTCTCACTTTCCTGATTTTTCATTTGTAATGGAAGCCTGAGCTATGTCCCAAGAGTAAATGTGCTCAATGGCTCAGAGGTCAATAGAGAAAAATTGTTGGTGGATAGCAGCGGCAGCAGACTTGAACTTCTAACTAATTTCAAATTCTTCTTTATATAAACTGTTCCTTTCACTTTCTTCAATAAGCTTCTGCTTTCGGCAAGGATTGAGTTGTTGTTGTTGTTAAGTACCGTGGAGTCAGTTCTGACTCATAGTGACCCCGCACAGGGTTTCCAAGGCTTTAAATCTTTACGGGAGCAGAATGCCTCATCATTCTCCCGCAAAACAGCTGTTAGTTTCAAACTGCTGACCTTGTGGTTGGCAGCCCGACTCGTAACCATTATGCTACCAGAGCTCCTTAAGGATTGAGTAGGAAGTATATATTATTTGATTTTGGGGGGGTATTTTGACTATAGTATTTCCTTGATTCACACACACACACAATATTTTGAAATGAGACACTATCGTTATTTTACTGGTAAGAAGGCTATACCTTCGAACAATTAAGGCTTTTATTCTTAGATGCTCAGAGATATGCAAAATGAGGAAGGTATTGTACTGATCCTCAGTAGTTTATATTTGAGAAATTTAACACAAATATATAACATTCATCACCTCTAACAAGAGGTATTGATGTGATTAATTATATAAAATGTCTAATGCTATACTATGGGAAATCTTACCTTTTAGTAAAATTTGCATATCTAAAATTTTATCTCCATCAAGTGGATCATCTGGGAAATTTCAGCAAAGGATAGCTGCAATGCATGCCATTGTCATGTGTTTTAAAAACTAAAGAAATTACTAAGCCTTCGGCTAGCTCGTATGTACCTATGAATCATTGCCAAAGGCTCAAAGTCAAGACAACTAAAAGACAAAGGCTAGAGAGTAGATGAGGAGTCCTGGTCTGGTGCTGCAGGATAATGCACTGAATTACAAGGTTGATTTGAACCACAAGGTCGGCCATCCAAACTCACCAGCTGCTCCTCGAAAACCCTTTGCAGAGTCACTATGAGTTGGAACCAACTCGACAGCACGTAACAGCAACAAGAGCAGGTAAACCAGAATCCTACTATTTGAGATTCAAGTAAGTAGTTAGGACTTCAAGGTGAAGGCAGAGTAAATTGGATGAAAAGCAGGGAAACATAGCAGGCAGCTTTGGATATCAGGCTAAGGTGCCAGGTACAATTACAACTGAGGTACATTCAGCCTCAGATGAGAAGTGTCCTGTGTATTTCCTTTAAGATAAAGGTATTTCTCAAACTGCAATTCTCTCTAAGGTGACAGGGATATGGGTGAACTAGCAAGAACCTGACCAAATGGGGCAGGTGAAGTCTGAGGAGATACTCAAATTCAGTAGTAAAAGTTGGTCTGATATTTTCATTTTGCCTTATAAACATTTCTTAAATAAATCTCTTGCATAGTGTTAGAAAAAGTTATATTTTTATTGTAGTTTAGTGCAGCCTTAATATATTTACTTCTGGTGTTTCTACAGCTGCTACATCATCATCATCATTGTCATCATCTGTTGTTTAGTAAATACTTGTTGTGTGTCAGATATTGTGCTAAAGGCTTTATATGCATTATCATAGTTAATCCTTGCAGCAAACCTAGGAGATGGATGCCATTGTTATCCACAGGTTTAACAGATGATCTACTGGGATTTAGAGAAACTAACTGGCTCAAGATCACAAAACGGGTAACTGATGTAGCAGGATTCAGATGCATTCTGTAGTCTCATGCCAGAGTATATGATTACAATCATTGCCTCTGCTGCCCCTCATGGTATAGTGGGTTAAGCACTGACTTTGCTAACCACGGGTCGGCACTTCAAAACCACCAATCTCTCTGTGGGAGAAAGATGAAGCTAACTGCTCCCATAAAAGTTTACAAGCTAGGAACCCTGTGAGACTCTTCTGCTCTGTCTGACTTATAGGGTCACCGTGTATCACTGCCCCCTAGAGTTAAGACCTGTGGTTTTTCTTTTAAATTTAAATGATGTATTAGTCCCATGAGCAAAAATGAAAAACATATATATATATATAGACTATTCAGTTATAAATTACTTTTTCTATGCTATTCAATTATAAATTACTTTAAAGATATAAATTACTTTAAATGCAGACTTCTATTTTAAAATTTAAAATGATAAAAATTTAAATTTCCCAAGTACAGTACAATATCTACTGAACTAATCTTACAACTTTATACAAAATTTTCTAAAGCTTTGGTTTTTCAAATAAGTGAAATTTCCAACAAATATACTGATAAAAGCTTTCCATATATGTCTCAACTTGAGATCAAATTTAATTTTAATACATTTAGTGAAAGCATACAAATATATAATGCATATTGTAAATGTGTATATGTTTGTATGGGAGTATGATGGCTCCATACGAAAAGTGCTGGATTCCAAATCTTAAGTTCAGCGGTTTGAGCCCACCAGCCACCTTACAGGAGAAAGATGAGATTTTCTGCTCCTTCAAAGACTCAGAGCTTCAGAAACTCTATATGAGTCGGAACCAACTCAGTGGCACTTAGCAACAACAAATATGCTTGTATATATGTATATGCATAATAATTAGCATAGATAATGTTAGATATTGGACTTCTTGGTATGGCTTTGTAAGATCAGCACTGGACCATGAACCACAAGGTTGGCAGTTCAAACCCATCATCTGCTCCTTGGAAACCCTACACAGGGTTGCTATGAGTCAGAACCAACTTGATGGCACTTAACAATAATGATGTTAAATATACCCATTAAAATGCTGTTCTAATCAATGACTGAAAATATTCTTGTTTAAAAGTAAATTTCTTTTGGTGTTTTAAAATGAAATTAGTTCAGAGAAAGAATGAAACAAACTAAATTTTCTTCTAAATAACTCCACATATGTAAGTAATCTTCCTTCTAAAATCAAACACAACAGCATAACTATTACCTAGGAAAAGACAGCAATTTTCTGAAGAATTTATTTATGTTCATTTTGATCATTTAAATTTTATCAAATAATATGGAAAGTTAAAGCAGTATTTAAAATGCCATTTCTCACCTAATTTGAATATATCTCTCTAGAATAATACCTTTGATTATTAAGACCTTAGGGAACCTTTTTACACTTGATCTTAGCCAAAAAACCAAGGAACTCTGGTAGCATAGTGGTTACGAATCAGGCTGCTAATCTCACGGTCAGCAGTTCAAAACTACCAGTCGTTCCACAGGAGAAAGATGAGGCTTTCTGCTCCCGTAAAGATTTACAGCCTCAGAAGCCCTATGCAGTGTCGCTATGGGTCGGAATCGACTTGACAGCACTTAAAAGCAACAGAAACCTTAGCAACAATCTTTTTTCTTCCATTTAAAAAAAAAGGTTCAGCTATTAACTGAGTCAAAAACATGTGATCCTGCAGGAAGAACAAAATTATTTGAATCTGATCTAATGTTTGTATCATGTTTCCTTTTAGTTTATCTTGGCCAGCATTTTCTCTCTCTCCAGTAGTTACAGTTCATTATTATTTATAAAAGGATCAGGTAGGATAAGCACTGGACTGCTAACTGCAAGGTCAGCAGTTCAAACCCACCAGTCGCACAGAGGGAGAAAGAATTTCTACTTTCTACTCCCCTAAAGATTTACAGCCTCGGAAACCCTATACAGGGTCACTGTGAGTTAGAATCAACTAGCTAAGAGTGGTGTTTTTGGTTTGGTTTATTAGATACTAATTTTTCCAATTACAGTACATTGTCTATATAAAATAATTTTTCTAAGGCTTTATGTCTGTGGATACAGCAACATTTCACAATGCCTTAGATAAATGCAAATTTAATTAGATAAGGGTGTTTCAGCACTATGTCTGAAATGAAATATAAAGAAAATATCTTATCAGATATTTTCTTAACCTAGTAATATTATATTTAATGTATTCCTAAGAATACTTTTAAACCACTGGATAGTAATGGCACATTAATAATACTGGCTATATTTATATTATGCCAGGGACCGAATTAGGCACTTGGCATGTATTATTTCTAATTTTCAAAATAATCCTTCAAGGAAAATAACACCTTTATTGTCTTGTGAGCAGGCTTTTGAAGATTAATTTGCTCAGGTTTACACAGATAGTAGGAATTTTGCTCAAACCCAAGTTTTCTAGATTCCGGAGTCTGAACTTTTCACATCCTGCGACATGTGGACTCCCAGCAAGTTATCTTTTGTTGTCAAAAATAAAATAAAATTTTGTCCATTAGTTTCTACATTAAATGTATTTTATGGGACTAGGTCATTAACATAAAATATTTATGATGGTTTTCAATTTACCAGAATATTTGAACACCCAGAACATCCTCCACCCTAGGGGGCTGTGCCAGATAACTAATTATTTTAATTCCAGGAAACTTGAACTTTTGTAAATAATATGACTTTTTCTAGTATTTCTAGGACTCATCAAAATTCCTGCATCCGTTTAAACTTAAATGTTTGTCTTTTCTCTTGGCCTTTCCAAAAGAGTTAGTGTCTTAATAATTAGATTTTATATTATCTGCAGGTTTTCAGTGAAGCACAGTGGAGGAGAAAGAAACTGGTGGCTACTAAAATTGGTTTTTAGAAGTTCCAATGGCAACTCTATCATACTACTTTTTTCCCCCTATTTTATTCAGATATAGAATTCTGCTTCCTATTATCAAGCCAAATGTTTTTTTTCCCCAGATTTCACCTAAATGCTCTTTCCTGAGGCCATTGCTGTTATGAAACTATTTTAATGGCCCTCATTGGGGTGTGGTGAAAATGCTCTAATTGTCTTTGCTAAAAACAAAGGTTTCATATAAATTGAATTTTTCTTTTAGGATAATTGCCATTCACTTTTGTTGTATATGCAACTGAGTGGGGTTTTGCAGTATCCTCTGTGGACAGTTAAAGTGCTGAAATTGGAGAAAGCTAATAACTGCTTTGTGTGGTAATACTGACAACTTCTGCATATTTGTCAATCTGTGTTAACAGTATCGATCAGGATGGGATCCTCATAAAGGGGCAGATAATATTTCCACTAAATCTTCGGACAGTGATGTAAGTGATATATCTGCGGTTTCGAGGACTAGTAGTGCTTCTCGTTTCAGCAGCACGAGCTACATGTCTGTCCAATCAGAACGGCCAAGAGGAAACAAGAAAATCAGGTGAGTTCGCAGACTAGCAGTAAACTCTCAAAAGATTCTTTAAAGTCTTTATTTTTCCTTAAAGGTTAAGACATAGCCTTTAGGTATTAAGAATGTTTGTATACTTTTGATTGTATTCAAAGATTCAGTTCAAACTTCTTGCATAGAAGCAATTTTACAGAACTGATGAGATTTTTGTTTGCAAGATTATCTGAAGTCTAGCTTTAGTAGTTTTTAATGTTATTGTTTAAAATAATGTTGTTATTATATTTCTACTGAACTTAATACTTAGAGTTGGAGCTAAGTGAAGAAAAATAGGAAAACACTATTTGGAGAGTTTTTCTTTGTTTTGCTGTATACATTTTAATGATTAAGAAAGCTTAAGAGTGTTACCTTCTTAATAGGATTCTCTCCCATCCTCCTGAAATGTTTATAAGTTAATGGAGAAAGTCTGCAAATTCTCAAGGACATTTATAAATGAAATTAATTTCTCACCTGACCTATACATCTATGGACATTAGTTAAATTTTTTTTACTTCTATTGGGTTAAAATATCCTATAATAGAGAGAACCCAGTTATTTCTGTGAAATGCCAAAAAAGGAAAATAGGATTTAAAAACAATTATAATTAAGTGTTGCTTACACAGTGGTGCTCTGATATCTACTGATCAACATTTTCAGTGTTTTAAAGATGTACTTTTTACTTATGTTTTATTAGTTTTTAACTACATTTCCATTGAATTTCTTAAGCATTTCTTTCTTGACTTTATTTCCTTTTTTCTTTTTGTGTTTATTTGCATGCCTTCGATTTGTGTTGGTTACAAAAGACCAAAGGGAATACAAGAGGGAGGGAAAGAAGGGGAAAAGCATGAAGAGATAGATCATAAGGAGAAAGAGGTAAAGGAAGAAAAAAATAATGAGAATGAGAAAGGGAAAGAGATTACAAAAACCTGTGAGAAGGAGAAAAACAAAAGATCAGGAGATGAAAAAACACAAGTTATGTCTGAGCAAAGAAAAGAAAAAGAACAATGGAATAAAGAGAATTTGCAAAGGCGATTCTCACAAGAGGATACCAGGTAAAATATGCTTAGCTATGTAGACATTTCCCACTAGTAAAGTAGTGCTTTTCCCCCACTCCTAAAAATGCCTTTTCCACATATATTTGGTTGATTTTTCCTGTGTTTCATCTACTTAGCTTCTACTAGAATCTATTCATGTGTTTGTAAATTATTACCAACTGCATTGGTTTATTAAACAGTAGTCATTAATGTGTACAGGCATGCCTTGTTTTATTGTGCTTCACTTTATTGTGCCTCACAGACATTGCATATTTTATAAATAGAAAATCTGGGGCAGCCCTGTCTCAAGCAAGTCTATCAACATCAAGTTTTTTCCAGTAACATGTACTCACTTCGGTCATTTTACCAATAGCATGTACTCACTTCATACATGTACTCACTTCATATCTCTGTGCCATATTTTGTAATTCTTGTGATACTTCAAACTTTTTAATAATGCACACTTAATAGACTACAGTATAGTCTAAACATATTTTTTTTATATGCACTGGGACACTAAACACTGTGTAACTCTCCCATTGTGATAATTGCTAGATTACAATGGTCTGGAATGAAACCTGCAGTACCTCTGAAGTATGCCTGTATCCACTAGCTCTGAGAGTGATTTATTTACTTTATGAATTTTTATTGACTAGTGAATCAAAGTTAAATTTCCCTTTAGCACAAATGATTTATTTATCTTTCGCATTTGTGGAGGGATATTTAGATACCCTAAAGATCTGAATGAAAGGAGAAACTTGCATTTTATTTTATTTTATTTTTACCTCTATTAAAGATTGCTTCTGATAGAAAGAGGGTAAAACTTTAAAATGAAGTTCTGAAGTTGCTGAAAATTTTAAGCCTAGCGACTAAGAAATACAATATACTGAAAGTATATGTCAAAATGACTAGCAAATAGGTTGCCAAAAGTAAGCTATATCCAGATTCTGCTTACTTTCTTCTTCTTCTTCTTCATTTTCTGGTGGATCCTAATGCAGTTAGAGCCTGAGGAAGATTACAAAGTCAGCTAACTGCTCTCTGTTGTTGTTGTTGTTAAGTGCCGTCTAGTCGGTTCCAACCCATAGTAACCCTGTACAGGGTTTCCAAGGCTGTAAATCTTTATGGGAGCAGAACGCCTCGTCTTTCTCCCACAGAGCGGCTGATAGTTTCGAACTGCTGGCCTGAAGGTCCGCAGCCGGATTCGTAACCACTACGCTACTAGTACTCTGAAAAGATAGATATCCCAGAAGAAATATGTTGGGTGAGGTCCATCTAGAAAATCATTTCAACTAGAGAGCTGTCAGAGAAGCAACTTGGAACAAGAGATACAGGCAGGACATAAGACAGGGCACAAAAACAGCTACCATTTCTGTTTTCATAAATGAAGTAAGGATGGAACTAGCTTTACAGTGCTGTACTAAAACTAAGGAGCTCTGGTAGCGTAGTGGTTATGAATCGGGCTGCGAACCGCAAGGTCAGGTGTTCGAAACTACCAGCTGTTCCGCGGGAGAAAGATGAGGCTTTCTGCTCCTGTAAAGATTTACAGCCTCGGAAACCCTGTACAGGGTGGCTATGAGTCAGAACCGACTTTACGGCACACAACAACAACTAAAAGTAAAATCAGTACAAGTACTGATTTTGCTTTAGTACTGTATTCCTTTTGCTCATTTATCTAAAACTGAGAATTACAGCTTTATTTTTGAGAAATTCAGTTTTCTAGTGGTCTAGAATTTAGTACTGTGTTAGTACAAAGTCTGATAACCCTACTAGGAGTCAACTTTTACGTTATTATATCTAAATCCAAACTCCATTTGTGTTTTAATCATAATTAATGAGAAAGCAAATTGGGGCAGACATTCATTCCTGGGACATACAGCTGGGTTAGACTAGGACTTCATCCATTTTTCCAGGGATTGACATATTTAAATATGTCTGTGACTTCTGAAAGTTTCTGTGTAATGCTTTGACATTAAAGTAAAAATGAATCTTCAGTTAGGTATATTTTGTGATTTTAGCCTCAACCAGTAATTTTAAGTCTGTCTTCATTATTTATCTAACTTTTGACAATTACATTGACTTATTGAGACAGCCATTTTCTGAATATTGGGATCTAGGATCATTCCAGTTCATAGAGAAAAGCTTCCCAAGGTTCCTTGGAACCTTTAACCCCCAAACAAAGCAAAATGTGAGTCTCTAATACATTTTCTTCTCTGTATATGAACTGTATAGAGAAGAACACATGAGCCCATTGGTGTTTGCCTACAGTCAAAAACCCATACTAGTTAACCTGATGTGGAGGGCAGAGGTTTTGAAAAGAGAGTCTTAAGTTCCTTATATTTTAATATTACTCTCTTCATCATTTTCCTTAAGAAAAGAGCATGTTAATTTACAATAAAATGGAAAAATAGTATATTACTTAACAATATTTGGCAAAGCACTGTACTCAGTTTGAGTAACTGTATAATATTTCTGAAACTGTAAATTAAAGGAGGCCATGCTGCATTAGCTAGGAAATATACTAAGGTAAGTCAAAAAGTATTGTTGCTAGACTTCCAATTCATACATGCACAGATTTATTCCTAACAAAACATGTTTAAACATGTTTGGTGAATGACTGCTTACAAGTTCTCTTGGTCATACACTGTCATTAGAGCTCCTTCAAAAAAACAAAAACCATTAAAACAATGGTTTCTGGGAGGATCTTCTGGGTCAGTTAAATTTAAGGCAGAGAGGTCAACTCAGAAGATGTGATGACTGTTTTTTGTGATCCCAAAGGGAGTAATCTTGATAGATGTTCTTGAAGGACACAGGAGGATCATGGGGGCTATTAGAAATTGAAGAGCACAGATGTCTTCAGGGAAGGATTATGGAGATGTTGAAAAACAATAGCTTCACTTTTTTTTTTTAAAGGTTTTTATTGTGGATTGAATGAAAGTTTTCAGGGCACATCATCGGTTTCACATTCAAACATTCATATACCTTGTTTCATTACATTGA
>NW_006408519.1:4029418-4053546 GCF_000296735.1 Chrysochloris asiatica
ATTCATATACCTTGTTACATTACATTGATTATAATCCCCTCCACATACCATCAGTTAACAGAGTTTCTCTCTGTCCTCTTTAGCTTTTTTTTTTTGGGGGGGGGGGAAACTTTGCCTTTCTGGAATTTACAGTCTTGGCTTTTAGGGAAGGTTTTTACATTTATCTGTGGGTACCCAGGGCTCATGTATGGAATTACTAACCAGCATAACTGAATAATCAGATAAGGGACATTTTGCTATGTCTGCTAGTGGCTAAAGTCTGATCCTCAGAGCCTATGGTTTGGACGGTCATCAACGCTTGGGCCCACAGGGACTTGAACTCCTGACCGGGTCTGCACGGTCTGCATCAGATTCCCCCTTATTTATTATTTGTTTAAGGGACGCTGCCTGTCTTAGGTGGTCAGTGCGAATTCCTCAGTCTTACCCGTCATCGAAACTCATTGCAGCATGGTAATGGCTCTTAGGAGCTTCACATTTTGATAATTTTTGTTAATAAAAGTTTCTGTGATTTTACAGTAATACTTTTTGACTTGCCCTCTTATATTCTATAAGATGGTAATAAGTATCAAATGCAATTGTATTACCCTCGTATATTCATCAATTATTTGTAACATGTGATCCTGGATTTGCTTTTATTTGCTAGAATAAATTTCAAGAACTTTATTCTGAGGGGAACTATATCTGACTATTCCCAGAAAGATTTTGTTTGGGTAGCTGATAAGCACAATCATAGGTTGTTTAAAAGCTAAAAGCAACTTATGTGTTTATACATTATTAGAAATAATCTTATTCTAAAATATGCCATTGACATTTTACATCTTTTACTTGAAACCCAGGTTTTACCAAGGAAGAAGCTGTATACTGACTTCAGAGTTTTATGTATTTATAGCAATACTAATCCTTAAAGTTATGTACCTATTGAGCTCCACACCATAAAACTACAAAGAACAAAATCCATCACACCTACTACTTCCATTCCAGTAATTAGAGCTCATTGCATGATACCAAATTATGCTGTTTGTGTTTTAGGAAGTCACGTACAAGTAGCAAATGAGTAGCAAAGAGTCAATTCAAGAAGGCTCATGAGATATTTGAATATAATATTATTTATTCTTTTAGTAGCTAATACATTCATTATTCATATTGTATTTATGTATAATGATACCTTATTTAGCTATGTATATGTTTACACATTTATATGTAGGTCTAGTAAAAGGTCCCTACATGTATCATTAATCTTTATGCATCGTAAACGTTTCTCTTTTTTTTTTTTTTTTAAACTTTTTATTGTGAATTGGGTGAAGGTTTACAGAAAAGATCATCAGCTCTACATTCAGCTAAACCTATACCTTGTTTTATCTCACTGGTTACAATCCCCTCCCTTTAACATTTGTCCCACTTCATCCCTGTGGCTCCTCATTTACATTTTATATTTCACAAATGAACAAGGCAAAAATATTTGATATATACTTATAAAACAATACATATATGTATGTTGTTATACATATACAACAATATATATGTCGTTGTTGTTGTTAAGTGCCTTTGAGTTGGTTCCAACCCATAGCGACCCTGTATAGGGTTTCTGAGGAGCAGCTGGTGAGCTTGAACCGCCGACCTTGCCATTCAAATGACTTTGCAGTCTGGTGCATTAACCCACAGCACCACACACTATATATATATATATAGTGTGTGGTGCTGTGGGTTAATGAATATATATATATATGTGTGTGTGTGTGTGTGTGTGTGTGTGTGTGTATTTATATTCATTAGGTTGAGCCAGGATTGGGCAGTGTTTTGTTCTGTTGTGCATACGGTCGCTATGAGTCAGTACTGACTCAATGGCACCTAACAATAACAACAAATGTCCTAAAGCACATTCTGCCAGCCAGCCTCCTATCTGCAAGTACACAGCCACCTTCTCTGCTTTCACCACTTTTCTAGACAGGGATCACATGCTGCACACATGCTCTTCTTCTCGATGGTCCTGGGATCATCTGTTCCTCAAATGAAAGATTACCTACTCCCTCCTTTTAGTTACACATTTTCTACAATTGAAGTTGTGACAATCGCAATTAATACTGTTCACAGTAATTCACAATTGAGTCATAAAATCCTATCACTATCATCCCCTATCCATCCCCTTTCACCAGATCCATCTGGAAAAGAGGGAAACTATTCAATGGAGAGTCTACTTGAACCCCCCACCCCCATTTTTGATGGCCAATGCCTAAACTTCTCATCTCTATCAACCCAGTACACTGAGGAAACAAGCTTGTTCTTTGATATGAAGAATCCTTCCATTCTGGTTAGAATTTTGAGTCATTACATTCATAGGCAAAAGTCTAATTCATCAAGTTATAGCAATTTGTGCTTGTTCTCAGTATCAAACATAGTTCTCTTCCTTAAGTTCTGGTCAGCTAGCCATCCAAGATAGATCAAATGGGTACTAGTTGAAAGTCTGGAAGTTCACACACATCTCCCTGCACTTCAAACCAGCTGGCTGCTTCACTCTCAGCCCTGGTCCCCGGGAGCTAGGTCAGTGCCAATGAACTGAGGAGGTCACACATCTTCCTAAACTTCAGGCCAGCCTGCCCTTCCTCTTTTGTCTCTCATCTCAAGATCAGTGGGTGCCAGTGGAACATGACCAAACTCAGCCCATGTCTTCATTGCTGCATTTCACCCACTTCCACTCACAAGTGACCCAGGTGGTCACCAGCGAGCATACTAGACTGCTCATGGGTTCCCATTGCTATCAGTCCTAGAAAGGTGTTTTCTCTAAAGGGCTTACTTTGCTTTCCTTGATGCCTCCAAACCAAACAGCTTGATTGATATTCAACCAAACAATCTTCTTTTTTTCTGAAGGTCTTTCTTTCAATAAGAACCTGCTGTTTTCCCAGAAGTTCTGGGTTGGTGTTCATGTCTTTTCAAGTAGGAATATTCCAACTCAGAAGGTTCTGAGTTGGGCTCTGGATTAGACCTATACTCTACAAAGGCTTAATAAGAAGCCTATTTCCCTGTGCAAATCTATTTCCCCCCTTTCAGCAAATCCAATCAGTTACAGGCTGACGGTGGATTTGCAAGCTTTCTGTCATCATAATTCTGAATATTCATTTCTATCACACATAAATGTCTATCTTAGAATAGTAATAAGGAGAAACCAATATCTTCAAGACAGTTAAGCACATAAACATTTTTCCCTTCTTTACCCATTCAGCCTAAGTTTTGATCCATGAATCTACTCATAGAACACTGCTATTCCAAGGTTGTATATAAATCACTATCGACTTCCACCCCATTTAGCCCATGCATACCTCTCTAAGTTTTCTCCTATCTTCATTGTTCATCTGCCACCCTCCCTCCCTCTTGTGAATTGCCCTCCTGCTCCTTGCATATTACCCATCCTGTCCCTGAGCTAACATATGTCTACCCTCTAGCCAGTGAATTACTTTCCCTTCCCTTCAATCCCTCATAACCATCAAAGAACATTTCTTTTCGTATAGAAAATGTTTCATAAGCTTTTCAATGATTTCATAGAATATTTGTCCTTTTGTGATTGATTAATTTCACTCAGCATAATGTCCTAAAGGTTCATTCATGTTATGAGGTAGTTGCAGATTCATTATTCTTCAAGGTTGCATAGTATTCCATTGTATGCATGCACCAAATGTACACTTAAGCTGTCACCATCATTTTGCTATTGTGAATAGTGCTGTGATGAACACTGGTGTGTATATATCTACTTGTGACCTGGCTTGTACATGAATGTTTAAGAATAGTTCCGTGGTGCAATAATGTTATCAATATATCTAATCAAATTCATAAGGATACTTTTTTGTGTGTATATGTTGGTAGACAATCATCCATTCTTTTATATTATGCACCTAGTATAAAAGAAAGCAAAAAGAATCATATTTTTCTAAACTCTTCATTCTTAAGCATGTCTATAAATGTTACAAAATCACATTTCTCTTTTTAAAAAGAGAAATCAATAGAATAATCTTCAACTCTTCTTATAGAAAAATTTGAAATACAATAATATCAGTACAAATTTTCATGAATAGCTGTTTTTGAGATTTAAACCATCTAAATCATATAGCAAAAATGTTTTAAGATTTTCAGAAGAGCAAGCTGAATTATTGTGTATTAAATATTCAGTAGCATTACTGCTAACATATTAGTTTTTAGATCAGAGTCAAATGTGAAAACACATTTATATAACTATGCAGTACAATTTGAAGCTATTACAGCTTTATGCTTATGTTATAGACCTTTAAAGGAGAAACTGTCATAAACATTAGGAATCTAAGATACTAGTTCTCATGCTGACTCTGCCAGGTCCCTACCCACTTTGTCTGTCTGGGCTTTTTTATTTATCAAGTAAAAGAATGGGTAATTCACACTTCCTCTTAATACCTTAGATCAGGGGTGGGGAATGTCCATCCCACAGGCTGGCTGTATAAGGCACATGAAATCATTTGGTCTGGCCCTGCCAAGGCAACTGCAGTTCCAGCAATTATATTGTTGTCGTGAAGTGCCATCGAGTCAGTTCCAACCCATAGCAACTCTGTATAGGGTTTCCAAGGAGAAACTGGTGAGCTTGAACCGCCAGTCTTGCAGTTTAAGCAGCTTTGCAGTCTGGCGCATTAACCCACAGCACCACACCAGGACTCCACCAGGATTAGGGGTGAGTTAATTAAATGTTTGACCACATAGGCAGGCTAATTTTTAAGTTGGTACTTTTGTATGCCATCATCAACTGATGGGCATTTTGGTTGTGTCTAGTGTTTACTATTATGAATAATGCTACTATGAACATTTCTGTACAGGTTTCATTGGTTATGTTTCTAGCTATCTTGGAAATGTATGTAAGATTGGAATTTCTGGGTCATGCAATAACTCTATGATTAACTTTTTCAAGAACTGCCAACTCTTTTCCAAAGTAGATACACTATTTTACATTCTCACCAGTATTGTAGGGATTCAATAAGGGTTCCAATTTCTCCACATCCTTGCCAACAGTTGTTATTGCATGCCTTTTTTATGACAGCCATCCTATTTGTATGAAATGGTATGTCAGGGTGATTTTGATTTCCTTCCCCAATGACCAATTCTGTTAAGAATGTTTACATCTACCAATTGACCATTTGTGTATCTTCTTTGGAGAAATGTCTGTTTAGGTCTTTTGTCCAGTTTTTAATTGAGTTGATTATCTTTGTATTGTTCACTTGTAGAGTTTTTTATATAATCTAGATACTAGGCTTTCTCAGGAGCTCTGGTAGAGTAGTTGTTACAAGTCAGGCAGCTAACCTCAAGGTCTGCAGTTCAAAACTACCAGTATTTCTGCAGGAGAAAGATAAGGCTTTCTGTGCCTGTAAAAATTTACAGTCTCAGAAACCCTATTCAGGGTCACTATGAATCAGAACCAACTCCACGGCACACCACCACCACCCATCTTTCTCAGAAATGATTTGCAAATATATATTCCCATAGTGGCGTTGCCTTTTCACTTTCTTGATAGTGTTCTTTGAAGCCCAACATTTCTATCTCTGAAGAAGTTTAATTTACCCAATTTGTCTTTGGTTGCTTATTCTTTCAATGTCATATGTAAGAATCTATTGCTTATCCAAGATCACAAAGATTTACGCCTACGTTTTCTTCTAAGATTTTCTAATTTTAGTTCTTACATTTAGATCTTTGCACCATTTTAAGTTAATTTTTGTGTATGATACGCAGGATTCCCACTTCATTTTTTAAACGTCAATATCCAATTGTTCCAGAACCATTTTTTAATAAGACTATTCATTCTCCCAATTGAATTGTCTTGGTATCTTTGTTAAAAATCAATTGATCATAAGTTTGAGGGTTTATTTAAGGATTATTAGTTCTGTTTAATCAAGCCATAGACCTATTCTTATACTAGTACCACACACTCTGGATTATTGCAGTATTGTAGTTAGTTTGGAAGTTTGGAAGTGTAAGTCTCCCAACTTTGCTTTTTCTATTCTTTTTGTTTTCAAGATGCTTTGGCTATTCTGGCTTGCTTATATTTTAATCTAAATTTTAAGATCATCTGGTAAATTTCTGCAGAAACCAAAAAGACATGAGAAAGAGATGAGTGTTTGGTAGAAAGTGTGTTGAATCTGTATATCAATTAGGGGATTACTGACATCTTTAAAATGTGAAGTCTTCTAATATGTGAACACATCACGTCTTTCCATCTGTTATGTTTACTTCATTTTATACTTATTTTGTTAAATTTTCTTAAGTATTTTATTCTTGTTGATGCTATTGTAAGTAGAATTGTTTACTTTTATTTTGAGCTGCTCATTGCTGCTGTATAGAAATGTAATTGTATAGAAATGACAATCCTGCTGTACTCATTTATTAGCACTAATGGTTTATTTGCTAACCCGTTAGAATTTTCTACAATACCATTCATGCCATCTGCACATAGAGATAGTTTTACTTTTTCCTTTACAATCAGTACCCTTTTTCTTACTTTTCTGCTTCTTTTTTTTCTTCCCTAATTGGACTTCTAATGTGGCGCTGTAGGATCAGCACTGGACTGTGAACCACAAGGTCAGTAGTTCAAACCACCAGCCACTCCTCGGAAACCATATACAAGGTCGCTAAGAGTCGGACTGACTAGATGGCACTTAATAACAACAATTACTTTGGCTAGAACTTCCGGTACAGTGTTGAATAGAAGTAGTTCATGGAAAGTTCTTAAAAGAAACACCTATTTAAAGTTATTTTTGCATTAATTATAAAAGCCTTTTTGAAAATATTCCCTTATGCCATGAATCTACTTTAGAATAATCTGTGTAATAACTTTTATTTAAAATTTTATGAGTATTTCTACAAAATAGAAAAATGATCTAGCCACTCTTCTGATAAAAACAATGTAACCATTGTATTTTCATTTTTATCTTGTCTATCAGGAAGTTTGAGTTCATAGCCAGTGACATACTAATTTCATTCACATTTTTTTGAATGAATGTATATTAATTGTTGTTGTTAAGTGCCATTGGGTCAGTTTCAACTCATAGTGATCCTGTATAAGGTTTACGAGTAGTGGCTGGTGAGCTTGAATCACCGACCTTGCAGTTCAAACTGACCTTGCAGTCCAGTTCATTAACCCACAGCACCACACCAGGATATATATTATTATAATTCTGGGAGATCAAATAATTGGCATTTTCCCTTTTGCCTCCTTTTTGAAGCTTTGTTCTTCTATTTTATGAAACATTTGGATCTGGTGACATTTTGTAAAAATTGCCTCAGATCATATTACTAATAAATTAGTTAATAGTTTTCCTATTTTATCATACAAATTTCATTTACAGTATGGCCCTATTCATCATTGTCTTCTTGGAACACTTTCTTCTCTGGGCTCTGTGATTGTAGGCTCCATCCATTTTTCTGGCCACCTCAGTCTTCTCTATCAACTTTCTGTATGTACTTGCATGCCAGAATCCTTTCCTTAGCCCTTCTTTTCTTCACTCTCTACACATTCTATCTTGGTGATACATTCTGTTACATTGCTTTTATTAGCATCTCTATGTTAATGCTGCGCACCTCTGTCAGTTTGTCTTATTGTGGTGGTTTGCATGTTGCTGGAAACAAGACCTCTGGTGTTTCAAATACCAGTAGGGTAGCCCATGGTGGTTTCAGCAGGCCTTCTAGACTAGAAAGAAGAAATAGGCAGTCCAGTTCTGAGGGATTAGCCCCTGGAGACTTTATGAAAGCCATGAAACATTGTCTAATATAGTGCTGGAAGATGAGCCCCTTAGGTTTAAAGGAACTCAACATAACTGAAGAAGAGCTGCCTCAATGATTTGAATGGAGCAAAGCTTTCAAGATCTTCATTTGCTGATGGTACACACCTCAAAATGAGATGAAACAGTTAAAAGCATCCATAACAATCAGATTGAGGAATACATGAAATATGAATCTAAGAAAATTGGAAGTCATCAAAAATGAATTGAACACATAAAGATTAATTGCCTAGGCATTAGTGAGCTGAAATGGACAGGTCTTGGTCATTTTGAATCTGACAATCATGTGGTTTGCTACTCCAGGAATGACAAATCAAAGAAGAATGGCATCACATTCATTGTCAAAATGAACATTTCAAAATCTTCCTTGAAATACAGTGCTTTCTGTAATAAGATATCTGTATGCTTGCAACGAAGACCAGTTAATACAACTATTAAAGTTTGCATACTAACTCCCAAAGGCAATGATAAATTGAAGAATTCTATAAACTGCTTCAGTTTGAAATTGATCAAACATGCAATCAAGATGGTGATATAGACCATATCAAAACCATATTTGATGCATTGAACACTAATGACTGAAGACTAGGAAGTTGTGGGATGACATTAAGAACATTATAAATGAAGAAAGCAAAAATCATTTAAAAGCAGGAATAAAAGAAAAGGCCAAAGTGAGACTCAGAAGAGGCTCTGAAACTTGCTGTTGAACATAGAATAGCCAAAGCAAATGGAAAAAAATGATGATCTAAAAGAGATGAACAGAGAATTTCAAAGGGAAGCTCAAGAAGACAGTCACATATAGTGAAATGTGTAAAGACTGCGAGTTCAAAAACGAAAAGGAAAGAACATACTCATCATTTCTCAAGCTGAAAGAAATGAAAAAATTCAAGCCTCAGTTGCAATATTAAAAGATTCTATGGGCAGATATTGAACAATGCAGACAGCATCAAAAGAAAATAGAAGGAATACACAAAGTTCCTGTACCAAAAGGAATTAGCGGACAGTCAACCATTTTAGGAGTCAGCATGATTCAGAACCAATGGTACTGAAGGAAGAAATCCAAGCTGCACTAAAGGTATTAGTGACAAAGATGTTCCAGGATTGACAGAATACCGATGGAAATGCTTCAGCAAACTATGCAGCACAGGAACCATCACTAGTGTATGCCAAAAAATTTGGAAGACAGCTACCTGGGCAACTGACTGGAAGAGATCTGTATTTATGCCCATTCCAAAGAAAGATGACCCATCAGAATACAGATATGATCAAACAGTTTCATTAATATCACAAGAAAGAACAATTTTTCTGAAGATAATTTAAAAATGCTGCAGCAGTTCATTCACAGGGAACTGGCAGAAATTCAAGCTGGATTCAGAAGAGGACATGAAACCAGAATATCATTGCTGATTTCACATGGTTCTTGGCTGAATGCAGAAAATACCGGAAAGATGTTTACTTGTGTTTTATTGATTATACAAAGACTTTAAACTGTGTGACTCATAATCAACTATGTATAACATTGTGAAGAATGGAAATTTTAGAACACTTAATCATGCTCATGAGGAACCTGTACATAGACCAAGAGGCAGTTATTCAAACAGTACAACAGTATACTAAATGATTTAAAATTAGGAAGTTGTGCATCAGCATTATATCTTTTCACCATGTTTATTCAATCTATACGCTGAGCAAACAATCCAAGAAGCTAGACTATATGAAGAAAGACTTGTCAACAGGATTGGAGGAAGGCTCATTAACAACTTGCGATACACAGATGACACAACCTGTTTGTTGAAAGAAAACAGGAATGGAAGCCCTTGCTGATGAAGATCAAAGAATACAGATATCAGTAAGATTAACAGTTCTATGTAAAGAAAACAAAAATCCTCACAACTGGACCAATAAACAACATTACAAATGGAGAAAAATTTAGAATTGTCCAAGATTTCCATTTTACTAGGATCCATAATCAATGCTCATGGAAGCAGCAGTCAGGAAATCAAAGGATGTATTTGTGTCCATTCCAAAGAAAGGTGACTTATCAGATTTGCACTGGGCAAAGCTGCTGCAAAGGTTTTCTTTAAAGTAGTAAAGAGCAAAGAGTTCACTTTTGAGGACTAAAGTGCACCTGACCTAAGCAGTGGTATTATATTGCTACCATTGTATGTATATGAAAGCTGGATAATGTGTAAGAAAGAATAGAAAATTCTTATCTTTTAAAACAATACCACACAAATAACACCCCATAAATATTGGATACTGAAAGTAGTTCATTTGTGAAAACTTCATGTAAAAAGGATCTCTGCATTAATCAATGGTTTTAAAAATGTGGTACTGACTCACAGCACAGATGAAATTTCAAAAAAGTATGTTAAGTTAAAGCCGCCAGATACAAGAGACAACATAGTGTATGATCCCATTTGTATGAAGTTCCCAGAATAAGCAGACCGTTAAAGACAGAAAGTAGCTCAGGGACTGGAGAAAGGGGAGAATGAGGAATTGTTGCTGATGGTACAGGAATTTTTTTATTGATATGATGAAAGTATTGTGGAAATGATTATACAACTCTATTAATATATATATTTTAAAAAACACTAAATTTTCTATTTCTAAAGGATGAATTTGTGATATGTGAATTATATATTTTTTAAATGCTCAGTAAATGTCTGCCCCCCCTCCAAAAAAAGAACTCTGTAAGCTCTGTTGCTTCTTCAGTAAATAGTACTAGTAATACTGTCAGTGACCGGTAGTTGTCAAGTTGACTCTGACTCATGGTAACCCCACATAAGTCAGTGTAGAGCTGTGCTCCCTACAGTCTTCAGTGGCTGACTTTCAGGGAAGTAGATTGCCAAGCTTTTCTTCCAAGACACCTCTGAGTGGAATCGAACCTTCAACTTTTCAATTAACAGTTGAGCACTTTACTATTTGCACCAACCAGGGTGCAGTTTATCATTTACTCTAACTCCAATACAAGTATGTTATTGTTAGGTGCTACCAACTTGACGCTAAATCATAGCAACCTTTTGCACACCAGAACAAAACACTGCCCATCCTGTGGCCTATTATAGATATGGTGGTGACAAAACTCAGACAATACTTTGTTTAGGGTTTAGTTTTTCAATCATCTTTTCTTCTATTTCCAGTATTTCTTAAGACCACCTTTCCCTGAGAATTTCATTCTTTTTTTAAGTTCTTGCATACATCTTGAACTCCCTCCAGGGAGCTGAAGATTAATAACACACAAACCTTATTTTCAAGAAATTTGCAACCTAAAGTCTTATCCTCTGCACATAGTATAACTGTTGGACTAAAACTGTGATTGAAGATTCTTGGGTAACGGTTAAGTAAGTTAGTTTCAGGAAAATGACTGGGTTGAATGTTGATTCTCTATTGTATTATCTTCTGTGTATGAAAAACCTGAGCATGCTTGTGACTTCACAGTCTCATGATGGTATCACTAAAAATGAGAAATTTAAGATTTCGTTATATATGTGGTCTAAAGAGAGAAACCAAATGAAGAAGAACATGGCATGAGGAGACTGGAGCAAGACTCATTCATTTACAACCTACAATATGCAGATGATACAACCTTGCTTGCTGGAAGAAAAGAAAAAAATCCAACTAAACCAATAAATAACATCATCTAATAAATGTAGAAAAGATTGAAGTTATCAAAGACTTCATTTTCTTTGCATCCACAATCAACACTCATGGAAGCAGCAGCCAAGAAATCAAATGACATTGCATCAGGTGAATCGGTTGCAAAAGACCTCTTTAAAGTGTTCAAGAGCAAAGATACCAATTTTAGGACTAAGTTGTTCCTGACCCAATGTTATTTTCAATAACCTCATGTGCATATGAAAGTTGGACAATGAATAAAGAAGACTATAGAAAAATTAATGCATTTGAATTATGGTGTTGGAGAAGAATATTAAAAGTACCAATGACTGCCAGAAGAGCAAACAAATCTGTGTTGGAAGAAGTACAGCCAAAATGATCCTTAGAAGTCAGGATGGTGAGACTTTGTCTTTAATACTGTGGACATATTATCAGGAGGGACCAGTCCCTGGACAAGGACATCATGCTTGGTAAAGTGGAAGGTTAGCAAAAAATAGGAACACCCCTAATGAGATGGACTGGCACAGTGGCCGCAGCAATGGGTTAAAAAATAACAGCAATTGTGAGGATGGCATAGGATCGGGCAGTGTTTTGTTCTATTGTGCATAGGGTCACTATGAGTCAGACAGCACCTGACAAAGAGAGGGAGATTCTAGTATAGAGGACTGAGAAAGCACAAATTACTAGAATAAGAACCTGGAGAAGGAGGAGATTGTAGGGTCAGAAGTGCTAATGAAATTGGCTTAAACAGGAGTAAAGAATTATATGAAAATACTTAAATTCCTAGGCAGCAAGTTGGGAAGTTGGTTGTCATTTTCTAATGACCTCAATCACATAAGAGGTGAGAATTTGGAAGTTAAATTTGAGAGTTTAAAGAGAGTGTTGAAATTTGGAATAATCACTGAAGAAAATTAAAGTATCTAGCCAATGACAAGCTAATAGATAACGAATAGTTCTGAGAGAGTAGCTGAGAGTGACCAACAATTTCTAGAGACATTGATGTGGAAGGACTGTGTGATCCTTTACAGCAGCACTGAGCCAATCCACATGTGAAAACAGACATACCAGATTGTGGTATTTATGGAGGTATGGGTGGTTTTGATGAATGGAGCTATTGAAAAAAATGACAATGAAAGAAATTGAGGTTCTTGCATAAGTGTCAAACCTAGATTATAAGGAAAAAAGTCGATTGGAACTGATAAAAACCAAACCCGCTGCAATCAAGTCCATTCATACTCATAGCAACCCTATCCAACAGAGTAGAACTGCCTCACAGATTTTCCAAGGCTGCAGTCTTTTATGAAGCAGACTGTCACAGTATTCTCCTTTGGAGCAGCTGGTAGGTTCAAATTGCCAGTGTTACTCATATCTTAATCATCATGATAATTGCGGTGGAGAATGATACACTAAACCTTGAGAGTCGTGCAGTGTTTTTACTGTGCAATTTTTTTTCTTTCTTGTTAGTCATTTAAGATATAATAACTTTTTGAATTTGTTTTAAAGAATTGCAATTTTGAAACTCTGATAACTTTGAGAACACCTGCAAGTCAATATTTTTTTATGAAATGAAAATAACTAGATATATCATCTCAGAATATTATTACTTAATAGTTTGTAATAATTAATCTGCAATGACACAATGGAATAGTACTGTTCTGAAGCTAAGACTATGAATGTATTTAAATTTGCATTCAATTTATTATAAATCCTAAAATATAGCACTGATGGTGATTATAATTATTAAGCTTTTAACAAAATAAAATGAATTTGAGTAACACCTGCCCTTCATTTATTTTTATTTCAAAAATAGTTGTTTATTCAAGGAGTTCTTTTGTTCATTAAGCAAAGGGTACGTTTCTTTGGTACTAAAATGATAATAGCGTTCTTGATGTCTTTATTGAGTCATTAAATTATTCTGGTTCCATTAGTTGCATATTTATAATGAGAACCACACAGAAAAAAAGAATGTCTTAATGATCTTTTTGATGGTTCAGTTAGAAAGAGGTTAGGATTCTTAACCTTATTAGAACCAAATTGTTATTTGCTTCTAACAGTATAGAAGTAATTGCTCAGTGAGTCTGCTATTTATCAGCTAATGAGAATTCATGTTTAACCACATGTCCTCCCCTTGCTTTACCACGTGGCCACAAAAACTACCTATACCAAGGTAATTGAAATGTCTTCCAAAGACAACTTTCACAACATTTTCTCTACATTACATGAAGTTTAATTTCCCATGCTTCCTAGAGTTATAGTGTTATAATAGTGATCTAGAGATCTTAAATTCAAAGTCCTCAGGAGGCCAACCAGGTAACAGAAGTGATTGAAGTAAATCAGATTTAAGAAGAAGGTCCCTGAATAGAACCAAAGGTTTGCATTTGACTACTAACCATTCTACTCCGAGGAGCAGCTGAGTTTTGAATGCCTTCTAACCTTGAGGGGATCATCTGACACCACTATATCAGACAGCTATTCATAAGGTTTTCACTAGCTAATTTTTCCTTTTTGGAAATAGATCACCAGGTCCTTCTTTCTAGTCTGTCTTATTCTGGATGCTCCATTGAAACCCATCCACTATGGATGACCCTGCTAGTTTGTGAAATGCTGGTGGTGTATCTTTCAGCATTACAACAACATTCAAGCCACCACAGTAAAACAAACTGTCCTGACTCAAAACGGGGAGAAAGAGCTATTAGCAAATGGAATATGGAATGCATGAATTATGAATCAAGGAAAACTGGAAGTCATCAAAAGTGAAATAGAAGGCTTGAAGGTCCTAAGCATTAGTGGACTTAAATGGAATGTTGTTATGGTATTTACCAATTTGAATCAGAAAATCATATGATCTACTCTGCCAAGAACAGCAAATTGAAGAGGAAAGGCATCAAATTCATCATCAAAAAGAACATTTCAAGCTTTAGCCTAATATACAAAGCTGTCAGTGATAAGTTAATAGCTATGTGTCTATATGGCGATCTAGTAAATAATGGCTATTCTTCACATATATGCATCAATGTGATGGCAAAGATGAAGAAATTGAAGATTTTCTTCAGACTCCTGAAGTCTGATGTGTCTCAAACCTGCAATCAAGATGCACTGATAGGATGTGGAAATAGGAAGCAAATACTAATCAGTAGTTAGAAGATAAGACCTTGGTGATGAAAATGAAGCCAGAGATCACAAGATAGATCTGTAAGACCAATGACTTATTCATCTGAAATACCTGTTTCCAACAACGTAAATGAAAAGTATACACATGGACTTCCAGGTGGACTCTACATCTGTGGGAAGAGTCAATGAAGAAGCTCATTATAATAAGTCAGACAAGGCCAGACCATCAATTGCTTATATGCAAATTCAAGAGGAAGCTGAAGAAACTTAAAACATGTCTGTGAAAGCCAGACATGTTTAAACTAATGCCACCTTAATATGTTATTGTTGTTGTTGAAGAAAAAATTCAAGCCTCAAGTTACAATATTGAAGGATTCTATGGACACAAAAATGAAAGATGCAGTTAGCATCAAAGGAATGAAAGGAATATACAGTCACTGTACCAAAAGGTATTGGTCAGTGGCAAGCCATTTGAGGAGGTAGCATATGATCAAGAACCAGTGAAAGGCAGTCCAAACCACACTGCAGACATTGGCAAAAAGGAAGTTTCTAGGAATTGATGGAATACCAATTGAGATGCTTTAATGAAGTAATGCAATGCTGGAAGTTCTTACTCATCTATATTATGAAATCTAGAAGATCTGGCCAACCAACTGATTAAAGATTCACATACATGCCCTTTCCAAAGAAAGGTGATCCAATACAGTGCAAAAAGTATTGGATATCATTCATAACACAAGTAAAATTTTGCTGGAGACAAATTAAATTTGACTGCAGCCTGTACATCAACAAGGAGCTGCCAAAATCCAGTCCAGGTTCAGAAGAGGATGGAACGAGGAATATTAGTGCTGATGTCAGATGGAGCCGTTCTACTCCATAACATACGGGGTTGCCGTGAGTTGGAACCCACTGGATGACAACATGTTTGATTTGATTTTTTTTTTTTTTTTTGGGAGGGGGGAGAGTGATTGGAGAACAATGCCTACTGTAGAACACGTGTCCCTTTTAAAGGTTAGAGATACTGCTTAGCTCCAACCTGTTGTTGCCATACAAGAATCTACTTCAGTAATGCCATTTTTTTTTTTTTTTTTAAATCCGAAGGCCGGAAACCTTAGTTCCTATGTTAACATTGCAACAACTCTTCCAGTCAGAGAAAGCATATCTGTGGGACACATCCGATGGTTAGGCCACTGGTATGCAAGTGTTAGAATAATGACCATCAGCTACCAAAATGTTCCAAACTATCCAAAAAGAAGTAAATTACATTCTTCATAGTTTTTTCTAAGTCAGAAAATTGTCCATATGCTTTAGAATATTCTTTAATAATGTGAGTACAGATTAAATATGACTTCATTAATCTCTTAATTTCTATGACAGGGCAATTTCAGTTTAAACATAAAGCCCTTAAGAGATATGAGAAGAAATGCTGTACTGGATTTTATGCATCCAAGAGTACAACTAATTATACAAATACTATATGTTGTTGTTGTTGTTAAGTGCCATCAAGTCAGTACCAACCCATAGCAACCCTGTATAGGGTTTCCTAGGAGCAGCTGGTGAGCTTGAACCGCTGATCTTGCAGTTCACACAGCTTTGCAGTCTGGCGCTTTAACATACAGAGCCATACCAGGACTTCACAAATGCTATAGTAGCATAAATAAATCATTTTGCCCATGTGGAAAAAACTGGTGTTTTTATATATATATATATATATATATAGTGGTTACGAATCGGGCTGTGAACCTTAAGGTCAGCAGTTCGAAACTACCAGCTGCTCTGCGGGAGAAAGATGAGGCGTTCTGCTCCCGTAAAGATTTACAGCCTCGGAAACCCTGTACAGGGTCGCTATGGGTCGGCACCGACTCGACGGCACTTAACAACAACAACAACAACAATATATATAATATAATAATTTAGATTAAGGGAAATCAAATTCAGCTTTTAGAGATTGCTAGGATGTAGAAAACCATCAAGTCCGTTTTCAAAAGTAGTTCTTTAAAAAGCAAAATTAAATATTATTGATTGTGTTAGGATGCTTATGGTATGCAGTGAGTTGAACTAAACTGTATTTTTAGATTATAGCTTTTGAATTCTGGATACGCTAATTTTCCATGACAGGGCAATTTCAGTTAAAAAAAAAAAAATCTTTATCAAGAGTTGTGTCAAGAAGCCTAAGAGTATATTGTTATTATTATTAAAGGTAAATAAAAATTCAATTTTTAAAACACCTTTTTTAGTCTAGTCAGCTAACGTAAGTTTAAATAGTACTATGCTTCTCAGAATTACTTTATAATAAAGAGCTTTTTCTATATTAGTCTGTCTTAAGGTGTGGGGTGGATTTGGAATAATTCTACATATAGTATCTATACAGCAAGGTCAGTGGGTCAAACTCACCAGCTGCTCCCCAGAAACCCTATGCAGGGTCGCTGTGAGTTGGAACTGACTTGATGGCACTTAACAACAACAAGACTAGGAAAAAAGGACAAACTGTGAGCAGATTTCTAAGTCATGCTGATTGTTGTTGTTAAGGGCTGTTGAGTCAGTTCCGACCCAAAGTGACCCTGTATAGATAGGGTTTCCAAGGAGCGGTTGGTGAGCTTGAACTGCTGACCTTGTGGTTCAAACTTGTAAGTTACAAATTTATTTGCATTAGTTTAGCATCAGTTCAGATTTGTCCAAAATCCACCGTACTGTGTATATTAATATTTTATATCATATGAATGATATATCAAAGCATACAGCATGTGTTTCAGTATATGTTTTTCTATATCGTGGATCTTAAAAGTTAATATACTTACACATAGACTTACAGTTTTGAAGTCATGGGGCATTAAAAAGTATGCAAGTGTAATAATATTCGGTAAAATACACCTTTAAAAGTAAATTTGTCCTTAACAATTCCCAGATAATATAGTTGTGAGCAAAATGATCTTCACATATTCAATCGATCATGTGGAGTATCATCTATTACTTTATTATACAACAAAGTCTAGCATCTTAAAATATATATCTGGGAAATTTTGTCTTCTTTCCTCTCTACTGTTCTTTTTTAAATAACATTTTATTGTGTTTTCAATGAAAGTTTACACAGCAAGTTAGGTTCCCATTTAACAATTGTTACACAAATTTT
This sequence comes from Chrysochloris asiatica, assembly GCF_000296735.1. Classification (NCBI taxonomy): domain Eukaryota; kingdom Metazoa; phylum Chordata; class Mammalia; order Afrosoricida; family Chrysochloridae; genus Chrysochloris; species Chrysochloris asiatica. Next base: position 4,047,059 of record NW_006408519.1, read on the forward strand.
TCAGTGACATTGGTTACATTTTCCACCATGTGTTAGCATTCTCATTATTTCTGTGAATGTTTCCTTTCCAGTCCTCTAGTTTCCCTGTCTTGCCCTTTCATCTTTAAGAGTAATTGTTCATCATTTAGTCTCATACAGAATATTTTTATTTTAAGGGGCAGTATTCACAACAACAGCAATTCATAGATGATATTCTTTAATAAATGAGCCAATCTATTATTTAGCTAAAAGCTGACCTCAGGGTTAGTTTCGGTTCAAGGTAGTCACTAAAGAATAAATTCTAGTACTGATTTATAAGATGATATCTAAATTGTTGTTGTTGTTAAGTACCATCAAGCCAATTCTGACTCATAGCAACCCTGTATAAGGTTTCCAAGTAGCAGCTGGTGGTAGAACCAGGACTAAATAGCCATGTCAGCTGTCTGGTTGTTCTGTTGTTGTTAAATGCCTTTGAATCAGTTCTGACTCATAATGGCTATATAGGGTTTCCAAGGAACTGCTGGTGAGCCCGAACCACCTACCTTGTGGTTCAAATGGACCTATAGTCCAGCGCATTAACCCACAGCACCACACTCGGACTCCACTGGTTGCCCTAGGGAAGCCCAGTGTTGTTGTGGTTGTTGTTAAGTGCTATTGAGTCGATTCTAACTCATAGTGACCCTCTATAGGGTTTCCAAGGAGCAGCTGGTAGGTTTTAACCTCCAACCTTGTGGCTAGCAGTCCCTTGCTTATCCTATCATGCCACACCAGGACTCCAATATAACTGTGTACAATTTAAGGAAATTCTTAAGCCATGGAATTGATTTCTTATTGTTGTCAGTGTCAAGTAGATTCGGACTCATAGTGAACCACGTGTGTAGAATGGGACAAGTCCATTATAGCCTCTCAGAAGTAGCTTATCAAGCCTATTTTCTGAGACACCTCTGGCTAGTAGTCAAGTGCTTAATAATTTGTACCACCCAGAAACTCCTTGATTTGTTACCATAGTGTGCAATCCAGTCACTTCTGACTCAGAGTGACTACCTACTTCACAGCTAGAATTGCCACATAGGGTTTCCTAGGTTGTGTTCTTTATAGAAGCAAATAGCCAAGGGTTTTCTGCTGTGGCTTTGAACCTATGACCTTTCAATTAGCAGCCTAGTGCTTAACGATTGTACCACCAGGACTCATTTGATTTCCTGTTAGTGAGATTTACATTACAATTACAGAGATTATCTAGAATCATATCAAGAAAACCATCAAATGAACTGCACAGCAGTTCTGGATAGAATATGCTATTGGTTTTCATTGGCATTGAAAATTTCATTGTTGTTGTTAAGTGCCATTGAGTCGGTTCCTACCCATAGCAACCCTGTAGAGGGTTTACAAGGAGCAACTGGTGAGCTTAAACCACCAGCCTTGCAATTTAAACTGACTTTGCAGTCTAGCGCATTAACCCACAGCGCCACACCAGGACCCCTTGGCTATTGAAAATTCCAGCAGAGAAAACAAATTCTGGGAAGGGAAGTAAAAACACTACTTGCTGCTGTGCTGTTAAGTGCCGTTGAGTCGATTCTGACCCATAGCGACCCTGTACAGGGTTTCCGAGGGTGTAAATCTTGACGGGAATAGAAAGCCTCATCTTTCTCCCGCAGAGCGGCTGGTAGTTTTGAACCGCTGACCTTAAGGTTTGCAGCCTGATTCGTAACCACTAAGTTATATTAATGATGAGGTAGTTTCCTCTTTTTTTCAGCCCCTTTCTATCTATCCTAGTGTGGCACTGTGGGCTAAGCACTAGACTGCTAACCACAAGGTCAGTGATTCAAACACCAGCTGCTCCTCAGAAACCCTATACAGAGTCACTGTGAGGTGAAACTGACTGAATGGCATTTCACAACAATTATGATAGATAAGAAATATGAAAAGTTTAGAATACTTTAATGCTAGAGAGATTCCTTGTACTATGATAAAAGAACTTGATAGGAAAGAACTTCAAACATTCTCATCTTAAGTTTTTATGGTTCGTGAATGTAGTGAGAATTCTTTTTAGTGATCATATGTTGCTGCTGTTGTCGTTAGGTGCCATCAAGTCAGTTCTTATGTACCAGCAGATTGAGACACTGTCCAGTACCAGAAAGTTTGTATATGATGATAGTCGTTTAGACAAGCTGTAAATCTAAATTTATTTTTATTTGCTTATTTAAATATCAGCTAATAAAAAAATGCTTAGCAAACTGCACTTTACTCATTGGCTTGAAGAATAAACTTTTTCAAAAAAATTCAAATATCCCAGTGCTCACTTATTTCTTAGAGAAGAATGAGATTATCTAAATGTTAAATAGATTATTTTGAAGTTTAAAAATATGCTGTGTTGCACATTTTCGTTTACTTCTCAGTTTGTTTTCTCACTGTTACTTTCTGAAGCCAAATTCACAATGCAAGTAACCACGTCTATTCAAGCAGTATACTGTCAACTCCCACCGGGTCGGTACCTAGGAATCAAGTACTCCTAAATGCTGAAGACAAATAAGGACTTTTAATCATCCATGTCTGTCATATTTCTGCAATCTTTCTCAAAACCATAGTGACTAAAAAATGATGTAGTTCTAGAGTTTAAAAGAACTCCTGGTGTGGCACTGTAGGATCACACTGGACAACAGTCCCAAAGGTCGGCAGTTCAAACCCACCAGCTGCTCCCTGGAAAACCCTATACAGGGTCACTGTGAGTCAGAACTGACTCAATGGCACTAAACAACAACAACAGAGTTTAAAAAGTACCACACCATTGTCTGTTTCTTGTACAACAAAAGCTAATGTATAAACCAAAAAATTGTTTTATTCTTATATGTTTAACAAAAGTTACTTAAGAGGCATGTACAGAATTCTAGGTCCTTGGCATATGGTAGGGTGTTGTTGTTGTTAAGTGCTGTGGAGTTGGTTCCGACTCAGCGATCCTGTATAGGGTTTCCGAGGAGCGGTTGGTGAGTTTGAACCATCACTCTTATGGTTGAATGCTTATCCTACAGTGCCACACCACGCTGTCTACTACAAGATAGTAGATACTTGTTCGTACTTTTCTTTCAATAGTTGTGTGTGTCTGTGTGATAGGAAAGGTAGCACCAAATGTGTGTGATTTTGTTGTTAAGTTCTGACTAATAGCAACCCAGTATAGAATTCCTGAGGATTGTCTGGTGAGTTTGAACCACCTACCTTGTGGTTAGTAGTCCATTGCGTATCCTACAGTACCACACCAAGACTCCAAATCTGGGTGGAGAGCACCAATATAAATGATGTCACTACAAAGGTTACAAGAGAAAAGCCATTTTTGGTAAAGGATATGACATATATAATGTTGCAACAGCAACAATAATGTTTTAAATATGTGTGGTTACATATGTATGCATATATGCATCAGTGACTATGGATATGTATTTATGTGTGTGCACTCATCTACCTCATGGATTACGAACTGGGCTGCTAACCGCCAGGTCAGTAGTTTGAATCTACCAGTGAGTTGCCCCACAGGAGAAAGTTAAGGTTTTCTGCTCCTATAAAGATTTTAAGCCTTCGAAACCATGTATAGGGTCACTTTGTATTGGACCCCACTCAGGGACTGGTTTAATAAAATACATTTATTTAATAAAACTAGCTTTCATTTGGTTTGCATATTTCTTATCCTGGTGTGGCACTGTGGGCTAATGCATCAGACTGCAAAGTCATTTGAACTGCAAAGTTGGTGGTTCAAGCTCACCAGCTGCCCTTTGGAAACCCTATGCAGGGTCGCTACAGGTCAGAATCAACTTGACAGCACTTAACAACAACAACAACATAGATTTAAGAATCATAATTAGATTAAGAGTCTATGATACTTAACATTGTTCAAGAAGACAAGGTATACTAATGAAATGTGCAAAGACCTGGAATTTTAAAAACCAAAAGGAAAGAATACATCTTTCTCAAGAACTGAAGGAAGTATTTATTCAAGGCTCAAGTTGCAATGTTGAAGAATTCGATAGGTACAGTCTCGAATGGCACAGAAGCATAAAAAAAAAAAAAAAAATAGAAGGAATAAAGTGTGCCAAAGAGAACTGATTGTTATTCAACCATTTCAGGAACACAATACAAGAAGAGATTGTATTGAAGGACATATCATCAGCAGGGAGCAGTCTCTGAAGAAGGAAATTATTCTTTGTAAAGGGTAGTGTCAGTGAAAGAAAAGAAGACCCTGAACATAGTGGCGTCTCAGTGGGCTCAAACAGCAATGCCTGTGAGAATGTCATAGGAACAGACAGTTTTGCTCTGAGTTTAGAACCGACTTGATTGCACCTAACAACATAGGATTATAGAAAAAGGCAGGGGCCTTCTAATACTTGAATAATTCTAAAGGTTTTTATTCAAATTATTATAGTCTATAATTCTGGACAGGCTAGGAAATCACAGTAAAATTATTTGTATCCTTCATTTTCATATGAACTGCACCAGATTATTTTACTTATGGAACAATTTCTCCAACTAAAAAAATTTAAATCTATGGAAATGAGATATCAAAGTAGTAGTTACAAAATAGAGTTTAAAAATGGGCGATCATGAAAAGTGTTTACCAAAGGGGTATGATTTGTACATCAAGGATTCAGCAGGATGAGATTTAGCAGTAGATGCTTTTTTAAAAGTTAGCTTACATTTGATATGCAAAACAGATCTTTTTGGCATTTCTTTTATACTTTCTATGTGGGAATAGGACATAACGCAAATGTAAAGCAGTGGTGGATTATATAAAACAACAAAACAAAAACAAAACTCAAATGATGGTTAATTTTATGTTTTTAAAACTAATGTTAATATGTAGAGCCCACGGATGCTTCATCATAATTTTTAATTACTTTTAAAGCATAAAATGCAAATGAGGAAATGGTTAAAATCCTCTGAATCCAAAAATCATTTCAAATTTTATAGGGAAATATTAAAGTAAAAAGTTAATGATATATAACATTAGTTAATTTCAAAGTAAAATTTTCAGGCATTCTGTTTAGATTAATCAATGACCATCAATTCCATTTCTATACAATTCCGACACCAAGTTAATAATGCAGCACTTCATCCTCTGACCGTAACCACCAGAGCTTGATCAGATTTCAAGTCTCCAGTTTGCCAAATCTGCCCAAGACTTAACACAGTGCCCAGAATGTGATATGTACTCAGTACATGTTGGACAAAATTAGGAGCTAGTGTCTTTAAAGTACTGTGATCAAGATTTTATGGGAGAAACTGAAAACACATTGATATATAAGTGAAAATTAGGGTTTTTCAAAAAGGCAAGAAATATACTTCAATAAAGTTGATTTACTTCAATAAAGTTGATTTGAAGGAGCTCTGGTAGCGTAGTGGTTACGAATCAGGCTGCAAACCTTAAGGTCAGCGGTTCGAAACTACCAGCAGCTCCGCGGGAGAAAGATGAGGCTTTCTACTCCCATAAAGATTTACACCCTCGGGAACCCTGTACAGGGTCGCTATGGGTCAGAACCGACTCGACGGCACTTAACAACAACAAAGTTGATTTATTCCTTGATTTCCTGAGTCATTTTCAGGTAAGGAAATTCATTCCACATCGTAGGAAGTCATTCCTCAAGAGACAGAGCTTTAAAGAGGAACTGTAAGTTTTCAAGAAAAAAATCATCCGTGTCACTCTGAGCCTAAGTGCCCATTCAGTCTCAACTTCCAAATTATCTAAAACTCAGGACAATAAACTACATTTATAATTACTGTCCTAGTCTTCAAGTAAGGAGTCCTGGTGTGGAACTGTGGAGTCAATACTGGACTGCAAACCCCAAGGTCAGCAGTTCAAACCCACCATCTGTTCCTCAGAAACCCTGTGCAGGGTTGCTATAGGTCAGAATCAATTTCATGGCACTTAACAACAGCAACAGTCATCAAGTAAAAGTTAAATTGTTTCAGTGACTTTTGTAGAAGGAAGGAAAATACACACCTACCCCTCACTTGTCAACTCCTAATCTGACATTTTGCATTTATGACAATAGTAAAATCAACTGTTCAGCTATTTTGCACATTAACAACGTATGTCTGACAGTAATGAATGTTGAGGTGTGAGGCGAGGGTAATGCTGGCTGTGACAGTCAAGGTTATGTGTCAACTTGACTGGGTCATTATTCTCAGTTATTTGGCAGTTATGCAATGATGTAATTTGGCTATGATGTAACCATGTAGTCATCCTTCATTTTGTGATCAGATGTTGTGATCTTCCATTATCAAAATAAGGCCAATTTTCACCTAACAACGTGGGCTTTGGAACCTAACAATGTTGGTAAGTGAAGAATGGGTGTATATAATACTGTATATACTTTTAATCCACCACTCATCTATCAGTTTATCATACTGTGTTGGCTTGTGTGTTGCTATGATTCTGGAAACTATGCCACAGGTATTTTCTAGGGTCACCCATGGTGAACAGTTTTCAGCTGAGCTTCCAGATGAAGACAGACTAGGAAGAAGGA
>NW_006408519.1:4056196-4058064 GCF_000296735.1 Chrysochloris asiatica
CAATGTAAAGAAAACAAAAATCTTCACCACTGGACCAATCCACAACATCCATATAAATGGAGAAAAGATTGAAGTTGTCAGAGTTCATTTTCCTGGGATCAACCATCAACACTCACAGAAGCAGCAGTCAAGAAATCAAAGAACGTATTGCATTAGGCAAATCTGCTGCATGAGACCTATTTAAAGTGTTGAAGAGCAAAGATGTCAGTTTGAGGACTAAGGTGTGCCTGACCCAAGCCATGGTATTTTCAATAACCTCATAGGTATGGGAAAGGTGGATAGTGAATAAGGAACACCTTAAAAGAAGTGATATATTTGAGTTATGGTGTTGAAGGAGAACATTGAAAGTGCCATGGGCTGCCAAAAGAACAAACAGCTCAGTGCTGGAAGAAGTACAGCCAGAGTGCTCCTTTGAAGCCAGGCTGGCCAGACGTCGTCTCCCATATTTCAGAAATATTATCAGAAGGGACCAGTCACTGGTGAAATATATCGTGTTTGTTAAGGTGGAGAGTCAGAGATAAAGAGGAAGACCCCTAACGAGATGGATTGGCACAAAAACAGTGGCAGTGGGCTCAGACATAGCCACATTGAGGTTGGCCAAGGACCAGGTAGTGTTTCGTTCTGTTATGCCTAGAGTTGCTATGAGTAGGTATCAACTTGATGTCACATAAGAACAACAATAACATTACTACTTTTAATATGTGTCAGCTTTATAAAATATTCATTTTTTCAGGTAAATTTTTTTGATAAACATGTGTCTGCTCTTTGTTACTCTAAAATATTGCTTCTTAAGGCTGTACTTGTTTTAAGTGAGCATTACTTCATAAATAAGTTAGAGATTCATAAAAAATAATGTCTAAGGTAAACTTTTCATTCAGCAAATACTTAGTCATCAGTGCCCAGTGCCAGTGTCCAGCTCAGACCTGGTATGAAGTAGGTGTTCAGCAAATGTTAAGAAGAATAGATGAATGAGTAAATGAATGAATGAATGAATGATGTGTTTAGAATACAGCCTTGTGTTTAAAAGTACAGGCTCTGAAACCAGACAGTTGACTTTAAAACATGGCTTGACAATTTACTGAGAGAAGTTGGGTAAATTAGTTAATCTTTCTGTGACTTTTTTTCATCTTTGAAACTTTGTAGGTCATAATAATTGTATCATTGGGTTGTTTTGAGGGTATTAATTTTAATCACAACTATCAAAGCACTTACAGCAGTTGCACATAGTATAAAAAGGAGAAAAAATAACAGCTTTTGCTCTTAAAGACAATACTTATATGTGAAATGCCAAGACTTACTTACAAAGTACTGTCGTCAAGTTAGTTCCCACTCACAGTGACCATGTATTCTGAAGCTGAAAATCTTTACGGGAGCAGAAAGCCTCATCTGTCTCCCATGGAACAACTGGCAGATTTTAACTGCTGACATTGTGGTTAGCAGTCCCGCTCATAATACACTACACTACCAGGTCTCCTGTATAGCATAATGTTGTTGTTGTTAGGTGCCATCGAGTTGGTACCAACTCATAGCGACCCTATGCACAACAGAACAAAACACTGCCCAGTCCTGGACCAACCTCACAGTTGTTGCTACGCTTGAACCTATTGATGCTGCCAGTTTGCCACTCCATCTCTCTGGGGGGTCTTCCTCTTTTCTCTGACCCTCCACCTTACCAAACATGATATCCTTCTCCAGTGACTGGTCCCTTCTGACAATATGTCCGAAGTATGATAAATGAAGTTTGGCCATCCTGGCCACCAAGGAGCATTCTGGTGGCTGCACTTCTTCCAACACAGATCTGTTGGTTCTTTTGGCAGCCCATGGTACTTTCAATATTCTCCTCCAACACCATAACTCAAAAGCATCAA
>NW_006408519.1:4058674-4063873 GCF_000296735.1 Chrysochloris asiatica
AGGAATACTCATACTTTGCAATGTTGTCCATAGCTTGTCATGATCCACACAATCAAAAGCCTTTGAGTAGTCAATAAAACACAGGTAAACATCTTTCTGGTATTTTCTGCTTTCAGAATAGGTGGTTCATTTGGTTAACCCTCAGATGTATGATATTTTCTTAGAATTTTGTTTTCTTTGCTGTGCTGACTAAACTTAGGTGAATATGTTTTCATCTGTTTTAAATAGAATGGCTGAACATTTAAAAAATTTATAAAAGAGACATGTTTATCTGTTGTTTATAGAATCTTAGACTAGAGAAGATAAAATGTATCTGATCTAGAACTTCCTGAGGGTTACTGTAGTAGAAAGTCTGTCAAATCTGATTTCTTCTTTAAATCTATATTCCTACTTTTCAAAGCAGCTGCACTACAAAGCATTATGTTCTTGACTAGATAGTTTTTATGTAAGATCAGAATAGAAATCAATGAAAACATTTGCTTTGACCATACTACTCGTTGCTAAGGATGTAACTATACGATCACATGTGGTTACTGAATGGCGTGATGAGTGTATGGGGACAGAAGCAGGAAAGCGCTCCATATTCGCACCATGCTCTCTGTATCAGCACAGACGCAGGGCTGAGGGTGGCGTCATAGACTGAGGACTGCTGTGAGAGGCCCAGATGGACAGAGGAGATCAGGCCCATTCTGGACATGTTTTTTGTTTGATGTCCTTACCACTTCTTTGTGACTTGCTTTGACTTTCCTTGGATTATAGTTTGCCTTTATGTTCCATCTAAACAACTAGATCGTAGGCAGTTTTAGAACAGAAAACACATCTTATATTTATTGTTGCTTGGCATAGCACTAGCACCTTGCATAATTTAGATGTATAAATAAATATTTTTATTGGCTTACAGCTATGTGTTTATAAGGAATGTATTAGACATTTTTGTTTTTTCTTCAGCAAATATTTTTTGAATACCCAATGATTTCTGAAACTCTACTAGATGCACCTTAAACATTAGTTTTAATTATCCCGATTCTATTAGGATCTTTTATTCAAATAATTATTTATTCATCAGACTTCCTTTGGTGGTGGCCGTGTGCCTTTGAGTTGGTTCTGACTCATAGCATTCCGGTTTATGGTTTCTAAGGTTGTAAATCTTTATGGAAGCAGATAGCCTCATCTTTCTCCTGCAGAATTACTGGTAGCTTCAAACTGCTGTCCTTGATGTTAGCAGCCTGATTCGTAACCACTATGCTACCAGAGCTCCTTAGTCGTCTTTTTGAATTATTAAAATTGAGTGTCATACAATGTTCTGCTAAAGTCTATTAACAGAATGCACTCACCAAGCTCCATGTTGTTCTTGTTAGTTGCCATTGACGCGATTTTGACTTATAAGTAGGAATCAACTCAATGGCATCCAACGACAACAGTGTTAGCAGAAGCAGATCAGCAGGCCTTTTCTATCAGTGTCGCTGAGTGGGTTTGGAACTACCAATGTTTAGGTTAGCATTTGAACACAAACCATTTGCGCCACCTAGAGACCACCCAAGTTCCATGAGAAGAGGCCAAACAGAAGACTTTTCTATAATGGAGAAAGAGTAACAAATCTGCCAAAACATTTTAACTAGCCTCCAAAATTCGTGATGTTAGTGCATTTTCCAATTTCATGAAATGACCTAGCTGAGCTTATACAGCTACCAAAGGGAAGTCCTACTGCAAGGTCCCTAGCTGTCCAGATTCTAGTTGCAATCTGGCTCCACTTGGCGAGTCTTTTTCAATACAGTAAAAATGCGATGTTGTTGTTAAGTGCCATTTCAACCCATAGTGGCCCTGTATAGGGTTTCTGGGGAGCAGTTGGGGAGCTTGAACCACCAACCTTGCAGTTCAAATGGCTTTGCAATCTGGCACATCAACCCACAGCACCACACCAGGACTCCACAAAGAAAGGTAATTTTTGGATCCTGTGGCTGGTGAAGGAGTTCGGTATAGTGACAAAGAAGCAAAACACCTCCTGGTTTCCTAGTCCATTCCGAAAGCTAGACTCTTTTTACCTCTCTACTTCTCATAATGGGCTTGAAAGGCATCCCATTCTTAGCACCTCCTCCTCCCAAAAGATAAGAATTTTATCAACAGGTGCAAGACCGAGTGGAAACAAATTACAATTTCTCTAATTCTGGTTATCATGGATGGAGTATGTTACCACAAAATGTTACCGTGTCTGCAGATGGCACAGAAGAAAGCATCAAATTCCCCGGTGGTAGGCAAGGAGATTAGAGAAGACTTCACAGAGCTGCTCTTGTTCAAACAGAGAAATATAGCAGTTTTACCATGTGGCCATATGGAAGAAGATATTTTTAAAAGGGGAGAATAGCATATTTCATATGACAGAACACTGAGACAACGTGGGCTATTCAGAGAACCCCACATAGTTCTGTTCTGAGAAGGACAGGAGAAAGAGATGAAGTTGGAGATGAAGACGATGGAATGTTAAGCACGGGGCCAGAGCATTACTCATCTTGCTGCCTGTGCAGCAGTTTCTGTTGTAGTCTATCGTTTTATAAAAGGAGCCATTAAAGAATTTTGTCCCAAAGTTTCACTTGTAAAAGATCACCATAATAGAAGTAGGAAATCTATTTTCTCATCTGTAAGATAGCGATAATAGGACTTAATTCATAGGCATATATGGATTCGAGATATATACATTTTTTACATAGAATCTGGCACAGACTATTACTAAGTTGTTAAGGGCTGTCAAGTTGATTCTGACTTATATTGACTCTATCTAGGGTTTCTGAAGGAGCTCTGGTAGCGTAGTGATTACGAATCAGGTTGCTAACCGCAAGGTCAGCAGTTCAAAACTACCAGCTGTTCCACAGGAGAAAGATGAGGCTTTCTGCTCCCATAAAGATTTACAGCCTCGGAAACCCTGTACAGGGTCGATATGAGTTGGAACTGACTCCACGGCACTTAACAACAAGGTTTTCTGAGGAGCAGCTGGCGGGTTTGAACCACTGACTTTTTAGTTAGCATTCCAGTGCTTATCCTACAGCGCCATACCAGGATTCCATCTGTAAGGGGTAGTTGTTAATATTACTACATTAGTATTAATATGACTATAATTAATGATTGGATGGAATAAGACTGGAAGCAAAGAGACTTATAACGAAACTATTCCATAGCTCTAGAGTCCTGGTAGCACAGTGAGTTAAACATTGGGCTGCTAACCGTAAGGCTGGTGGTTCAAACCCACCAGCCACTCTGCAGGAGGAAGATGAGGAGTCTGCTCCCATGAAGCCTTACTGCCTGGGAGCCTATGAAGCAGTTCTAATCGCCCAGTAGGGTCATTCTTAGTTGGAATCTACTTGACGGCATTGGGTTTATTTCATAGCTCAACTGAGTCTGTGTAAGGACTGAGTCAGGAGAGGAGGGCTAGAGAATATGTATCTTCAATTTCTTGATGTTGGAAGTTGAGTGGATGATATGAAGAAAAGAGAATATATGAATGCACACATATGTTAGTTAACTATTTAAAGTAAATAAAAGGGGCTTCAAAAAGTTCATGGAAAATGAAATTAAAAGATAATGGAACTTTCCCATGAACTTTTTGAAGGCCTCTTGTATATTGCGTTTGATGAATCACAGAAATTATAGAATAGTAAAAAATCATTGCATGCATGAACATGTATATGAAAATGAGATGGAGTTGAGTTTCTTTACCATGGGAAAGATTGTAGTGGTCAGAAGCAATCATGAAAATGTTGTTGCAGGACGCAATAAAGCCACTAACCACAAGGTCGGTGGTTCAGACCCACCAGCTGCTCCTCAGAAAGCCTTTACAGGGTCACTATGAGTCAGAACTGAAAAGATAATGCTTAACAACTACAACGAAGAGAAAGTATATTGAAATAGTGAAGAAAATAAAATGTAATCTTTGAGAAAACCAAATTATTATTTTAAGAGGAAAGCAAGAGAGAAAAACATATGCATAGCGAACAGAAATAAATTTGACAGGCAGAGACTGAAAATTATTGAAAAATGTTTCTAGCAGATACCTTATATTAATTGGATTGACTTACAACATGATAACAGAAGCATGTGGGCTATTGAAAAGCTCTAACGGGCTTGTATATTGAGTTGTTGTGATTATGAGAAGTAGAGTGGATGAACAAGAAGGAAGGATGAAGTAAGGATTCTCCTTCATATCTGCAGCTAGTAATTCACTAATTTCATAAATATATGTATTTCCTGTTTCTCTGGCAATCACAATAGATAGATAGATAGATTCTAGTAATTTTTATGTTTATTTTCTTTTTCTCTTTTGCAGGATACTGTATATATTTAAGATTAATATAAAAAACTTGAATATATTATCATATCAGATGGAACTTCCATATTCTATATTCTATATTGCTCAACCACCACTCGTCTGTCAGTTTGTCATACTGTGGTGACTTGTGAGTTGCTGTGATTCTGAAAGCTATGCCACTGGTATTTTAAATACCAGTAGGGTCACCCATGGTGGACAGGTGTCAAATGAGCTTCCAGACGAAGACAGACTAGGAAGAAAGAGTGACGAATTACTTCTGAATATTTAGTCACTGAAAACCTATGAATAGCAGAGAAACCCTGTCAGATATAGTGCCAGAAAATTAGCCCCTCAGATTGGAGGGCACTCAAAATGCGACTGGGGAAGAGATGCCTCCTCAAAGTAGAGCTGACCATGATGATGCTAATGGAGTAAAACCCGTGGGAGAAAAGCCCCTGGGACCTTAATTTGCTGATGGGGCACAACTCAAAATGAAGAGAAATAGCTGTAAACATCAATTGAAAATCGGAACATGGAATGTACGAAGTATGAATCTGGGAAAATTGGAAGTTGTCAAAAACGAAATTGAATGCATAAACATCAATATCTTAGGCATTAGTGAGCTGAAATGGACTGGTATTGTCCATGTTGAGTCTGACAACCACATGGTTTCCTATGCCGGGAATGACAAATTGAAGAGGAATGGTGTTGCATTCAATGTCAAAAACAACATATCCAGATCAGTCATGAGGTACAATGTTGTATGTGATAGGATAATATCCATGCGCCTACAGGGAAGCCCAGTTAATACCACTATTACTCAATTTATGCACCAACCACTAAAGCCAGTGAGGATGAAATAGAAGAATTCTACCAACTTCTTCAATCTGAAATTGATCAAA
>NW_006408519.1:4066068-4068457 GCF_000296735.1 Chrysochloris asiatica
GTTTTGGAATAAGTGCAGCCAGAATGCTCCTTAGAGGCCAAGATGACCAAACTTCATCTCTCATACTTCTGACATATTGTCAGGAGGGACCAGTCACTTGAGAAAGATACCATGTTTAGTAAGGTGGAAGGTCAGAGAAAAAGAGGAAGAGCCCCAATGAGATGGGTTGGCCAAATGGCAGCATCGATGGACTCAAGCGTGGCAACAGTAGTGAGGTTGGCTGTGCATAAGGTCACAATGGGTTGGTACTGACCCGATGGCACCTAACAACAACAATATTGCTCAAAGCTTATTAACCTTTATTTAAAATTCTGCTTTGCAAATTTCTCTCTGGGTCATTTTAGGATGTCTGTCTTTTGTAACAGAATTTGATTGCATTATCTATTAGGAGCCCAAGTATCAGTTGTTAAAGCAGTTAGATGGCTGGTAACCAAAAGGTTGGCAGTTGAAACCCACCAGCCACTCTGCAAGAGAAAGATAGGCAGTCTGCTTCTGTAAAGATTTATAATCTTGGAACCCTATAGGGCAGTTCTACATGTCTAAGGGTCACTAAGACTCGGAATCTACTCAAGGCATACAGTGTTGTTGTTAAGTATCATAGCGACCTTGTATAGGATTTCCAAGGCTTTTTAAATCTTTGAGGGAACAGAAGGCTTCAACTTTCTCCCTCTGAGCTGCTGGAAGGCTTGAATTGCAGAGACTGTAATTTCTAGTTCAGCAAGATGTACAATAACAGATAATATGTATTTACAAAGATGCCTCTCCTTAAGTTTACATTTGAAGAATTGAGGCCAAGAGAGCAAATCATTTATCTAAAGGTGTATGCTAGCTAGGGCTAAAGTCAGATTTCCGGTCTCATAAGCCAGCTCCTTACTTATTAACCTAATGTGTAGGATTTCCAGGGGTCCTGATGTGGCATGATAGGATCAGCACTGGACTCCTAACCACAAGCTTGGCACTTCAAACCCACCAGCATCTCCTTGGAAACCCTATATAGGGTCACTATGATTCAGAGCCAAACTGACAGCACTTAACAACAACAGGGTTTTTGAGACTGTAAATCTTTTTAGGAACAGAAAGCCTCATCTTTCTCCAACTGGTTGGCTGGTGGATTCCAATTGTTGGCCTTGGGGTTAGCAACCCAATGAGAAACCCACTATACCACCCAGACTCCTAAGTACATTGGGTTGTTGTTGTTGTTAAGTGCCATCCAGTCAGTTCTGACTAATAGCCACCTTATACAGGGTTTCCAAGGAGCAGCTGATAAACCTGAACCGCTGACCTTGTAGTTCAAACTGACCTTGCAGTCCACCACATTAACCTACAATGCCACACCAGGACTCCTTAGTGTATATTACAGGTAGGCAATGGGTAGACAACTCTGGAGTTCAGCAAAGAAGCCTAGTCTTCTCATTTAAATTTAGAGATGATTGGCATATATTTAGTATTTTTTTTTAAAAAAAGGGAGAGAGTGTAATGTGAGAAGACTTGAGACTGAACTCTAAGGCTTAGTCTTGAGCTTTAAGTTTTGAGGGGTCTGGATGGACATGAACAACAAAGAAAGAATACTGAAAAGGAGTAGTCCAAGATGTGCAAAGATTGATATTCATTCATCCAATAATATAAATGCAATGATTAGGCAGAACATGCTGTCAAGGAGGCTAAAATAAAGTGTTTCAAAAAGGAGGTTGTGCTCAGTTGGATTAAATGTCTACTGTAAAGTCAGACAGTAGAACTATAAAGTATATATTGGTTTTCATGGCATGGAGGTCATTGGCAACCTTAGCATGAGTCGGCTGGATGAATTTAACAGGACTGCAAGCCAGATTACATCTAGAAAAGTCATGGGAAGAAATAAGTGGAGAAATGTATTTAAACAACTTTTTTTTTTTTAATTTTTAAATGTTTTGTTGTGAATTACATGATAGTTTACATGGGAGAACATTAGCATTACATTCATCCTATAGTATATCATTTCATTGCAATGATTACAATCCCCTCCATGCATCAACCAACCAAAGCCTGCCCCCCGGTCATCAGCACACAGTCTCTCTCCCTCTCTGGGTCTATAGTCCCCAGCCATTCCAACTCTCCACATATTGTCAATGCCTCATCTCTGGTGTCACTGCTTCTCTGAGTAGGGTCCCGCACTCCACTTTTCTTCCTTGATGGTTCCAGGGACCTCGGCTCCTGGACTGCATAGTCGATCATTCCCCTTCTTTTGCTATAAAATGTCCACCTTTACATTTCCAACCCTCGCAGTCAGTCCTGATAACAATTATTTACCATTGTACCACGAGGGACCTCTCCCCATCGCCTTTCATTAGCCCCTCCCAGACAGATTGGATACTACTCAGTGGAGATTCTACCTTCCTCCATGCCCTCTGGA
>NW_006408519.1:4069557-4109140 GCF_000296735.1 Chrysochloris asiatica
CAAACCTGCCTAATTGTTTTCCCATCCACCTTGTTCTTCCATTTCCCTCCCCCTTCTTTTGTATTGCCCATGCCCCTCCCTCAGCACCCAAACTATCCTGTATCTATTCCCTACCCTGTGCTCCACCTTCTCCTCCCTCCCCTCAACCCACCCCTCACATCCCGGTAACCAGCAATGAATCCCCCTCCCTTTAGTATGGGTTCTTTTTCTTTTTTCTTTTTTCAGTAGTAGTCCTATGCAGTATTTCTCCTTTTGCAACTGACTAATTTCACACAACATAATGTCCTCAAGGTTCATCCAGGTTGTGTGATAAGTTACAGCTTCCTTGTTGTTCTTCAAGGTAGCATAATATTCCATTGTGCGTATGTACCACAGTTAAACAACTGTTTTTTATGAGCTTAGCAGAGTGCAGGAAAGGGATAGTATAATAATTACAGAAAGACATTTGAGTTGTGTTTTTGCTAATGGGACACACCTGGGGTGTTGGGCAGGGTCTAGTAGACAGATGGAAATAGAACCTACTCACTGCCATTGAGTTGATATTCCATCTCAGATCAAACCCTAGAGGACAGCATAGAATTCTTCCTTGGTTTCCAAGACTATAATCTTTATGGGTTTGAAACACTGACCCTATGGGTATCAACACAATTCTTAACCAGTTCAAAAGAAAAAATAATAATAATTAAGGATCCTCAGGAAGTGAGGACATTTCTTCTGATAGCTTCCATTTCCTGTATGGAACCTAAAGAAAAATGTATGCTAAGAGGAAGGCAAAAGGTGGACAAGTTTGAGTAGCATGCGAATACAGTGGTTATTATATAGAGTGGTGAGAGTATGTGTGGGGTACATTTTGGAGGCTGATTGTTTTTGTTAAATGCTGTTGAGTTGGTTCAGAATCATAGCAACTCTGTATAGGGTTGCTGGGAACAGCTGGTGAGCTTGAACTGCCAACCTTGCGGTTGAAACTGACCTTGTATTCCAGCGCATTAAACCGCAGCACCACACCAGGACTCCTTGGAGGCAGATAGCGGTGCTCAAATGTTCAGATTTAGGAAGGGAAGAAGCACATGGTAGGATTCATTCCAGTTGGATGTACATAAAGAGGGATACTTAGTTGAGGGCATTTGCAAGCTGGTTAAGTGGGACTGAAAGGGATAGAAAAAAAGTGTCTAGGATCAAAGGTCTCATAATATTGAAGAGTAAGGATACCTGAATTAGGGAATTACAAGGAAAGGAGATAGATAGCCTTGTAGCCACCTTCTGGATATGGCTGAGGTGTTATTGCTGTACTTTATATGAGGGCAACTAAGGTACCAAGACAACTTGGATTAGTTGGAGTTCCAGCAGGAGTATTGCAACTTTGTCTGGAATCTGAGTCTCCTAATTAAATTCAGTTTACATCCCAATGGATAATTAGACCTCTCATTAAATATGCAAATCATAGATGGTCTTTATTCACAATTGTAAATTATTACCCTTCGCAAAGTAGAAATGCACAAATAAGTATAAAAATAGGAATACTGTGTTCATTTTAAAGCATGTTTTTGCCACACCTTTGAAATCTTTGTTTGCTGTCTAGTCTTTGAGTGCTTTATATTTTCATTTTAATGTGCTTATATTATACTTTATTTTGAATGTAGATTTTATTATAGTTGTTATTTTTAATACTAAGTTTATCAATATTATTTGATTGCTTTAAAAAACTGTTCTGCATTTGTCACTTTTTACAAGACATTAATTTCATAGTCTCAATAGCAAATAATGATTTACATTAAAAAAAATTCATATTTTTTTTACCACACACCTTTCCCCCGCCTTCCCCCCCAAAAAATATATTTTATAGGAAATGTTTTTACTGGAATTTATCTGTGCCATTTTAAACCAATCATCTCAAGCAACTTTGGTCAGTAGAAATGTGACGTAACACCTATATATAATTTTTTAGTAGCTACATTAAAAAGAATTTTTAAGGAACAGCTGGAATTCATTTAATAATATATCTTATTTAACCCAGTGTATCCAAAGTATTACTATTTCAGCTGGTGATCTATCTTATATTTTATCCGTTTCTTAGGATTTGGGATTTGTTTTTGCTTGTTTGTTTTGTTTTAGTGCTAAGATTTCTAAACCAATGTGGATTTGCACTCGACAGTCAGTGCTCCTGAGTTCAGATCAGACACATTTCAAGTTACTCTTCACCACATGTTGCTAGTGGCTACAGAACTGGACAGCTCAGGGCTGGAGCCTTGGCAGAGTGTCTGAGGGCTTTCAAAAAGTACATGGAACAGTTCTGTTATCTTTTAACTCCATTTTCCACAAAATTTTTGAAGTCCCCAAATATTTCATCAGAGTAAATTATTCAGTCAACTTCTTGTCTACTACTCTTTAAGAGAAGCAGGGTTTAATAAAACTTGGTTAGGAAAAAATGAAGAATGTATGGTTGTTTTTAAAAGTAAATATTGTATCAAATTGGTAATGTATGAAGTTTTAGTCTTTTTACTTAGTACAGCCATTTGATTGGTATGTTTATCTTTTAAATTCTTCTTTCTGACGCTAAACTTTTACATGTGAAACACTTGCAAATCTTTGTAAGTGGTGTAATCATGTTTTAATAAATCTGACTTAAAATGATTAATGAGATAAATTTGGGACTATTTAGTAAATTCAATTTGTAGGAAGAATTCAGAAGTAACTTTGGTACTTTTATTAATTTAGTACAATAGTACCTTTAGCACTTTTGAATTCTTACTGCACAATAAAGTACTATAATTACCATTTTTTGAACAAAAGAATTTTAGAATATAATTAAATTGTGTAGACCATAATAGAAAATGTTTTATTTTATATAGTTTAAATTAAAATTTTAGATTTTTCACTTAAGACGTTGAAACCACTGTGTTGATAATTAACATTACGTCAAATTCCTATTAGAAAATAAATATTCACTGTAATATGAGGACATAATATCTGTATACATATGCTTATTAGATCCTTATAATTTACTACGAAAAGTAACTTTAAAGTGAAGAAAAATACCTTGTATTTGCATTCGTGCATGGTTTTTACTTTTTGAAAGAAATGTTATTTCCCTGTCAACTATTCAGGGTGCCAACGAATTCACTATGAACTCATTCAAACATGAGTTTGATGGAAGAAGGAGGTTATATCCATTAAGGGAAAAGAACCTAAATACATATTTATAAGAGCAAAAATGTTCTGTAAATGTAGTACAAGAGAAGCGTGTTTGAGACATGACATTTATATTGTTTTAAATTCTATTAACTGCATTCTTTTCTTGCCTTTGACATCTCAAAATGGATTTGAAAATGAAAGTGTATTAGTTTCATAAGTGACTAACAGAAGGTACACACATCAATTCCAACTCATAGTGAACCGAGACTGTAAATCGTTATAAGAGCGGACAGCCTCATCTTTCTCCCCAGAACGGTTAGTGGGTTTGTGGTTAGCAGCCCAATGCTTAACCTACAACATCACAAGGGCTTCTCAGTGGCAAATATAATATCCTTCAATTAATTTGTAGCTCTTAGTTTTCAACACAAACTCAAGGAAATGATATTTTAATGTATCATGAGAACACGTCATCATAATTTTACCTAGGTTGTAGTGGAGACTCCCTTTTGGATGATGTATCAATTTGTTGTCAAATATGTTTCTAAGCTCACTAAGTTTGTCCCATTTTTGTTAAAGGCAGTAACACAACATTTATATTGGCATTCTTTTCAGGCAAAGAGGGGCTATGGAAGTGACTGAATTTTGGAGTTAAGAGTGTTTTTAGGTGATGCACTACAGCCCGGATAGTGTGGTGGATTATGGGGTGGATTATGGGGTGGCCACAATGTTAGTAGTTTGAATCTGTCAGTCCTCCATGAGATAAAGATGAGGCTTCCTGCTCCCTACAGGTTTCCAACCTTGGAAACATCATTCAGGGTTGGTATGAATTGGAACCAACTCACCGGCACACAACCACCACCACCTACAGATAAGCAGAATTTTCCTGTTTTAATTATTGCTACCAGTAAAATTGAAAAGTAGAGTAAGCTTGTTTGAATTTATTGTATATAACATTTCACTTAGTATCAAAAGTGTATAGCATTTGATCCCACGTCAGTCACAGTATCTGACAGATCATTAGTAGGTGTCTATTGAGTTGAATTCATGTGCATATGCAGTATCAATTATTAATCATTTCAGCAACAAGAACATTTTATAATAATCTTCTTGAGATCACCTTTTCAAGTTTTAAATGACCAAAGGTTTGGGAAGTATTTGCCTTTATGAAGTCGGAGGGGCCCTTTTTTTTGAATCAACACTTTCAGTGGTCATATAAAATAGCTGCTACTTCAAATAAATACAGCTAGTTTACATTTCTATTCATAGCAAAGCCTCAATGCCCATGTATTTGTAAGCATCTACAGTGGGGCTTCAAACAGTTCTTGGAAAAATTCCATTATCTTTTAATTCCATTTTTCCACAAACTTTTTTGAAGTCCCCTTCGTATCATAATACAACTAACGTGTATTAGGCATATTCTGGACATTTTGTTATATGCTGTGTGTACATTGTTGTAGTTGTTTGTTTTTTTTTAAGTGCCATCAAGTCAGTTTCAACTCATAACAACCCTGTATAGTGTTTCCAAGGAGTAGCTAGTGGGTTTGAACCACCAACCTTGTTTTATTCAATTCTCATCACAACTTAATGCGCAAGTTATGTTTGCCTTAAGGATTTCTTAACTTATTTATTTAACAAAGATTTACTGAACACCTACCATGTAGCAGGCATTATTTTAAGATCTGGAATATAATAGTGAACAAAAGAAGGAAAGTCCTTGTTCCCTAGATTTTATATTCAAATGTAAAGATATGTAACAAATAAATGTGGAAACTAAAGGTCAGAACAGGTTAATAAACTATGAAATGATAGAACTAGAATGGAAACATAAGTCTCTGGCTTTGAGCCAACACTTAGGTATCACTTCTTGATAAAATTTTTGGATTTTTCTGACCTTGAATAAATCACATAATATTGTTAAACTAACTCACTTCCTGAAAATTAAGCATGAGAAATCATGCCTAAAGTTTAACAAATCTGAAAAGAAGAGGCTTTTCTGGCTTTCGTGACCACAAAGGAAGAATTGTGGTTGTTGTTGTAAAGTGCCATGGAGTCAGTTCTGAGTCATAGTGACCTTGTATAGGGTTTCCAAGAAGTGGATTGGTGGGTTTGAACTGAAGACTTTGTGGTTAGCAATCCAGTGTTTATCCTACAGCCTACACCAGGACTCAAAATGAAGAATTAGGCCTATTTTAATATATCTTTCTTTGTTGTATATTGATCAGTAATTTTCTTAAAATACCTTTTTTTTTTGCAAAGAAATTGTCAAATGAAACCTGTAAGATCATTTATTTATTACTCCTACCAAAGTAAATGAAAAACATTGCTTTTTTTTTTACTTTATGTCCTCTGTCACTTTTGTTTTCTAAGTCTTTGTCCTTGAACAAAAGTTTGCATACAGTCATTTTATATGCACATTTGTGTAGTTTTTGGCATCCTGGTGTGGCTTTGCAGGATAATGCACTGGACCCCAAGGTCTGTTTGAATTGCAAGGTCAGCAGTGCAAACCAGACACTCCCTGTAAAGGGTCACTATGAGTTGGAACCAATTCGATGGCACTTACAACAACATAATCTTTAGTCCTCAACTGAAATTGAGTTATGAAGGATAAAAAATGTTCACTTGGAGTTGTGTTGTTTGTATCTTAAAATATCAGTTAGTCATTGGCCTACCGGCTTGTGCTATTAACTGAAAGGCCCCTTCTTAGTTTCTTTTTTCTGAACTCAGAGGCTTATTTGCTCCCGATGGAGTCCTGGTGAGGCGCTGTCGGTTAATGCACTGGACTTCAAAGTTGGTTTAAACCATAAGGTCCATGGTTCAAGCTCACCAGCTGCTCCTTGGAAACCCTATACAGGGTCGCTATGCATTGGAACCGACTCAATGGCACTTAACAACAACAAAGCGAGGGGCCTGCTAACAACACTTTCAGAAAGTATAAGGTGCTCCCCTTCTTCACTGACATTTTCAAATCCTATGCCCAGTCAGTTAAGCCCTGCTATCACTTAAAGAATGTAAATGACTATCTTTTCAGATAATAATATTGTTACTAAAGCAATAACACAAAGCTCACTATGAAAAATAATATGACATATATGACACAATGCCATAAATTTCAGGAACCTGAAAAAACATACCAGCTGCTTCTCACAAACCCTATACAGGGTCGCTGTGAGGCTCCACCGCACTTGACAACAAATAATTTTACCTGAGTAACGAACTCTTCAGTCTTCTTCGTAGTAAAAGGTCAGGAACCCACTGCTCTTTACTGTTACTGCCAGGCAACTGAAAGGAAAACAGATAATTTCAACAAAAGCATCTTTGTTTCTAGATATAAAGAATTAATGTACAAGGATAAGTCAAAAAGTACTGCTACTGGGGTTCCAGTTCACGCATGCACAAGTGTATTCCAAACAAAATAGGTTCAAACATGTCTCTATGTCCTGGGGACAGCTGCACGCAAGTGATCTCAGTATGCCCTTGTCTTAGTCTCGTCAGGGTGTCATTGGGGTGACTGAGTAGAAAAAAAGGTCTAGTCAATACAGTGAATTCAGAAGGCATGTCCAGGCCAATTAAATGTAAGGTAGAGGGGAGAAGTCAGCTCAGGAGGTTCTGTTAAATTGTTTGTAGGTATCCCAAAAATCTTGATAGATTTTCTCAAAGACACAGAACAGTTAGTTACGGGGGCTTATTAAGAAGAAGTTTTAAGAAAATCAAAATATGCACTGTGCAGAACAGTTGCACTGAGGAATATGTTTCCATCCTGACAATGCACTTGCTCACTGTTCATTGCAGCGGCTCAAACATTGCAACAGCTGCCATATGTGAACTGACAACTTTACCTCGTTCACCCCACAGCCCTGATCTTACCCCTGCAAACGTCTTTTTGTTCCCAAACTCATGTTGTTGTTGTTGAGTGCCATTGAATCGATTCTGACACATAACAACCCTGTATAGGGTTTCCGAGGAGCATCTGGTGAGCTTGAACCACCAACCAGTTCAAATCGCTTTGCAGTCTGGCGCATTAACCCACAGCGCCACACTAGGACTCCTCCCAAACTTATAGAACATTTAAAAGGAATATGACTTGAATCCTTCAAGGATGTCAAAACTCCTGTTTTGATGTGGTGAAAATTGAAGAGGGCAGATTTTTTGTGAAGGATTAGAGAGATGAAAACACTGTTTTTCAGACGTGTATAGACATTGTTGAGAAATTGTAGCTTCATTTTTTGATATTTATGTTTAAGTTTTGTATGATTTTTTGGCGATACTTTTTGACTTTCCCTTATAGTGGGTGCATACAGGTCTTTAAAAAAAAAAAAAAGTCTAGAGTGAGCTTAGTATTTGGTGTGTTTTGGTTTTTGGTGTATTTAATCCCATGGGACTTTAGAAATTGTAGCAGTTTCTTCTATGTGAGTTTAGAAAATAAATTTAAAGTAGAAATGCAATTTTACAGCTAATAATTGGATTTCATCCAAGATATGTAACTTTAAAGGATGTCCTTGATCACAGAAATGATGCAATGTGATTATACAGAATTGAGATTGTTTTCTTTTTAAATGTGGATTTGATTTGTAATAAATTTTTCAAGAAATTGGAGTATACAGTGTTCTTCAAACTCTAAGAGTAATGCACTATGTACTTTAATAGTCTGAGTTACCTAATAGCCTTCATTATACAGTCATTAATACATTTTAAAACATCTAGTGATTTTATGTGGGTAAAAGTTATAACCCTAATTTCTGTATTTCCTATTATGGTTTGACTTTCAATATTAGTTTTGGAAGCATAATGTGAATTTTCATTTTGTATAATTGTTTTAAAAGTGTACAGTATTCATCATTTGTTACATAATCTACTTGCAGGATGCATTGATTATGTTATTTTTGTTGTTAAGTGTCATCAAGTCAGTTCCAACTCATAGCACTGATTATAGAATTGGATAATTAGCAAGAGTAGATTCAAGCCCCCCCCCCTTTTTTTTTCACAAATATTAACCATTAGTATTCCTCTGACCTTAGTAAAATTGATGAATATGAATAATGTAAATTAGTGATTGAGGCCTAATAAGCACACCTTCTGATAATTTGCCATGAACCTTTACATGCTATTCTACATACTCTTGTAAACTTGTGTTAAATTAAGAAAAAGATGAAATGAAAATAAATTAGAAGGAAGTCTATCACTGCCTAAAATGTTTACATACAAAAACAATTGGATTTAGCTGAAAAGTAAAAATATAAAATGACAGAAAAAGGTAAGAAGTTTATTCTGGAAACATGTGAAGGCAAAGATCATTATTATTTTAAATTATACATCAAAGAAAATGGCAGAGGACGATAGACAAATCTAGATTAAGAATAAAAAGAGACAGAATCATGGAAATTTGAGAGGAATTATTTCTTAAAAAAATAGATCTACAGAGTTATAATTTTTAAAAAATTACAAATTGAAGGTCCTTTAAGCATTTACTAACCTCCTTATTTGCTATATTAAGGATACTAAGGCCCAGTGACTTAAAGAAACTTCTGTATTATATCACTAAGAGCACAGTTTTAAAACTAGGAGTTGTAATCAGAATCTTATTATACAAATATGCAATGGAGCTCTATCTATCCTCCTCTAATAAAATCTATCACAACATAAACTTCAGTGTTCTAAATCAAGGGCTAACATATTAGCCAGCTGCCTGTTTTGCCTGAACCATGAGCTGAGAATGTTCTTTATATTTTTTAATGATCGAAGAGAATCAAAAGAAGAAGAGTTCATGATTGACAAAAATTTTATGAAATTCAAATTTCTATTTAAGTTTCATCGAAACAACTCTTACTTGTTTCCAGAAAACCTAGACAGCACTATAGGAAGATAGAGACCACATGGCTCACAAAGCCTACAATATTTAATGTCTGTCTTCTATAAAAAATGCTTGCTTTTTTAAACAGATAAATTGGCAAATCGCATTCATCAGGACTAAATGAGTTAATTTATGTAAAGTGCTTAAAATGATACCTGACACACACGCAAAAAAAGTTTTTGTTTTTTTTTTAAATTGATACCGTCCTCACCCCAGAATGAAATACTTTGGCACATCCAATAAACAAATGTATTCAATTTAGTAATTTTTAAAAGACAATAACTGAGGAACATATCTTTTACATAAAATACAAATATTTGAAATTTTTCTCCTAGAGACATGAGGAGCAATAAATACCAGTCCAAGAATGTGAAATGTTTGATTATTTCAGAAAGTAAATGAATCATTTAGAGTATACATCCTTCAGAGGTGAGACCTTTCATAATGAGAGCAAAGTCTCTTGAAAACAACTAAGGTATGATGGCATGTGTTAGAGGATTACAAGAAAAATATCAGCAAATGTTGTGTTTGGGAAAGCGTTTTATTTTGTTCCTGTAACAGGATCCTAGTTCAACAAGAAAAAGAAAAAAGTAAGAAAATTTTAGAAGCACTGTGGTTTTTGCATTGTTCTATTCCCAAAATGAAATTATTAAAAACTAGAAAATCACAGCATTTCTGAGACTAACTCTTGAATTCTTACTGTCATCTATTCACCTGTTTCTCTGACTCTTGTTTTCTTTATTTTGCCTAAAAATAAGTAAGATACCATAATCTTCATTTTAGTAATTATTCTCTTCATTTTAATACCCCATGAACTTAACATTTCTTTCTTTCTCTTCAACATCAACCCTCTTCCGAAAGTTGCCCATCATCCTAGCTTCCAACTCTTTACCATCAAATTCCTGGTTTAAACCCTTGGACACTGACTTACATCTCTACTTAAAGTGGCTACTTTTTAAAAGCCCAATTGTGCTCTCTAACGCTCCAAACCTGTTATGGTGCTGTAGGTAAGCACTGGTTCAAACCCTCCAGCCATTCCTAAGAAGCTCTACACAGGGTCGATATGAGTTGGAACCTGATTCGATGATGCTTAATAGCAACAGCCAATCTCTCATACTCCAGTCCATCTTTACTAGCTGTTGTTGTTGTTAAGTGCTGTCGAATCAATTCTGACTCATAACAAACCTATGTAGGGTTTCCAAGAAGTGGCTGGTAAGATTGAACTGCCAACCTTGTGGTCTAGTACATATCCTATAGCACCACACCAGGGCAGGCTAAGTTACTTTGCTGTGATTCTTAGTGGCAAAACCAACAAATATTACTTCTTATTCATGCAACATGAATAGGGCAGGTTGGCAAGGATACTCTGCTCATTATAGCCACTCTGATGAGACTCCATCTCAACACATGGGTAACAGTCAGATTGGCACAGAAACAGGAAGTTGGAGTCAACACTACCAATTAAATTCTTCCACTGAGATGGCTGAATTTCACTGAGACTTTATTAGCTAAAGCACGTTAGATCCCACTCTTAACTTCAAAGATATGAGGATGTACAATCCTATCTTGTGCCTCATGGAGAAAAGCAGTAGATTGTAAAAGCTCTAACGACTACCCACCATTTTGCATCATCTTCCTTATGTATACTTTTTAGATTTCATTCTCTAGCTCTGCTAGCTTTTGAATGACTCCATTTACTACAAGCCCCCACATAATAATGTGGGCCAAATACACTTTTTTTTGGCTTATCTCTCTTACGGGCAGCCGACACCTTGCAATTTAGCCAAGCTGTACTACTCATCTCAAAATGGCCTTCCTTATCTCAACATTTTTATTTACAGTGTTGCCTTTCCTTTATTTTTCTTTCTCTCTACACGTGATCATTTATACCTATTACAAAACCCAGGTTTGTAAACATTCGCCGATTTGTTTTTTAACTGTTTCCCTTCAGTGACATTTCATAGCACTGTCTTTGTACCCCTTTTCTCTGATACTTAAAACATTTGAGTTGTATTGTTTTGTTTTACTAATTTATAGAAATATTTCTACTCTTGCATTCTTAATCTAAACTCTTCTTGAATACAGTGAGTGTGTTTCATTTATTGCTTTTATTCACCACAAGGTCAGAGTCACCTGTAGCCTATATGGAACTCTACAAATTACAAAAAGATGCTGTGCCTAAATGATTAGAAATAAGCATACAATTTGAGCAGAACAATTGCTGGCAGGGAGAGGTGGCTCTACTTTGTGTGAAGCAAAGATGATACCCTTTATTCTAGTAGTTTTAAGTTTCATGATGCAGGAGTATGAAGCTTGGCCCCTGTCTCAGCCCCCCCTTGAACTGTCTTGGGACCTAATACCAAGTATTTGTTGAGTATTATTGGTGTTGTTAAGTGCCATCGAGTCAGTTTCAACTCATAGTGACACTATATAGGTTTTTTGAGGAACAGCTGGTGGGTTTGAACCGCCAACCTTGTGGTCCAAACCAGCCTTGTGGTCCAGTGTTTAGTCTACAGTGCCACACCAGGACATCAGGGCTCAATAGTTGTTTGCTAGAGGAGTTCATTATTTACTGCAAGAATATGTATGAGAATTTAAATGAACAGAGTCCAGAAATGTTTGCAGGCCTGAAAAAATCAGTAAGGGGGAAAAAAAAAAATTACGTCATGTTATTGAGGATGTTTATAAGTAATTAAAGTCCGAGATGCAGTTTTATAATATCTATGTTATAATAAAGACATTATAAAATCTTAATTGTTGTTTGTTTTTATCTTAAATCAAGTGAAAACAAATGACACCTAAGACTGAAATATAAAAATTTTAAATGTAGTTTTGTTTTTATTTTTTTAAGGAAGACAGAACACGCTCAGGAAATCTAGGGAAGTCCAACTAACATAATAAAAGGCATTTATAAGAACTGGCAAAATAAATTATTGAAACCATGAGCCCTGAGTCAGAAACAGAAAGAAAGATATGTAAAATAATAAGCATAAATTTTTCCTTAAAGTAACTTTCTTCAAACTATTCATGAGGGAGGTGGCCTGTCATGCAATGATTTGGCAGAGAACTTACAAACTCAAAAGATAGTAAAAGGTTAATAAATTTAAGAAAAGTTTTAAATTGATTAAGGAATATTCAATTCATTAATACCTTTAAAGATTTAGTCATCATAAATTTGTCACTTTTTAAGGAAAATAACCATGTTTGCACCAAAACATCATTTTCTCTCCAAAATGCCTCCTGAAGTTGCCTTTAGAGGTTGGTTTCTGGGCTGGATCCCAGGTCTGTTGGTGCGATCACTTGTCCAGTGGTGTTCTTAATTCTTAGGGTAGTTTTGATGTAATCGCTGAATAGACGGTCAAATAAGGGTAAGTCATATATGACATACTTTTATTCCAGTGCATCCAGGACTTAACATGTCTCAGACCTCATCTTAAACTAGTTTCCTCATATTCATTTCATTCTGTTGAAATCGTCTCGAATTCTCTGCCTGGTGGTTTTGGGCTTCCTCTTCTCACTGCTTACTTAGAAAGACCACTCTTGCTCTACATGACTCAGCTCATTATCTCCTCTTCACAGAGGACTTCTGTGACCACCCTGTTTTCCTGTCTCCAGATTTCCAGGCTCTCTCTCTCTCTCATATTCTCCCGTCTTTTTTTCTTGTGATCACATATCACTATCTGAAATTCTTTTTCATCGTCTTTCCTCTCCGCTAGAGTTAAAGCTCCCTGAAAACAGGGGCTTTCTCTGTCATTTCTATTGTAATTTTGACTCCAGGGACAGTACCTGCTTGATAATAAGTGCAATGTGAACATATTTCAAATAATGACCAAATCCCAGGACGAGTGGCAGAAAGAAACCTTTTTTATTAATTTTTTTTTTTTAAAGAAATATAGACCTACTGTGGTGGAATTCTAGACATTATCGTGATGTTGGAAAAGGAATTTGGGAAATTATAGGTTTTGTGGTACTTCTTGAAGCATCATAAGTAAGCATTGACGTACTCTTTTGCCACCAAGACACGCTTCCTGCCATGAGATTTCAGAAACATAAACATTACTTCATTATGAAAGCTGTAATCAAAGCAGAAGTTTTTGACCAAACATACTTTGCTTATAATTTGACTTTACCGTCCTCACTCTGGACATTAACTTTGAGGCTTGTAAACACACACACTAATACATTTAGATACCATACTAATATATAACAGGAATGAAATGTATTTAAATAGAGAACCTACAATAATGCTGAAAATGCTGGCTTTGACATTTTTGTCATCTTCAGAAATCAGAGACTTAGTCTCAGAAACTTAGAGTTTACAGATTATTCAGAGAAAAATGTTTTATGAAACCTTTACCTCATTGAGGGGAGTGCTGATGTGTCACTATAGGGTAAGGAGTACTGCTACCACAAGGTCAGTGATTCAAACCCACCAACTGCTCCTTGGCAACCCTATTCAGGGTCACTGTGGGTTGGAACAGACATGATTTCACTTAACAACAACCTTATTGAGAGTTTCTTGATACCACTCTTGTTGGTAATTGGAATTTCAACTCTAAACCAATGCCAGGTTCTTATGCAGCCGTATTTGCAGTTTACATGCTGATATCTGCCAGTAAGTTTATCCAAGACTATAGCTCATCATTTTTGTATCTTTATATTAGTGCTAATATGTGATCAATAAATGTTTGTTGAATAAATGATTACTATTTGATTGGCCTAAAACTTTAGATGTTTGTACTAAAGTGAAATAAAACTTATTAAATAGTGTTGTTAAGTGCCATCAAGTCGGTTTCAAGTCATAGCAACCCTATTTTGGGTTTCCAAAGAGAGGCTGGTGAGTTTGAACCACCAACCTTACAGTTCAAACTGACTTTACAGCCCAGTGCTTACTCCACAGTGGCATATCAGGACTCAGGATAATAAAAATTTCAAGTACCATATTTTAGGAAAGGAATAATATTTAACATAGAAAAATGGTTTAGTGAAGGGAACTTTAGGAGGAGCAAGGGTTTTTTTCCCCTCCTGCAAGAAATATGCCAAAATTCAAGGACTGGCACTTTAAGACCTAGACGCTGCACAATGACTAGCAACAGTGCAACCAAGTTTAACTTGTAATGTTAAGTGCTATCGAGTTGGTTCTGACTCTTAGCAACCCTGAACAGAGTTTCCAAGGACCATCTGGTAGTTTGAACTGCCTTCCAGTGCTGATCCTACAGCGCCACACAAGGAGTCCATGAGTTGCAATGGTGGTGGTGTGCCATGGAGTCAGTTCTGACTCATAGTGACCCTGCATAGGGTTTCCAAGGCTGTAAGCAGAAAGCCTCATCTTTCTCCTGCAGAACGGCTGGTAGTTTCGAACTGCTGACCTTGAGGTTAGCAGCCCAACTCGGATTTGGCTAGCTTTTGACACCTGAGGTTTAGGATTAATAACTCTTCTAAGGTAATTTAGGCAAATGACAGCAAAACTGGAATTCAGGCCCAAGTTTGTTTCACCCAAAGCACTCTATTTTTCCCTAGTTGCTACTTATTAAACATGAACAAAAATAGACAGCTTGACAATTGTCATTTTGGGGAACTTTTTTTCATGTCATTGATTGCAAACCCACAACATTGCTCATCCCCACTTTACCCTATTTGTTGTTTTCTTTTCCTCCTTTTTTCTTAGTCCTTCCTGCCTTCGGACTTGCCCTTGACGTGTTGATGATCAGGTGTTATAGAAAGATATAGACTGTCCTCCCTCTCCCTCCGCTAGCCTATTCATACCTCATTGCTTAAAACTGATGAGACACACTTCATCTTCTTTTGTTTACTTTAATTTCACACTAGGACTTTCCCTCTTAAATTCTTGGAGGAAATGTGCCTAGGCTAGTAAAATTAACTTGTAGTCCTAGCTTTCAGCAAATTTTGCTCTAGGATAGGAAAATAAAAAACAAACCATAGGGAGAAGAAGAAACAGAATTATATAGAAGAGCTTACATGTAGAGTTGTTTTCTAATCCTTGTCCTTTACATGGTATATAAGGACATGTCTGATTATTTCTTGATTTTTATTATTTTATTACTATTGTTGTACCATATGTTATCAGAACCAAATTAAAGTAGCTATTGTATCTTTTAAATATTGAATCAAAAAGTAATGATATGTAAAATAATGATTCCCATCCCTGAAAAGCAAATTGTTGTTTTACAGGGTTATGGGGCCAGGTGGCTAGCCTGTGTCTGGAATCTTTGCACCCTACCTCTGCCTCCTGCCACCCACCAGTGATTACAAACAGCCCAGAGCCTTTGCTATAATTACTCCCACTTGCAGTATTAGTCTTGCAGTAGATTGCTGACCAGTTTCCGTGTTTCAGTGACTCATAGATTACTTTTTGACCATATTGCTTAGACAATGGAAAGATTCTTCTATCTTTCTAATAAAGGCAAGAAGGTAGTCGCTCCTTTATTTTTGGAATACAGAGTTACATCAAGGTTCCTGGGTGGTACAAATGATTAAGCATTTTACTACTAGCCAAAAGGTTGGTAGTTCAAACCCACCCAGAGGTACCTCAAAAGAAAGGCCTGACATTCTGCTTCCTATAGATCACAACCTTGAAAAGCTTGTGGAGCCCAGTTCTCTTCTGACACACGGGGGTCACTGTGAGTTGTAGTTCATTCTATGGCGACGAACAACAAGATTTATATAAAAAATATGAATTTGAGTAAAGTGAAATCAGTTCTAATTCAAAACTAATGAAAATACCAATCCCTATTAGAAATTCTGAACACTATTATAAAATCTTTCTATGTTTTTCATAAAATGAGACAATGTGTTTCAAGAGCCACTCATAGCAATGCATCGATGATGTGATTTTTTTTTGCCCTTTTGGGGGCGGCGAGAGAAGTCTCACTTGTTTCATTTCTTTTTGAAGACAGTGGTAAAATAAAGCAAGTTCGAGATGAATGGTTTTGGAAATGTCTTCTTTCTGCTGTATGGCTGCTTTAAAGCATATTTACACTTTCAAGACAGCATATTCCTTTATGGAGCCAGCTTTTCTGTGCATGCTTTTCTTCATGCCTTCTTTGACAACAAAGATATACAAATAAAAGTTTTGTATAGTTGCATTAAAACTGACCCTGGATAGTAAGCACATTCAAGACCAAAGTAGTTGAAACTTTCTCAGTCCTAAAAATATGTCCCACAAATGTTATAATTTCATTTTGTCCCAGATGTGTCGTCTAAAATTCCTTTTCTGTCTTTTCCTTTTTACTCTGTCCTCACTTTTTATCGGTCCATCGGCTGACAGTGTCTTTACATCCAAAATGCAAAACAGACAAATGGGCGTGTCAGGAAAGAACATGACGAAGAGCACCAGCGTCAGTGGAGACATGTGCTCACTGGAGAAGAATGATGGCAGTCAGTCTGACACAGCAGTGGGCGCCTTGGGCACCAGCGGCAAAAAGCGGCGCTCTAGCATTGGGGCCAAAATGGTAGCTATTGTTGGTCTCTCACGGAAGAGTCGCAGCGCTTCTCAACTCAGCCAAACGGGTAGGAATCTTTATGTTCCTTTTGACTTCATATTTTAGTTGCCATCAAAATACAAATTATTTTCACTTACTCCTTTTATTACAGTGATGTGTGGCTGATACCATGTTCCTGGGAGCAAGGGGTGTTTCAAACAAGTTAATTTTTCTGAAACATAAAAATAGCTTTCTTTTTCCAGTGATGAATGAACCTGCTTCAAAGTGGATGTTGGCCACTGATTTTGTTTGAAATGTGTCTTTTCTCCTCAGGGAGGAGTTCATCTGTGGTATGCCTGATTGTCAGTCGCAGATACTTTGTAAAGATACTTTCATCTGGTATTTGCTTTTCTTTAGGTAATGTTCGTTGTAAATTTCAGTTTTTTTCTTCAAGTTGGAACCACACAAATTCATTTTTATTCCCAGCAGTCACCATGATGAAGATGACAGCTCACAGTCTGTGTGAATAATAATGGCTCTTTTATTGCTGACAAGCTCACCTCCATCTCCGTTTATAAGCAACGTTTACCAGTAATACCAATTTTCTCACTGCAGTTATTATTTTCTTGTTCAAACTTCAAGCAGCAATATTTTCCAGCAGCAAGGATGGAGGAATTTTCTGCTGATAGTGAAGATATTCAAAGCTTTGCTTCTTTAGAATTTAGTTTCTAGATCACATCTGCAAAAAATAAATTACATACAACACTCCTACTCTGAAAAAGCCACCGTTAGCAATTAAGAAATCTGTGAGTCAAAGCAAAGTCTTTTTGCAAATGGGTGTTGATAATTAAACATGAAATCCCTGGAATTGTGGAAATAATAGCGTATCTTCTACATAGCAAACAAGTGAAAGC
Source organism: Chrysochloris asiatica (assembly GCF_000296735.1). NCBI lineage: Eukaryota > Metazoa > Chordata > Mammalia > Afrosoricida > Chrysochloridae > Chrysochloris > Chrysochloris asiatica. Next base: position 4,086,894 of record NW_006408519.1, read on the forward strand.
ATATAATATGGTGTTTCCCTTAAAGCTAATAAATTATAGGCAACTGATTAAATCTAATTTATGCTTGAATACTACCGTACTTATACATACAAGTCAGGATATAAATCTACAACCCAAAAGAATTTAATAGTATATTAATTCCTGGACCCGGTGAATCCATTTTCAAACTGTAACAGTAGTTTTAGAATCTGAGACTTATATTATACAATATGATATTGAAATATATATCATAACTCACTATTTTAATGTGATGATGGTTGTAGGGATTTTCCATTTTGTGCTTAAAATGCTTTGTTATACTTTTAATGCAGCTATATAGATTTAATTTATGGGCATAGCAATCACATTTAAAATATGATATTTAAAATTACTGAAATGTATACATAGTTAACTGTGTGGTGCCAGTATGATAGATGTTGGCCTTTTGAAATTGAAGTTTATGTTTTCATATATCTCTCTATGTTAGAACTGTATTTTTTTAAAACTGTGATTTTTGCATTTTTGTCTTTAACATTTTCAAGCATTAAGAAGCTAAAAGCAGACATTAATAAGACTAAAAGTTATGGAACATAGCTGCTAAGTTAATAATCAGTTCCACTCATTTGGTTTTGTTTAATAACTATTGAAAACTTACTATATAATAGATACATAGACAATAAAGATTTATAAGAAATCGTTCATAACTCTGAGTTGTTTATAATCTAGTAGGAGACTAGATAGAACACTTTAGGATCTTGGGTCAGAAGCAAAGCAAGAATTACAAAGAGGGTGCACTGGATGCTCAAAATAAGGCCACTTGGCCCTGATCTGAGGTTCTAAAGAAGATTAACTGCTAACCAGGTCAAGGGTGATTAGAAATCTGTTCCAAATAGAAATGATCATCAACAAACACATATAAAGAAATAATAAAACATTAAGTATAATTTTAACATATAGCATTGAAGGGAATGTGGCTAAAGATGACACTGACAAATAAGTAAAGACCATGTCATGGTGAGTTCTTTCGCTCATATTTCAGTGGGGCTGCAAGAAGGAAGTAAACAGAGGTCAGCAGTTGGTAAAGAACATTTTAGGGCCAGTTAACAACTTAGTTCAGACAAGACATTTGTGTACTGATACAAAGGGGCGGTAGAGACTCAGGAAACTTCTAAAGAGAAAAAGTAGTAGGGCACAGTGACTAATTCAGGTCCTTGGGTAGTACAAACAGGTTACATTTGATTGTTAAACTACAGGTTGTTGTTGTTGTTTTTAAGTGCTGTTGAGTTGGCTCTGACTCATAGCAACCCTGTATATAGGATTCTGAGGAGCAGCTGGTAGGTTTGAACTGCTGACCTGTAGCTCAAACTGACCTTGCAGTCTAGCACCACACCAGGACTCCATCCTACAGGTTAGTGCTTCAGATCTGCTCAGCAGCACCATGGACAAAAACACCTGGTGACCTGCTTCTATAAAGACTACAGCCAAGAGCCCTGTAGAGCATGTGTAAGTAACACTTGGGGTTGCCATCAGTTGGAGTTAGCACTGGGTTTGATGTTTTAGTTGCAGTGACTCATTGTATATGTGGACTAGTGAAGGAGAGAGAGTTCTAAGATTTATTTCCATATTTCTGACTTGCAACACTGGGTTGATAATAATGCCATTAAAACGAATATCAAAAGTATGAAAGAAGTTGTAGATTGGTGGAAGAGGTAGGGAGTGATTCTTTCTATTTAAGACATTTTGAATTTGAGATGTTTGTGGAATATTCAAGTGAAAATGTGCAGAACATATTTGGATAAACACTGTTGAAGATAGTGTCAAATCCAGGACATAAATCTGGGAGCTAACAAAGTTTAAGTGATACTTTAAAAACAAAGCACATGACTGAGGTCGTTCAAGAACACTACAAATAGATGAACGTTAGGCCGAGACAGTACGCTGTGGAAAATTGACATTTCAGATTTAGGAATAAGCAGAGGAGACCATAAAGGAAAACAAGAAGGAATGATCATGAAGAAAGGACACAAGCTAATAGAGAGTAATGTCACAAAAGAATACAAAAGATTTCAAAAAGAGAATGGTCAGTGTTTCTCAATTATTATTTTCATGTCTTTATAGTTTTAACATAAATTATGTATCTCTCTTTGAAAGTATTTTATTACAGAATTACAGATTGGTTGATTACACACTGAGATTGTGTAATAAAACTGACTTGGTTTTCATATGAGTTTTTGTTATTAAGTGCCATCAAGTCAATTCTGACTTATAGCGACCCTGTATAGGGTTTCCAAAGAGTGACTGGTGGGCTTGAACCACCGACCGTGTGCTTAGCAGTTCAGTGTTTATCTTACACCGCCACACCAGGCCCATGTATGAGTAGTTATAGATTTTTCTTTATAAAAATGTGATGTTGACAGATTTAAGAACTGTGGTCTTGCTCCTTATTATATCAATTGTATAACCCCTGTGTGGTGCTGTGGGCTAATGCACTGGACTGCAAAGTTGTTTGAACCACAAGTTCGATGGTTCAAGCTCACCACCATTCGCTCCTTGGAAACTCTATACAGGGTCGTAATGGGTCGGAACCTACTGAACAGCACTTAACAACAACAACAACAACTATAGCATAGCAGGAACTAAAGCATTATTCTTTGTTGTTGTATTCATTAATGATGACATAATGATTAAAATATTAATTATCTTTAAAGTATGGGTAGGTAGAAATATCTGGCAATGGAATTCAGAATTTTTTAAAGCCTGGTTTAACTAAAGTGTTGTTTTACAAATACTAGACTTTAAATTTTCAGTGGACTTCTAAATTCTATATTTGTGTATATAGATGTATGTTTAGAGTATGGTTTTGATGTGTTATCTTCTAATAAAAATGCAATCAAGGAATCCACAGTATTTAAAACTGAAATCTTCAAATTTAATGATTTAAATGACTTGATCATGATTACATTATCTATAGTAACTAACTACTTTTATGATGTTGGATCTTACAGTAGCTCTTTTTTTAAAAACATATATATGATGCATTGCATAACTGAATCAAGAAATACAATGTACATTTTCAACTAGTATGTTTGTACTTTAAAACTCTTTAGTATTCTCTTGATTTTACTAGCTTCTATGTGGAGATCTTTGTGTAATTAAGTAACATAATTATCAGTAAGTGAATGATACACTATAACGTTTTCAATTTAGTAAGATGATATTTATCATTGTAAAAATGAGTATCATTGTACCACTATGGATTTCAAGATCAGACGAGACTACTTCCCTGATTTCTGAAACATAGAAAACTCAGTGAAATGGAATCTTCCTAAAGAATCGGGAAATGATTTTGGATGATATCATAGTGATCATATTGAAATAATAATGGACAAAGAGGGTATCAGCTGTAAGGTATGTTGACCAATACGCATGACAACTAAGTCATATCTCTCTTCCTCTATCCCACTCTTTTGTGTCTATTCCTTTTCCTGTGAATTAGAACCTCACCTTTAAAGTCACCATTTCAAAAGACTCAAACATAACTTGATAGGTGTCATAACCTAGTAGAAAGCATATAGAATGAATAAAGATTTACATTGTATTTCTTACCCTAAGATATGTTGTTGTTAAATGACGTTGAGTCAGTTCGACTCATAGCAACCCTGTATGGTGTGTCTGAGTAGCAACTGGTGAGTTTGAACTGCCGACCTCACAGTTCAAACCGACTTTATGGTCGAGTGCTTATCCTACAGCACCCCACCAGGACTCCTACCCTAGGATATATAGGGCATTAAATATGGTGTCTTTGAAAAGCTACCCAACATAGCTAATTTATAACATGTTCATTTGGCAATGGAATCAACATCTACTGTCTTAAACAGGGTTTTTATAACTATTTTTATAAGCTATTTTTTAATATATAAGTCACTTTGTAAATGCCAGACATCAATAGCCAATTCAGTCTCAAAAATTCTATGTTAGACTTTTTGATTATAAGATGCCTTTTAGAAATCTGAGTGAAGCCGTTACATGGTTAGATATATGAGTCTTGAGCTCAGAAGATCTAAGCCAAGGATATGATTTGAGAGTAATCAGCAGGTAGTATTCAAAGCCATGGTATTTGGATGGGTTTACTTAGGGTAAGTTGACTCAAGAAGAAAACTAAAATTAGCCTTGGATACTTCAACATCTAGAGGTCAGAAAGCGGAAGAGAATCCATCAAAGGAAATAGGAGAGAAAGCAGCCATTATAAGAAGAATATGATATTTTGGAAACTAAAGGAAGAAAGTATCTTAAAAACAAGGATTCTGAGAAGTCAAGAAATATGAAGACTGAGAATTTACCATTGGAGTTGGCAAGATGGAGGAGTTTGATAAACTTTGACAGACCTTACAGTGGTGGTCAATACCTGACTGGAGCAGGTTAAGGACAATGGAAGGAGAAGTGGAGTGTGGGACAATAACTACAATAAGAAAAATAAAAACTAAACGAGACCTGTTGGCATCAGGTCAATTCCAGACCTGTTGGCATCAGGTCATCGTAACTCCATGGGTTACATAACAGAACTGCTTCATAGGCTTTTCTTGCTATAAATCTTTAAGGAAACAGATCACAAGGCCTTTCTCCCATCGCATTGCTGGGTGGGTTTGAACCGCCAACCTTTAGGTTAGTAGCTGAGTCACACGAACTGTGTATACCATCCCCAAAACAACAACAACCAAGAAACCCAATGCCATCAAGTGTATTCTGACTCATAGAGACCCTGAATAGGGTTTCTAAGGCTATAAATCTTTACTGAAGCAGAAGACATAATCTTTCTCCAGTAGAGCAGCTGGTGAGTTGGAACTGTCAACCTTGCAGTTAGCAGTCCAGTGCTTATCCTACAGTGCCACCAGGGCTCCTATATGCCACCCAGGGGCCTTAAAAATTAGAATAGGAACTTATTCTTACCGAGCACTTGTTACTTTTTAAGTATTATTTTAAGCATTTTACATGTAAGTCACTTAGACTTTACAACACTACTATGAAATGGGAATCAATTATCCTCAGTTTACAGATGATAAACCAAAGCATACAGAGGTAACAATAGCTTCCCCAAGTTTACTCAGTTAGTACAGGTTGAGTTGGGATTTGATTTCAGACAGTTTGGATCTGGGGCCTTCGCTCTGATTTTGTTCTAGTCTAGGTCCACATTGTCTAATTGAACTTCCTATGATGCTGCCATGTTCTATAGTTGTGCCATACAGTATAGTAGCCACGGGCCACATATGACTACCCAGCACTTGAACTGTGACTAGTAAAACTAGAGAACAGAATTTAAAATTTTATTCAACTTCTAATTAAATTAATTTAAATTTAAATAACCATGTGTGACTAATGATTACTGTGTTGTAGTTATGCAGATAAAAATCAACTGTTTCTAAGATTTTTGACCAAAGCACTAGAAATGAAAAAATTAGCACTGTAGCTTGATGTAGACAGCTTCTAGGAAGAGTGTATTTCTTTTGATTTTTAATGGGAGATAAAACAGGAAAGTCCTGGTGTGATGTTGCGGGTTAATGCGCTGGATTACAAGGTCAGTTTGAACTGCAGGGTCGGTAGTTCAAGCTCACTAGCCGCTCCTTGGAAACCCGGTGCAGGATCGCTGTGAGTCAGAACTGCCTCGATGGCACTTAACAACAATAACAACAAAGTATGAGAAGGGAGCAAATGTGGGAACTGATTAGAAAGAGAGTCCTGGTTCCAAAGCTTAAGTGGAAGTCAGCTATAATGACCTGTGGTCGTTCAGGGATCTAGGCTCTTTTCATCTTGTAATAGTTTTTAAGTTCACACCTTACATTTATTCTTATTTTAATACTTAATAACTGTAGTAATTTATTTATTTGTCTATCACCTAGCTGAAGTCTCAGGGTGGGGCAAATGTTTAATGCATTTGCCTGCTAACCTGAAGGTTAGAGGTTCAAGTCCACTCAAAGATGTTTTGGATAAAAGATACTTCCAATCTACTTCTGAAATTTTGTCATTGAAAAAACACTAGGAAACACAATTGCAGTCTTTTTTTTTTTTTACCTCTTGGCTAGAAATTTTTCCAAATTTTAGCTATATTTAGTATCAGAAATAGTATCAAATATATTGATCTTCATTGTGGAGCACATATACTCCGGCGGGTGCATGATTTAATTCTCTGGGGAATGTAAAGAAAAGAAAACTTAGCTTGTATTTTTAATTTAAAAGACACAAAAAATTTCACACTTCATTACTATTTAATATATAGTTCCACCTTGGTGTTCTCAGTTGGTCTGGATGTTAATTTTCACAAATGACAATATCTGACCAAAAACATTGTTGTTACCGGAGTCAGCTTCAATTCATGGCAACCTTTTATATAACAACAAAATATTGCTTGGTCCTATGCCATCCTTGGATTCCTGGTGTGGCACGATAGAATCAGTACTGGATTGAGAACCACAAGGTCAGCCGTTCAAACCCACCAGTTGCTCCTTGGAAATCCTACGTGAGTTGGAACTTACTCCTCAGCTCTTAACAGCAACAGCAATGCGCCATCTTCGTGGTCTTTCTGTGTTTGAGAGTCCATTATTGTAGCCACATATTGTAATCACCTCATTGAGAGTTTCCCTCTTTCACTGACCTTCAACTTTACCACTTATGTCTTTCCTAATGACAAATTGAAAAAGAGCTCTGGTAGCGTAGTGGTTACGGATCAGGCTGTGAACCTCAAGGTCAGCAGTTCAAAACTATCAGCTGTTCTACAGGAGAAAGATGAGGCACTCTGCTCCCGTAAAGATTTACAGCCTCGGAAACGCTGTACAGGGTCGCTATGAGTCAGAACCAACTCCATGGCACACAACAACAACAACAACAATGACACGTTGAAAGTAAGCAAGGTGAAGCTTCACTTCCCTCACTTCTAAACAGCATTTTGGTTTTATTTCTTCTAAAACTAGTTTGTTTGTTCTTCCCTTCCATGGTATATTCCGTATTCTTTGCTAACACTCCAATTCAAATATGTCAATTCCTCTTTCTACTTTTTACATTGTCCCACTTTTATATTTAACTGTGTAAATCATAATACATCAGAAGTAATGCTACAAAGACTGAGGATTCTTAAACACTTAATTTTGCTCCTGTGGAATGTATACAGGCATCAAAGCAAGGGGATACTGTCTGGTTCAAAATTGGAAAAGGTGTGTGGCAGGGTTGTACCTTTCCTCCTACTTACTCAATCTGTTTGTTGAACAAATAATCTGAGAAGCCAGACAGTATCAAAAAACACAGCATCAAGATTGCTGGAAGACTCGTTAACAACCTGTGATACACGGATGGCACCTCCTTGATTGCCACAAATGGAAAAAACTCCAAACTGATCAAAGTATGGATTTCATCAGTTTCTTATAAAGAAGACGAAAATTCTCACAACTGGGCCAATAACATTATGATAAAACAGAATATTGAAATTGTCATTTTACCTAAGTCAACCATCAATACCCATGGAAGCAATGGTGTCACTTTGATGACACCTTACTCAAGCCATGTTGTTGTTGTTGTTGTTGTTGTTAGGTGCCATCGAATCGGTAGTGACTCATAGTGATCCTTTGCACAGCAGAATGAAGCACTGCCCAGTGCTGCGTCAACATTACAGTCTCTGCTATATTTGAGCCCATTGCTGTTGCCACTGTGCCAATCCATCTCATTGAGGGTCTTCCTCTTTTTCTCTGACCTTCCACTTTAGCAATCATTATATCCTTCTCCAGGGACTGGTCCCTCCTGATAATATGTCCAAAGTATGAGAGACAAATTCTGTCCATCCTGACTTCCAAGGAGCATTCTGGCTATGCTTCTTCTAATACAGATTGGTTTGTTCTTTTGGCAGTCCATCATACTTTTAATAATCCTCCAACACCATAACTCAAATGCATCAGTTCTGTTACTGTCTTCCTTGTTAACTCTCCAACTTTCACATAAATATGAGGTTATTGAAAATACCATGGCTTGGGTTAGGTGCACCTTAGTCCTCAAACTGACATCTTTGCTCTTCAAAGATACTTTAAAGAGGTATTGTGTAGCAGATGTGCCTAATGCAATACATCATTTGATTTCTTGACTGCTGCCTCCATGAGTGTTGATGATTGATCCAAGAAAAATGAAGTCTTTGACAATTTCAATCTTTTCTTCATTTATATGGATATTATTTATTGGTCCAGTGGTGAGGATTTTTGTTTTCTTTAGTTTGAGCTGCAACCCGTACTGAAGGCTGTGGTTTTTGATATTCATCAGTAAGTATTTTAGGTTCTCTTGGCTTTCAGTAAAAAACGTTGTATCATCTATATATCACAGGTCATTAATGAATCTTCCTCCAATCCTGGTGCCACGTTTTTCTTCATGTAATCCAGCTTCTCTGATTATTTACTCAGCATGCAGATTGGATAAGTATAGTGAAAGAATACAACCCTGTCACACACGTTTGCCAATTTTAAACCAGTCAGTGTTCCCTTGTTCTATTTGAACAACTGCCTCTTGGTCTATATAAATGTTCCTCATGAGCACAATGAAATGTTCCGAAATACTCATTCTCCACAGTGTTGTCCATAGCTTGTGATGATCCACACAATTGAAAGCCTTTGCATAGTCAATAAAGCACAGATAAACATCTTTCTGGTGTTCTCTGCTTTCAACCAAGATCCATCTGATGTCAGCAGTGATATCCCTTGTTTCATGTCCTCTTCTAAACTGGCTTGAACCTCTGGAAGTTCTCTGTCAATTTATGGTCGCAGCTATTTTAGTTGTATTATCTTTAGCAAAATTTTACTAGCATGTGCTATTAATGATATTTTCCAATGATTTCCTCATTCTGTTGGGTCACCTCTCTTTGGAATGGGCACAAATATGAATCTCTTCCAGTCAGTTGGCCAGGTAGTTGTCTTCCAGATTTCTTGGCAGAGAGGAGTGAGTGCCTCCAGTGCTGCATCAGTTTGTTGAAAGATTTCTATTTGTATTCCATCAATTGCAGGTGCCTTATTCTTTGCCAATGCCTTCAATGCACCTTGGACTTCTTCCTTCAATATCATTGGTTCCTGATCATATGCTACCTCTTGAAATGGTTGAACATCAAGCTATAGATGCTTATCTTTCTTCACATACTTATGAACACTGGACAATGAAAAAGTACTGACCAGTTCTTAAAAAAATTCAAGCCTTTTTCTAATATAAAATGTAGAAAGGAATTTATCATAGTCATTGAAAAACATAATTAGCAATAACATGAATTGCTAACTTAAACGTTCACAACTTGACATATAGGCATTATCACTTGCATTTACCCAAAAGAAAACTTGAGACACAGAAAGTTTCATGTTATACAAACACAGTTCCTAAGCTGATACTGTTTATGTGATCCCACTATTGCTAGCAGTATAGTTTATAATTAGTTCAAATCATTAGGTGGGAAAAACCTTCAAAATTAAAAAGTGCTTTTAACTTAATATAGGTTTTATGTTATTTAATTGGATATAATTTTTTTGATGTAAATAGCCAAGAGGCATTTACATGCCAGTAATTAGTAAAGGCCTAGTAACTGGTAAATAATAAAGCCATAAAGAATTTAACTCTGAATGAAGAACTATGTAACCAAAGAGTGGTCCTTTAATTTCAGTTAAATTAAATATATTAAAGACATTGAGCATAATAGTGTAACTGGAAGAACAATTTTAAGGTAAAGACCACTTATAGTAAAATGTCTATATACTTTGAAAAAGTATATGTATCTGGAGCTGCTAATGCCTTTCCGCCCCCTTCCCCCAGCCCCCGTTGGGATCTGCTCCTGTTATATACCAGCAAGACTTTCAAAGAGGCAGCTGCACGTTTGTTGGAAATTTAGAAAAGCCCTAGCTAGACACTGTAAAATTCTACTAGGAGTAAAGATAGCCCACTATTGCAATGTATGGAAAAAAGATTTAACTGGTGACTCATTATCCCCTTAGGCCTTGAATGCTATTTCATATTGCAGAGTTTGTAGAATGAAAACATAACCTTTTTCTTTTTTGATGATGCTCTAAAAGGGCAAATCCTTCTAACTTTTTATTTCAAGATGAGGTTTTTATTAAAACTCATACTCTGTTACTGCTCTCTTCCAGTAATCCTTTTATTTTCTATGAGATTATGGTTTACTAAAGGATCAACCCAATTACTGTTCCAATTCCTGGTGACCCTGTGTGTGTTAGAGTAGAACTGTGCTCCAGAGGGTTTCTAATGACTGTTATTCATTCAGAAGTAGGTACCAAGTATTTTCTTACAAGCGGCTCTCTCCATAACCTCAGAGTTCCAACCTTTGTGGTTAGCAGCTAAACACATTAACCATTTATTCAACCAGGAACTCTTACTTAAGAGTATAACTAATTTCAACAAATAATTACTTGAACTTCTACTGTGTGACCAGCACTGTGGTGTCTGCTAAAGATACTAATTGGGATCCTTCTCATTCAACATACATGTTCTAGTGGGTGAGGCAGGTCTTAACAAATAAGTAAAGGAAAAATTGATCAAAATTACTAAACGTGCTTTGACAGATAAGTACCAGTTGATGTAAGAGTGTGTAATGGGGGATACTGCCTTTTCTGTTGACTGAAATTCGTCTTTCTATCTACTGGGTTCTTACTAGATTTTGTTGGGTGTTGTGTACACTGCCTTCTGTCCTGGTGTTTGGGTTGTCTGGCAGGATGTGCCATAGACTGCTTCTATGAATATAGCTCGCAAATCTTCTTGTGGAGAGAGTGTTTTATTTTGCTTTCTGTTTAAAAGAATGAAATCCACGTGATGTTTGAAAAGGGATTTAAGTTCAACTGTGTCAAATCTAAATTTGTGTACTGTGTATACTGTGGAGAGAAAGGCAACAGGATCTACTCTAATGTAGATATATACTTAAGACTGAAATATTGAGAAAGTGGAGCTAATAAACGTCTCAGCATTAAAGTTTGACACCGACATAAGACTATAATTACTTTGGATCTATACGTGTTTGGGGGCTTGTTTTTTGTTTGGGGTATGTGAGGAATTGATTGCCTTTGACTTGAAGTATCATGATTCAAGTTTAGTAGTTAAGAGTGGGGCCAGAGATAATAGGGAAGTATAGATAAAGTGGGGAAATATTCTGATGGGGAATTTGTTGGTGAGGTAGCATGTCATAAAGTTTTAGAAAGATGTAGAGATAGAAAAATGATATTCAGCAATCCATGGAGAGCCTCAAGGGGCTATGCTTATAACTGTAGTGTTTCAACTTCAAGTGGTTTCAAACAAATATAATGGCTAAAGGTGAAGGAACAATGGCTACCACACTCCTGTCATATTCTTTCCAGTCCCATTGACTTATTTAAGTATTTTATTATATGTGGATGCTAGTATATATAAAAGTTACTCTTGAGAAATGGAGATTCATGAAGATTCAGAGAGGTAGACATTAAGGACTGACCAAAGGAGAAACTTGTGAAGTCTGTGTGGCACGTGTGTTGTAGAGATAAGCTTTTGTGCACGCTTCAAATGAAGCTCTCCTTTGAATATTCATTGGTTCTTAAAAAGTGGTTTAGGAAACCTTTGAAAGATTCATTTTACTACAAAAATGAACAGACTTTCTGGGGTTTAAAGGGATGTGTAAATGAAGATACTTGTCAATAGGGGGTCATGCTAAGCATTCTGTAGACCAAATTGTTTCTAATATACAGCAGCCTGGAAATGCTTTCAGGTGAACCAGGACTCCAGCCAGAGTGGCGGAACCATTTTTTCATAGAGCTGCCATGGTGAGCAAGAAGGTTGGGTGATTCTTGTTTCTGTGTCGCCCAGACCAGATGGCAGGGCAGGATGGCCCATTGACCTTTGAAGTATCTCAGTTTCTTGTCCCCTTTCATCTTCCTCTTCTCTCCTCCAGCAGTCATTTTATCCTGGAATTGCAGCCGTGTCAAAGGAAAGGTAACATGGCCAAAGGTTTCTGACTTGCCATCAACCACACTGATTTCTTGTTAATTTTACCTAACAATAGTGAAATGATCACATTGGAAACCCCATCTTGATAAAGTTCTGCTTCAATATGTTAAAACATATTCTAAAGAAAAGATACAAAGACTTAACTGATTTGAAAAGTTTTTCCCCAAAAGTGAGAACAACAGAAACACCTGTGTTTTAAAAACAAAATAGTAAATGTGATGAACACTGAGAAAGATGGCATGCCATATCACCGACAGATACTTTTCTAGTGACTGAAAGTTCGTTTCTTAGTTCTAACTCAAATAGAAAATCTGACATTCTTTTCTTTCCTCAAGGGAGTTTGATATATATATATTTTTTTCTTTCAAATCATACTGAACCATGACCAGTTTTAAAACTGTGCAGAGTCCTCTCTTTAAATTGGTTCTAGAACTTCATCTCACTTATAGTCAAATCTATTGTGTTTGATATTTTATAGTGATGATGACTAAATGATTCACAGCCTATGTGCATTTGAGCAGAATAAGCTTTCAAATAAGTAGATAATGGATTAACCTCACTGCTTCTGAGTTAGGTGGCAGTGACGCTTCTGTGATAAGAAACCTCACCATCCATATGGGAAACCGGGTTCTGATTCCTGGCCAATGCACCACAGATGCTTTTTTACAGGCTTTGATAGACACTACCTGTCTATCAATGCTGAACTGGTTTTTATGGAGCTGACAAACTAGGAAGAAAGGCCTGGTGATCTACTTCTGAAAAATCAGTCAGTGAAAACCCAAGGGATCACAGCCATCCAATCCCATTGTGCCCAGGTTCACCATGAGTCAGGACTGACTCAATGGCAGCTCACAGCAACCACAGCATTTTTGAGTTACACAGTCTCAGACTGAATACAACGTCCTAGACTATGCTATCTTTAGTCCTTTCCTGGATGTGTATGTGTTTTGAATCTATCTTAAAGTTTAGAAACCTTAATTGGGAAACCTTATAAAGATGTAATATAAAGATACTAATTTTTTTTTTCTGGCTCTGTCATCAAATATCCCTATGTGTCAGTGATGTGTTGTCTTTTTATATATTTTTTACTTCATTTTGAATAAGAGCAGTATACCTTTATTGAACGCTAACTGGATTTATTTTCTTTGCCTTTAGTGATTACTCAAACAGTCTTTCTTTATCTGTTTTTGGTGTAGTTTGATTTTTGTTCTTAAATGGACCCATTAAGTGTAATTCTATTTTCAATGAGGCATTTTAATATGGCAAAGTCAGCTAGCAGTCCATTACATTTAAATATTGCTTTAAAAAATTTAATTATCGATATTATTAAAAACACTAAGGACTTTTTTTTTTTAATATATTATAAGTTAAAAAGGATTTTTGGTGTGGTGCTGTAGGATCAGCACTGAACTTCAAACCACAAGGTCAGCAGTTCAAACCCACCAGCTGCCCCTCAGAAACCCTCTTCACTGTCACTGTGAGTTGGAACCAACTCGACAACACTTAACAGCAGCAGCATCAGTTAAAAATGCTCATTCAATATGATTTTCTTTCTAATAAGGAAAAGATGTGCAAGGAGATATGAATGATGGAAAAATGATCCACATCATAAACCTTCCTTCATAAGGTTTAAAATCTATTAAGGAAGATACATTATATATCAGGGGAGTCCTGGTGTGGCACTGTAAGACAATGCATTGGACCACAAGGTTGGTTTGAGCTGCAAGGACGGCAGTTCAAACCCACCAGTCACTCCTTGGAAATCCTAGAAGAGTCGCTGTGAGTTCGAACTAACGCAATGGCACTTAAGAACAGCAATTATATATCAATAATCCAAAATGCTGTAATATTTCAAAAAGATCACTTCTGACTGGAATGGGAATTTGTACAACTTCTTAGAAGGTTTGCAATTTCAGTCAGATATTGAAGAATAAATAACATTTAATTGAATGGAGATAGGAGCTCATGTCAAGCATAAGAAACTCACTAGGAGAGGTAAAAGACCGGAAAACATAGAGTATATTTCAGAGAAAGATCAGTTTTCTAGTTTGACTAAAGTATTGGTTTTTAAACTTTATCCCTAAGTAGTTGAAACCCTTTTCAGCCTTTTGACGAGTAGGAAGATGCCATCTATAAAGGTATTCAGAGGGGAGAGAGAGCATGGTATCAGTGTTTCTGAAGCATAGTGTACAAGAGATAGTTTGAGACATAAGGCTGGAACATTGGGTAGAGGCAGGTCATGGAATATCTAAAAGTCTTGTTCAGACAGTTGTACTTTATCCTAAAGCACATGACCATTATACCCAAGGAGGAAAGACTGGAAGCAGGAAGAAACTGCTGGAGAGTTTTGTAATGATTCTTACTATCAAGTGGTATTCAGGAGGGAGAGAACTGGATGATTTTGACCAAGAAAATCAATAGAGGTGCAGAAAACAGCCAATTTCTGAGTTGCAATCGCAACTAGGGATAAAAGTGTTTTTACCATTTATTGAAATGGGGGAACCAGAGGGGAAACAATGAGAACTTTGAGGTTTCTCTGATGAGTAAAAATATGTAATAGTGCTTTTATACTTTGTTTCATATAATTATCTTCAATACATTATTTCATTTGACTGTAAATAAATATTAGCTTTTAAGAGGTTAAGGGCTTAAGGAGGAAATGTTATGTGCTATAGAGTTAGTACCAACTCATAGCGACCCTGTCTAGGGTCTCCCAGGAATGGCTGGTGGGTTTGAACTGTCTACCTTTTGGTTAGCCATCCACTGCTGATCCTACAGCACCACACCAGGACTCCAAAGCACAGTTTCCCATATAGAAGGCGAGATATCTCTAACGGAACCACCATTGCACCCTAACTCAGAAATAGGGAGGAAATCGTTGTTGTTGTTGTTGTTAAGTGCTGTCTAATTTGTTCTGACTCATAGCAACCTTGTGTGGGGTTTCAGAGGAACATCTGGTGAGTTTGAACTGCCAGCCTGTGGTTCAAAACAACCTCGAGGTCAAGTGAAATTGGAGGTAACAGCTATTGAGAGGCAGTGACGGAGATGCTCTAGTTCAGGGGCTAGAGAAATTGTCCTGCCACTTTAAAAAAATAAATAAATAAAGCTTTATCAGAACACAGCCAAGTTGATTCATTTACATTTTGTCTGTGGTACTTTCATGCAGCAATGGCACAGCTAAGTAGTTGCCATCAAAACCATATGATCGTCAAAGCCTAAAATCGCTGTCATTTGTTCCTTTTTAGGAACGTGCTCTAGCGGGATGCAGGTGGGCATTCAAATACAGTTTTTCTCTTCATGATGAGAGAACTCTTTTTATGCCAGACCTAGAGGGAAGAGAATAACTGAAGATACAGAAGAGGAAAAGATTAAGTAAGGGACTAGATTCCTAAACATTGTACTGGATAATTTTTAAATCTTGATATGTAAGAAAGGACTTCAGATGTCACTCAGTCCAAGCAGCCTTCCACTAATGTTTAATTTTATATTCTTTTCAAACATTAACAAGAGTTCTCCACTCTGTCGTATGTCTTCAGGTCAGTTCCAACTCATAGTGATCCTGTGCAGGGTTTCACTGACTATCCAACAGCGTTACTGGGGCTAGAACACCAAGATTATCCAGCAGATACTCTTTGCTCCATTGTGAGGCAGTAGAGATTTCCATGAAATAGCTCTGAAATTGTATTTGTGTTCATCCATACATTTGATATCCAGCTCATTTTTTAAACTTATTTTGTATATAAAATGACAGCATTCCTCTTTACCACTTCTAGTTTTGGTACATAGAATGATGTTTCCTCCCACTTGTGATCTTTAATTTATTATTATTAACATTGCATAAATAAGATTGTATAAGTTGTTGTTCTTCTTGTTAAGTGCCGTTGAATCAGTTCCGACCCATTGTTGTTGTTGTTAAGTGCCGTCAAGTCGGTTCCGACCCATAGCGACCCTGTACAGGATTTTCGAGGGTGTAAATCCTTATGGGAGTAGAAAGCCTCATCTTTCTCCCGCGGAGCGGCTGGTAGTTTCGAACCGCTAACCTTAAGGTTCGCAGCCCGATTCGTAACCATTACGCTACCAGAGCTCCTTAGCGACCTTATATAGGGTTTCCAAGGAGCGGCTGATGAGCTTGAACTGCTGACCTTGTGGTTCAAACAACTTTGCATTCCTGCGCATTAACCCACAGCACCACACCAGGATTCCAAGATTGTATAATTGTTGTTTTAGGTGCCACTGAGTCAGTACCAACACATAGTGACCCTATGCACAACAGAATGAAACACTGCCCAGTCCTGGGCCAACTTCACAATTGTTGCCATGCTCGAGCCCATTGATGCTGCCATTTTGCCAATCCATCTCACTGGGAGTCTTCCTCTTTTTCTCTGACCCTCCACCTTACCAAACATGATATCCTTCTCCAATGACTGGTCCCTCCTGACAATATGTCCGAAGTACTAAAGACGAAGTATGGCCATCCTGGCCTCCAAGGAGCACTCTGGCTGCACTTCTTCCAAAATGGATGTTTGTTCTTTTGGAAGCCCATGGCACTTTGAATATTCTCCTCCAACACCATCACTCAAAAGCATCAATTCTTCTATGGTCTTCCTTATTCACTGTCCCGTTTTCGCAAGCATATGAAAATACCATGGCTTGGGTCAGGAACACCTTAGTCCTCAAGCTGACATTTTGCTTTTCAACACTTTAAAAAGGTCTTGTGCAGCAGATTTGCTTGATGCAGTACATAGTTTGATTTCTTGACTGCTGCTTCCATGAGTGTAGATAGTTGATCCAAGAAGAATGAAGTCCTTGACAAATTCAATCTGTTCTCCATTGATAATAATGTTGTTTATTGGTCCAGTAGTGAGGATTTTTGTTTTCTTTACATTGAGATGAAATCCATACTGAAGGATTTGGTCTTTGATCTTCATTAGTAAGTATTTTAAATCTTCTTCACTTTCATCAACAAGGTTGTATCATCTGCATAACGCAGGTTGTTAAAACGCCTTCTTTAGACAGCATAAGAGACAACTATACACATGGACCTCCCTGATGGAATACATAGAAATCAAATTGACTACATCTGTGGAAAGAGTTGATGGAAAAGCTCCATATCATCAGTCAAAACAAGGCCAGGGGCAGGTTGTGGAACAGATCATCAATTGCTCATATACAAATTCAAACTGAAGCTGAAGAAAATGAAAACAAGTCCACAAGAGCCAAAATATGACTTTGAATATATCCCACCTGGATTTAGAGATCATCTGAAGAACAGATTTGATACACTAAACACTAAAGACCGAAGATCAGAAGAGTTGTGGGATGACATCAGGATCATCATACATGACGAAAGCAAAAAGTCATTGAGAAGACAAGAAAGAAGGAAAAGGTTAAAATGGATGTCAAAAGAGCCACTGAAACTTGCTCTCCAGTGTAGAGATGCTAAAGCAAATGGAAGAAATAAGGAGGTACAGGAGCTGAACAGAAAATTTCAAAAGTCAGCTCAAAAAGATAAAGTCAAATATTACAAAAAAATGTGCAGAGATCTGGAGTTAGAAAACCAAAAAGGAAGAACACCCTCAGGATTTCTCAAGCTGGGGGAACTGAAGAAAATATTCAAATCTTGACTTTCATTATTGAAAGATTCTCTGGACAAATTATTAAATGATGCAGAAAGCATGAAAAGAAGATGTGAGGAATATGTAGAGTCACTGTACCAAAAGGAAATGGTTGATCTTCAACCATTTCAAGAGGTAGCATATGATCAAGAGTCAATGATACTGAAGGAGGAAGTCCAAGGTGCATTGAAGGAATTGGCAAAGAACAAGGCACCAGGAATTAATGGAATACAAATTGAAATCTTTCAAGAAAGTCAGGTGGCATAGGAGGCACTCACTCATCTATGCCAAGAAATTTGGAAGACAACTATCTGGCCAACTGATTGGAAGATATTCGTGTTTGTGCCCATTCCAAAGAGAGGTGACCCAATGGAATGTGGAAATCATCGGACAATATCTTTGATATCCCATGTGAGTAAAATTTTACTAAAGGCAATACAGAAATGGTTGCAATCATACATTGACAGAGAACTTCCAGAGGTTCAAGCTGGCCGTGGAACGAGGGGTAGCATTGCTGATGTCTGATGGCTCTTGTCTGAAAGCAGAGAATATCAGAAAGATGTTTACCTGTGCTTTATTGACTACACAAAGGCTTTTGGTTGTGTTGATCATAACAAGTTATGGACAACATTGCAAAGTATGAGTACTCCTGAACACTGAATTGTGCTCATGAGGAATCTGTACCTGGACCAAGAGACAGTTATTCAAACAGAACACGGAAACACTTAATGGTTTAAAATTAAGAAAGGTTTGTGACAAGGTTGTATTCTTTCACCATACTTATTCAACCTGTATGCTGAGCAAATGATCCAAGAAGCTGGGTTATATGAAGAGAAATGTGGCATCAGGATTGGATGAAGACTCATTAACAACCTGTGCTATACAGATGATACAAAGATTGTATAATAGTTATAGCAATTTAATGATTGTATGTTAAAAGAAACAGTTCCTTGAGATGAGTGTCATTTCTCCACATTATCTAGAGTGCTGTTGGAATATACTTGTTTCTTAGCTTTTACCTAAAATTTACTCTCTCTATATTTTGGCATTCTTCAAGGAAAATGGCAGACATAGCAATTAGATTGTGCTTTTTCCTGATATGTCCATCTGCTGCTCTTGTGGATAACTGTAGGATAACCTTGACTTCTAGTATGTATTTTAATAAATATCAGGTTATTAGTAAAATAATATTCAGTGTTTTTACTTTGAGGTTGGTCATTAAGGTTACTTTAATAGTAGGAAGCAAAACTTTTATACAGAAGAAACAGGTGTAAGCTAGTACTTAAAATCTTTACTGCCCTAACTTTTCTGATGCTTTAAAAGTTCCATCTGATTGTTAAAACTTAAGAATTTCATGGTCTCCAAGTAATGGATAACCTCAAATGAATATTAAAAAGTTTAGGATTCCTGGTGTGGTGCTGTTGGTTAATGTGCAGGACTACAAAGTCTGCTTGAACTGGAAAGCCGGTGGTTCAAGTTCACCAGCTGCTCCTCAGAAACCCTATACAGGGTCACTATGGATCGGAACCCAACACTACGGCACTGAACAACAACAACAAAAAGTTTAGGAAAAGGAAATAGACATGAGACTTTAAAACTAGCCCTTTAGGCTAGTTGGTAATGGTGGTGATTGGGTACTGTTGAGTTGGTTCTGACTCAGTGACCCTGCATAAGGCTTCCGAGGCTGTACATTTTTATGGGAGCAGAAAGCCTCATCTTTCTCTCATGGAGCAGCTGGTAGATTCAAACTGCTGGCCCTGAGGTCACTAGCCCAACTCATATCACACTAGACTACCAAGGCACCCTAGCTGATAATAGATTTTTTGATATCCTTTGTGGGAAAGGAGGTTCAATGGCAGGTTGAGAGATTCTGGGCACAAAACAAATAGTAGGAATTCAAAATGAAAAAAAAAAAAAATTTTTTTTTTTTTAAAGCACTCAGGAGCAATGCTAATTTTATGTTCTTTTTGATATCTGCTTATTTACTGTCATAATCTTTGGGGTTGAATATTTTTTTCTGAAGCCAAATAAAACAAAGACAGACTAAGTACTGGCCATTTATTTGAGTTCCAGCTGGGTACTTACTGAAGCACTTTCTAATTCATTAACTCTTAATCCCCATAGCCACCCTTTGAAGTGGGAATCTTTATCCCTGCTTTTCATTTTTTATATGAAGACAGAAGTAATGGAATGAAGCATAGCAATACATGAGAGAGCAGGTTAGAAAACAATAAATGTTTTTAAACAAATTGTTCTAAAAGTTGCTAAGCAGGTGAATTGTTTCAGTTAGGTTCCATTCCCTGTTCTCGTTGAACAGGACTCCCTTTCTGTAGATGATACCCCTTCGGTACTTGTGCTTTTCTCTAAGAAAAACCAGTGTTTCATTCCCATAAAGATATGAACCAGCTGGAAATGCTTAGAAATCTGCTACAAGTTCCTTGCCTGTTCAGAATCAGAATGTTTTAAGCTGAAATAGTGAAATTGTAATGGCATAGTAAGTATGCAAATTCAAATTGAAGCTGAAGAAAATGAAAACAAGTCCACAAGAGCCATAATATGACATTGAATATATCCCACCTGAATTTAGAGATCATCTGAAGAACAGATTTGATACATTAAACACTAAAGACCGAAGATCAGAAGAGTTGTGGGATGACATCAAGAACATCATACAGGTGGTGGAGGGTCAGAGAAAAAGAGGAAGACCCCCAGTGAGATGGATTGGCCAAGTGGCAGCATCGATGAACTCAAGCTTGGCAACAGTAGTGAGGCTGGCCAGGATCGAGCACTGTTTCGTTCTGCTGTGCATAAGGTTGCTATGAGTTGGTACCCACTCGATGGCACCTAACAACAACAACAGTAATTTTTAGTCATTTAGCTGAACTGATTGGCCTGGGTATACCAATTAAAAGAGCTTAGGTTTATAGATTTTAAAAACCCAAAACAGGCATCTCCTACTAAGAATTAGGATTTTATAGTTCTCTTTTTCTTTGAAGGACAAGAAATGATCATAGTTACTGAGCAGGAAATATTAGTGTAGTGAGATAATTGTATTTCTATAGCTGTAAGCTTTAGGAAAAGGAGCTCTGGTAGCGTAGTGGTTACGAATCAGGCTGCTAACCTCAAGGTTGACAGTTCGAAACTACAAGCTGTTCTGTGGGAGAAAGATGAGGCTTTCTGCTCCCGGAAACCCTCTACAAGGTAACTGTGAGTTGGAACCGACTCTACGGTACTTAACAATAAAACAACAACAAGCTTTAGGAATAACTCGATTCTTTGTGTTTATGTTCATTATTTTATTGAAATAGAGTCTAAGAAAATATTTATGAATTTATACTAAAAAATATCATTTATCCTTTCTATTGACTAGTCAGTAAGGAGCTCTGGTAGCATAGTGGTTATGAATTGGGCTGCAAACTGCAAGGTCAGCAGTTCAAAACTACCAGCTGTTCTGCGGGAGAAAGATGAAACTTTCTGCTCCCATAAAGATTTACAGCCTCGGAAACCCTGTACAGAGTCCCTATGAGTGGGAACCGACTCCACGGCACATAACCAACCAACCAAATTGAATAGTAAAGTTACATTTTGTAAAAGATTTTATGTAGCCACTAATTACTTACTAAGGAGCTCTGGTAGCGTAGTGGTTACGAATCGGGCTGCGAACCTTAAGGTCAGCGGTTCGGAACTACCAGCCGCTCCGCGGGAGAAGGATGAGGCTTTCTACTCCCGTAAGGATTTTCACCCTCGGAAACCCTGTACAGGGTCGCTATGGGTCGGAACCGACTCGACTGCACTTAACAACAACAACAATTACTTACTACACAAAACCATCTCCTTTGGAACTGATAACAGTTTTGTTACTAAATAGAATTAGCCTCTGAAGTCAGGTGTCTTGATAAGAAAAATGGAGTAAGATAATAGCAAGTTTGTTTCAAATTGTTAATCTCCGATGCAACATATACCTGTTGTTTAAATATAATTCCAGTAAATGGGGCATCAAAAAAGATTTCTTTTTCTTTTTGAATTTATTTTCAAAATATTTTATTTTTTAAAAATTGAAGCAATGCAAAAATAGATGATGAAAATAACTAATTTCCTTAATCATTTCCCCATGTCCTACCCTTTGATCTCATCTCTCAGAAGCAACTATTTGTGACATTTTCATTGCATACTTTTCCATTCTTTATGCATATTTCAATATGCCCTGTCTCTTTGTTATGTTGCAAATTTCTTTATTCCCAGGTACCTATTAAATTTTTAACCATGTGTTAATTTATTTTTTCTCTTATCATATTCTTTGCACAGTTTCCTGGTTACATGCCATTTTAGTAAAGCCTTTTCTACTCCAATACTAAATAATACGTTATACATATTAATATGTGTAGTCCTAATGTGGTACTGCAGGATAAACAGTGGACTGCTAACCAAAAGGCTTTCAGTTCAAATCGACGAGCCATGCCTTGGAAATCCTATACTAGGGTCACTTTGAGTCAGAACTAACTCAACAGCACTTAACAATAACAACATACTAATATTTATTATTATTATTATTATGTTGTTGTTGTGTGCCTTGGAGTCGATTCCGACTCACAGCGACCCTGTACAGGGTTTCCAAGGCTGTAAATCTTTACAGGAGCAGAAAGCCTCATCTTTCTCCCGCGGAAC